>NW_020538040.1:58545566-58702514 GCF_003426905.1 Ctenocephalides felis | reverse complement strand
TTCTCCGAGATATAGGCGTTTAACTGTTTCAAACTTGAAAATTTGAAACTGTTTTTGGGGTATATCTCGCGAACGGTGGACGAGGTATTTGAAAGATTTCATACTAGGTTAAAAATCTCTTGATTTAGAATATTTCCCCTAAAAACATCAATATTCTGTGATGAGTCTTTCAAAAGTTATAATTGCTTAAAGATTTCATGAGTAAAAATGCCCAAAAAATGGATGAAAAATTAGTTAGTTTTTTTAATTTTTCACAGACTTCCCGGGCACGTAGAAGCTTCAATTAGAAGATTGAATTGCGCTCTATCTAAACGTTAATATTAAGAGCTAAAACTTCAGAGAATTGTTTTTTATCTATTTGGAACCATTTAAGCCCCTGGGAGCAAGGAAATTCGAACATGACCATTTTAAGGACCACCCTAATATATATATATATAAAATTATATGTATGTATATATACACAAATAATAATATTTATAAACTAGCTGTAAGTGTAATTCTGTCTTAAGGCAATTAGGGCATCGTGCCTTAAGGCAAATTGCTGGAACTTCCCGTACCGCAATTAAAAATCGAGTAATTAAAAATAATCAATAAAAGTTGATCAATGATTTGAAACTTTAATAGAATTTCGAACCATATTAAATCATTCTATCTTAAATCATTTATTTTGAAATATTTTGGAAATTCTAAACTTTTTTTCAAAGCAATCGTACTGCTTTAACTGCATAAAGACTGAAAGAAAAACTATGAAAGCGCGTAAGCGCCGCGACGTCGTCATCTAACGCGTAAACATTGGTACGGAACCCATAGGAATGTAAACAAAATTTATACTTATTGTTAAAGTCTCTATAAATTATCTGATACTCTGATGTGCATATGTCTAATGTTCATTTTTTGACCGCCAGATGGCTCATTTTTTTACTTTTTCCTACATATCTCCAAAGTCGTTGGACCTGCCTTTCCAAAATTTGAACAGTTCTTCATTTAGTCAATACAAATAAAATGTTTTCCGTAAAAATCAGACGCTCCGTACTCTTAACAACTGAGTTACCGTTTTTGGCACTTTTTGCCCCGTATCTTTGGAACGGCTAGACCTGCCTTCGCCAAAAACTAATCAGCACGTCTCCTTATCAATACGAATCGAATGTTTTTTGAATTATTCAAATCAGTTGATCCGTGTTCTAATAACGATAACGATAATTTGTATCCGCACATACATACATACCCGCACACAACACACACACACACACATACATCCATTATTTCTGAGGTATGCCAAAATGTTCAGAAGGTTTTAAAACGTACAGATCTATAAAAATGTTCATTTTCGATTTTTTTGCGATTACTATAACTTGCCCTACGGGAAGTTAAAAAACAAATTAATGTTGATTGCATACGTTTCGAATACTAAGTATGTGTCACCATTCAGCACTTCCTCAAAAACATTAATAAAGCATATATAACATTAATAATTGAATCAAAATTGAATATCTAGTTATTAAAGACACGAACTCCGAATCAGCATTCACATAAGCCACACACCTATTATCGACGTAGGCCGAAAAAAAAGCGCCACTGGATTTAAGTCATCAATTTGCATTTTCATAAGAAATTATTCATAAATAAATAGTTAAGATTATATCACTATCAATAAAATATTGTTAATATTATAACGAATGGGCAAACAATAATTGAGTTGTTTTTTCAACATGCCCATTTAGTATACAATGTTCCTTTACGGCTGACAATTGTAAATTCCCCAAATTCATTAAATGTCCTTAACTGAAAAGTTGCAAATAAAATAGAGAATAAAACAAAGAAAAAAACCTACTTTTTCCAATTTGGATGCCAAATCGGAATTCTATTTTGGGAAGCTTAAAAAATGTAAAATTCAAATCAAATATCTATTTCTATTACATTATTTTAAAATATGGCAGGCCGCAGGTTAGAAATAATACATTTTGCAAATCTTAATTTTGTTAATTTTTTGTTTAAAATTGCTGAATGGTTTTTGATTTGAAATGTTTGGCATTAGTAAACTTGATCGTGCATGTTTGATTTTAGAAGGAATGGAAAATAATGGAAACATATAAACAGTTCACGATATACAAGCAATAATAAAAGTTTAATTTCTGTTTAATACATGTAATAATTTAGTTTTGCAAGGATCTTTTCCTTAAGTATATATATATATATATATATATATATATATATATATATATATATATAAACATACCAACTCACATTTAACAACCTCATAGTAACTTGGTTGGTTTTAGTTTTATGGTTCTTCAAGAAATTTATATCGCTTGCGTGAAATATTTGACGTTTTATATTCAGCTTTAAAGTTTGAAAAGACGGATATATTATGTTATTGATTTTTGTTTAGAATCTTCCATATGCGTAGGAGAAGATGTTTACAAAATCTGTATATCAGGAAGTTTTGCAAGGTGAAGTACTCCGCGTTCCATTTTAGATTAATATGGATATTGTGTACGTTTAAATTCGGAATATATTATATACATATATATATATATATATATATATATAATTATTATGTAATTTTAATTTTAATACTTAATTAAATGATAAAAAGAAATTAAGGATAAATAAATTCCAAAACATTTTTACAAAATATCTCTGAACAATGACTCTATATAAGAAATTTATAGCTTCACTTTTTAACATAGATGATTGAATATGATAGTTAAAATGTAAGACCAAAAATTTAGATTGTTTCATAACATTTTAAAAGATTTCATAACTCTCGGCTAAAAGCTGGTACAAATTACAGTTTTGCTTTACTCACCAAAGCCTGAAACGAATAATAACAGCTTAAACAGCTTATAATTTAACTAAAAATATTTGCTATACTCACCTTTAGATATATGTAGGAAAGACTGGATACGATAGTGTCAGTTGCCATTACAGCTAAACTTACTGATTTTGATATAGGGTCCAAAGGGAGAAAGATGTAGTGGGTTTGTATGGACATGCTCCCATTATTAAAATTAGTCTGCGCTCTACATTAACATGATCAGTTGCTTTTAAAGAGTCAAAAAAAATTCATTCCTGATATTAAAAGTCATTTTGGTGTTTATATTTATTGCCATGCTATTGTTATTTAACCCATTTTTATGTCTGTCACAACCGTTTTGGGGTGTGGTCAATTGTGACACTTGCTTTCTTCTTGTATGATTTGATTCTATAAGTATTTTATTTCAGTATTTTCACGTAGACAAATATTCAGGTTACCATTTAGTTTACTTTTCTACCAGCTAACTGGTGAATTAACAAAATTATGATTGATCAAAAAAAGTGGCACAACCGTACTTAATTTTCCCTACATATTTATCTAAATTTCATGTCAAAAGATTTTATTAAACGACGTCAAATGATGAGGAACCATTAAATTAGCGGACTTGTATATTTAGGAGTATACAAACTTCCTCTTCAACAAAATAATAATAGCATTACTGTTTTCAAAGAGCTAAAGCAGGTGATAGCTTTGCATCGAGCAAAATACTAAATCAAACAAAAATTTAAAACTTTGATAAAAAACACCTTTTCCCAACAAGAAAATCCAATTCATTTTCTGCACTCACATAGCAATTAAGTTCATGGAATAAAACTTATAGAAGAACGCAGGATCATTGTGGATTTTTTATATATCTATTAAGAGCATCGTAATAATTATATTTTATTATTAACTCTCATTTTATTTGAAGACTATCAAGCATTAATCTTCTACATGTGGTGCTTGTTCATTTTTTATTGATGAAACCAGTATTTCCTTGTAACTCGGCAAGATGATGTACTGTAGCTTTAATAATTGAGCTTCAAAATGAGTATTAGAATCTCGTAACAACTAATTAGAGTGAAATGAATCGTAAAATATTAAACGGCATAAACTCTTGCAAGCAATCTATTTTCGGTTATTTTCCTCAGCGAATGACAACCAAAACACGAAACGTATTCCACATGGATGTCGTTATTTCTCATTAGAATTGTACGTTGTTGTACGGCCGGAAGAATTATGATACACTTTTAAATTTAGACCCGTTCGCCACGAAAGGTAAATTTATATTGAGAAATAAAGCCATTTCTTTATTAAAATGAATACTATAGGTGGAGCATTACATGTTTTATTATGATTGTATTTTTGGTAAAATAATATTAGTATTTAATTAAATATCGATCTGACTAAGTAGAGTGAATTGGGGTTGATCAAGAGATTTTTTAAAAATCAATATATATTTATCTAATAACAAAATGAATTACATAAGTCAAATTCAGCTTTAAAAGTAATCTGAATTGTGATATTCATAAAATATTTTACATTTTTTATACACAATGTGTAAGTGTTGCTAAGAAATAAATCTCTTATTAAAGTATATAGTTATAACTGAATCGTTGTCTTTTTCTAAAAAATGTGTATAATAATCGCAAAAAATCAAAAATGAAAATAATTTGATATACTTACTTTTAAAACTCTTAAACAATTTGTTATACCTTAGAAAACATGAATCTGTGTGTAGGTATGTATTACGGATACAAGATTTCGAAGACGATTTAGTGCTAATTAGTTTTTGGGAATGGCAAGTCCAACCTTTTCGTAGATATGTAGCAAACAGAATAATTCAATTTTTTTAAGAACGAAGCTACATATTAGAATGATTCAAAAAACATATGTTATTTAAATCGGCGGTATGAAGAATTAATCAAATTTTTCGGAAGGCCTAGCGGTTTCGAAGATGCAGAAACTAAAGTAAAACCTGCCATTTGATGGAAAAAAATAATCATTACATATAATTATTATTGATTTATATACAAATTTAATTATTGGCAAACAGGTAGAGAGGTAGACTTGTAGAATAGTAGAAAAAGACAGGTAGATCATATTCAATTCAAATCTTTATTGATTAAATCGATTATTTACGCATATGGGTAATTTCATGCAGTTCACTTTAAAGCAAAATGACAATTACTCCTAGTTTATTTTTATATTTATACTTACATTTATATTTATTATATTACGCGGATACATGATGAGATTTACTAAGCAAATAATTTTCAAAAATAAATATAATTTTATAACGGTATTTATATTAGGTTAGTTATAAAGACAAAAGTTCGATTACGCTGCTTTAGTTTTCATTTCTGATGTGAAAAGTTGAAATACAAACATTAATTCAACGCAATGAGTTTATTAGTTTTCCTTCAAGTATTTAATTAAATGTCGATCTGAGGAAATAAATTTTATTTGAGGTAGCCAATCGGTTAGATGTACTTGATGTACAAATGCTTACCTCTTCCTACTAATAATTAATTTAGAAAATGGCTAGCAGTGGCAGTCATTGGTATGAATAAATATACATAGAATTTTTAAAATATACAAAAAAATTAAAGGCAAAAAATAAGATCAAACTATTCCACATTTAAAAATATGTTTTTAAATTTAATTTCTGATTTTTTACAAAACTTCTCAAAATATCAAACATTGATAAATTATTTTCAAAATTTTCCTAACTATATAAAAATTAGGAAAAAAATCTACAATTTTTTATGGTTAAATTTTGACATTTTAAAGCAAAAATTTCGGTTAACTGTTACATGATTTGGCATTATCCTGGCCCACGTAATTTTTCCCTTATGAAATTTAATTATAGTTAAAACTGATTTGTATGATTTTCACAACAAGTTTCCTATTAACCATATTCGAAATTTAATCATGTTAAATTAATGCATTTTCGAACAACGTGTACCTGCCACGCAGATGCTGCAAGCGCGAATGAATTCGACAAACTGCACCACATGCTAGTATTAACATTTATGTTTTATTTACACTAAATTTGCATATTTACATATATTTACATGTACTTTACTGTTTGATGTATTATGATTCATAATTTAATTTTGTTTGTTTGAAACATAATGTTGCCAGATTTTTGTTTAAACTGCAGTAAAAATATTTGTCCTGTATTTTAAATTAAAAATGCTACGGTAAATTTGAAAAAAAATTGTGATTATGAAGTAATTTATAAAAATTTACACAAATTGTTTTTGTGATGATTTTAAATTAAGTATTTACAATTTTAAAATCTGTTTTTTATTTGATGAAATTAAACTTTTCACACATTAAAATTTTTACACATTATTTTTCACTGTGATTTTATTTTTTTTTAACTACAGAAAGTATCATATGTTTGGGTCAAATTGTGAATTGGAAGAATCACCAATCTAGTTTTTTCAAATCTCTCAAAACATTTAAACTTTTGCCTTCTGAGATATATTAAATATGGCTTCTAAACTCGAATGTTATGAAAGAAAATTAGCTTGAAAACTCATTTATATTGCAAAAGTCATTAATTTCATATAATTTTCATATTTATTTCATATTAGTATGAGTACTTTTTATTATGCTGTTAACAGTTGCGACAGTTCATTTATACTATATAAGTATTAAATAATGTGACGGCCAGCAAGCTTCTAGTTTTTTTTTATCTTTGACTTTTCTCATTTAAAGTTTGATTGTACGGAATGTGCAAAATTAATATATATATATATATATATATATATATATATACAGGGCCGGTCCTGCCTTGCATGCGATGCATGCAAAAAATGCGGGCGCACGCCTAAGGGGGCGCCAAAACGAGTTTCAGAAATTAAATTTATAATATAATATTTATATTTTTTATAATAAATTATAATAAACAATCGAACTTAATTAGGAATACAGAGATACAAGAAGCATTTATTCACATTTATTTTGCAATGTGTTATCAGTAGAAACAATTAACCGATTAATAACTCTGCAAATTAGTAAATAACAGCTCTGTTCATTGCTTAACCTACTTATTCAATTTTTTCTTTGTTTGAAGTTCCCGTGAAATCAAAAAAGAAATTATCTAGTGTTCAATCCCATAAGCGCAAACCTGCGAAAGATTAAATTAATTGTTGGGCATTATTGACGAAAAATTGCGAGCTGATTTAGTTGAAACGAAACTTATTAAAAAATATAAACAAATTATAAAAAATGGGAAGTCAGTTCTTAGAGAATAACTTGTTTATTCCGAGAAATTGAATTGTAACTTTTGCTTTGTTGCAATTGTTTTGCATCTGTTGAACTTTGAATGTTGAAGACATGCGTGGAATAAATATGAAAAATGGAAGCAAAATTTACTTTCGAACGAAAATCTTAAGGCTTGTTTTATACTTAGTGGTGTCCATACTCTAAATTTAATAATTATTAACTATACAGAAATAATACATATCAAATATAATAAGTTTTTTTTTCAATATTGTTAAAGAAATGTGTAATTTCTTTGCATTTTTTACTGATTTTTGAATAATACTTCTGAAATACGTTAAAAATTTAACTTTAAAACAATAAGCTGATACTCTGAATATGACGGCTCCTTCAAAATCAATAAGGAGAAGTTAACGACGCAATTTTGGATATTGTAAATGATGAAAAATTAAATTAAATTAAAATTCAAAAAATCCAGCATCAAATACGAGTGTTATGTTTAAAAATTATATGCTAGTTTTTTAAATATTAATATTGCACATACGTTAAAAATAATTGAAAATTTTAAAATACTTGATTATAATCAACCCCCGAATAGCCTCGATTTTCTTAAAAAAAAATTATAAATAAATTTAAAATCAATATATTTTATACGCTTTTAGATTATATCTAATTTTTTGTGCACTAAATCCAGAATAATTAAAAATTAATTTATTTATTTCACTTAATATTTTTGTTAAATTAAAGTTATAGAATTTAAGAAATGCATTTCAGAAATAGTATTTATTATTTTTATATGAAGATCTTTATATCAAAATAATAAATATTATTTCTGAAATGCATTTCTTAAATTCTATAACTTTAATCTAACAAAAATATTAATTATTTTGCTATGGTAGTCGAACTTACATCCTTAACCAATTTACTACATAGTGAATATTACTAAAATATAAAATTATGACAGGAATTGTTTTATTTATTAATATCGATAATAATAGATAAATTTAAAATCAATATATTTTATACCCTTCTGGGTTACATCTAATTTTTTGTGTACTATCAGAATAATTAAAAATTAATTTAAAAAAAAATGTAAATATTTATATAATTTTAATGATAAACTGTTAAAACGGTGAAAATTAATAGGGGGGGGGGCGCTAGAAAAAATGTTGCATGCGGGCGCTAAGGACCCCAGGACCGGCCCTGTATATATATATATATATATATATACATATATATATATATATATATATATATACACACACAATTGGAGTTTCAGTAATTATACTGTATTAAATCAAATGAACTGCATCACTTAACACATATCAAACAAACAAGTATCGAATTATGTTCAGTAAAATTCCCTGTTTATTCCTAATTATTAAATCATTTTTTTACTAAATTTTGTCATTTGTTCCCTTTGCCCTGCTTATTGAGTAAACTCGTAGATCTTATAATGCATTTGTATGTGTTATAAGGTCTACGTGTATATATTATAAGATTATGGGTAAGCTGATTCAAAATATTATTTATAGTTATAATTTTTTAAAAGGTTTTTACATAAACATATCTGCATCACAGCATCCAACTAAAATACAAATTTCATGATAACATGTTTTGCAAAGACCACACCGATAACATTGATCTGGTATTTTGTCAGAATTCATCAGCAGAATTGAAAAAAAAACACAGTTTGAAAAATGTATTCAATTTATTAATAATGAGTATAATACACATGTTTAAACATGAATTATCTGATATATAAATGATATCACAAACACCATAATGAATAAATTAAAAAAGAAATAAATAATCTAATAAATATAAAAGATGCATAAAAATATATAACAAACTAACAAAACTGGCAATCAAAAATGTACAGAACATAGCATAATGAACAAAATTAGAATAATGGATAATATACAAATCAAGACAAATATTGAATTTCAGAACATAGCACGATAAGTGATAAAACAAATCAATACAAATATTGGAATAAAAAACAAAGCATCTGAGCGATGAATAAAGAAAGATATATGAATCAAGACAAATAATGATATACTGAACATAGCATGCTGAACGATGAATAAGAGATAATATACAAATAAATACAAATATTGAAATGCAGAACATAGTATGTTGAGCGATCAATACTGAATAATATACAAATCGAAACAAATATTGAAACACAGAACATAGCATGCTCAGCGATGAATAATGGATAGTATACAAATCAATACAAATATTGAAACAAAAAACAAAGCATCTGAGCAATGAATGGATAATATATGAATCAAAACAATTATTGAAATACAGAATTGCATGATAGGGAATGAAAAATGTATAATACACAAATCAAGACAAATATTGAATAGTACAATAAGCGATGAAAAATGTACAATATACAAATCAAGACAAATATTGAAATACATAACAAAGAATGCTGAGCGATAAATAATGGATAATATACATTACATGCTGAGCAATGAAAACTGTATAATATACAAATCAATACAAATATTAATTAAATATTAAAAATGCTTGAGAAAAATTGTGAGGCATAAAACCAAATACAAAAATAGTCACATTGAACTTCAAATTAGATTTTTCTGCTTATCATGAATTCTTTAAAATATGATTTTTTCTAAATTTTAAAGAGGAGATTGTGAATATTATTGCCAGTGGGATTATTAATTACAAACATGCACCTTATAACAAAACCTAATAAAAAAAGTTATAAAAAAATTTAAATTATGAAGCATACTTTCGGAGCAGTTTTTGAAGTTTGAGCACATACAACCTGCATAAAATGAGCAACTATATTACTGCATTTGCTGAATAAATCATAAAAATTAAATAAATTCTTATATTAAAAAAAACATACCTCTACAAGGAAGTCTGCTCTCATAGGATTATTACAAACATGCCTGGTGTCTCAAAATAATTAGGCTGGCTGTTAGTAGTAAAACTATGATCTGAAAATAAATATAAATATATCATAATTTCTAAATAGTGAGACATTTGAATAGTGGGATTATTAATTATATTTATACTAGGCACTAGAGTGACATGTCCTGGATTTACAAAATAAGGTGCCTCAAAATAATTGGGTTGGGTGTTAGTGGCATAACAATGATCTGAAAATAAACATGAAGGTATCATAATTCCTAAATGTCTAAAGTTTCTAAATGTAGTGAGACATTTGGATAGTTTGAATATTAATTATATTTATACACCTGTATTGAGCACTGTTGTGATATGTCCCTGATTTGCAGAATAAGGTGTCTCAATATAATTGGACTGGGTGTTAGTAGTCTCACGAAGATCTGAAAATAAATATGAAGGTATTATAATTTTTAAATAGTGAGACATTTGAATGGTGAGTTTATCAATTATGTTTATACACCTGTATTAAGCACTGTCGTGACATGTCCATGATTTGCAAAATGAGGTGTCTCAAAATAAGTGGGCTGGGTGTTAGTAGAACTATGATCTAAAAATAAATATGAAGGTATCATAATTTTTAAAAAGTGAGACATTTGAATAGTAAGATTATTAATTATATTTATACACCTGTATTACAAACTGGCGTGACATGTCTCTGACTTGCAAAATGAGGTGTCTCAATATAATTGGGCTGGGTGTTAGTAGTCTCACAATGATCTAAAAATAAATATAAAGGTATCATAATTTCTAGATAGTGAGACATTTTAATAGAGAGATTATTAATTATGTTTATACACCTGTATTGAGCACTGTCGTGACATGTCCATGATTTGCAAAATGAGGTGTCTCAAAATAAGTGGGCTGGGTGTTAGTAGAACTATGATCTAAAAATAAATATGAAGGTATCATAATTTTTAAAAAGTGAGACATTTGAATAGTAAGATTATTAATTATATTTATACACCTGTATTACAAACTAGCGTGACATGTCTCTGACTTGCAAAATGAGGTGTCTCAATATAATTGGGCTGGGTGTTAGTAGTCTCACAATGATCTGAAAATAAATATGAAGGTATCATAATTTCTAGATAGTCAGACATTTTAAGAGAGATTATTAATTATATTTATACACCTGTATTACGCACTGGCTTGTCATGTCCTTGATTTTCCCCTGTATTAAACTCAACTTCTTGATTCCCATCGACTTCATTGAAACATGCAAAGTGAGTATTACTTTCTGGTAAGGTTTCTAGAGTCTCAATGATATTGTTTTTGCTCATAAAATGTTCTCCTAACAATCGATAATTTAAAATTTCTCCTGTCATAAATTTCATATTCTTACCAAGTTCTAAAAGCAATTAAAAATATATGAATGTAGTTATTGAATTTTTATTTCTTTATTTGAAAATATTTACGGAACGTAGCTCTATTCAAAAGACAGTTTTCTTCATCGTTTGGGTCTCCATTAAATCCTGCACAACAGAGGATGATTACTAATTGCTGACAAAAATTATATACAGTGGTAACCCACCTTTCGAGCAAATCATTGTACAAGTTTTTTGAGACATGATTGCTTTGTCATACGAGCAACATTCGAGTGAGAGGAATAACGTTAACATATGAGGGTACAAATGAAACCGGTTCATCTAAAATTGTAACAAGGATTTTCATATGCAACCAGTCGTTGCAACTGGTCTAGCATCAGAATTGTTTGACGAAACATGTCTAACTCATTTTTGCAATATTATAATAAGTTGAAGAAAAATATAATGCTCATTGGATAGTTTTTTAATCGCAAAAACTAGTATAATGATAATTTAGTCATTCGCTATGTTTTAGCAGAATATTTATTTGATCTTAGCAATAAAGTTTCATTTATTTGTATTATCAAAAAGACAATATGCAGGAACGAATTAATAGCATTTTAATGTATTTTTATGGTAAAAATTGCTTTGAGATACGAGCAATTCGACATGCGATCCAGGTTACAGTACGAATTAAGCTCGTAAGACGGGGTACCACTGTATTCACATATTATATAATAGTACATTGATTACAATACTAACCAGGCATGTTTAGAGTCGGGAGTGCGTTCACTTTCAGATTTGTCATGCTTTTCTTATATGGCTTTATTTTGCAACAATCAGCAAAATGTTTGTCGCAAACAAATCGACATGTGCGCATTTTTTCGACTTCTACACCATCCAGTTTTGGATTATTAGCGCGCCTAACCCAAACCTCAAACATCTATAATAATTTGCTTTCTCATTTATAACCTAACAAAGTAATACAATAATATATTTTGCGTACTTTGTCGTTCCTTGTCGGAAATCCATGTAGCCTGACTGTTTTCCTGTTTTCTTGACATCCAGGAACGTGACAACTCATATTTAACTCTTACGCTGCTTTTTTTTAACTTTTTATATAGAATCTTACTTAACTTTATATAGAATCAAGAATAATATCCAAACGAACTACGAACGACATGGGGATTTACCGGCACAGTATGGTGAAGTACGGGAGGGATTGGAATTGAACGTATCCATCATAGAGTTCGATTGACGCCTGAACGGGAGTGGATACTCACGATAGTTGCGCTACTTAGCGGAATCGGGGCGAATCACTGACAGATTCACGAAATATATAAGTTTGCACACCACGGGAGTAACTATTAATAGCTTTTATAAAGATTATTTATTCATATTATAAACAAATTATTAACTTCCCGAAGGAAAAGTTTGTTTTCATCATAAAATCCGATTCGCTAATTTTATGTTTTCTCGACGTTTCAAGCCATTCTGAATCATATGAGATGAAATTTAAAAAAAGTATGTGTGTGTGTGTGCGTGTATGTGAACAGATTTTTTGCCCTAAATCGACGTTTTCTCACAGACGGCTGGACAGATTTCAAAATTTTAAAACCCGTTCGATACATCTCGATGAGGACTAGCGTTTATCAATTTTGCGCGACGATCAGCCAAGCCGTTTCTTTGTAAATAGAAGAAAAGTGAAGAAAAAAATTGTCCACGTTTTAACCCGTGATCTGAATCGATTTTGAAAATTCAAAAATCATTCAAAAGATATTGGTTCGGAATCGACCTGATTAGTTTTTGGTAAAGATCGGCCGGGTCGTTTTCTTGCAATAAAGTGTTACAAAAAAATTTCGACAGCGTTTATGATTTTTTTTACGGTAGATACCATAGTCTTTTAGATCATACGAAAATATTACGGCTCTTCGACATGTTGTTTACTTTTAAAAATTTGCCAAACTTTGCAGAAGTTAGTTGGTATATGTGTGCGCGCGCGGATACATATTTTCGTCGACGATTTAGGGAACACAGTTCAACCGATTTGAATAATTCTAAAATCATTCGATCCGTAAAAATGGTTTTTGAGATAACGCAGCGTCCGATTTGAATGATTCTTGAAACATTATTGTATTGAAAAAACTAAGAAATGATTAAATGTTTGGGAAAGCATGTCTAGCAGTTTCGGAGATGCAATAGAAAAAGTATAAAAATGCCATTTCGCGGTCAAAAATGACCATTAGACATATATACACATATTATTATTTGATATTTTGTAGAGATTTTAATAAGTTTCTATGGATTCCGTGCTAATATTCATTCGATAGACTGCGGCGCGGCGTTTACGCCCTTCGATATTTTAACTCTACGCAGCTGACTCAGCGCGATTGCTTTGAGTAAAAGTTTAAAATTAAAAAAAATTCAAAATATGGGAAAAAACGTTTTTTCAAAAAAGTCAAATTTTTTCAAAATTTTTAAATATTTTAAAAATCTAAAAAATCATTTTTTTTCAAAAAATTTAAAGCGTATTTAAAACATTTTATTTCCAGTACGAGAAATTTTAGCAATTTGCCATAAGGCACGCCGCCATGCACCACTAGTTTATTTTAAATTTGTTGTAATTAAAAGAAAGTATTTCAGCATCATGATACTACAGCTCATTTGCAAACTTATTTACATCCTAAAAAACCTACAACGACATAAGAAAGTAAAAATAATCTCGAGCATCTTCAGAATAACTCATTTAAAAGATGTTTTGACATCACAACCACATCTCTTTTGATTAGGGATTAGAAAACTCCTGGCAAGACGGAATATTTAGAAAATACGAAAAAAGCTGATAATGTTCTTGATTAAGGAAATAGCTAAGCAGTCCAAAGAAAGTTGCTCAGAATATCGGTAAATTTCGTTGGAAAACGTACTTAAGAAATGTCTTAAAATCAACATAACAGGCCAGTAATTTAAATTCAAAGAAAAGTATGTGATTGTACTACGTTGGATGTAAATATTTTTCAGAATCATCAAACAATTATGCAATTGAACAAATAATTTAATACGCGTTTTAAATTCATTGATTCGTGATATTATGCACCATGTAACCCAATCGTATTATAAAAACTACAAAAAAAAATGTTGTAAATTTATAATTAATACATGTATTTATTTATTTATCGTTTACTACTTAATAACAATGCTTTTAAATAGTTAAAATTATTAGAAATATTTGAAATGTAAAGATGGATACAAATTTTTATTTTCGATTTTTTGCGATCACTTACTCTACGGAAACTTAATATATTATTTAGTTATTTGCTCAATATTAATTGACACATAATTTTTTTAAAACATATTTATATATTGCCTTAATGCTTTGCGGACCTAGCAGACCTTCCGGCGGCCCTGCTTTTCTAAAAAACTGATTTAGAGAGATATATCACTTCAAAGTTATCATATAAACTTTTTGAAAGAATTGACATTCATAAGCTGATATAAAAAAAAATAGTTAGGAAAAATTGCGAACTAAATCGTAAAGATCGTTTTATGAATTCAACGAATTTCAATGATAATACTAGTGATAATTTATATTATTATTATTTATCATTTTACATTATTATTATTGATATTATAAAGAAAATTGTTGAATCTAACTTGAAATCTAGTGGCGTATGGGATCGTGCCTTAAGGCAATATGCTGGAACTTCTTGTATTCCGTACTGAAATATTCAAAATACATTAAACGTTTTCAAATAAATTATTATAAGCACTAAAATATTCGTTATTAGTATTTTATAGACTAAATATAGGAGCTTATAAATTTGACTATAACGTTTATATAACTTTACATGAATAGTAAACGTACAGAACTTAAATAAGCAGAATTAGAATGAAGTATCTAGTAAGAATAATACAAACCGATTCGCAAAGTCAAAATTATTATTTCAAGGATGGAAGTAGGCTTTAAAATTTTAGCTTAAAATAAAATTAAAATCCAAATTATTTTCTATATTCAAAACAAATTTTTTTATGAAAATTTTTTTTTTCAATAGCTATCGATTCGTCAATACAAGCAAGAGATTCTTTGAATTATTCAAACCGGATGCTTCGTACTATCAGAAACTGCCTTTATTGCACATTTAGTTCCGTATTTCCGAAACGGCTCTACCTGTCTTTGCCAAAAACTAATCACAACTTCTCCCCATCATTACAAATTGAATATTTTTTGAATAATTCAAATTGGACGCTCTGTGCTCTCAAAATCTCCGCAATGACTGGATCGCTCAAAAACTAATCAGCACTAAGAAGCACGTCTTCCCAACAAAAGGAGTTGCATGTTTTTTTAATTAAATCGGTTGATCCGTGCGCCAAAAATCATCGACGAAACATTGTATCCACACACAATACACACACACGTCTTTTTTTCTAATGTATGACAAAATGTTCTCGAAACGTAAAGATATTGAAAAATTTTTAATATCGAGTTTTGGACGATTACAATAACTCACTCTACAGAAAGTAGAGTTGTAAAAGACTTATCTCTGTAAAAATGCACCTATGAAATTTATATTTTGCATAGCTAATAGTTTGTGGAATTCCTTTGAAACTAAAATAAGACATTGGACCTGTTTGCCCTCTGGCCGTCCCAAATCACCTAACCCATCGGGTAAACAGGACCAGGTTACAAATTTTTGAAAAAGAGCAAAAAATATTTTTACAACCTATTAGAGAGTTTTACTGAACATAGTCATTTGATTGTTCGTTTGATATGTGTTATTGTGATGTAATAAGTTTGGTTTCCACAATATATTTGCTCAGAGTCAAATTGAACGGTTAACATCATGAACTAAAAAAAGAGTTTAAAACTAAAAAAACTACCAACAAAATGAAATATGTTTGATATGAATATTTATACATTGCCCTTTATCTCATAATTGCGACGTCGTAAGACGTAAAGAGATGGCAGGATACACATATTTTGCGTTCTACTTTAAAATAGTATTGTGAAAAAATCTATACCTAAATCATTCTATTTTTAGATAATGGTGACGGATCCATTTACCCGCAGACCTATAAGCTCTGCGTTAACCTATTTGGAACTATCCAATAAATGTAGCAAATCAGTTTTAGAAATATATCTACTGTAATTTAAAGGATTTTTTAACAGTCGAATTGGCAAAACATTTTATAAACAGTATAGTATTTCAAAGAACAGACAAATAAATGTTTTATTTTTAAATCTGCCCACTCACTCCTTTCAAAACATTCAATGTATCTCGTATTATTGAGTCGACCAAAATATTCTCGAAAATAGCACATATTTCATACTCTTTTAAATTTTTCTCTTGGTGTGTGCTCCGCTTTCCAGTAGAACGAGCAACCCTAATCTCTCACTAATATATTCCGTGTCTTGGGTTGAGGAATTTCAAAGTCATCGAGTGTGACAACGCCAACGCATCGAACGGGGCGCAACGGGACGGTTTAACGCGGAAAAACCCGGAAAATTGGGTCATTTTGTCACACATTATGCTGTCAAATAAATTTACCACCTTATGATATTAATTTTTCACAACAATTATGATATATAAGTTCATCGTTTTTGAATCAGACACAGGTAAATGTATAAGTATTTTTGTAGTGTTTAAAATTACTTATATCACGATTTTTAACTTTCTCTAAGAGAGGTTTATGATTTGGCCAGAAAATCTAATTTTATGTTTTATGATGCCATTCTGAATTGTTCGATACCAAGTCTGAGCCAACTAGTGGGGCGCATGGCATCGTGCCTTAAGGCAAATTGCTGGAATTTCTCGTACCAAATTTTTTTTTTTTTTAAAAAGATTAACATTTTTGAAAAAAATTTACTCTGAAAAATTAGATTTTTAAGAAACTATAAATTTTTGACAATAATTTACTTTTTTTTTGAGAAAAAAAGACATTTTGAAGAGAAGTGTATTTTGAAATATGTTGGAAGTTCTGAACCATTTTTCAAAGCAATAGTACTGCTCTAACTGCATATAGACGAAATATTGAAGCGCGTAAGCACCGCGTCGCCGTCTAACGGATGAACATTGGTATGGAACCCAAAGGAATGTAAACAAAATTTATACTTATTGTTGAAATGTCTATAAAATATATGATAATTTGATGTGCATATGTCTAATGATCATTTTTGACCGCCAGGTGGCATTTTTTTTCACTTTTTTTACTAGATCTCCGAAAACACTAGATTTGCTTTCATAAAAATTTGATCAGTTCTTCATCTTGTTAATACAAATAAAATGTTTTCAGAATGATTGAAATCGGACGCTCCGTTCTCTTAAAAACTGAGTTACCGTTTTTGGCAATTTTTGCCCCATATCTTCGGAACGGCTAGACCTGCCTTTGCCAAAAACTAACCAGCACGTCTCCTTATCAATATGAATCGAATGTTTTTTGAATTATTCAAATCGCATTATTCGTGTTCCCGAAATCGTCGACGAAAATTTGTATCCGAACACACATACACACAATCACACACACACACATACACACAATCACACACACACACATACACACACATACATCCATTTTTTCTAAGGTATGCCAAAATATTCAGAAACCTCTGAAACGTAAAGATATATAAAAAATTTCATTTTAGATTTTTTTGCGATTACTATAACTTATCCTACGGGAAGTTAAAAATTGGCTCTCTGTTGACATTTTCTTAAAAACGGCTGTACCGATTTCAAAAATTTTAACCATTTTATGAATTTCTAAAAGAACTCGAATTTTTATATAATTAGCGCAGAAATTATATCCACATTTTTAACTTCCCGTAGGGTAAGTTATAGTAATCGCAAAAAAATCGAAAATGAAAATTTTTATATATCTTTACGTTTCAGAGGTTTCTGAATATTTTGGCATACCTTAGAAAAAATGGATGTATGTGTGTGTGTGTGTGTGTGTGTGTGTGTGTGTGTGTGTGTGTGTGTGTGTGCGTGTGTGTATGTATGTGCGGATACAAATTTTCGTCGATTTCGGGAACACGGATCAACCGATTTGAATAATTAAAAAAACATTCGATTCGTATTGATAAGGAGACGTGCTGATTAGTTTTTGGCGAAGGCAGGTCTAGCCGTTCCGGAGATACGGGGCAAAAAGTGCCGAAAACGGTAACTCAGTTTTTAAGAGAACGGAGCGTCCGATTTTAATAATTCAAAAAACATTTTACTTGTATTAATAAGATAAAGAATTGATCAAATTTTCATAAAGGCAGGTCTAGCGGTTTCGGAGATATAACAAAAAAAGTAAAAAATAATGCCATTTGGCGGTCAAAAATGATCATTAGACATATACACATCAAATTTTCAGATATTTTATAGAGATTTTAACAATAAGTATAAATTTTATTTATTTTCCTATGGGTTCCGTATCAATGTTTACCCGTTAGACAGCGACGCCGCGCTTACGCGCTTTATATTTCGTCTCTATGCAGTTAAAGCAGTACGATTGCTCTGAAAAACAAGTTCAGATCTTCCAAAATATGTCAAATTAAAGAAAACATTATTTTAAAAAAAAAAAAAAAATTTAAAAAAAATTTTTTTTTTGAAAATTTTTTTTAAAAAAATTTTTTTTTTTCAAAAAAAAGTAATTTTCTGTCCAATTTATAGTTTCTCAGAAATCTTATTTTTTCGAAGTAAATTTTTTTCAATTTTTCAATTTTAATCGTTTTTAAAAAAAATAATAATTTTTGGTACGGGAAGTTCCAGCAATTTGCCTTAAGGCACGATGCCCTAATTGCCTTAAGACAGAATTCCACTTACAGCTAGTTGCCAAAAGTTTTATATCAATCATGAATATTTAAAAACGATACGAACGATAACAAGAATTGGGAATATAGTACTAATCCTTTTCTGTTAAAAAAACTGAAATTTTTTGCCAAAAGTTGAAAAAATGTTGATTTTGGAAAACTTTATAAATTGATGCTGTTTATGATCTTAATAACTTACTAGAATATTATAGGTTTACGAAATTTGGTGTAATTACTCCAATAGAAATGGATCTGGGCAAACTATTTTTTATTGCGCTGGCAAAAATTTTCAATATTTCACTTTACTTATGAAAGTAGGGAAAATCTGGGCGGAATGTGAGATTTAAAGCAATATTTGTTTTACATAATAACTTAATATATTGTGTTAATTATTAACACCTACTAGGAAATCTTTGCTTAAGGTAAAATGCCACTTACACCTAGTTGAATTTTTCATATAAAGATATAGATTTTTATACCATTAACATTGTGGTGTTACTATCATTACATTTTAGAATACTTTTGCTTTAAATTTTTTGCCTGCTTGGATATCAGCTTAGCTGTTAATATAATTTTTTATTAGAAAAAACTATTTTGGTCAATCAATCTAAGCTGAAACATTATAGAATAAAATAAAATATTTGTGCTAAAAAAGAAGAAACGTCTATTCCTATTCTGTAATATTCTCACGACCGTGATAACCTTTCTAACGACTATAATGTTTTGAACCCGATTTTGAATTATTACAGAAATTCTTCGTCGAATCACAAAATTGCTGCTACAAAGGACGCCGACCGCAGAAAATAAGAAATTTCTGTCGGCAATAGAAACGTCCCGTCCTGTGCAATGTACCGAAGTCTAAAGGTTGAGTAGTCATCCTGCGCCACGTGAAAAAAATACGTGCCTTGACTTTGACACGTTGACTTTCATTCTTCGTTTCTTTGCCTATGTTTCGAACTTTGTTTCAAAGTGTCTGCACGTACTGGGGCGGTTGTTCAATGTATTCTTAAGAAGATTAACTCGTTGTGACAAATTGTGATATGTGTTTCAACACTTTCTCGTGTCTTTGTGCAGATTCTGCTATCCATGCAATGAGAGAAATACGTATCAACTGCGAAAATCGCGAATTGTTGACTGTTTTTCACCTCATGCAAGTGAAAGTTTCATAAACACGAAGTAGTGACAGGATTTATGCTTTTTGAAATATTTTAACAAGTATACAATTTATTATATTTTTTATTTTTTTACAAAATATTAATAATTTAACACTTTCGACTCGGGAGTCGGACTGCAAGTCGGTACGCTGCGCTCGGAATATTATAGTGCTACACTTATCTCTCAACTCGGAATTTTTTTTTGTATCGGATTTTTTCAAAATGTTGTTATATTGCTTTTAAATATAGTTATTATGATAATAAAATAGAAAATTTTGAAAATTAAAAAAAATTGCACTCAAAACCATGTTATATTGTTTGAAAAATCATTTCTTCACAGATCTTTATTAGAATTATGGGGATCATGAGCTAATAAATTAATTTTGTTATATATTTATTTATAAAATTAATAAATCAATCAATAAATGAATGTAATAGTAAATTAATTTTTGAAAAATAAAAAAATATTAAATGTAAGTTTAGTTTGCGACGAGTCGTCGCCGACACGATTTGCCGCCGGAGCTTAACGGTAAAACATCATGCCGCCGGCGGCATCCGAGCGCAACGGTAAAATGACTATGCCGCCGGAGCGGCGGCATCCGAGTCGAAAGGATTAATTATTAACTTCCCGTAGGGCAAGTTATAGTAATCGCAAAAAAATCGAAAATGAACATTTTTGTATTTCTCGACGTTTCAAAGGTTTTTGAATATTTTGGCATACCTTAGAAAAAATAGATGTATGTGTGTGTGTGTGTATGTATGTGCGTGTGTGTATGTATGTGCGGATACAAATTTTCGTGGACGATTTCGGGAACACCGATCAACCGATTTGAATAATTCGATTTCGTATTGATAAGAAGACGTGTTGATCAATTTTTGGCGAAGGCTGGTCTAGCCGTTCCGAAGATACGGAGCAAAAAGTGCCGAAAACGGTAACTCAGTTTTTAAGAGAATGGAGCGTCTGATTTTAATAATTCAAACAACATTTTACTTGTATAGACAAGATGAAGAATTGATAAAATTTTCATGAAGGCAGGTCTAGCGGTTTCGGAGATCTAGTGAAAAAAGTAAAAAAAAATGCCATTTGGCGGTCAAAAATGATCATTAGACATATGCACATCAAATTATCAGATATTTTACAGAGATTTTAACAATTGGTTTACATTCCTATGGGTTCCGTACCAATGCTTACGCGTTAGACGGCGACGCGGCGCTTACGCGCTTTGATATTTCGTTCTTATGCAGTTAAAGCAGTACAATTGCTTTGAAAAAAAAGTTTAGATCTTCCAGAATATGTCAAAAAAAAATATTTAAAAAAAAATTTTTTTTTCAAAAAAAAGTAATTTTTTGTCCAATTTATAGTTTCTCAAAAATCTTATTTTTTCGAAGTAATTTTTTTTCAAAAATGTTAATCGTTTTTAAAAAAAATAATAATTTTTGGTACGGGAAGTTCCAGCAATTTGCCTTAAGGTACGATGCCTTAAGGCACGATGCCTTAATTGCCTTAAGACAGAATTTTACTTACAGCTAGTTTTGGTATACAAACAGTATATTTTATTATTGTTCTAATTACTGACATGCAAGTTAAATTTAAAAGTGGCAACACTCGCACACCATATTAGAACCATAGATTTTTATAGACATTTTTATGCACTTATAAAAATTAAAGTAAAAATACATTTTAATTTTCGATCGATTTTGAGTTTTTTCTATAATTTAATTTTTATGAAGGTGCATGGTAAATTATAGAGTTATCTACAATTATTGTTGTTTAAATTTTTCAGGATGGCTATTATGGATTATAACTAAAACTAAAAGCTCCCTTTTTCTGCAAAAAATGAATGATCAATAGGGTAGAGCGGGGTTTGAGGGTCCACGGGTAAAAAGGTCCACCATCGATATCTTAAAAACAAGAAAAGTTTTTTTTTTTTTTATTTGAACAGCAATCAGAACTAATGGGTTCTATGAGCTGTTGTGAGTAAGATCTTACAAACTACGTTTATTTTTATTACAGATGGCAATTCAAACAGTTGTCACATCTCTGTATGATAAATTTTTATTACAATCTCTGTAATAGGGCAAGTATGGAGCAACAATGCCGGGCGAGGGCTATTTTCACTTGGAAACATATTGCTATCTTTATTTCCAAGTGAAAATCGTTGTCAATGTTGCCTGACAACAGGCTGCTCGAAGTGAGTATCGAACCCGGGACCTCTGAAACAAGCGCTCTTGGTAAGCGCTCTTAACCGCTTACCAAGGGCGAGCCCATCTTAAAAACAAGAAAAGTTAAATATTTTTTTAACAACAATATTTGAAAGTAGAGGGAAAAATATGTATAACCAGCCATCACCTTGATTCTTACGACTTCGCTATCAGGAGATAAAGGGCAATGTTTAAAAATCCATAGCATAAGTATTTTCGTTCGTTGTTAGTTTTTTTGGCTGTGAGCACTGTTGATTAGACGAGACCTTAATATATTTTTTAAGTATTCGTTATTTTATTATTTTTTAAAATGTATTATTAATCTTAAGTTAGATTCAGTTTTTTTTTCATATAACTTCTATAAAAGCTTACTCGTGGGTGGGTTAGAAAAGACCAACTGAACTTTTACCTTGGAAAAAGTATAAACAATAACAAATGGCGAATAAAAGAGTAAAATAAGTTAAAAAAGCATTTTTACAATAGATGAATTGAATAAATAATTTTTCCAACTCTACTGATGGAAATTTCTGACCCAATATCACATCAAGATTATCTATGTAACAAATGTGTCGCATGAAATTTATATTTTGCATTGGTTGAATATTGTAGCTATTATTTTGCGAAATACCTTTAAAATTAAAAATAAGACATTGAACTGAATGTCCCTTAGCCGCCAGATTTTACCCCGTCTATGGAGGTAGTTGTTGGTTTGATATGTGTTGTTTGTTGTGATATAATTGGTGTGATTTTCAAAATATAATTGCTCAAAGTCAAATTGGATTTGTGTGCTTTGCCCTATCCTATATAATAGTTTCATGTACATAATTATTTTCATACTATTAAGTTTACATATATTTTTTCCAGGTGAACTGGGTGAAAATATTTCTTTTTCTAATTTGGACTTAATTAAACATATTTCGTTTTTAAGTGAAAATAGATCTTTCCGGCGTAGCTTCCACTAGTTAAATTAGAAAAAAAAACTACAGGGTATACAATATACAGACTAATAATAATAAATATACAATCTAATAAAAAAAATCAAATAGATTACAACCATTAGGTTACCTTCTAAGAAAAAATATGTAATTGATATGTGAAAAAAATGATATTGATTCATGAAACTCTTACTTCTGATCGCCATTCAAAAGCAAAAAAATTGGCATTCAAAGTCGAGGACAAATGCGATGGTAAAAATGTTAGGAAGATTTTATTGTTTTAATATCTTATATACAGTAAATGGTGCAATTTTTCGGTTGACTTTAAAATAAATATGCTTGTTCGCTAGCAAATTGATTTACATAAATAGTTATTATACCTTGAAAATTTGCTGAAATTTGCTCCCAAAATTTGTGTACGTTAATGTATAAAGTATATTAAGCATAAAAATACTACTTAATTATTTTCATTTATAGATTTTTCATAATACTTCCAGACTCACATAAGCAGTTTAAGGTTGAATTTGAATCATTTCTATATGAATATTATGATTTTAAATAATATTCACGTACGAACAATAGCTGTTGTGTGTAAATATTTCCAGTATTATTCGAATATATAGATGCGACCGTATCTTTTGGGTATAATCATTAATTACAACATTCATCAGCTGAAACAATGGCTCGGCACTATCAGTGTCCGGACATCATACATTTTTGTCATTATATTGTAATGAATATGGGGTTATATATCACAAAAAATGCGTATTTTTCGCTGGCATACTATGCATTATAAAAGCTCGAGATAAGACCTGAGCTTTAGCTTTTCAATTATGTACAATGCAACGTAGAATAAAAGGGAATGTTTCTGCATCACCTACGTATATTCTAGATAAAATCTAGGGAAGTGCAACTTGAACTCGAACAGTCATGATTAATACTAATATATTCAAGCTCTTGTTCAGCTCATTCGTATTAAGTAGAGAAAGTAAATTTATTAACTTACCGCAGTTTCGATATCGCAAAAATATAAAAAGGTTTTTTTTTTATTTTTAACTTTCCGTAGGGTAAGTTATAGTAATCGCAAAAAATTGAAAATGAAAATTTTCATATTTCTTTACATTTTAATGGTTTCTGAACATTTTGGCACACCTTAGAAAAAATGGATGTATATATGAGTGTGTATGTGTATGTGTGTGTGTGTGCGGATATAACATTTCGTCGACGATTTTGGGAATGCGGATCAACCAATTTGAGTTTTTTAAAAAAAATTTGATTTGTATTATTAAGGAGACGTGCTGATTACTTTTTGGAAAGGCAGGTATAGGCGTTTCTAAGATACGGGACAGAAAAAGCCAAAAATATGGTGATTTAGATTTTGAGAGAGCAGAAGGTCCGATTTGAATAATTCAAAAGTCATTTTATTGACAGAATGAAGTACCGTTTGAATTTTTGCAAAGCGGTTTCAGAGATCGAGTGAAAAAAATGCCATATGGCGGTCAAAAATGATCATTAGACATATGCACATCAAATTGTCAAATATTTTAAAAATAATTATGAATTTTGTCTGCATTTCTATGCATTCCGTACCAATGTTTATCCGTTGACAGTGATGCGGCGCTTACGCGCTTCAATATTTCTTCTCTAAAACAGCCGCACAGCACGATTGCTTTAAAAAAAAGTTCAAGATTTCCAGAAAAATGCAAAGTAAAAAAAAATCGAAATATAAAAGAAACAATTTTTTTATAAAATCAATTTTTTTCAAAAATTACAAAATTCTCAAAAATCTCATGTTTTCAAAGTTTTTAAAAAATTTGAAAGGTTTTTCAAAGATATTCATTTTCGGTACGGAAAGTTTCAGCAATTTGCTTAAGGCACGATGCCATGCACCACTAGTCTTATAATGTATTTAGGGTTTAAGAGCAATTATAATCATTTTGGCATTTATTAGAAAAAAAAATGTATGTATGTTTATGCGTGCTATCTTTATGGGTGTTAAGATCTTTCACGTTCTACATCCAACTATTGAATACATTTGGATGATTCAACATTCAATTCCAGTTATTTTGGATATTCGTCGGACAAAGTTAGAAAAGCGGTCACATAAGGATCAAAATTGAGTATTTTATATATGCATAGCAAATTTTAATATTATATTATTAATATAATAATATTATTAATAAAGCTTTTAATATTATACATATATTACATTTACTAAATGTTATATTTTATTTACACGGCATCAATAAATATGACTTTTATTAATCACATTGAATACTTATAACAACTGCTTTAAGCAAACATTTCAACGAATACGAGTGAAATTTTCGAGTTCAGCACTGAATTTTCACCTAATTTAAAGTTTTGCACAAATGTAAATGAAATTTGTTTCTTGATATGGAATGATATTATATTATGTCTGGATTAATTTTTCTACAATATAGTGTACTATGCATTCCAAACAAAATTTTCCAATCAATAAAATCATTACCACAAAAGATTTTGGTTATTGCTGAGCACTAATCCACTAATTGGTGATAATTTCTTTATATTAAATAATACAATTAATTTTCATTTTTGTAAAGTATTTTTATTATATATTCTGCATAATTCTATTATAAATACAAAATACAATGAATTTATGCTTATGTTGTAAATAACCGCACAATAATTTTGTGTAAATACATTTGTGCGTCCAGCATTTCAAATTTGTGAAACTCTCAAAAGCGTTCTCATTACATATTAATTCAATATTTTTAATCAAAACAATGCTAAACGAATATTCAATGATATATATTTTAAAATGACGAATAAATGGTGGAGTAATATGATTGCCATACAAATATAACTGTAACTAGCTGTAAGTGAAATTCTGTCTTGAGGCAATTAGGGCATCGTGCCTTAAGGCAAATTGCTGGAACTTTCCGTACCAAAAATTATTATTTTTTTAAAAACAATTAACATTTTTGAAAAAAAATCACTACAAAAAAATAAGATTATTGAGAAACTATAAATTGGACAAAAAATTACTTTTTTTTAAAAAAAAAAAAATAAAAATTTCTTTGAAGCAATCGTACTGCTTTAACTGCATAGAGACAAAATATAAAGCGAGTAAGCGCTGCGTCCCTGTCTAACGTAAAAACATTGGTACGAAACCCATAGGAATGTAAACAAAATTTATACTTATTGTTAAAATCTCTATAAAATATCTGATAATTTAATGTGCATATGTCTAATGATCATTTTGACCGCCAAATGGTATTTTTTTTTACTTTTTTTGTTAGATCTCCGAAACCGCTAGACATGCCCTTATGAAAATTTGATCAATTCTTCATCTTGTCAATGCAAGTAAAATGTTTTCTGAATTATTAAAATCGGACACTCCGTTCTCTTAAAAACTGAGGTAACGTTTCTGGCACTTTTTGCCCCATATCTTCGGAACGGCTAGACCTGCCTCCGCCAAAAACTAATCAGCACTATCAATACGAATCGAATGTTTTTTGAATTCAACTTGCTTCATCCGTGTTCCCGAAATCGTCGACGAAAATTTGTATCCGCACACACATACATACACGCACACACACACACATACATATACACACATACACACACACACATACACATACATCAATTTTTTCTAAGGAATGCCAAAATATTCAGAAACCTCTGAAACGTAAAAATGTATAAAAATTTTCATTTTCGATTTTTTTGCGATTACTATAACTTACCCTACGGGAAGTTAAAAATGCTTTGTACCTACTTGAAAGCAATCTTATTATTTAAAAAAAAAATAAACTCACTTTATTATTTTTTAGGCGATGACTAAATTATAAATGCGTTAGAAATAGAATTCAAATTATTAATCTTGGCAGGTAGAATACTGCATGTACTCCTTTCATAGACATTACACTACATATGGACTGCTAGTCCTCATATGTTTTCTGTATATATAGTGTTTAAACATAGAAGAGACTGTGACGTCACTTGCTGAGCGAACTTTGCCGACAATCGCGGACTTTTCCGATTGATTAAATGTCACATGTCATATGTCTAGGGTTTGTCGGTTTTCAAAAACCGGTTTTTTGGCGAAAATTATGGAATTCAAAAACCGGTTTTATAGTGAAAAAAGTCGGTTTTCACTGTAGAAATGGAAAATGATAAATATATCCAAATAAAAATAGATGAACGCGTTTTGATTCTTGAAACCATATCGGATCAATAGCATTTGATATCTTATCAGCCTGCAATGGTTCCTAGAAAGGTTTTGTTCATATTAATTTAGATTTTTATACCAGTGTATATATTAATTCAATCAGTGTGACTTCTTCTTGAAGAAATAACTTCCTCTACTCAAACTTAAAAAAAAAGAGTTTTGAACTCTAGAAGTCACAAATTAAAAAAACAAAAAACTTAGAATTATTATATCAGGCTTGAAAAATAATTAAGCATAATTTGGTCGCAAGAATGAGAGTATTTTCTATTTCAGAAAGTTTTGTGAGTAAACAATAAAGGACACGTCTAAGTAGCAATTCGATAGACGTTCTCAGTTTTTTTTAAATCATATTTTATTCAACAAAAAAACAATTAGAATGTTTAAAATTAATTAATTAAAATTGCTCGGAACAGACAATACGTGAGTTTAGCTTAATTGTTTTTAAAACTAAAATTGATATTAACAAGTATGTATCAACATGTATCTAATATTTTTTAATTTTTTTTAATTCAGTGAATGTTTTTAATTTAAAAATGTATTATTTTTATTTATTCGAAAACTTTCCTTTCACTATCATAAAAATATTTTCATTCTTATATGTGACAATGATGCATGAATAACGAATAATTATTTTCAAAGCTATTTAATCAAGATAAGCTATTTTTAGTTCTACTAATTAAAATTAAAATTATTTTGTTTACTATAAATGAATACTGTTCTAAACTACACTAAATTTGTGGATAAATTACAGAATGTTCGAGCAAAAATTTATTTTCTATATGAAATTCGAAAACCGGTTAAAACCGGTTTTCTAGTAAAATTAAAATTCGAAAACCTGTTTTCTGAAATGTCGGTTTTTGTATAAACCCTAATATAAACCGATTTTAACGGGTTGATTCGATTTTATGTACATTTATTTCACTGGGAAAATCTTATTAATATAATTTCTTACAAAATTATCAGCCATCACAATTGCCATAACATTAATTATCTCCCATTTAATCAATCGGGAGAGTTCGCGATTGTCGACAAGGTTCGCTCAGAAAGTGAATTAAAAGACCTTTATCGTATGGTCTTTTTTAATTTATAATTATATAAAAACAAATATTTTATAATATGATTGGTATTTTACTGAAAAAATATATGTTTGTTATTAGTCTCCGTAACTTATTAAAAAAATAAACGACACGTTTTTTTTTCAACCCTTGACCAAAACCTTACACTGTTTTTGCTCGTTTCATTTCACATGTAGGTTGCCTGTGTAGGTATGAACGTGCGAATGTATTTTTCAAATTATTTTTATGAATATTTTTCACCAGACTGTCATTTAATCAATTCTCAACTTTCAAACTCGGCGCCCGCCGTCTAACCAAATACCGAATTACCATATTGTCAATATTTCAAACGCGACTAAAACATCTGCGTCATATCCATGAAAATTGTTAAGATTGTGCTGTTGACACCTACGGCCGTGATTAATTAACCAATTTTAAAAACAAATTTTTGGGACATATATATTTTTACTGTGCGGTTATACTAAATGTTACAGCTATGAGTCTACATATATATTTTATTTTAGAGGGAAAACTATATAATATACCTATCTGGCACATGTCTTTTCAGGACAAGTAACCGGTAATTAAAAATTACATTGCGCTCGAAGAACTACTTTGACAATTTTGTATTTGGTCAAGTCAACTGTGACATTGCAATCCACAATAAAAGTAATTTTGTGGTATGTAGCATCGTGTTTTAAGGAAAATAACTGTCTTTATATTCTATAAAATAATATTGATATACAAATAAATTGAATTAGTGGTGCATGGTATCGTGCCTTAAGGAAAATTGCAGGATATTCTCATACAAAAAATCAAAAATTTTAAACAACCTTAATTTTGTTTTTAAAACTGAAAAAAATTAGATTTTTGTGAATTTGGAAGTTTTTGAAAAAAATGTCTTTTTTGAAAAAAATGTCTTTTTTGAAAAAAATGTCTTTTTTGAAAATTTTATTTTTTTTTATTTTGAAATTTTTGTACTTTTTTTTAAAGCAATCGCGCTGCGTACTTGTTCTAGTGATGACATTTCCAAGCGCGTAAGCGCCCCGTCGCACTCCTAAGGACTAACTTTGATACGGAACTCATATAAATATAAACAAAATTTACACTCATTAATAAAATATCTGATAATTTAATGTGCATTTGACTAATAATCATTTTTGACCGCCAAATGGCATTTTTTTAGATTTTTTATTATATCTCCAAAACCGTTGATCATGCCTTTTCATCAATTCTCTATTTCGGCAATACAAGTAAAAAGTTTTTTTAATCATTAAAAACTGTAATGCCATTTATGGCAATTAAGTTTAAACTTGACTTGACTTAAATTTAACCAGTAAATATAAATTTTGTGTACTTCTCTTTTCATATCCATTAAGTAGACCTATCGTTTTCAAAACCAAAAGCTTTTTAAATCCTCTATAGTGACGTAATTTTTTTATATGTTCTGTCAATTCGCATTTGAGTAACTTTTTATTTTTAATACTAATATATTTATAAACATTCATAGTCATATTTGAACAATAAATTGTAATTTTTCGCCCTTTTTTGTATCTCTTAAACAACTGGACCTATCGTTTTAAAAAGCTGGAGCTTTTTAAACAATCTGTAGTTTTTTGGTACATATTTAACATGCTTAGTTAATTCGCATTTTTGCCACTTTTTCTTTACAATAATATCCATTAGTTTGATAATGTTGATTAAAAAGATATATTGCATTTTCTGATTTGTTTTAGAAACACAAATTTGTTGATATAGTGCAAGTTTCTGAATTTTGTATGGATTTCATAATCGTCATGAGTGATTGTTGTGTTGATATTTTATATCCTGTTTCATCTACAAACTGCCATTTGCTATTCACCAGTTAAACGTGGTTGACGAATACACTCCTCATAGAAAAGTAGAATTTTGGCAGTAATTAACAATTGGCAGAATTTTGTGTATTGACGAGTATACTCGTCATGTCTATAAAACTTTGACCATTGGCTATAGTAGCATATGGCTAAACTAGTTGCAAGTGGCATTTTACCTCGAAAACAACATTTTATCTCGATTCTGACGACACTCGTTTTCTGGCGCACAGTTTACTGGTTGATATATCAAAAAACATTTAATTGTTGCAAAATATTTAATTACAATTAAATTAAATAATGCAAATCTATATTAAGAGCATGTGTCAATGAATTGAATTTTTTTGTGGTAAACGTTCTATTTGCAAACTTGACAATGTCATGTATCTTAAAACTGCAAAAGATCTAGGAGAAAATTTCTATAATAAAAAGCTCTCTGTGGAATATTTTTCATGAACGATAGTCTGCGACTTAAGTTTCTTCATAATAGTACTACAGTTAGTTATACACAGTGTTCATGTAATAGAACAGAGTTAAGAAAAAACATGTAAAAGGCTGCCTCGTTCTGCACAAAATAAATATTCTTACAAGGTTGTTTTTAAATTGCTTTGTCACACAAAACATTATAATGTAGAAGCTTTATAGTATTATATTATATCATTACTTACTCTTACTCTGTAATATATTTTTATAATACTGTTTAGAACACTACATTGTAATGATGTCAATATAGTTATAATGTTTTATATTATTCAAGGTATATATTATTTTAAAGCGGGGCTTAAAGATCCGCGAGTAAAAAGATTCACCACTGATATCCCGATCAAAAACAAGTATCGTTAGGATATTTTTAAGAACTGTATTTGAAAGTACAGGGCAAAAGATGTACAACCAGCCATCAGCCAGATATAAAGTAAATAAGTAGTTATTCCAACTCTAGTGATGAATATTTTTGACAAAATACAATATTAAAGGTATATACAGTGTTATCTTTGTAAAAATGTTTCCATGAAATTTATATTTTGCATCTGTAGAAAAATGTAGCTATTATTTCGTATAAATCCCTGTAAAATTGAAAATGAGATATTGAATGGGTTTGCCTTACCTATTTATCCCATTTTACCCTTCTTATAGGGTAAAAGGAGACAGGTGATAAATTTTAGAAAAATAGTACAACACATTTATGTAATTAGAAATTAACTGGGAATTTTCTTGAATATATTTCGATAGTTGCTTCTTTAACACATGTTATGTGTGTAATTTGGTTTACTTTAGATAGTATAATTACTTAAATAGTATAGTATATAAAGTGGTTTTATTGCTTCAAATCCCAACCAAATATGTGAAATTTTTGAAAATATATAATTTCTCAACCTCAACAATACCATTATTCTCATACATTTAAAAGTATTGCTCGGGTAGGAAATAAGAAGAAAACTCGAGGAAGACTTATGTTTCCTACATTATTTGGCAAAGATCCATTTTCCACAGTATTAAGCAGTTAACACTTTTGAGCGACGAACGAATGTAATATCATCATTGAAATTAAATCAGAATGTAAAGCATAATACAGTTATATAATTTAAACATTATTATAAACTATAATATTTGCGAAGAAAATAGTAAGTATCGTATATAACACTAAAAAAGTATACACTCGAATTTTCTACTTAAATTTAAAATGTCTTCTACCCATTCTAAATGCCTGATTTTTTATATAGTTCAGATTTCATTATCATTAGAGATTTTTCTTCAATTTCAACATGTTATTTATTATTGCCAGAAAAGTATTAACTTTTATAAAAAGAATTTCACGTCCTTGCCAGAAAATCTGCTAATTTAACACGAAAATTGAAAAAAGTATGTGTTTGTATGTCAACCAAAATTTTACACTAGGTCTACGCTTTCTCAAAAACGGCTTCACTCACCTACTTCAAAAATTCAAAAACCAGGCTGTGTCAAAAATTTTAAATTTCCTAGAAGTTCATAAGTCTCCATGCTTATTGAGTAAGTCGATTATATAAACATTTCGGGAAGTTTTTGCAGCTCTTCTTAATGTAAAATGCGACTTACACTTATTTTATTTTTTATTAAGCTAATGAAAGAGTTTGAACTGAAAAATTCAAAATTAAAATAAATTGTTTGACAAATATTCAAAATATTTTATAAAACTAAAAATATTAAATAATGCATATAATTTTTTCTAATTTTTTACAATTTAATCGGATTTCAAAACTTGATCTTAATAATTTATATATGCACACACACACACACATATATATATATATATATATATATATAATGATTTGTAGGCACATATATGCAATCATACAAAATAACAAATTTATTTAACTCTTTTTTAGAATTTTTTATATTAGTCGTCTTATTTGAGTACCAGGCACTTTTTAAATAACTATTTCATCTTTTTACAACTAAACTGAAATTGAAATCGTCTCTAAACTCTCTGTCATAAAATTCAAGTAATATTTAAAGCGATATAATTTAATAATATCGCAGCAGATTAATAATTTCAGAAAAAAGAAGAGGCTTATGGTTTTTAACATTAGGTACTTCATCTTATATCAACATTTTACGTCTCAATACAGTCTGGAAATGAAGAACTAGAAGTCATTGGTAGTTTTTTTATAAATATTTCCAGCATATCATGCTTCGCTCGATATGAAGGATTTGATATAATTATCACCTTCGTATATCGTAATAGACGGTGTTGATTTCACCCAGTTCATCTGCAGCTTTTCAAAGTTCACGTGAACATAAATAATTGTAAGTTAAACTAACTACGGAAAGCCAAAGTTTGATTTTAAAACAAAACAAACAAAATGTGGTGCTCGATCGATACTGTTCACACATTAGTGACCTATATATCAAAGCGTGCGAATTTTTGTCGTTTTCTGTTGACTTTTTCTTGATGTTCTCCACATGTTTGATTCGTGTTCTGGCTTTTATGTAATTCAGCAAATAAAATATTACCGTCTCGTACGAGTCGAGAGATTTTTTCCGCGCGTACGCGACTCAAAGACTTCAAGTTAAATGTGGTTAATAAGTCACCCCCTTATTAAATAGAAGTCACATACAAAACTAGCAGAAAGATCTGAGTAGTGAATGCAAACATTTTCTACCAAAATAAATAAGATTTGCAGTATATTACTATTTTGATTTCGTTAAGAATTTTTGTGAAAAGCAATAAAATCTAGCATTTTTAAACTAACTGGAATTATTTTTGTGGATTTTATTAAAAGTATTCATAGTTTCAATTTCAGTTTTAATATTCTATTAAACCTATTAAAGTCATATTAAGGACTTCGTATAATTGGTATTGGCTAAATTCTAATTTTAATATTATTATATGATAGATAAAGTACAGCGGGGCTTAAAAGTCTGCGAGAAAAAAGTTTTACCATCATTAGGGGGAAGTCCCGTAACGCCGGACGGCACCAAGCACCGGACACTCTATTTAACACGAATTATTCAAGCGAGTATAAATCATTTCATTTCAAAATACAAGTGAAAGGGGGAGCATGAGGAGCACACAGGTACAGGATCACGCGCCAATCCTCGCCTGTGACGCACACGGTCACGGCGAGAGCAACCCTTTTCCTGTTTTAGGCGCAAAATCACGGCGTCACCTAAATATCAATGGAAGAAATTCTAGCATATTTATGAATTTACATTTGAGTGGTATGTAAAGATAAAAATTGTACTTAATTTTTATCCGTAAAATGGTAGAATATCATTAAATCTTTTAACCAATTTTAGTAGGTGCCACCAAATGAACGTAATGTCTGTCCCTTAGCACCGGACACTGAGTCGTCTCTTAGTGCCGGACAGTAAACATATTGATATTTCTTCTAAGAATTTACGTAATTTATTCCAATTATTTAACTTTGTTCTGTATGAGTGCTAACGGTCACTACATACCCTAATTTTTCATATTTCCTAGTCAAAGAATGAAAAACTCATAGTGAATGCACCAGCTGAGAGCATCGGTGTGGCCCAGCCAATATTTATACCAAAAGAATTTTTTGTGCTTTTTAGGCTTTGAACGGTTGTATTAAGTTTATTCTATCTGAATATCATTTTTAGGTATACGTTATTTAATTGTTTTGTACGGATATTGTTATTTTTAAGTTATATTAAAGTTTTTTTCATGTAACATCTGTAAAAGCCCACTTGTAGGTGTGGTGAAAAGGGCCAACTATACATTTAAATTGACAAATCTGTAAACAAATACTGAATAAAAAAGTAGATTAACGTAGAAAAAAGCAATTCTGCAAGAAATAAATTAAATTCGACTTTTGCTGATGTTTTTTTTTTCAAATTTTAGAAAAACAGCAAAAAACGTATTTCTATAATTAGGAGTTACCTGAGAATTTTCCTGAATACAGTTCGATAATTCTTTGCTTGATGCATGTTGCTTGTTATTTTGTAGTTCATTTGATTTAGTTAGTTTAATTACTTATAGTCAAATTGGATCTTTATGCCCCTCTTTGCTCTTGTGATCTTTTTATGAAATTTGTTCAGCAAATTGCGCCTTATATACAATTCACAAATAGTTCATAACTTGTGATATTATAGAAGGAAATTTACTAACTTTCAAGCTCAATATTTGGCTGTAATACATTTTGGGATATGATGTTAAATTAAATTAAAGTAATGCGTACAAACTCTACTTTCAAAGCTGTATCATACACTGATTTAAACTTAATAAGAAATTAAGTTTTGGGAAAATGAATTTTAATTATGAATTTAATTTTCTATTTTGATTATTTCTGAATTTTTATTTTAATCAACAATGTGATATAGGAGTAAAGGATATTATTGGTAGTTACGCTATCGTTTCTGGTTTGAAAATAGACTTGGTAGTTATACTATCCTTTGAAAATAGATTTTCATATGAGATTGTCATGATTTAATGGTGTAAAATAACAGTTTAATTTTTCTAAACCAATTAAAAAATGTATGCAATTTTCTAGCATTTATGAACATCATAACAATATAAGAAAATGTGTATGTTTGTACTTTCTTTTTATAATTCTTTGTTTATTTTAAATAAACTATTTAAAAGTTAAAATAATTAAATTTAATAAGGAGCATTTTAAAATAGTATTAATATAGTACTACATGCCTGTATTTATTATTGAAATAATGCTTTCTTACTTACAATGATAGTTAAGTGTTTATTTAGTTGAAGTAAAAATCAGATGATCAGACCTTACGAATGATGTATAATAAAATCAGATAAAGAATGATAACAAAATAAACTGCAATTCCAAAACTTTTTTATTAGCTTTACGATTTTTCATTCTTACTTCGTATAGGTATAATTTTTATTGTATTGGATTCTTTTATGTAAAAAATGCTCAATTTTGATTTTATCCGCTATATAATAATAGTACGTACTTATTATGCAAATCATTGGATTTTTGAAAAAATGAATTAGTTTTGATTTTTAAATTTAGTGGATTCAGAAGCCACAAACAGTTGAGTGTCATCAATACATTGTCATCGTACATAACTAGTAATTTATATCTGGATTCATAGAATTTTTTACTTTTCCAACAGAAAAAAGTAAATTATGATGAAAATTATTCTCGCTGAATGAAATTAATTGGGTATTTTTTTACATGTTACTTCAGTTCCCAAAATGTATAATGATGATGCGGCTTTTGTGTGTGCAGTGAGGTGTAAAAATAAAATCAGTTCGGAAAAACTTTCCAAACAAGCAGATATCTTGTACAGCACACGCAAATATTGCAGATCGGCGAGAAATCGATATGTTTTTTGTTATGTTTGAGAGCATCCAATGTGCACTTCGATTATCGAGTTTTGTAGGAGAGCAGCAAGAGTTGACTAAAAAAAACTGCACCTGAGCGGACATATGCAAAATGAAATATAGAACATGCAAATTTCAAAAACTATCCCTCTTGGCACAACTTAGTATTCGCGCCGTACAGAGAATTTATTGCCAGACGTGCGCTGATATGTGTCGCCGTTATTTTTGCGCTTTGCTACGCTTACGAATTTTGGCCTCAATTCAATAGTGTCTGCGGGGATACTTCATGATTTTTCATCTCGAATTGAATTGTAAAACGTTTGGGAATTTATGGATGCGTTTTGCTTTATGCAAAACTCCGCGAGGGCCGACGCTCCACGAGCGGCCGGCATATAAATAAGCACAGTCGTTCATCGGCTCGAACAACCCTTTTTTCATGTTTAATCAATAGCTTTTATAGCTACACTATGCATAAACTAGCGAGATTTACTAGCTATTTCAGCATAACTTTTCCATTAGAGGGACTCCTATGAGAAAACCAGTGCCATTATAAGGAATTGAGAAACAGCGTTGAACTTGTGAATGCTCAGTTGGTGAAAATTATATTGTAACGACAATAGGCACATATAGGTGACACATATAGAAATTTTAGATATTTATATTTCTTCTAAACTGATATTAGAGCAATTGTTAGTAAAATTCAAGAAATTATGCTTATACTGAATCAAACTCTCCAGCAAAAAATGTATTTTTTTAGGTTTTTAAATTATTTGAAAAAATCTTACTGTAGTAAGATGTTTGGTACTCTAAAATATAATATTTGATCATAGTTTGACAAATTTACGTTTATTTTAACTTGTTCAAATTTAAAATATATATTCACATAAAACTTAATAGACTAAATATTTTAATATAATGAACATTCATTATCTCATAACTCACTTACTTATAAGAAAAATTGGTGGTCATGAATTGAAGAGAACGAATAGATTCGTTTACGACCATATCTTGGAGAGGACGTAAGAAATGCGAAATTGAATGGTATTAAAATTCTAGCTCAAAATTACATTCACATAATACAAACATTTTAATAGAATGTATTCCATCAGTTTTGTCATAAAATAATTAGTTATAAAAGTTGGTGGTCATAAATTGAAGAGAACGTAGTATATTGGCAATAATTTGGAGAGAAACGTATGAACACGAGTATGGCCATATTTTGGAGAGGACGCAAGCAATGCAAAAGTTGATGAATTTTAAATTGGTGATCAAATTCAAAATCTATATAATGTATTACATCTATTTTGTAGAGAGCATTACTTACGTCCTTTTTAAAATATGGTCATAAACGTATCCATACTTGTTAGAAAAATTGGTGGTCATAATTTGGAGAGAACGTATAACGGTGGCAAGAATTTGGATAACGTATGGCTACGTTTATGACCATATTTTGGAGAGGTTGCATGGAATGCTAATTTTAGATAAACAATAAATTAATAATTTTTTAAAGATTTACTACACCGCTCACCGGCTTTGGATAATTCAAATAACATTCGATTTATATTAGCTATGCGGTGGGCCAACTTGTCTTGAGTAAATGCTATTCCAGTTTCTCAAATGCACGATGAAACAAACCAAAAATCAATTTGCAGGTAAAATGAATATTTTGTATGTGTATATTAAATTAGCAGATTCTTTAGAGTGATTTAAAATTTAGGTATATTTAAAAAAAGTATGTCATTGCGTTACGATTGCGCGCACTGCCTTGTAAGGGCAGGGTCTTAAGTTCGAACCCTCGCTCTGGACAACTTGATATCATGCAGTTGTGATATCAATTTTTACTCGAAAATGTAGATCCAAAATATGTTTTTAATTGAAAATAGCCCATTTCAGACACTGCGGTGAAAAAATCTCTATTCTTCCCTGATTAGTGTTGCAGTTTTGCTCAGTTCATGGACCTGCTGTAAGACAGGGCGCCCATTATTATTATTTTCAATGAATATAATGGGATTTGTGTTAAAAATTTATCAGAGTGACTATAAACAAACATTTTAACTTTTTCTTGAAACTTTGGCATCTTAGTTGAAGAATTTAAAGTCAGTAATTTTCAAATTAATTCAATTTAGATTATTTTACTGAAGGAAAAAACGGAAAATTTTCCTGACATAAAATGTTTAAAAAATCTAAATTGTTAAAAAAGTTCAAATGTTTCAATAAATTTACAAGTGATATTATTTTTGTTTATCGAACAGAAAGTTCCTACAATTTGCCTTAAAGCTCACATGATGCGAATCCATATAAGCTAGTAGGAAGATTTACTAGCCCTTTTAGCATAATTTTCCTATTAGAGACACCCATGAGAAAACTAGAACGAATGCAAGAAATATGGAAACTGCGACATCAAATAGCCAGTTTGAATAATATCATATATAGTTGTTGATCTGTTTAAGGTCGTAAAAGGATTGCGTGTAATAATATTATTTTTAAACCTAAAATTTATCATAACTATGTTTTTTTCTCGGTGATAATTTTAAGAGAGGCATTATTTATTCGTAAAATACTATGTAAGACTTCATTTAATTTCATAATGTAGATTCAAAAGTGTTAACGAATGAAAAAGCTGATATATTGTGTCATATAAACTAAGTGTAAGGGATGTTTTTGTTTAAGGGGTTATATACAGTTAGTTGGCCGAAAAAAGGCATTTTTCTAGAATTTTTTCCGTGAAAATTATTAAATATATTGATACAAAAATTTATACTCATAAAAAGTCGTTTTTTAACTATATTTTAAAAATAATTACAGGTAAAAATACTTATAAAAAAAAGTTACAGCAGATCTGCGGGAGCACCTCTCTGCTGTAACTCTCTCTGAAGTAAATTATCTGAAATTAAAAAGCAAAAAGATTTCATTAAAGGAATGATGAATCTAGTAATTAATAAGCAATAAGCAACAAATAATTTGGCGGTTTTATAAAAAAAATCGTTTTTTTGCAGAACTTTTAATCTTAAATTGTTCATAATAACCAAAATATTTATCAGATAGAAAAAATCACATCTCACACTTCACATACTCAAAAATTGCTCTAATCACTGTTATAAAATTTTGAATGCAATACTTAACACACGAGTCACATGTAACTGAGTTTTCCATTTGTTTGTTTACCTTTTCCTCCACCAGAATAATATGAATTTTTTGTGTGTATTCTTAAATATATGTACATTCAGAAAATAAAATAAAAAAATTAAATTTTTAGAAAATCCTAAGTGTATATAACCTCTTAAGGCAATATGCATAAACTTACTGATATCTCAAATAATAGACTTAATATTTTATTACAATTAATTAATATTTGTGATTTATAAGTTTTTAAAGATGCTGTAGGACCTGATAATATTTGAAGTTATTGCTGATTATTTAATTTCTAATAAATTTTCCAAATATATAATAGTGTAAGAAGATATGGACGGTACCCATAATGATGCCTTTCAGCAAAAGTACAACCATCAGGTTAATAATTCAAATTGCTTCAATTTTAAAATAGACCGAGTTGTTTTAGAGTTTTATACTGTTACAAAAAGTTGTAAATTATTTACGGAAATATATCAGTTAACATTTTAAGTATATTTTAAATATTCATAGGAAGATATTATCCGGTTGGCTCTTTCTAATCTTGAGTTGACTCAGCATGTAATCACTCTGAGACTATTGAATGTTATTTATATCTCCATAAATAAATAGTTCCTAAACCATAATGTTGCATCAGTTCATCCCCGAACTATCACGTATCGTATTGTTTCTGACACAATCTCTTGCGGAACAAATCACCTGGCTTTCAGAAGAGAAAAGTAATTTATTATAGAACAGCTCAGACAAAGGGATTTGCTTGTCTAGAATCGGAACGATAATGCCAATTCTCTATATATCGATGCACGCAAATCATCACAGCAACATGTTTATTTTTGCTTAACAAATTGTTTGACGAAATGAACGCGAACCAAATCGATTTCAACTCATTTGCATTATTGAATATGTCAACATCAATTTTACAATTAATTTGTGTTATTATTAGCATTTATGAAATAGCACTGTTTGTTATGCATAATAAAATCATTTTAATAAAATTACATTGACCAGGTCCGTGTTTGGCCTGTTGATTTTTTCATTTTCTATTGGAGGAGGAGAATATTATGTTTGCGTCAGAAAATTCAATTCAATAATTTCATATTTTTGCAACGTTTCAAGCTACTGATATAAATTTTGTATATATAAAATATATATTTATAATTATTTTTGATTGAATTTGGATCGGTAATTGGTCCAATATAATCCATTATGAAAAAACTTTTATAACTGCTCGAAAAATATTAGGTAGAAATTAGCTAATTAGGTCTTGGTCAATATTGGAAAGGTTATGGCTAAAACTGTATTACAAAAACGGTTTTACAAAATTCTAAAACCATTTGATAGCTTCAAAATATTGTTAACAAGGTTAAGTCAATCTGGTTTTTCGTGATGAACATTTGTAACAAGGAGAACCTCAAGTATACTATTCTGGAATTTTGATGAAACTTTACATGACTATAGGGTTGATAGTCAAACTGAATCCCTTAAAATATTATAGGCCTATGAGAAGTGGTTTAATTATAAAATTTAAATAAAGTTACAAAAAATGCGCTGCGCGGTATATCTCTATGTATATATTATATAAGTATACTCATTGCAATTTTGAACAACAAACTTATTATTTTCAATTACATTCAATCCATGAAATTAGAAACATTTAGCAATGTAAAATACCCATAGGGTAGAAAATCATTTATGTAATTACATATATTATCATATTCTATAAAATTTGATAAAAAATTTCAAAACTAAAAAACTTCTAAAAATTTAATTCTTGTCATAAGGCAAAACTTCATTTTCATCTTAGTTTATTTATTAACGAAAACAGAGTATGCAGCTTACAATTTCACAAGAAACTAGTTGGTGATTTATAGCAACTTGTTCGAACTTTGTAAATGGTAACCATATTCGATGTATTTCTAAACAAATCATCAATCAACCACAACTTTAAACTCGCATATTTTATATGATATCTTATTTCAACAGAGAAATTAATCGTCAAAGTGCATAACTAATTAATTATAAAATTTGAAAATTGTAATGAATGTAAATTTTAAAAATTTGAATATTATGTTTTATGAATTTTTCCTTATTGAAACAATTTTTGTATTTGATGTATAGAAAATAACGTTATTCAATTTCTTACAATTTTTTTAACCGTCACACTGCTACACGGCGCTTGTGTGCTTTAATATTTCGTCTCTAAAATAGCTATTTTTTTGTTTAAACAAATTCAAATATGGTCAAAATTAAAAAAAATGTAAAAAATTGAATTAAAAAAACTCAAAAATCTTCAAATTTTTTTTTTTAAATAAAAAAATCTTTTGAAAACTTGAAATTACGGTACGGGAACTTTTAGCAATTTGTCTTAAGACACGATGCCATTCACCAATAGTTCATTATTTATTTAACTAGTTAAAAATATTTATACGCCCTAAATGAAACTTTCATACATTTAAATTGTGACGACATCTGTTGCATTGAAATTCTCAGAGAAGCCTCACTCCGATCTTAAACATCAAACCAATTTATAAATTAAATTATTTAAATCGTACTTTTAGTATATAATCGTAAAACAATTATTTAATTAGGGATTTTTTACATTAAAATCAATAAAGTGCGAGGTATGCTTGTAAACTAAAGGTTCTGCACTAAGACTCTACTGATATGTATTTTACTTACAATACACTATAACAACTTATAGTACATCTACATTAATGTATATCTAAACTAATGTACTTATATTGATTTGTAATAATTTGAAAAATTATAGTGATTTATTTCATAATTTAAAAATAAAAATATTTATGTAAGCGCTAAAAGGAAAATGATTGTACTTGCACTTTTTAGTTAGTCGCTATGAAAGAATTCTTTTACTAATATTTTTTGTAGCCGTTACGTTTTTGAGGTGTGCTTTCTACGTTACGTAACCGTTATGTTTGACGTAACATCTGTTACGTTATATAAACGTTTTAATTACGTTTTGTGGTTTACTAGAAAAGATATTATCGAATCGTTACCAAATACAGGAATTGTCTATTCTTAGTTTAAAGGTTAATTATGAAAATATAATAAAATTCAATTTTATAATTATAAATTGAAGCTTTATCTGTTACATCTAGTTTTTCGATTGATTTTAAAACATCATATTAGACTTTTATACTTTCCTATTTGTGGGTTTTTTGGTAATTGTGTTTGCAGGCGTAAATGTCAATCTTCTTGATGACAATATATAGATATGCGAAACGCCTGATCCCATAACAAATGCATAGGTTTTTGACTGTTTTTTCATCCAATTCATACGAAGATAGAACCGTAACATAGCGTTGCCATAACATTTCTATTCTATCGAAGAATTGGCCTCTAAATCTTGCTTGTCATCCAAGGCAAATTTAACTCATTCAAACGATTCTGTTGAATTCTAAAATTATTAACAATTAAATAACTCTTCGATTTATTCGAAGTTAAAACGATTCATTGCACAAATTTTATAAATTATATATATAGAATTTTCAAATAAAAAATACACATGAAATTATCTAAAAATAATAAATTTTATTTTCATATCCTGTTACACATAATAACAAATACTACTATTGGTATATAATATTTTATTCAGTCGTCCTCTAAAATAGCGTACAAATACTTTTTAACTTAATAACTTTATAAACTTGATAAAAAAAATCATAGTTTAATTCATCTCTTGATTATTATCGAGTTTATGTTTCTTCGAGTGTACTTTATATCTATATACAGAATTTTTAACGTAATCAAACTCGCTCTGCTTTTGTTCCTGCAACAAATAAAAAAATATAGCTAAATTAATGAATCTTCTTCAAATGGCATATATGAACTTGACATTCATGTTTATTTTAAATCTAATTAAAAATTATTGGTGATTCTTACCACGACATCCAAACGTTTTTTAAGGGTGTGGATCGATTTTAAAGCATCCTCTATTTTAGAATTAACATTATGTGGTGCCACATTTTGTGTATTTTTGCTCTCTAGCATCTGCCAAAAAATAAATCAACATTAAGTATAATATTAGTTATTTACAATAAGTGGAAATCCGTCCTAAAATGATTTAGATTTTTTATGGAATTCTCATACTACAATTCTTAAAATTAAAATTTAAACTGAATTTCACGCAATTTAAAATTTACTATATAGGGTAGGGCGGGGCACAAAGGTTCATTTCGACTTCGAGCGATTACATTGGGAAAACTTAACCAGTCATATCACAACAAATAACTTATAGCACACAAACAATTATCTGACTATGTTCAGTAAAATTTTCAGCTAATTCATCATTGTAGAACTGTTTTTTTCTTTTCAAAAATTTGTCATCTGGTCCTTTTTTTTTTGTTTTATTTTTAATTTTGAAGGGATTTTACGAAATATTGGCTACATTATTGAACCAATGCAAAATATAAATTTTATGGGTACATTTCATGCAGGCATTAAATCTTGATCTGGTATTTATTTAGCTTAATTCTTGTGAAATTGTTTTTTAACTTTATTCACTTTTTTATTTACTGTTTTTTAATATTCATACCTTTTTCAGGGTAAAGGCTCACATGGTCTTTTCTATCACAACCACATGTGAGCTTTTATAATGTTTATATATAAAAAACTGTTGAATCTATCTTAAACAGTACATCTTTAAAAGCATTTAAATAATGTAGGTTAAAAAAATTATATTAAAGTCTCGTAATTTACAAGTATGCTAAATAAAACTAACAACGAATGAATATCTTTTCAAATATTGTTGTTAAAAAATTCTTTACTTGTTTTTGAGATATTGGTGGTGAACCTTTAAGCCCCGCTTTGCCATATGCCTATTTGACAATATCAAGTGACATTAAGTATATATATTTTATTCTAGAATAGGAAAAGAAAATACTAAATATTTTAAGGCATTTAAAAAAATCCAGAAATCAAATAAAAAAGCTTTCGACCCTGATCTGATTCTTTCGACGCTATAAGAAATAAAATATGTAAACTCATTTGTACATTTGCACAATTACCGAATTAAATTATATTAACTTATTGTTATTAATAATTTATCAATAAAATAAATAAAAAATAAAATTTGATAAATAATCATTCTTTAATTTAAATAATCTAGAATTTTAAAAATTATAATAATCGATAATTTTTAATACAAATTTATATTCTATTATTCCATCGACGAATTCGATGTCTTAACTTGATATACGGCGCCAGTGTCTGTGTATATTGGTTCTTTGTCTTCGGCTAAAAAATCAATTAATATTAATAATAATATTAATTAATTAAATATTAATTACTTATTAATCAATTGAAAATTTTTGCTAGGCCTCAAATGTATCGTCTTTTTATGAAATTCATATTGCAATTCTTAAAATTTAAATTTAAACTGAATTAAATACTAGCATATTTAATAGTATTTGTTCACATATTAGAAAGTGAAAAAAGCACTTAGAAATAATACTACAGATTTTAAGGTTTTTGAAGTTCTAGGAATCAAATAGTATTTCAAAGTTACTGTTCTTCTTAAAATTTGAAGTGCAGTATTTGTTTCTCGAATGAAATTAATTAAAGCAAAATTATTGAAAATGTAAATTCAGAACTATATATCGTGTCATATGGGACCTAAACATTTACTCATATTATTCAAAATATATAATAAATGTTAAGTACGGGTGTTTTTAAATTTCTATTTTAATATTAAAATATTTTCAGAGCTTAAAATAACCTTCGTGCTAAACAAAAATTAAGCGTTGGTAAAATATTTTATCATCTCAGAGTTGATGGTCTTCAAGAACAAACAAATATATTATGCGTTCATGACAAGTGCTTTAATTCATCAATGTTTAGGATAATAAACAACGTCTAATATTCAAAATTATATCATCATTAATTGCTAAATTCAAATTCTTATTAATTAAGATCAAGACAAAATACGACTCTCTACTTATATTAAGTATTGATATTATAAATACCTTTTCAATTTTTATGATCCGCTCATTGAGATGCTCAAATTCCATATCTCTGGCTTCTAGTGACACTTCATTATTTCCTATAACAAAAATCCTACATGATAAAATCAGCATTCTCTCTTTTTCTCCTTAAGTTACGCGCACATGCTAGTATTACGAATTTTTTGGTATTAATTTGTACAGGATTTTTGAAATATTCAAAACCAAGCTTATAATTAAATGTACATTTAGAAATCAAAATACCACCTTATACACCAATATTAGGAGAAACCTATAAATTGAAACCAGTATTCGGATACTAAATATATAAAAGTATATAATATTAAGAGCTAAAACTTCCAGAGAATTGTTTTTAAATCAAATTGGAACCTTTATAGCTAAGAAAATTAGAGATGCATGGCATCGTGCCTTAATGCAAGTTGCTGGAACTTCACGCACCATAATTAAAAATTTGAGTAATGACATTAGTGAGAATTATCAGAATTATGCTGGGTTAAGTCAACGAGCAATTCTTGCCGCAAAAAATAATGATGTAAAGGCGATTTGGTGACATACCAATGATTTCGACTGGTCTTCCGTTTGACTTCAAACGATTGCAATTTCCAGTTCGCCTTGCGTTTGCTATGACAATTAACAAGTCGCAAGTTTTTTATATGGGCAGTTATACGTTGCCTGTTCACGAGTTGGGAAACCATCCGCTTTGTTTGTGTTAACATCAGACCAAAAAACAAAAAATGTGGTTTACCAAAGAGCACATCAATGAAACGGATAAATTGCGGATTCACTTTCATTTACTTAGAGAAGTTCAACTAAAAGACACTTCATTTTTGTAATCGAAATAAATTCATTACTGTTGTATAATAAAATCAAATTTTTCCTTTTCAAATATAAAACAAACAAAAAAATTCTTCATCTTTCTCACGAAACTATCTGGTGGCGAAACAGAGTTCGTCGGGTTTGCTAGTATATATATATATATATATATATATATATATATATATATATAATCTCAGTGACCTTACCGTGTTTTCTGCACGATTGTTTGTCCGGCTGCAAGGTAAAGCCCTCTCTACATGTGCAGAAATAAGAGCCAGGAATGTCGAAGCAGAGCTGATCGCACGGCTTGCTCTCGGCGCACTCGTTTATGTCATGTTCGCACGCGCTCCCGCGGAAACCAGGCTGACAAGCGCACGTGTCCGGTTTGACGCACGAACCTCCATTTTGACAGCGCTGTTTACAGATAGCTACAAAAGAAAAATATACTGGGTAGACTAGTGGTGCATGGCATCGTGCCTTAAAGCAATTTGCTAGAACTTCCAGTACCGTAATTAAATATTCGAGGAATGAAAATATTCAATAATTGTTTTAAATAATTTCAAATAGATTATTTATTATAAATACATACTGTTAATTTGTATTTATCATATTGGGCAACAAGCGTATTCTGCAACAAGAAATTTGTTCAATTTCTTTTTTTTTTTGAAAAAAAAATTATTTTTTGATAATTTTGATATTTTTTCAAATTTTGAAAAACTTTTAAAAGTTCGAAATTTTTTAAAATTTTTGTAAAAAAACGATTTTTTTAATTTTTTGAGAATTCGCAATTTTTTAAAATATCCGATTTGAAAATTTCGAAACATTCACAAATTTTTGTAACAAATCGTTTTTTTTTTAATTTTGATATTTTTCTATTTTTTTTTTTTTGAAAATAAAAAATTTCGAAAATTTGAGTATTTGAAACTTAAATTTTTTTTGAAAATGTTGAGTTATTTTTGAAAATTTTCAAAACTACGAATTTTTTTTGTAAAACTATTTTTTGCTCACCTCTCTATCTACATACGCGAAAGGTGTACATAAGCAAAAGGTTTAACTTTAAAAATTCGTCAAAGTTTGCAAAAATTGGTATTGTTTTTTTGACATTTGTCAAATTTAGACCTTTTATCGACGTTTTCTCAAAAACGTCTAAACCTATTTCAGAAATTTAAAAACCATTTGATGTATCTCGATGAGGACTATCATTTGTCAGTTTTGTGCGACGATCTGCCAAGTCGTTTCTTTGTAATTTGAAAAAAAGTGTTAAATTTTTCGTCCACATTTAAACTCATACTACCGAATCAATTTTAAAAAATCAAAAACTGTTTGAAATACATTAGTTGGGAATGATGCAGATTAGTTTTAGGTGAAAATCTACCGAGCCGTTTTCTTGTAATTAACTGTTAAAAAAAAAAATTAAGCCGAATTTTATGGAATTTTATTTGGCGACATATACTATGGTCTTATAGAACTTACTGAATTATTACGGCCTTACGACAAGTAGTTTAATTTAAAAATTCATCAAAGTTTGAAAAAAGAGTAGTTTTTTGGACGTTTGTTAAAATTAAAATCAGACGATTTACTTGGTGTAATGATATGGTCTTATGAAACATACTAAACCATTACAGTCCTACAGATACTGGTATAATTAAAAAAATTGTTGATTTTTGAAAATTTGCTTTAAGAAAATACTCCGAGTTAACGTGTTCGTTCGTTTTCACTTATGTGTAATATATCCACTCGGAACCCTTTTAATCACCCATAAATTAATTTATTTTTTATTGATTAAGTCGATTATTTACACATATCGGGAAGTTCATGTAACCTTCCTCAAGGCAAAATACCAATACCAACTAGTTAATTATAAGGTTATTGTCTACTTAAAATAAACTTTTTTCTTCATGTTAATCTTAATACTACTTTCGAATGCCCAATACATATATTTTAAGTCAATTAATCTCTAATATATTTTGTTACATATTTTATAGTTTTGTCAATTATCTACGATTAGCTTTAATTACCTTAAAAATCATTATATGCATCATACTTAAAAAAAAGCTGTCGTGTGACCAAGTATAACTACCCTCTATTGTTTCAAGGCTATTAAAAAGAAAATGTGTAAAAATGTGCAAATAATCGAACTAAATAATATAAACTTAAAATTATTAACATGGCATTACCTTCAGTCACTAACTGTCTTATCAAGTGTGCAACATTCATTCCGAACCCAAAATAAATAAGTGCTAAGCAATTAGGTGCATATTTTCTCGCTTTAACATGTGCTAACAAACATTACTTTACAAACGATTGTTAATTTAAAATTTTTGCAAACTTGATGAATTTTGTATGAATAATAAAACTAGTGGTGCATGGTATGAATATCGATAATACGTCTATATAGATCGATTTACTTGTTTTAAACAATGATCTCCAATGTTTCAATAAAAATGCTATAACGTCGAGGTACACATGAGTAGAAATTTACATTTATGGTTTATTTCAAAATTAGACATTAACTATAGGTAACTGTACAGTTATAGTGCACTATTGATTTTTTGGATATACATGTGTAAACTAATAACACATTTCATAAGTAATAAAGACAATAATCAAAACCATATTGCTATATACTGAATCATTTTATACCGGCATTAACTCCGTTTCAAAGCGGTTACTATAATAATAGAAGGCAGTTAAACTTATACTGCACAATGAACTGAATTATTTAATATCATGTTCATAGCTATTCCAAATATAACAGTTTCAATAAATTTATAATGAAAACCTTTCATGCAACCGGTGCTGAACTTGGTTTCCTGCGCCCACCCAGGACAGCATGCGAACGACGTCTCCTTCGTTAATTTTGTCTTATAGACATCCCGGTATGCAGTCTCATACACCAGTCTGTAATGAAAGATTATTACTATATTACATGCATTACATATAAAATGTATACAATTACACGAAACGCATAATTATCTTAATATAGTGTTTATATTCTGCATGCGAAGACATTTATGCGAAGGTACGAATTCTCTTAATAGAGTTCCGCGGTCGAGAGAAACGCTACCCACACGTCCGTCTGTCTGTCTAAATATCTTTTCATCAACCGCAATATTTAACAGACTGTCTAAAATAAAAATCAACGATTAAGAAATTATATTTAGTTAGTTTTTTTATATAGAGATACAAATTTTTTACTTGCCCAGCGCAGACATGACCATAATGGTAACAGGTAATAGTATATAACAGTATAACTATTGTGTTCAAAAATGATAGCAAAGAAGAATACTAAAAGTCTACCTAAACAGACTGTCTAAAATAATAATCAACGCTTAAGAAATTATATTATTGAGTTTTTTTATATAAAGATAGAGATTTTTATATAAAGATACCCGGATCGAGTTCCTAATATGCTCAAAAATTGATTGCAAATAAGATTACTTCAGTTAGTGGTGCATGGTATCCTGCCTTAAGGCAAATTGCTGAAGCATTCCTTACAATAATTAAACATTCGAGGAATAAAAATAATAATTCAACAAAAATTAGTCAATGTATAGATATTATAGAAACTAGAACTTTAATTATTCATTCCTTATAAAGAAAATGTAAAAAGTATAATTGTGTAATTAAACTAGACCACGTCGTTTATATATGTGTGAATGAAATATATATAAACAAAATCTTATTGTGACGGACTTAATATTTGAAGAAACATATACTTTGTCATAAAATAAATTAATATGTAATATATCAATTTTTGTTTGCAAAATATATCCACTGAGTCAACAATTGTAAATATTTTTTTTTATTTTAGTATTTTACTATATGAACATAAAACGAAATAGAAAAATGATAAAAAAAATTATACGCTAATGGGATTTGATCCCGAATTTTGACATTCAAAAGTTCGAGCTTTAAAAATACGCGCTGATGCGTAACGTATGATCTGTATCTTCGAAACGGCTGGACTTGCCTTTGCCAAAAACTATTCAGCACGCCTCCTAATCAATGGGAATTGAATGTTTTCTGAATCATTCAAATTGGTTGATCGGGTTTCGAAATCGTCGAAGAAAAATTGCAGTAGAAATTACATATGAGGTAGAATATAAAAAATATAAGCTAATTATATAAATATTTAAAAATCAAAATGTAATAGGATATAAAATTAAAATGTTAAAATAAAAAAGTGGCTAAATGCTATGAATATTTACCAAAATAAAAAAATAAATTGTCGATTTTTTTAACAGCAGAAGAAACATTTTGAAATGAGTACAAACTCACGTTTATATTGAATTGAATAGAGTTTAAGCTTTAAATTCTGGTTTAGAACAAGTTTCCCCATCTGCTAATTGTAAAACTTGACGTGTTCAACCTACGTATTAAATCAACAAAGATGTGCATTATGCACGAATGCATTATGCATAATTTTTAAAGAATACTAAATAAAATATTTCAAGCTAAAGATTTTATTTTAATATTTTCATTGAATGTGTATTAAATTTATAAGCTGTGGAAAAATATTATATTAAAACAGAGATAATAATAGCACTAGAATAGCATAGTTCTGTTCAAGATATTAAACAAACGGTGGAAAAAATATATAAAATATTAGGAATATTCTCTGATTCGATTTTAACAAAGATACACTTACATAATTAATAAGCGTCTTTCAACAATGTATTAAATAAATAAATAAAAATAACAGGATTAGTTCATCTTAAAATATTAATATAATGATTGCAAACTTCAATAACATTTGGAAAAATATTATACTGAAATTAAGAAATTTTAATAAAGATATAGAGGATATAAAATTACCTAATTATGATATTCAACAAATGATTTAAAAGTTATATATAATGTTAGGCTTACTCACTAATGGTGGTTTTACCTATACATTTAATAAACGTTTCTTAACAAAATCAATAAAAATGCGTAACAAAATTTAAATTTGCTTCTGAATTGAAACTAGCGCTTATAAACCTTAATTATTCATAAAGCTGTCAATTTATAATATTCAATCAAAACTATAATTTGTGTTAAGCATTTGACTTTATTAATAACTTTTCATATCCATACCAATAAATTACTAACAAAGTTCTTTGAGAAACACAAAGAAAGCAAGCATTATACTTCATTGTAAAGAAATTATTTCCTTCTCATACAGTACATGAATAATCTTGTATAAGATTACTCTCGCAATTTTCACTTTAAAAATATACGTACGTAGTCAAAACAATGTATTTCGCACGACACGCGATAATAACATGATATATGGCAATTTAATAATACCAATTCGTAAAGTGCAAGAATAAATGTGAGTCCATGCATGTAGTGTAAATTTTGTTTGATAATTTTCCGATATACAAAAAAAAGTAATTGTTCGCATATCTTCTTTCTTACCTTACTGCTTCGCACATAAGCGTGCTATTATCTCGACACCTGGTAGTGTAGTGCCTATAAGTCGGCTTGCAATAAGATTCTGATGTTTTTACTACCTTTGGAACATTTCTTTCCTGCGAGCACACATGACGCCTGAGGAGAGAAAATGTATTGTTGACTATTGCAGATTTTAATTTTTTTTTTTAAATTGAAATTAAGGAAGCCGATGGAAAAGATATTGGCATAAAATTATTTCATTTTAATTTTGTATATCGCGAATTTTAAATGCTATTATTTAATTATTTGTGATTAAGACTTTTTTTAAGTTCCCGTAGGGTAAGTTATAGTAATCGCAGAAAAAAATAAAAATGTAAATTTTTATATATCTTCACGTTTCAGAGGTTTCTGAACAATTTTGCAATCTTAGAAAAAAAATGGATGTATGCCTGCGTGTGTGTGTGTGTGAGCGGATACAAATTTTTGTCGACGATTTTGGAACACGGATCAACCGATTTGAATAAATAAAAAAACACTCAATTCGTATTGATATGGAGACGTGCTGATTAGTTTCTGGCAAAGGCAGGTTTAGCCGTTTCGAAGATACGGAGCAAAAAGTGTCAAAAATGGTAATTTAGTTTTTGAGAGAACGGAGCGTCCGATTTGAATAATTCGAAAAACATTTTATTTGTATTGATAAAATGAAGTACTGTTTTGCAAATGCGGTTCTAGCGGTTTCAGAGATCAAGTGAAAAGAAGTAAAAATATACCACTTGGCGGACAAAAATGATCATTAGACATATGCTCATCATAAATAATCATAGACATATGCGATTTTCGAGATAGAATATGCATGAATTGTGTTTACATTTTTGTGGGTTCAGTACCAATGTTAATTTGTTGACGTGACGCTTACGCGCTTTGATATTTCTTCTATAAATCGACCACGCAGCACGATTGTTTTGAAAAAAAAAAGTATTAAATTTTGAGAAAAATTCAAAATATAAAACAATAGAGAGAAGTCCCGTAAGGCCGGACGGCACTAAGCACCGGACGCTCTATTTAACACGTATCATTTAAGCGAGTATAAATCTTTTCAATTTAAAATAAGAGTGAAAAGGGTGCCACTCCTCGCCTGTGACGCACACGGCTACGGCGAGAGCAACCCTTTCCTGTTTTAGGCACAAAATCACGGCGTCATCTTAATATCAATGGAAGTAATTTTAGCATATTTATGCATTTACGTTTGAGTGGTATGCAAAGATAAAAGTTGTACTTGATCATTGTTCGTAAAATGGTAGAATATCATTAAATCTTTTAAGCAATTTTAGTAAGTGCCATCAAATGAACGAAAATGTCTGTCCCTTAGCACCGGACACTAAGTCGTCCCTTAGTGCCGGACAGTAAACATACTGATATTTCTTGTGAGAATTTACGTAATTTATTCCAATTATTTAATTTTATTTTGTAGTCAAAGAATGAAAAGCTTATGAATGCACCAGCTAAGAGCATCGGTGTGGCCCAGCCAAAAGGGTGGATGAATAGTGACTTTTTTTGCAGTATCACATGTCAAAGACTGTTTATTAAAATCATATTTTTTTATAGCAAAGTTTGATTGATAGTATTAATTATTTTAGCAAAGATTGCAGCTTCGTTAATTTAGTTTGATTTATAACTTTGTTATCTAACATAAATCATAATTTAATAACAATTTCGTAAATTACTTTTTGATTTATTTATAAATAAGCTGAGGTGTCCGCCGCTTCGGGACTTCCCCATACTCGAAATGTAAAAAAAAATTAATTTAGTTTTAAATTTCAAAATTCTCAAAACACTCATTTTTTGAAAGGTTTTTTAAATTTTAATTTTAAAGGTTTTTTAAAATATTTCGGTTTCATTTTGCAGATCACACTTTTAGTGTATAAATTTATATAATGGTTATATATGTTTATATATGGTTTATTAATTAGTTTGACGTATATATTTTGTTTTGTACAAAAAGCGATGATAAAATATTCAAAAGCGCGGTCATTTGTCTAACAATCAGATCCTAATATACCACACAATATGTGGACAATCATGATCTTTGGTCATTTGCCTCCTCAACAATACTCATAAAATTGTATTTTGATTGTATCATTTTGAACCAAAATAATTAAATATTATTTGAATATTCAACACTAACCCAGCGTGATGCCTTGTATAATTTCTATCAGAGTTGTGCCTTTCCTCGCCTTGAGGGCCTTCGATCACTGTTAAGTCTTCAACGCGATTTGAGGGCTGCTGGTTTGTCACATGTGATGTTCGATGCCTCGGTAAATGGTTCGTTGCGTTCTGTAATGTTTAAATAAATAATCAATCGAAAAGAAAATATATTTAATTTAATTTAATATTTTGAAAATTTAAGCTACAAAATAAAAATGTGACTGTTTATATCTTACGAAAATATTACAAGTTACATGTAATATCTAATATCTAATAAAGTGCTGCATATAGCTTGTCTACCATCAGCTTTTAGAACATATGGTAGAGCGAGGTTAAAAGATCTGCGGGTAAAAAGTCCACCAACAATATCTCAAAAACCAGTAAAGTTAAAAAATTTTAACAACAATATTTAAAAGTAGGGGGAAAAAGATATTGACCAGCCATCACCTTGATTTTTGCTATCGGGAGATAAACGGCTATGTTTGAAAATCCATAACAAAAGTATTTTCGTTCATTATTTTAGTTTTTTTGGTTGTGAACACTGTTGTTTAATTTACGAGACCTTGATATAATTTTCAAATATACGTTATTTAATTGTATTATAAGATGTATTGTTAATTTTATGTTAGATTCATCAGTTCTTTTTATATAACATTTATAGAAGCTTACAGATGAGTGAGATAAAAAGGACAAACTGAACATCAACCCTGGAAAAGGTGTGAAAAATAAAAAATAGTAAATGAACATGTAAATTAAGTTAAATAAACCAATTTTACAAAAAATAAATTAAATAAATAGTTATGCCAATTCTGCTAATGAATATTTCTGTCAAAATACCAGATCAAGGTCATTGATAGTGTTACCTCTGAAAAAAAATGCACTCATGATATTTATTTTTTTCATTAGTTGAATAATATAGCTATAATTTTGTAAAAATTTTTTGAAATCAAAATAAGACATTGGGTTTGTGTGCCACCTGGTCATCTCTATTTACCCATCCTATAGGATAAAAAGGGTGTAGATGTGGATTTTTGAAAAACAGCAAGAAAACATATTTTTACAATGACAATAGCTAGAATTTTTACTGAACATAGTTGATAGGTGTAATCTGTTGTAATATAATTTGTTTGGTTTTCAAAATAAAATTGCTCAAAGACAAATTGGACCTTTGTGTCCCGCTCTACCCTATATCAATTAAAATCAAAACCTGCTGCTAATTGAGTGTACCAAGTTGATGTTTTTCATTATAGTTTGGTGTTTTTTTGTTATGGTTTTTAACATTTTAAAATCGATATAGTAGTTTTGGCCGATTGTTTTTTGAGAAAACGTCGACAAAAGATGAAAATTTGACTCACAACTTATACACTCATTAAAGCATTCCTTTTTTCAATATTGGTGCCAAACGATTCAGAATGAGTTAAAACTAAAAGTTACCAAAAAGGGTTTTTTGCCAAAAATATAAACTTATTTTTTGGTAAGTTACAAATAATTTCCGATAATGAGAGTGTAGTACGTTTGAGTTTTCATATGTTTTTTATTTAAGCATTTATTGATTCTAGATATTCATAGGTTATCGAAAGCCAAAATTAAAATATTTTATTTTATGCAATTTTTAATTCTATTTTAGGAAAATTTAAAATATATTTTGCACAATCCATGATACCTATATTTTTTTATATCACACAAAAGAAAAACTATCATTTTAAAGTTCAGTTTATTACGAAAAATTATTTGGGCTGGTGCTTATTAAAATATTACATATATATTACTACAACTATGAGCAACAACAATCGATATTACGAAAATTAATAAATAATAGTTAATAGCTTGGCATAAGAATATGCTTCTACATATGTGCTGTTATTTGAGATAAACCTGACAAATACCTTAATTTTTTATTGTTTTTACGTAAAATACAAAACAATGTATTGACTGAAAAAATGGTCAAAGAAAAATCGGGTGCTCATTCAACACAAAAATGTGGTTATATCTCAAACATTAAAGATTTCAGTATCATTTAAAGTCATTGCTTTCAAGTATGAAGATTCGATTTTAAATATATTTATTAGTTTATACGGTATTTAAAGTAACAAATTTGATATTCACCTCTGCTTTTGTGTTATCTGCTATTTTGATTTCCGATCCTGGATGTAAATGGACATGCCTGTGTTTTCTGGCTGATGCCGTTCCGATTAATATGAGTACCATAAGAAGAATAGATAATGTTTGCAATTTCTGCATTATTATTCATATAGTAAAACTTTCCACTTTAACAAAAGTTACTCACATTTAACATTTTTAATTACGGGGTAATTATTTAAACTTTCAAAATATTAATATAGGATTTAATCATAATTTTTGAAAAAAAAACTTTATCATTTTAGAAAATTATTTAGTGACGGATCATATTAGTTTTTCATTTGTTCACAAATTTTATTTCACTTTTTTAAAAACAGTTTTATCCAAATTGAAGTTTTCAAAAACTGGAATGTAAATTTTCTTTATGAATGTATTGCAATGGATAAAAGGTGTTTAATTGCTTGAGATATTGTTTTTCTTTGTAAGAAATCACGATAAACCTATCAGTCATGCAATTTGTCTTTGTCTGCAAAAATCTCATAAATAGCAAAATGAGCTAGCGTAGATTCACTTGTGTTCATTAAATCATGTGTATTTAAATTTATTGTCAAATTTAACTATAAATTTTCGCCACTTTTCAATTAAAAATAGAACTTAATAGCTCTATGATATATTGTGATGAAGGTTCTCCTTAACCTTGTCGCTTTTTAAAAAACATTAATTAGAATTTAGGTTAATAATTAGAATTTTTCTAGTAACGATATTTTTTAATTTGGAATTACTTGTAAAGATAATTATCTAGTACACATGTATATTGTTAAAATATTTTCGTTATTTTTCTTTGCGTCGCGAATGATCGTACTAATTTTATATTGAAATTTTATATTGACTCTAAATATTATATTGAAAAAACTTTTTCAATTTATATATGTTTGATAAATTATATATATTCAATAGTTATATAACTGTATTTTCTATTTAATAGTAGGTACAGAAAATGTCTATGAAATGTAACTTGTCATAGTATTTATAATATACTATAATTCAATCATATGCTATAATTAATGAACATTTTAATTAACTTTTCTATTTGCACAAAGGAGACTGACCAACATAATTAACTTTCAGTAGAGTAAGTTATAGTAATCGTGAAAAAACTATTTTGTTAGTATATCTTTACGTTTCAAGACCTTCTGAACATTTTGGCTTACAATTTTCATTGACGACTTTGAAAGCACGGATCTACCGATTAAAAAAATGACTTAAAAAGCATTCGATTCCTATTGAGGGATAGACGTGCTGATTAGTTTTTACAAAGACAGGTACAGCCATTTTAAATATACGGGGCAAAATGTGCAAAAATGACAATTTAGATTTTGATAGAACGGAACGTTTGATTTGAATGATTTGGCGGTCAAAAATAATATTTAATCATATACACATCAAATTATCAGATATTTTATAGAGTATTTGAAAATATTAGATATTTTGTTTTCTATTCTTTGGGCTCCGTACCGAGATTTATAATGCTTAATTTTCATTAATATAGTTTAAGCAATTGTCCTCAATATTTGCGGCATTATGAATGGACCTTCTTAAATAGGCTTTAAAATTTTCGAAATATTCCAAAATTGTCAACAAATTTGATTTTTCTAAAATATTCCAAATTTTTAAAAATGTCAGGAAAAATTTTCAGAAACGTTCAAAATATCTGAACATTCTCAAAATAATATGTTTTTCAAAATTTTAATGAATTAAAAAAATTTAAATCAGTTCCAGCAATTTCCCTTAGCTCTTTCTTAACCCACGATGCCTTGTACCATCAGTTAATTTTCAGTTTACTGTTATTAAAAATATCTAGTAGCATTATTAGATAAATATAATCAATATACAGAAGATAAAAAGATAATACAGAAGACAAACAAATGATAAAAAGTAACATTAAATAGAATCACGCATTGAACATTGGAAAAATAAGCATTATCACTGTTCAACATTGTTAATATACTTCAAGTTTATTCCTCGGGCTTTTGGATAAAACTTCTCATGATAAGAAAGCTCCTCTCTTTCTCAGTTGGTAGTAAAACTGAATCCCGTAAAATATTATAAGCTTATGATAAGTGGTTAAATTATAAAAAAAAATTTATGCTTACGGGATTTGAACCCGATCATTTTTAACTTTCTTATCTTTGAGTCCGAGCGCAAAAAGTAATAGCAATTGCCTAATCTGAGCTAACGAGACATATTAATACAAAACAATGTATTTATTTTTATAAACAAATCACTTCTCATATGCCTATAATATTTTAAGAGGTTCGGTTTGACTATCAACTGTATCACCATGAAAAGTTTGATCAAAATCCAAGAAGAGTCAACCTGAGGTCCTCCTTGTAAGTTCTTCAAATTCTTGGCGTACGCATCCGAAGGAGAAGCATTACACGAGTTTTCGATCTCCCTTACGTTTGAAAATAAAACTAAAGCGGCTGCAAAAGATGATTGAATAACTATTAATTTTCCCTATAAAATGCAACGTTTTATTGGTTCCGCTCGTAGATATATTAAGCGCTGCTAGTCTGACATAATTGCATACCGGTCGCGTTTAATGCTCCGCCTGTGGTTTGATTCAATTATAGGATCAATACCATTCAGTATTGAGTAAGAGTACTCTTACTTAATCGCTTCAAAAGCTTCTATTTGTGTTAACGGAACCCTCTAAAACGTATCATTTGCTATCGGCAGTCAGTCGTACAAGTATGTAATTACAACGGAATTGATAACTTAATCACTTTGTTCATTTAACGATGTACTCGAACCATACGTTCTCTGAACTTTCAGTCTAATATGCTTCAGTCAAATATATATATATATATATATATATATATATATATATATATATATTGTGTAAATAAGCAATATAATGAGTTTTTTGTTTCACAAAAATGTAGAGTAAGTTAAAGTATTTTTGCAAAGGCACATGTAATAGCTACGGTGTCCGAGGCTTATATGAACACATGTAGGTTAATTTTTTTCTAAGGGCCATATCGAGGATAAGCAAACGGTTTTTTTTACATGAGAGTTGCTGTATGTGGGTAGATACGGCTTGAGTTGTATGACCAAAATTGAACTGTCTAAAATTAAGTAAGTTTTAAGTGATCGAATTTAGTTTTACTAAGAGGAAATAAATTTAAAAATATTATTAAGTATTACTTAATTATTTTCCCAGAGTGAGGCGGTATTACTTCTTTTATTAGTATTAGTTTTATCTAAGGTAATGAAGCAAGATTCTGCAAAGCGCCTCTGAATACCGTTCCGTTCGTGGTAAAGAATACGGGCATTATAAAAGTTTGAATACGTATGCTTGAAATTTTTTATATGATCTATATGGAATTATTGTCGTGTTGTTTAAGTTTTTTTATCAAATTCTGTTCAGTTTCATCGACATAAGTCAAAAAGCAGTTATTGCAATTTATTTTGTATAGAATATTGGGCGTACGTTTGAAGCTGTTACATCTATCTTGCAAAAATACCTTATGAAAAATTTTTTTTACACCTGGAAAAGTTCTTTAATATATGGTAGACAAATATAAATATATATCTCCATGTATATACGAGCATATAATGAATATTTGTGAATATAATGAATTCTAGATTTTAATATTTTATAAAATTATTTCTAACTATCCACATGATAAGTTATAGTAATCGCAAAAAATCGGTAATAAACATTTTTGCATATGTTTGCGTTCCAATATTTTTGAACGTTTTGTCATATACCTTAGAAAATATGAATGTACGTGTATTGTGTGTGTGCGGTATGTGTGCATGTACAGATACAGATTTGAATGATTCAAAGAGATTTCGATTCCTATTAATGACGACAAGTGCTGATAAGTTTTTGGCTGGCACAGGTGCAGCTATTTGGAAGATTTGGGGCTAAAAATGCTAAAAATTGTAATTTAGTTTTTGGGAGAACGAAGCGTCCTAATTGAATGATTTAAAAAACATTTTATTTGTATTGACCAATGTTTTTTTTTTGAATTATTCGAATCGGTTGATCCTTGTTCTCAAAATCGTCGGCAAAAATTCGTATCCAAAAGTACACACATTTTACTATTATGTTGTTTAACTCAATTTTTGGTCTGCAAATCAAGCATAACATTCAAAGCTCGTTTTAAAATTGACGATTTTTATCAATTTAATTATATTAATTATAAAGCTGCGTTAATAAAAATGAGTGTGCGTTGATTCCAGTCGTTGCGTGACTTAAATTAGTTAATTTTTTGCTCTCCTCTGACTAATTTGAACACGAACATGGACTAAATTAAAAGTCATTATATTGTAAATGTAGCAATTTCAATGCCTTGATTTCTAATTTATAACACTTCGAAAATTGAAAAAGTGGATGTGTCAATCAAAAAATTGTCGGCCTTAAAAATATTCACATGACTATAAATCGGCCAAAGCGTACGTGGTGTAATGCCAATGAAGTTCATCGTTTGGTAACACATAAATTGTGTTGTGAGGTGATCAAGCGATTAAGAGCGTATCTTCCCTCAAAAAGAAATCTGAAGGCTTGGGAGCCATATTTTATAAACATATATACATACACGCACATGTATACATGTTTATATATATATATATATATATATATATATATATTATATTCACTTTCAGAATTATTATTTCACACCGAGAAAGGTCCATGAGCGGAGTCAACTTCCAACCGGATTCAGGAAAGCAAGTCATTAGAGGTACCGTTTTGCCTAAACAGGCTTTTTTGGTTAACACGTCGACTGCGAAAATTTTTGGACCTGTATTATTTTTCTGCGCTGAAACGTTTTATTTAAAAAATAGTTTCATTTAAACAGCAACTCAGTGGTGGTGGCGAAAATTGTTCTTTGGATCTCTCTTCTATAGATAAGAATCACAAACTAGTTGATTGTACTATTCCCCTAAAATGGGATAGATTTAAAGTAAATATAGGTCTAGGATTTAAAGTACTGTCAAAAGGGTGTCGATAGTCGCACCAAGAAACTAAGAGGAGATGTCGACACATTTTCTACGCCCGCAGTTAAAGTGTTAACAAAATATTTATGATCTGAATTCCTAAGTGCCGATGCAAATTGAAGAAAAGGTCTAACCGAAGTAGTCGGTGTTGTTTTAAATTGTAACTTAACTTGCAAAAGATATATTTCAATATATAAGATATTACATACAATATATGTTAACAATATGTGAGTTTGTTACCCGAGGGTATTATATTCCGCCAATGTTTATATAATTTTCTATCGGTATACTTTTTTTATGTTAGCTATCAGCATAGATAATATTTGGGCAAAAAGGAAAAAGTTTACAATTACCCAAAATATGACCACATTTCATTAATTGCGAAAAGAGTATGCATAAAATTGCTGCTAGGGATCGATCAGGCAATAGTTTGGCATGGCGTGTTTGCCACACCAAACCATTTCTGGTATGTATTGGCCTACGGCTTGTATGGTATTATTGGGGTGATCCATACATTTCTGGTAAAAAAATTGAGTAAACTTTTAAATTTGTTCGAGTATCGTTTTTAAATTATAAACGTGCATATATTAATTCAATATCAGCACTATGATACAGTAACTCTAATTCCTGAATATTTTTAATAATATATAAAATTCTCAAACGAATAAAAAAGTGTTTTTTTGTATACTAATGGACGCAAATATAGATTCAAAAACTTTGAGATCAATAATCAGCAAAGGAAAGAGCTGTAAAATATATATAATATATATACTTGTTTTTTCAATCGCTTTGGCAATCTTTACATTGAATTCTGATTCAGTAGTTTCACATTCTGAGTCGGAGCATGTTTGGACAGAGCATTTATTACTTGTTATTAATATTAAAATATGAATATTATAAAAAAAAAATTTTAACATTCAATCATTTTCTATATACAAAACTATATTATATATTAATATATTATTATTATACGATAGGGCGGGGCACAAAGATCCAATTTCCTGTGAGCAATTCTATTGTGAAAACCAAACCAATTATATCACAACAAATAACACATATCAAACAAACAACTATTTGACTATGGTCAGTGAAAATCAACAACAGTGCTCACAACCAAAACAAATAACAACGAAAAAATACTTTTGTTATGGATTTTCGAACAATGCTGTGTTTCTCACGATAGCAACGTCGTAAGAATCAAGGTGATTATATATATTTTGTTTCACTACATTCAAATATTGTTGTTAAAATTTCTTAACTTCGCTGGTTTTTTGAGATATCAATGGTGGATCTTTTTACCCGCGGACCTTTACGCCGCCCTCTGCCCTATATAAACTTATTTAAATTTGTATCAGAATATTTTACGTAATTTCATACTTAAAAACTGAATCATTTGTGTTTTATTTCTTTTATGTGCACGATTATGGGTCTTTTGCAAGTTATTTTGGAAGTTAATTAATCTTCAACAACTTGTTCCTTAATACTCCACTTTCAACCGTTATCTGAAAATATTCTCACAAACATGATCATTCCATTTCATGCTAATTTTATGGCTCATTCGAGTAATCATTTCCATTTAGAAATACACATATTTTTTCTCTTCTTCTTGAGATTCATGTTATCCTCATTCTTAATACAACAAAAACTAAAATATTAAACGGTAATTGACAGGTAATCTCAGTAAAATTTTATACATTGCGAACATAATTTGCATAATATGTATAAACGTTCATAGGAATGCAGAAGCAAAAGATTTGAAATGTAACGATTTAATGATGGTTTCAAGTTTTTAGGGTTCAGTGCCGAATTCGTTCATTAAATGAGATATTGCTTTTTGTCTTGTTCGGTATATTTTCATTCAAAGACATAACGCTAATGAAATAATAATTTCAACATTTATTTCAAAGATCAAAATACAGCAAGCAATGTTTAAATTTGTAAGAATCATGAAAATAGCTTGAGAGGACTTTTAAGCTTATTTTGCATTGCAATTTGGTTACATGTATTTTTACATATTTTATTGAAAATCATCAATCTTTCTTTGTCCTATATGCATATGTTTAAAATATTTATATATGCTAAATTTAAATGCATGCTATTGTGCAGAATTTCTACTATTTATAATTACAATAAATGTATATACATAAACATGAATTTAATGCTATATAAACTATGCTCTAACGACTCGACGTTTTATACAACATATTTATTATGAACAATAAATTTAAAATTTATTTGTTTCGGCCTATGTCCTAGTTTGCATTTATTAGTATAAATAAAATTATTTATACTAATCCATACGTTGTGCACTGTAGTATAGTATAGTAATGTAATAAGAACAATGTATAGTAGGTGCAACATAAAGACAACTAGCTGTAAGTGGAATTCTGTCTTAAGGCAATTAAGGCATCGTGCCTTAAGGCAAATTGCTGGAACTTCCCGTACCAAAAATTATAATTTTTTTAAAAACGATTAACATTTTTGAAAAAAAATTACTTTGAAAAAATAAGATTTTTGGGAAACTATAAATTGGACAAAAAATATCTTTTTTTTGAAAAAAAAATTTTTTAAAAAAAAAAATTTTTTTTTAATTTTTTTTTTTGAAAAATAAATTTTATTTATTTTGACATATTGTGGAAGATTTGAACTTTTTTTCAAAGCAATCGTACTGCTTTAACTGCATAGGCACAAAATATAAAGCGCGTAAGCGCCGCGTCGCTGTCTAACGCATAAGCATTGGTACGGAACCCATAGGAATGTTGACAAAATGTATACTTATTGTTAAAATCTCTATAAAATATCTGATAATTTGATGTGCATATGTCTAATGATCATTTTTGACCGCCAAAAGGCTCATTTTTTTCACTTTTTCCTCCATATCTCCGAAACCGCTAGACCTACCTTCATGAAAATTTCATTGATTCTTCATCTTGTCAATACAAGTGAAATGTTTTTTGAATTATTCAAATCGGACCATCCGTTCTCTTAAAAACTGAGTTACCGTTTTCGGCACTTTTTGCCCCGTATCTTCGGAACGGCTAGACCTGCCTTCGCCAAAAACTAATCAGCACGTCTCCTTATCAATACGAATCGAATGTTTTTTGAATTATTCAAATCGGTTGATCCGTGTTCCCGAAATCGTCGACGAAAATTTGTATCCGCACATACATACACACACGTACATACATACATACATACATACATACATACATACATACATACATACACACACACACACACACACACACACACATACATCCATTTTTTCTAAGGTATGCCAAAATGTTCAGAAACCTTTGAAACGTAAAGATATATAAAAATTTTCATTTTCGATTTTTTTGCGATTACTATAACTTACCCTACGGGAAGTTAAAAAGTCTTTATGTTTATAAGACAAAAAGTCTAACTTGAAAAGCTCATACAGTTGAATCGGTTATAAATGACGTCGAAGGGAATTGACAAACACGTCATAATAAGCGGACGTCATACAAAGTGCTCTGTGAAATTTATATAGATATATATGTACTTTTTTAGAGAAACATTTTTTAGAGAAACATAGTAATCACTCATAGAGTAGGGCGGAGCATAAAGGTCCAATTTGATTTTAAGTTATTAACTTCCCGTAGGGTAAGTTATAGTAATCGCAAAAAAATCGAAAATGAAAATTTTTATATATCTTTACGTTTCAGAGGTTTCTGAACATTTTGGCATACCTTAGAAAAAATGGATGTATGTGTGTGTGTGTGTGTGTGTATGTATGTATGTATGTATGTATGTATGTATGTATGTATGTATGTATGTATGTACGTGTGTGTATGTATGTGCGGATACAAATTTTCGTCGACGATTTCGGGAACACGGATCAACCGATTTGAATAATTCAAAAAACATTCGATTTGTACTGATAAGGAGACGTGCTGATTAGTTTTTGGCGAAGTTAGGTCTAGCCGTTCCGAAGATACGGGGCAAAAAGTGCCGAAAACGGTAACTCAGTTTTTAAGAGAACGGAGCGTCCGATTTGAATAATTCAAAAAACATTTTACTTGTATTGGCAAGATGAAGAGTTGATCAAATTTTCATGAAGGCAGGTCTAGCGGTTTCGGAGATCTAATAAAAAAAGTAAAAAAAAATGCCATTCGGCGGTTAAAAATGATGATTAGACATATGCACATCAAATTATCAGATATTGTATAGAAATTTTAACAATAAGTATAATTTTTTTTTACATTTCTATGGGTTCCGTACCAATGTTTATGCGTTAGACGGCGGCGCGGCACTTGCGCTGTGACAATTCGTCTCTATGCAGTTCAAGCACTACGATTGCTTTGAAAAAAAGTTCAGAATTTCCAAAATATGTCAAAATAAAGAAAACATTTTTCTTTTCAAAAAAAATAGTTTGTTTTCAAAAAAAAAAATTTCTTTCAAAAAAAATTTTTTTTTCAAATAAAATTTTTTTTTTCAAAAAAAAGTAATTTTTTGTCATATTCCTAGTTTCTCAAAAATCTAATTATTTCGAAGTAAATTTTTTTCAAAAATGTTAATCGTTTTTAAAAAAATAATAATTTTTGGTACGGGAAGTTCCAGCAATTTGCCTTAAGGCACGATGCCCTAATTGCCTTAAGACAGAATTCCACTTACAGCTAGTTATACTGTATATTATACTAGAGACAAAATGAACTACATCACCTCAAAAATTACGTATCAAACAACTATCGAACTATGTTCAAGAAATTTCCCAGTTAATTCCTAATTATAGAAATGTGTGTTTTTACTGTTTTTCTAAAATTTGTCATCTGTCCCGTTTTAAGCCATAGGCTGGGTTAAAACAGACAGCCAGGGGCAAACAGATCCAACGTCTTTATTTTAAATTCAAAGAGATTTTACGAATTATCGCTATATTATTCAAATAACGCAAAATATAACTTTTATGGGTACATTTTTTACAAAGATAACACTGTGTATAACCTTGATCTGGTATTTTGTCTAATTTTTTTTTTATTAACTTCCCGTAGGGCAAGTTATAGTAATCGCAAAAAAATCGAAAATGAAAATTTTTATATATCTTTACGTTTCAAAGGTTTCTGAACATTTTGGCATACCTTAGAAAAAATGGATGTATGTGTGTGTGTGTGTATGTATGTATGTATGTATGTACGTGTGTGTATGTATGTGCGGATACAAATTTTCGTCGACGATTTCGGGAACACGGATCAACCCATTTCAATAACTCAAAAAAAATTCGATTTGTATTGATAAGGAGACGTGCTGATTAGTTTTTGGCGAAGGCAGGTCTAGCCGTTCCGAAGATATGGGGCAAAAAGTGCCAAAAACGGTACCTCCGTTTTTAAGAGAACGAAGCGTCCGATTTGAATAATTCAAATAGCATTTTATTTGTATTGACAAGGTGAAGAAACGATAGAATTTTCATGAAGGTGGGTCCAGCGGTTTCGGAGATATAAAGGAAAAAGTAAAAAAATGAGCCATTTGGCGGTCAAAAATGATCATTAGACATATGCACATCAAATTATCAGATATTTTATAGAGATTTCAACAATAAGTATACATTTTGTTAACATTCCTGTGGGTTCCGTACCAATGCTTATGCGCTAGACAGCGACGCGGCGCTTACGCGCTTTATATTTTGTCCTTATGCAGTTAAAGCAGTATGATTGCTTTGAAAAAAAAGTTCAGATCTTCCACAATATGTCAAAATAAAGAAAAAAAAATTTTTTTTCAAAAAAAAAAAAAAATTTTTAATTTTTTTTTTTTTAAATTTTTTTTTCAAAAAAAACTAATTTTTTGTCCAATTTATAGTTTCTCAAAAATCTTATTTTTTCAAAGTAAATTTTTTTTAAAAATGTTAATCGTTTTTAAAAAAATAATAATCTTTGGTACGGGAAGTTCCAGCAATTTGCCTTAAGGCACGATGCCCTAATTGCCTTAAGACAGAATTCCACTTACAGCTAGTTTATTTATTTTTCATAGCAAGCTATACAAAGTACATTCAGCTACATATTGTTACAGTTGTATATTATTTGACGTCTAAAATATTCATCAACAGAGTCCAAATAACTATTCATTTGATTAATATTTCATAAAATTAATTTTTAATTTCTGTTACTTTTCATTTACGACTTTGTATTGTTTATAACTTTGCCATGATGAAGGTTCAGTTAGTACTTTTTACGTCACCCATACGGAAGCTTTTATAAAAATTATAAAAAAGATCTGCTGATTCTAAATTAAAAATAATAATCCATTTTATAAAACAATTAAATAACGTATACTTAAAAAATATATTAAAATCTCGTAAAATAAACAACAGTGCTTACAACTAACAATAAAAGAAAATACTTTTGTCGTGTGTTTTTAAACATTGTCGTTTATTTTCTGATAGAGAAGTCGTAAAAATCAAGATGTTGGGTGATAATACATCTTTTACCCTCTAATTTCAAATATAGTTCTTAAAATAATCCTAACTCTACTTGTTTTTGAGATAATGATAGTGGACCCTTTCACCCCCGGTCCTTTAAACCTCGCTCTACCCTGTAATGCATACGTGAACATTGGTGGGTGGATGAAAAATGTTAATTTCTCCAGCATCCACTTAGGCTGATCTATTCTGAACATGAGTGCCTACGTATCGGGCATCTATGCATAATTTATTTTGGTTGCAAATATGTGCATAAAATATTCGAATCGTAAATCACAATCAACATAAATGACTATTACGGCGCGCCTTAAGCCTTCAAGACGCTTTGCAAGAGCCTTGAAAGGGTTCAGGCGGAAACCGGAATCACTAAAAACGATCTAAGGATTAACAAAAGTCGCAAATAAACTTGCTAGAAGCTGCAGCAATAGAGTGATTTTAGATACTAATACTTATGAGTTATAAATTATAGATACTTAGCTAAAACATCATAGTGTATGTAATTGTATCTATAAACTCAAATGCTAATTTACAATATACATCTTCCATTAAAGAAACTGTTCTCTACTGCTTTGAAATTAAAATGAACATTTAAAAAATGAGCAGAAATAAATAGTCTTTCAAATAGCAATTTCAATTATAATTATTACCGAACAGGAAATTAAAAAAAAATCTTGATTTGTAATAGTTTGAATGTTGAGTACATTACACGGTTTGTGTCTCTACTTTTGATATACAAACATCATGTGAATGTGAATACTTGTATGTATTGTGTAGCTAGATACATAAAATTTTTAATGGAAAATTTAATACATTGAATTATGAAATTTTAAATCAATTATCAACTTTCTCTAGGGTAAGTTATAGTAATCGCAAAAATAAATCGAACATGAAAATTTTTATATATCTTTACGTTTCAAAACCTTCTGAAAATTTTGCCATACATTAGATAAAAATTACGTATGGGTGTGTGAGTATGTGTGTGTTTGTATGCATGTATATACGGATGCAATTTTTCGTCGACGATTTACAAAACACCGATTAACCGATTTGAATGATTTAAAAAGCATTCGATTCCTATTCATAAGGAGACGTGATAAATAGTTTTTAGGCAAGGCAGGTTCAGCCGTTACAAAGATACAGGGCAAAAAGTGCCAGAAATGGTAATTCAGTTTTTGAAAGAAAAGGCATGTCTAGCTGTTTCGAGCTGTTTCTGGATTACTTTGAAAAAATGTTCAAAATTTTCAAAAAATTTCAGAACATAGAAATATATTTTAAATTAAAAAAGTCTTTTATTTTTCAAAAATTCTCAAGAATCAGATTGTTTTCAAAGTTTTCAAAAAAGTTTAAAGCGTTTTTAGAAAAAAATATTTTTGGTACGAGAGGTTCTAGCAAGGCAAATTCTTAAGGCACGATGCTATGTACTACTAGTTTTTTTTATAATAACTCAAAGTTTTATGGTGTTACATCATAGACATCTTGTGAAGCTTGGCGTTGGCATTTAGAAGTATTTAACAATACACAAATTATAGAATAGAACTTGAAGACCACCTAGAGCTTTTGAAATGCTTTTTTAATAACGTTAACTTACAACAAATATACAACATTTTTTGGGCTGTATATATGATATGTATATGTATATATACATATCATATATATATATATACACATGCATTATGTATATATATATATATATATATATATATATATATATAATATAATACATGTGTAAATATAACTTGTATTATAAGTTAGTAACACAAAGGCGCGCCCTGAAGAACTCGTTGAATAGGATGGCTCTCTCTATACAAACTCACTTCGTCACTTTGAGTTGAAATTTCTTGAACGAAATGCGTTTTCCAACAGTTTTTGTGCTCTTTATAGTTGAATGTCTCCAAATCAGTAAAATTTTAGTTTTTAAACAAAATTTAATGAAAATTACATAGGTTTACGAAAAAAAATTGTCTGCATTTGGTGTGCGGGATAACTCAATTGTTATTAATTGTTATTAACTCAAAATTGGGGGTTAAAGGGATCACAATAAAAAAAAATAAAAAAACGACGAAATTTTCGATTCGTTATTTCTTTTACATCTTATAATTACTGTCGTTTTCTGGTCCTTTTGATCTTAAATGACTATGAGTATTCAGCTAAACGATTTTTTTTTGTATTTTACAGCAGTAATTTTCAAACATTTTGTAAATAGCTATTGAATTATACGAAAACTAGTGGGGCGCATAGCATCGCGCCTTAAGGCAAATTGCTAGAACTTTCCGTACCTTTTTGAGAAACTATAAATTTTTGACAAAAAGTTACTTTCTTTGAAAAAAAAAGACTTTTTGAAGAAAAAATTATTTTGAAATATTTTGAAATGTCTGAACTTTTTTTCAAAGCAATCGTACTGCTTTAACTGCATAGAGACGAAATATCACAGCGCGTAAGCCACGCGTCGCCGTTTAACGGATAAACATTGGTACGGAACCCATAGGAATGGAAATAAAATTTATACTTATTGTTACAAACTCTATAATATTTAATATTTTGACCGCCAAATGACTTTTTTTTCTACTTTTTTTACTAGATCTCCGAAACCGCTAGACCTGCCTTCATGAAAATTTGATCAGTTCTTTATCTTGTTAATACAGGTAAATTTTTTTTTAAATATTCAAATCGGACGCTCCGTTCCCTTAAAAACTGAGTTGCCGTTTTTGGCACTTTTTGCCCCATATCTTCAATATGGGGGATTTAAATTATTCAAATCGCTTCATCCGTGTTCCCGAAATCGTCGACGAAAATTTGTATCCGAACACACACACATACACGCACACACACATACACATACACATATACATCTTTTTTTTAAGGTATGCCAATATGTTCAGAAGGTTTTGAAACGTAAAGATATATAAAAATTTTCATTTTAGTTTTTTTTGCGATTACTATAACTTGCCCTACGGGAAGTTAAAATAACTCAATAGATCATTTAAAAGATTTGTCAGAAAATTTAATTTTGGGAGAATTCCGTTTTTCATAATATAGATAAAAATTATCTTTATATATAGATATATGTATATATATATATATATATATATATATATATATATATGGCGTAATGGTTAAGCGCACTGACTCGTGTGAACAGGGAACCTAACATCGTGCAGTAGCGATGTCCACTTTTACTTGAAAATATAGATCAAAATTATGTTTCCAATTGTAATTAGACAATTTTGGGCACTGCGGTGTGAAATGGCAATTAGAAATCTCATATACTATTCTTCCCTGTATCGAGTTGGAGTTTAATTCAGCTCACGGACTTGCCCTAGGGTTAGTACTACTCATTTATATATTTGCGTATAACATTATATATAGTCCAGTCAATTAGGCTTAAATTAGGTAAGAATTTCGGAATTCGAGATACCCAGCAGTAAGTCTGTAAATACTTGTATTACCCTAAAGTTGTCTCAAAACCTACATATGGTAGGGTGTCAATACCATATGTAGTTTTGAGACAACTTTAGGGTGTCAATATACAAGTATTCACAGACTTACAGTTGAGAATCTCGAATTCCGAGGTGAACTTAATATAATGACTATTAGTGTTTATAATTTTGAACAGAACTTTTGAGTATTCAATATGAGTGAATATTAAAATAATAAGTGTTTCTAAATGACGCTAAAATAGATGTGTCAAAGCATGTTTAACAAAGCTGAATGCACATTGTCTAATATTTTGTTATAATTATCGATTGATTATTTAAATAATAAAATTTGATTAACAATTAAAACAATATCTTTACTTCACACGGTCGCCAGAAAAATAATTTAAAAAAACTGTGAAACTTCAAGTTTTTAATCACCTTTTTCAATTTATCTTTTATTCTTGTAATTATTTTAACTAATCATGTGTGTTGCACTACTACTTTAACTATTAGGCACACACCATCACAGTACAATTTATGGAATCACCACAATTTTAAATTCTTAAAATACACGAATAAAAAACAACTTAAATTCGTATCCTGAATATTTAAAATAATTGTGTTTCATTTAACGTGTTCATGCGACGGATATCACGGCAGTACTGATGAATCCTGACTGAAACGGACCAACTCGCCCGAACGAACAGCAACGTGCGGATCGGAGAGCAAAACAGTTCAGGATTTTACCTTCGACAGGCATCTGTTTACCCGCAAAATTAATTACTTTTTCAGATTTCTTTTTCTGAATCATCATCTAATTACATAGTATATCATCTAATTACATAGGGTAGAGCGGGGCTTAAAGGTCCGCGGGTAAAATGGTCCACCACCATCATCTCAAAAACGAGTAGAGTATGGATTTTTTTAACGGATACTTTTCTAAAGTAGAAAAAGAATTAGTGTAATAAGTTTTTGCATTAAATCGGGCGACATCGTTATCAAAAGATAAACGGCCACATTTTCAAATTTTTAACATTTTTTTTTCCTTTGTTAGTCTTTTAATCTTTAAACGCGGCTTTTTGGTTGCGATACCTGAATACAATTTTTAGGAATACGTCATTTAATTATTTCATAAATGTGTAGTTATTTTTAAGTTAGTTATCAGTTCTTTTAATATAAACTTTAGAACAGTTTACATGCAATTGGGTAAAAAAGCACCTAAATCTGTGCACTGGCGAAGTGTAAACAATAACAAAATAGTAAATAAAATAAGTTAAAAAAGAAACAATTAGTGGTGTATGGGCATCGGGCCAAATTCCCGTACCAAAAATTATTTTTTTGAAAAAAGATTCGAATTTTTGAGAAAAATGACTTTTTGGAAACAAAATATATTTTTCTTATGTTTTGAAATATTTCGAAAAAACTGATGTAACGCAGCGAGATTACTTTAAAAAATGTTCAAAATTTTCAAAAAAATTCAGAATATAAAAAAAAATATTTCACATTGAAAAAAGTCATTTTTTTCAAAAATTACAAAATTCTTAAAAAACAAGTTTCCAAAAAATTTTAAAGTTTTTCAGAAAAAAAAAATTTTTTCTGAAAATTTCTCATTTACTCAAAAATCAAGTTTTCAAAAACAATCAGTGGTGCATAGGCATCTGTCCTTAAGGCAAATTCCTGGAACTTTCCGTACCAAAAATTATTTTTTTAACAAATCATCGAAGCGCGTTAACGCCGCGTCGCAGTCTTACAATTATGAATAATGTTACGGAACCCATAGTAAACAAAAACCCAAATGTAAACAAAATTTATACTTATATGATAATTTGATATGCATATGTCTAATGATCATTTTTGATATGCCTTCCAAAAAATTTAATTATTTCTTTATTTTGTCACTACAAGTAAAATGTTTTTTAAGTTCTCTTAAAACCTTAATTACCATTTGTGGCACTTTTTGCCCCGTATCTCTGAAACGACTGCATCTGCCTCATCCGAAAACTAATCAACATGTCTCCTTATCAATAAAAATCGAATATTTTTTTAATCATTCAAATCGGTTAAACCGTGTTCCCGAAATTGTCGACGAATTTGTATCCAAACACACACACACACACATCCACACATAGACACACATACATTCATTTTCTCTAAGATATGCCAAAATATTCAGAAACATCTGAAACGCAAAGATATATAAAAATTTTCATTTTCGATTTTTTTGCAATTACTATAACATACCCCATGGGAAGTTAATTATACAAGAGGTGAATTAATTTATTAGTTATTCCAACTCTGATGAATTCTTCTGGCAAAGTTCCATACGAAAGTTCTATCCATTGCGATACAACATGTGCCCTAAACTATGTTGTCAGTCATATAGTTTGTGTGATATGTTTTATTTGTTGTTTTATAATTGGTTTGGTTCTCACAAAAAAATAATTCAAAGTCAACTTGGACCTTTGTGCCTCGCCCTACTCTATTTATTATATTCAGCATTACTGAGAACTTACAATTTGTCTTATTTGCTGCATGAAGTATAAATACTTCATGCCAACACATTGAGGGCGGTTAATGATTCTCTCATGTTCAATTGTGACGGGAAGTAGATGATGTTCTACTTATTGATATAAATTAAAAAGCGGATGACAAAGTCATCGAGATCAATCTGAGCCCTTTACGAAACTATTACTAGTACGGTGCTTCAAGTCATATTCAGTTTTTATAATTTATAATTCTAATAAGAAACACAATTAACCAGTTAACCGTGTCACTTACATTGAATAATATGTACAAGATTTTGGGAATATTATGCAACTTACGTTAAGGTAAAATGCCTAACGACCACTTATTTTATATAGTGATAGCCTCAACATATTCTTAATAACTTGACATTTGACTTCTTTTTTTTTTTAATCTATTTCAATAGCAAATGGATACGGCTATATAATACAATCTTCATTGGTTAGTTGTTCTGACAGGATTTGTTTTATCAAATATGCAATGTTCAGCCATGCAAATTTTCCGAGATCTATTGTATATACTTTTTATCTTTTATTATTGTTATTGTAATATATTGTATCTTTTTTCAAATAAATTTTACATACTATAGAATAATATATACTGACAATATTTAAAACTTTTAATAGTCCTGTAAGCTTATTGTGATGAATATCTAATAACATGGCTTCTTTATTTTTAGAAAGCAACCGGTTGGCCTTATCTATCAATTATAATTATTAACAAGCCTAAAATTTTATTTTCCACTATAGATAAATATTGCAGATATATTATAATTTCTTTGAATGTTATTTGACAAACTTGCGGTATATCCTTAACGTGTGAATCTCTATATAATAATTTCGGTATATTAGTTTATTTTTTTAAGCACACTAAATCTATTTATATTAGGCACATCCATCAAATGAGTATCAGCTGAAATAATAATGACAGTAACTTTCTTCTGAACAATTAAATTAGTTTTTCGGGACAGATTTCTCCAAATTCGATACAATTGATTGCTTGATCCAGAGAGTAATTGAAGCCATTTGATCTATGTAAGTCATAAATCTCGACTAAATCTGAACCCATTTTTCTAATAATTTATGATGCAAAAAATTTAGCGCATATCTCAATTTACAATGTAATTATAAATGTATTATAAATATACAAAGTTATAAGGCTAATATATGAATGAAAAAATATTCAAAGAAGTAATAAAATTGTATTACTTTACATTTGCTGAACTTAAATAAATATTGCTTTACATTAACAGCATTTATTTTCTAAGTTATAAAATAATGTTTTAATTAATTAAAAAAAATATGATTCAATAGGCAGGATTTGTTTTTAAGCTTGTTTACACAGAAAATAATCACGCTTTATGTATGTTCGATGTTTAGTCTATTATTTTGATTATTCGAGGAAATTAAGATCTAATTTTAAATAAATTCTTTATACGAGATTGTATGAAGTTTCTATTGATCGTATAAATTTACAACACATACATATTTTTATATACATATATGCATGCATATTTATATATATATATATATATATATATGTGTGTGTGTGTGTGTGTGTGTATATATATATATTGCTGTATGAATTAATAAGAATATAAAATTTGTTCTGTAAAATCTAAATCTTATATGTATTATGAATAATTGATTTATATCATCTTCCTGTATTTCATTACTGCTTAAACCTATTGTAGTGGAGACTGGGTACGGTTGTGCCACTTTTTTTAGCAGCAATAATTTTGTTCATTCACCTGTTCGCTGCGAGAAAAGTTAATTAAATGGTAATTAGAAATTTGTCTACGTGAATACGTAAATACCTAATACCTAACTCAGAAATACTGTCCTTAAATGCGATGGATTAGTCCTCAAATCAAATCATACATGAAAATGTCGAGTGTCACAACCGTCCTGGGGTGTAGAATTGATTTATCTGTATACAAGTAACAGTTATTATTAAAAGAATTAAAACATGAAAACCTACTTTAGACTCTTTGAAAGCAATGCGGCGCTGACTCAATTCAATAACGAAAACTTCGAACAATCATACTTCATCTTTCTCCCTTTGGACCATATCTCAAAATCAGTATAGTTTACGTGTTATGACAACTGTCACTACCGTACTGTGGCACAACCGTACCCAGTCTTCCCGTTAGTATATGTGTAAATTGATTTGAAAGCAAAAAAATGCTTAAAATAATTAAAGTAAATTCGTTGAATGTTTTGACATCAAACAAAAATATATGAAAAATTTGTTAATGTGTTAAAAAAAAATAAAAAAAATATTTATAGTGCTGTTAGTAAAGAGTGTTTATATGCAAATATATAAATAGTTACTATTCTCGCATGCATTGCATCAAAACTATAATATTCGTATACATACTCATATATGATACTAATATTGACTTGAACACCGAGGAATATACACATTCTACTAAGTTTGAATTTTTAACGTAAATAAAACTAGTTAATAAAATATGTAATTAAAATATGTAATTAATATTAGCAATAAATATTTTCCAATTTATGAAATTGACCCGTGTGAAAGGCGTGATACGTTTGTAATTAGAAATCTTTAATTATATACGAGGAGAGACATTGCAAGGAAGAATGCTTCGAGATCCATCCATTGTACTTCGCAAAGCAACAAATACAAAAACAAAGGATAATGGTCCTTTCTTAATTGACAATAACAATATCATGACCGTCATTCATTCAATATAATATATAGCCTGTTACATGGCTCGTAATGTAACAATTATTTTATCTCATCATAAAATGTAACAACTAACGATAAATATAAAGCCATAAAACACCACTTATAAAAATGTATGATAATTTATCGTGAACAATTTATTTTATGGGTAAACTCGCTCATCAATATTTTTATCATAATGCATTTTCCAGAACAGTTATATTAAGACGCGGGTTTTAAGACATGTTTTATTGGAACAGAATTTAACGTTTCTTTTATGTCGTATACTTATAATGTATTCTATTTTTCAATTTTGATAATATTTTCCACATTGGATCTAATAATACAAATTATTATTAGTCATTTAATTTGCTTTAGATTTGCTAGTTGGCTGTCTATGGCCTCATCGATGATATGTTAAATTACTCGTAGTTATATTTTATGTTGAAAGTTTACTATTACTTAAAAATATTATAAATATTATATACGACTGACTTATTATAAGTATGATAGAGCGTAACTTGAAGGACCGCAGGTAAAAAGGTCCACCACTGATATCTCAAGAACAATTAGAGAATTTTTAACAACATTTGAAAGCAGAGAGAAAGAGTTTTTTTGGGTTGTGAGCACTGTTGTTTAGTTTACGAAATCTTAATATAATTTTTAATTATACGTCATTTAATAATATTATAAGAAGTATTAGTCATTTTAAAATAGATTCGACCATTTCTTTAATTAACCTCAATAAAAGATTAGACGTGGGTGGGGTGAAAAGAACCATCCAAACCTTTACCCTGGCAAAGGTGTAATTATAGAAGAACAGTAAATAAAAGTAAACAAGACAGTAATTTAAGTTAACAAAAGCAATTTTATAAAAGTTAAATTAAATAAATCTGCTGATAAATATTTTTGACAAAATACTAGACCAAGGTTATATACAGTGTTATCTCTATAATATGAGCCCATGAAATTTATATATTGCATACATTGAATAATATAGCAATTATTTTATACAATCTCCTAACATTTAAAATTAAGATATTGAATGTGTTTGGCCCCTGGGCGCTGCAATATACTCCATCTGTGGGGTAAAAAGGACCAGATGACAAATTTTTAAAAAAAACGTAAATGGCGCATTTATAAAATTATGAATTTGTTTGTTTCATATGTGTTATTTGTTGAGATATAGTTATTTTTGATGTTTACACCTTTGCCAGAGTAATGGTCTAGTTCGTTCTTTTCACCCCACCCATGTGTAAGCTTTTATGAAGGTTATATAAAAGAAACGAAACGATTAAATATTAATTTAAAATTACTAATACTCCTTATAATATTATTGAATGACGTATAATTAATTGTATTAAGATTTCGTATTACTGATTGGTTTGATTTTCACAATGTAATTACTCAAGTCAATTTGTACTTTTGTGTCCCGCCGTACCCTATTTGCTGATTCACTAATTTTAATTTTGAAATAAAGTAATAATGCATTACAATCGAACATTTCGCCGATGTTAAATGTCATTATAGTTAACAAAAAATGTAAAAGCATAAATCAACATAATTGTTACCTAAGTAATCTGCATATATGCCGAATAATTTGCAATATAAACGGAATTTTTACCGAATAATTTGCAATATAAACTTACAAACGCAAAATTAGCTTTTAATCAAGAGATTAATCGTATCATGTTTCTAACATTGATTCAAAGCATAATTTTTATTTATTTTATACCCGGCGATACATATTATATAGTTGGGAAAAACATTCCCAATTGGTTTCAATAGGTATTGCACTTAAAATCAAAACAATAAAATCAGTACAGCCATTTAGAAATCTAATCACTAGCATAGCCTAAAAATGCAATAATATATGTAAATTTTATTCCACATTTCAAAAAACAATACAAAAAAATATTTTATTAATCGGACTAATCGGATGTTTTCTTATGCGATCCAAATATGTTTTAGATTTGTGTTTTTATTTTCATATATTTAAAACATTATAAATTAGATCGTATTCACACAACGTTCCAACAACAAAAAATAGATAATGAGATAGTCGATTAAAATTTATATGTGAGTTTGTTGAAATAAACTTTAAATATTTCATACTCATAAACATAAACTAAAGCTACTTTTAAGCTCGCCTTGTTGTAAGTTCAACTTTTCCAAATTATTGCAGTTGAATTTATAGTTTTAGCATATAGAGAACCGCTCCATGTTTCAAAACATTAATATCATGGATCTTTATTATAAATTAATCATAAATTTTGCTTCGCGTTTCTATTAGCACAAATTGCAGCAACCTGTATTATAAATTGGTTCATGACTCACTCAAAGTAAATCGTTATTTATGTTATCATTAGATTTTGTCGGTGTAATCCGCTTGCGCTTAATAAATGTGCTGCACGTCATAACTTTCTAGAAACCACATTTTCAACATATTTTACTTTGATTTATCTTTCATTAATTTTCACTTTATTGCTTTTCAATAAATTATTAAAATTTTGTACAACGCGCAAAATGTCAAAGGAGAAATTGGAGAAGTTGATATCAAGAAATTCCTGTTCGTTAGTAATTAAGAATTATGATTAAATGATAGGATAGCATTACCCATTGCAATAAATATTCTAATCGGTATATTTAACCCTTTTGTTTCTGAAGTGCTTTCAGCAGGAGAGACCAGCATACCGTAGAAATATTTTAATAAAGATTATATAATCATTATCAATAAAAATATTTTAATAAAAAAATTATATATTACACTTCTAAAGAACTAAATACTACAATAACAAACTAGAATTCTCAATAATTTAACTCGAGTGATAAATCTTGAAGCAAAAATCGACACAATGGTCATTTATTTATAACAATTAATCATTTCAATTACTCAAAAGGCGTCAATTTAAAAATTGACCAAAAAACATTTGATCTGTTCTAAGTTACTAGGCAAGTTTGCATGTAACATTCTACCTAATTTGAAATTTAAGTCTTTAAAAATATATTTTGAGGATATAATAGCTATTGTAAAATTGTTTATTTTAATAACCGGATAGTTATTTAAATAAATCAAGTTTTTAACAAAAATTGCAAATCTAGAGATCACTTCGTCGAGTTATTATAAAATTCTAAGTTCAAAACGCATTGTTCTCTACTCTTATATCGAATGTTTTAGGAAAGAAGAATTTGGAAAATTCAAAATTTATATATATATATATATATATATATATATATAAATTATTATTATTTTTTTTATATAACTATAAGAGTAGATACTGGGTATGGTTGTGTCAGGGTATGGTACTGACAATCGTTATAATAGCTAAACTATACTGATTTTGAGATAGGGTCAAAAGGGAGAAAGATGAAGTATGTTTGTTCGAACAAGTTCCCATTATTGTTTCAAGTTAGTGCTTTCATTAACATGATCTGTAGACCGATTATTTTAATTGATTTTAAAGAGTTAAACGTAAGTTTTTCCGTTCGATTTTTTTTAATAATAACTGTTACTAGTAATCAGATAGATCACTTTATTTGATATTTTACTATAAGTTGAGCATAAGTAGTTAATTAATTTTACATTGATAATTTAGCTTGATCATAACGATGGTTTGTCTCAAAAAGTCTGTGTTGGGTACGGTTGTGACATGTATTTCTTATTCTTTTTGGGTGAAGTTTAAACAGATAAAAAAAATTAACTTAACAAAGACAAAATGCAAAAGGAAAACGAAAAGAAAAATTCAATATAAAAAATCTATTTATAATTTATATTTATATATAAAAAAAGGTTTTACAAAAATTTCACTTTGATCAAAAAATTATGTATTGGTATATTTATGAGCTTGTTATATTTATGAACTTTGTGTAAATTATTTTGTTGTATTGTGTTACATATTTCTGATAATAAAATTTGTTTCTGAAAATTAAAGCCGTCCCTGGGTATGTGGACGGTTGTGACACTCGCCCTTTTCTTATATAATTTGATGACTAATCCATCGTATTTGAGGACAGTATTTCAGTAGTTCCATATAGATAAATGTTCAAATTATCATTTAATTCACTTTTTCCCAGCTAGTTGATAAATTAATATAATTATTATCCTGGGCACACCGTACCCAGTCTAAAGCTCCTAAATAAATATTACTGAAAGAACATTTTTATTCTCTTTTAAAATCTATTTATTATATTTCGATGAAAATGATAGAAAATGGTGAATGTTAACTAAATAATCTTATGAATGAATATCTATTTTACAAGGACAAAGTTGTGAATTAATTCAGTTGAGCAAGTTCGAAACTTAATAAAGCTGCACCAAGAAATCTATTCTAGAATTTAGTGCACTGACGTTACTATGGTAAATCACGTATTTATTAGTAAAGACAACATTGAAACAATGTATAACAGAACAAATAATCGAGCATGTAAATATGTAAATACGTAAATATGTAAATGTTGATTACCCGTCAGTTCTATTATTGAATAAGCATGAAGCGGAAAACGATGTCTCAGTCTTACACAAGAGAAAAGAGACAAAGAGGAGCATTACATATTATCATCGGGGAGATGTCGTATTATTATTATTATTAGTCACAATAATATGGCAACTGTGTGATGATGAGTTGCCATCTCTTGCATGGGTTCAGCTCGGGTTTGTTTTGGTATTATGTCGTGCTTTTTCTTTTCTTTTCCTTCTCCTCGTATTTATATTTATTTGGTGCCGTTCCAAATGATCGGTCAGTGGCCCCCGACAACGCTTGCTGTCTGTCGACTGTATAGGTACTGCATGTGTCTCGTGAAAAATAAATAATGAAAGTTTAAAAAAGAAAGACCGAACGAACAGTGGGAAGAGAACACTAAGACACCGAAGAGTTTTTCAAACGGACGGTTACCGCCCAAGATTACCGATAAACGGATGCATTTTTGCAAGTCTAGCTTCGATAATTAATGTTCCGTAAAACTTGCTATTTTTCAACAAGATTAAGCTTTAGATTTTATCAGTAGAGTAGGACGAGGCACAAAGATTCAATATGACTCTGAAAACAAAACCAACTTCATCACAACAACTAACACATACCAAACAAACAACTATCTGACTATGTTCAGTAAAACTCCCAGCTAATTCATCATTGTAGAAATGTATTTTTTGCTGTTTTTCTAAAATTTGTAACCTGGTTTATACCCAGATGGCTAGGGAGCAACCAGGCCCAATGTCTTGTTAACTTCCCGTAGGGTAAGTTATAGAAATCGCAAAAAATCGAAAATGAAAATTTTTACATTTTTCGACGTTTTGAAGGTTTCTGAACATTTTGGCATACATATTCCAAAATATGTCAAAATAAAGAAAACAGTTTTTTTCATTTTTTTTTTTTAATTTTTTTTTTAATTTTTTTTTTCAAAAAAAAGTAATTTTTTGTTCAATTTATAGTTTCTCTAAAATCTTATGTTTTCGAAGTAAATTTTTTTCAAAAATGTTAATCGTTTTTAAAAAAATAATAATTTTTGGTACGGAAAGTTCCAGCAATTTGCCTTAATGCACTATGCTTTAATTACCTTAAGACAGAATTCCACTTACAGCTAGTTTTAATTTTAGAATAATTTTCCCAAATAATAGCTACATTATTCAACCAACGCAAAAGATAATTTTTATGGATATTTCATCATAAATATTCATCAGCAGATTAGGTATAACTATTTATTTCATTTATCCTTTGTAAAATTGCATTTTTCAACTTAACTTAATTTTTTATTTGCTATTTTTAATTTTTTACACGTTTGCCAGGGTGTAGGTTTTTATAGAAGTTATATAAAAAAAATTTATTACCCAGGTGTAGGTTTTTATAAAAGTTATCTAAAAAACTGTTGAATCTTACTTAAAATTTACGATACATCTTACAAAACAATCAATTAACGTATACTTAAAAATTATATTAAGGTCTCGTAAACTAAACAACAGTGCTCAGAGCCAAAAAAACTAACAACGAAAAAAAATACATTTGCTATAAATTTTCAAACGTCGTAACAATCAAAGCGATGGCTGGTTATACATTTTTTCCCTCTACTTTTAAACATTGTTGTTAAAAAATTGTTAACTTTACTGATTTTTGAGATATGGGTGGTTAATTTTTAACGCAATTTTTTTGTGCAGAGCAATTATACAAACTACAAAATTAAACTACAAATCTTCAGTAACTCTATCAAAAGAATGTTTGTTCCAAAAATGCTTTATGCATTATTTAAATGTATTTACATTTAATTTTTTTACAGAATCCTATATCATGAAAGACTTTACTTTTGATTTTGTTCTACAGTTCAAATAGAATTATTAAATATAGAATAGAATATAAATAGAATTGATTAAATATTATATTATTAACTTCCCGTAGGGTAAGTTATATTAATCGCAAAAAAATCGAAAATGAAAATTTTTATATATCTTCAAAACCTTCTGAACATACCTTTTAGAAAAAATGGATGTATGTATGTGTGTGTATGTGTGTGTGTGCGTGTGTGTGTGTGCGGATAAAAATTTTTGTCGACGATTTCGGGAACACAGATCAATTCGATTCGTAATCGATCACGAGGCGTTTTTGCAAAAGGCACATCTTGCTATTTCGAAATTTTCAAAAAAAAATCGGATATTTTCAAACATTTCTAAATTCTCAAGAAAATGTAAAAGAAAATTGATTTTTTTCAAAAAATTCAAAAATTTCGAACTTTCAAAAATGTTTGAGTTTTGAAAAAATTTATTAATTATCAAAAAAATTAAATTTAAACAAAAAAATAACAAATTTTTTGTAAGCATACACATAAGTTGTTTGTAGAATACCCTCGTCATCCAATATAATAAGCATTTATAAATTTACAGTATGTATTTATAATAAATAATCTATTTGAAATTATTTAAAACAATTATTGATTACTTTCATTCCTCGAATATTTAATTACGGTACGGGAATTTCCAGCAATTTGCCTTAAGGCACGATGCCAAGCAACACTAGTTTCTAATATATCTATCATTTTAGATAAAAGAAGCGTAAGCAAAGAAATCATTTAAATTACAACGAAAATAAATATTGTTTTGAGCATTAGTTATAGAAGGGAGTAAATGTACGTTCCCATTTGACATTTCAATAATAGTTTCACAAATGTGTCAGAACTACTCTTAGCCATTGTTCTATCGAATAATGAAAATGAATTATTTATTATATTCGTGCTCGTATTGCTTTCGATAAGTTACAATCAGATAACGTTCGAATAATATAAAATATTGTTAAACTGAAATCATAGTTGTATTTCTTATTAAATTATTAATGTAATAAATTGTCAATTATCAATTTTTAAAATTAATTAGGATTCGACATCTAACAGAAATATAATATTTTATTTATTTGAATTACTGTTCAATTTTTACCATGTTGAACTTCAAGCAAACAACTTTTACTCCAATATGATGTTTTTTTTTGTTTTCTATATTTTTTTAACAAACACATTTATGCATGTATGTTTATATAAATTATTTCCTCTATTTTTACAATTCTTATTGTTAATCACATATCACACATTACGATTATCTAAAAAGACTATCTTGAAAATTATTGTGACAAGCGGAATTTTAAGATTAATTATTTTTGTTTTATTTGCAGGTACAATGTTGTGGGAATAAAATAAAACATGAGAAATACAAGGCCAGCAGTAAGGTAAATTATAATAATTTATATAATAACATTGAATATATATATATATATATATATATATATATATAATGTTTGGTCTATTATAATTAATAATTTTTTCTATTTTGTTCTTCTGCATTTGCATACCTTTTACCTCGTTCTGATTTTTCCATATGAGTTATTCTTATGCCTTGACAGCTTGAATTGGAGCCAATTTTCGAGTTCAAAAGGAAGTTAAAATATTTAATTTCTTGAGAAAATATATACACAATTATTAAATTGTCACCGTTTGAATGCTCGCGCAGTTTTATGTGTGTTAATTTGACAGACGCCGTATGTTCTTTTAAAATTAGTCTGGCAAACAGATTTGTCTCACTTGAGCTAATTTAATTAGTTACGCGTAATCATGATTCGTTTTGGTAAAAAAATCAAACATATTTATTAATTATAAGTACATTTCACGTTTTAATTCAGTTTATTGAAACTCAAGATATTTGTTCATTTAGGGGAAAGTCCCCTAGTTATTTATAAATAAATCAGAAAATATTTTACGAAATGTTTATTAAATTATAATTTATGTTAGATAACAAAGTTAGAAATAAAACTAAATTAACAAAACCGCAATCTTTGCTAAAAATACTTAATACTATCAATCAAAATTTGTTATGAAAAAATATTATTTTAAACAGTGGAACCTAGTACCGGACATTTCAAAATATCCTGCATTGATCACATATGTAGCCATCTCAACACTTTGGAATATCTGCACATGTGTCTTAGACGTATATTCTTAGATATTGCAAAAAAAAAGTCACTATTCATCTACCCTTTTGGCTGGGCCACACCGATGCTCTCAGCTGGTGCATTCATCTATGCTTTTCATTCTTTGACTAGGAAATACGAAAAATGAGGGTATGTAGTGACCGTTAGCTCTCATACAGAACAAAATTAAATAATTGGAATAAATTACGTAAATTCTCACAAGAAATATCAATATGTTTACTGTCCGGCACTAAGGGACGACTTAGTGTCCGATGCTAAGGGACAGACATTTTCATTCATTTGGTGGCACCTACTAAAATTTGTTAAAAGATTTAATATTATTATACCATTTTACGGATAACAATCAAGTAGAACTTTTATCTTTGCATACCACTCAAATGTAAATGCATAAAAATGCTACAATTACTTCCATTGATATTTAGGTGACGCGGTGATTTTGCGCCTAAAACATGAAAGGGTTGCTCTCGCCGCGGCTGTGTGCGTTACAGGCGAGAATTGGCGCGTGATCCTGTACCTATGTGCCCCTCATGCCCCTTTCACTAGTATTTTAAAATAAAAAGATTTATATTCGCTTAAATAATACGTGTTAAATAGAGTGACCGGTGCTTGGTGCCGTCCGGCGTTACGGGACTTTTTCTTACATAAATTAATTATTATTGAGTCATTTATACAACCTAATATTTTATATAGTATTTAGTATTTTATAAGTTTTGCTAGAAATAATTAGATTGCTGAAAAATTGTTATACGAAAATATTAAATAATCGAGATGAGTATGCATAGTGATTAACTTTATCAAAAATAACACGCACATCAGAATTAAAAGGAAAGAAGTTACTAATATCCGAAAGCTCTACTGGTTGTCATACAAGAATAATACATTGAAATATATGTACATATGAATATAATAGTTACAATATCGAGTTACGGAGCTATGGGCATGTACAAAGATATTGAACATAAAAATAATATAAAAGGAAAGATCTAAACTCTACTTAGGGCTATAGTAAATGCCCATTTAAACGCCAAGTTAAAAGATATCATCTAAGAAAGGAGCACAAAATCCAATGAGATCACTTACTACTTGTAAATAGAATATTAAAATGGATCTAACTAAATAACAATTCGAAGAACCTTGATTTGCGAAAAAATTCGAAACTGAAGAAAATCTTTTTAACGTTATATCTTTCATCCCTGTGAATGAGTGGTTAAGTCAATTTTCACTATTTTGCATAGCTTGATTTCAAAATTTTATTACTCGTATAATATTGCGTGTTTGAAATTAATGGTTTATATATAAAGTGCGTCATTAACTTTTGTTCCTAACCATTAGTTTATCAATTTGATAACTATTTTCAGAGAAATAGTTAATAACGCGATTTAAAACATTTTTGCCAAAATTAGACTTAACCACTTATTCACTGGGATGGCCGTAATCAATAATTGTTTTAAATAATTTCAAATAGATTATTCATTATAAAAACATACTACAAATTTATATGTGCTTATTGGGCGACGAGCGTATTCTACGAACAACTTATGTGTAATAAATGTTAAATTTGATTTTTTGGTAATTTTGAAATTTAAAAAAAAAATCGATTTTTTAAATTTTTTTGAGAATTTGGAAATTTTTGAAAATGTCCGATTTTTGTTGAAAATTTGGAAATATTCTCAAATTTTTATAAGAAAGCGTTTTTTTTTTAAATTTTGATATTTTTCAAATTTTTCGAAATTTAGATATTTTATTCAGAATGAAGAAAATTTTCAAAAATTTGAGTTTTCTGAAAAATTAATTTTTTTTTTGAAAATTTTGAATTTTTTTTTGAATATTTTCAAAACAACGAAATATTTTGTGAAACTATTTTTAAAACAAAAGGTTTTTTAATTAATCTAATAGGATAACCTCTCAAAAACTGCATGACCAGTTTTACACCCTTTGCGCTCCATACCTGCGGAACGGCAGAATGTGCTTTTTGCAAAAACGCCTCGCGATCGAGTACTGAATGTTTGTTCAATAATACAAATCGATTATTCCATACTGTCAAAAATGTCGAGATCATTTGTTTGAACCATCTACATAAATTTCAAAATTAAAAATCTTGGTGCGGAATCCAAAAAAATTGACACAAAATGTGTACACATTATTAAAATCTTTATAAAATATCTGATAATTTGATGTGCATATGTCTAGTGAACATTTTTACCGTCAAATTACAATTAAAAAAAAAATTGAGAGTCCATAACCGTTAGATCTGCCTTTCCAAAATTTTAACATTTCTTCGTTTAATCAATACAAATAGAATGTTTTTTGAATTATTCAAATCGACTGCTCCGTTCTCTCAAAAACTGAATTACAATTTTTGGTTCTTTTTGCCTCGTATCTTCGAAACGGCTTGACCTGCCTTCGCCAAAAACTAATCAGCACGTTTCCTTATCAATACAAATCAAATGTTTTTTTAAATTATTAAAATCAGTTATTCCATACTGTCGAAAATGCCGAGGACATTTATTTGAACCATGTACGTGAATTTTAAAATTAAAATTCTTGGTACGGAACCCAAAATATTTACACTTATTGTGTACACAATATTAAAATCTCTATAAAATGTACATATGTTCAATAAACATTTTTGACCGACAAATTGCAATTTGTCAACTTATTTTTATTGAGAGTCCATAACCGCTAGACCTGTCTTCCCCAAAATTTTACCAGTTGTTCAATTTGTCAATACAAGTAAAATGTTTTTTGAAGTATTAAAATCGGACGCTCCGTTCTCCTAAAAACCGTTTTTGGCACTTTTTGCCCTGTATCTTCGGAACGGCTAGACCTGTAGTCGCCAAAAACTAATCAGCACATCTCCTTATCAATACGAATCTAATGTTTTTTGAATGATTCAAATTGCTTCAACCGTGTTCCCGAAATCGTCGACGAAAATTTGTATCCGCACACACACACATACGCACACACACACACATACACAAACACATACATCCATTTTTTCTAAGGTATGCCGAAATGTTCAGAAAGTTTTGAAACGTAAAGATATATAAAAATTTTCATTTCCGATTTTCTTGCGATTACTATAACTTGCCCTGCGGGAAGTTAAAAATTATATTTCTTCAAATATGTACTACCTTGAAAACGAATATAAAGAAAACATGCTAGTTTTTAACTTCCCGTATGGTAAATTATTGTAATCGTCCAAAAATCGAAATTGAAAATTTTTACATTTTTCGACGTTTTAAAAGTTTCTGAACATTTTGGCAAAAAAATGGTGTGTGTGTGTGTGTGTTTTGTGTGTCCGCATTTTTTCGTTCACGTTTTCGGGCGCACGGATCAACCGATTTGAATGGTTCAAAAAACATTCGATTCCTATTGATAGGGAGATGTGCTGATTAGTTTTTGGCAAAGGCAGTTACGAAGCCGTTACGAAGATAAAGAGCAAAGAGTGCAGAAAATAGAAATCGAGTTTTTGAGAGAACCGAGCGTCCGATTTAAATGTTTCAAAAAACTTTCTGCTTGTGTTGGGAACAACAACTGCTTTTTTGTTTAACTAGTTTACCGATCTGAATTACATAGTTAATGTCAAAAGTTCATTCTTCTAATAGTAAAGTATTTTTATGAGAAACATTTTTGTAAGTTTCTAGATAATAAGTAATAAACTTAGAAGTATTGTATTATATACAGGGTGTCCCAGATCTCAACGTCAAGCCTAAACGGGGTAACTCTCATGAAAAATTAGAGAAATAAATTATTCAATGCGGTTCGATAAATAAGAGCGTTAAGTGAAATCCAGAGCTTTGGTTAAAACCATTTATTGGTTTCAATTCACAATATCCAAATATTGTAGTTTACATTTTTTTATTAATTTTATTCATTTAAACCGCAAATAACATTTCTAATACCACAGTCAAAAATAATAACATAATTGCTCAAGTGTCCTAGAATTAAGACTGTTTTTTAAACTATGAATTAAATGAGTTGATTGAATTTGAAATATTTTCCTTAAAAATTTTATACTAAGGTGTATTGACAAGTTCCATCAAATGTTCGCGCATTTATCCGCCAATGTGAAATATCTATCAATACATTATAAATTCCAACAGAAATAAAATTAGTTTACTACATCATTTCTGAAATGAATTGATCACAAATTTATGTTATGAGTTATTGCATGTGCATTCAAATATAAAATGCTAAATTTACAGCTTTGTAGAGTAATGGCAATATGTGTTAAAAACATGTTTCCGTTCGTATATTACATTCAATTCTCAGAATTTGGATCAGTGGTTTCAAACGAAGTTTACTCGAGTAATTGGTATTATATAAATGAAAAATATAACATTAATAAATGATGCATAACTTATTTAAATTACGTTGTTGCAATACAAATATTGCCAATTAGCAAACATGGATTTATGCGCTTCCATGTATCTAAAGTAAATTATTTTTTTACTGTAAATATTACTCTGTATGAAATATACATATTAATTATGATGAACACAAATAAATAAATAAAGAAACAACAAAAAATCGAAAATATTTAATATCCATTTCAGATGACAAATTTGCAATTAGCATGAGTTTAACATTAATTGATTGAAAATTTCTTCAAATATACCATCCAACCAATCAAATTATATCCAACATAGTAATATTTAAAATTTAATAAATTGTTAAGGACAATTCATAAACCATCAAATGGATTTTCCTTTGTACTCCGGAACAAGCCTGTCGACATTTGCTGACGATACATGTATCATTGCCTCCAATAACGATCCCGCAATAGCTTCGCAACAATTACAAGAACATCTAGATATTGCTACAAAATGGCTTTCTTTATGGAGAATTATGACAAACGGCTCAAAATCTACGCATATCACTTTCACGCTGCGTACTGGTATATGCCCTACAATTAAGATAAATGGACAAGAAATCCCAGTAAAATATAGCGTAAAATATCTCGGAATACACCTAGACTCTAAATTGAACTGGAACGTTCACATTAACAAGAAAAAACAGCAGATTGATGAACTATTTAAAAAACATTACTGGCTGCTGAATAAACGATCCGAACTGTCGACAAACAACAAACTAATTATTTACAAATGTATTTTCGAACCAGTGTGGTCTTATGGGATTCAACTATGGGGCACCGCCAAAAAAAACAATCAACAGATTATTCAGCAGGTGCAGAACAAGATCACCCGGCAGACACTGAACGCACCCAGGTACGTTCCCAACTGGTTGATTCACCAGGACAGCAACATGATGACAGTAAATGAAGAAAGCGCGCTCAACCAGGCTAAAACGAAAAATTCCCAATGACCTCATAAATTTGTAAACGCTAACATTATTATTATTATTATTATTATTATTATTATTATTATTATTATTATTATTATTATTATTATTATTATTTTTATTATTTTTATTATCTTACTATTTCTATTATTGTTATTTTATTATATTTTATTATTTTTCTAGTATTATTTTATTATTCCGAAATTTTATTTATATTATTTATTAATTTTATTTTTATTATTATTTGCTTCTATTATATATTAAATCATCAAAATACGGATATTATTTTCATGAAAATTCTATCCTTTGCACTCTTATTTATTTAAATTTATGTTATTATTTATCAATATTACTAGATGTTAATTATTTAGCAGTTGTAATAATTATTGAAATTTAAAAAAAATGTGAAATTTCAACTCGTAGATCATAATTCTTTAATAAATCGTTTTTGAGAATGCAGAGCGATTTGAATGATTTAAAAAACATTCAATTCGTAATGGTGGGGAGACGTTGTGATTAGTTTTTGGCAAAGGCTACAAAAAATTGTAGTTTTTGACATTTTAACCAAAAGTTAAAACGTTATCGTCCAATTTATAAGCTTTTATTTAATGTCAGTTTTTATAATAATATAATTGAAAACATTTAATATTCTTTGAATATTTTATTACGGTACGGGAAGTTCCAGCAATTTGTCTTAAGGCACTATGCAATACACTACTACTTTACATATTTTTTGTATAGTAATTATGGCTAATTTTAGACGTTATTAAAATTAAAGAGGCACTATAAATAAAAATTCTCGTAATATAAAACGAAAAATTAAAAAGGTTGACAAATTAAAAATCTATATCCAAAATATATAAAAAGTCTGTACTATAATACAAAACAACACGATGTGTAGAACGAGATCTTTTTATGAATAAGTTAACATTTCGTGAGATATATTGCAGAACGTCAGAATAAATAAACTCTAGTCACAACAGGGAGCATTATCCGAAATATTGCCTAATAATTTTATTTATCTCAAATGCTAGTTATAATATATACTTAAATAATTAAGAAATTATTGCATAATTATTTTGGTTGACTATCATAATTAAAGACGAAAACTCTTTTGGAAGAGAATTTAACAAGCGTTTAGAGTTTAAATAGAAAAAAACATGCTTGACATAATTTTGACAGAAATTATTTTTTATTACGGAAGTACGTTACTGTCTGATGTCAGGAAAATAGAAAAAAGAACTCCTTTACTTCATGGATTATTACACAAACTACATTTTATTTTTATCTAGACTTGAAACCATATAAATTATGAATATACTAACATTCTATGAGACTATAAATATTTTATGAAAGATAGTCGTTGCGGAGAGAAAGCAATGGGTATGAAACTGAAGTTCAGCCTTAAAGTTTCTGACCTATAAAGTGTTGATGGATTTGATAGATTCAGACGTATCAATGAATTTTAGTTCATGAAAGATTAAAGTGCATACAAAAATAAACCAGTATGCTCAAATTATCCTCATTAACTTTTTTGTTCAAACTCACCAGAAGCTTGATTCGTTCTGAATAATTATGAAAAACTTTTACTCTTATTTTGGCTCAACAGTTTTTTGCAAAAAAAATATTTATTTTTGAAGTAAAACTTTTTTAGGCGCCACTAGGGTGTAAATCCGTACAAATGCAACGGAAGAGAGTTACGGCAAGGTTGAGTGCCAATGATTCGTTATTCGCTCTCGATCAGATTATTTCTATACGGGTCGATTCTGATTGGTCGTCGTATTTCTGCGAGGCTTCTTTGTATGAGTGACTTTATTCGCGCGTACGTCACTGAAAGCGTGAAGCATATTGTTCATTTTTTGGTGTTTTATGTCATTACATTTTAAGGTTAAATATTAGTACAAATCTTGAGTTAATGAAAAATGTCTGGATCGGATGAAAATTTTATCCCGTCCCCCGCATAAATAATTATAGTGCAAATAATAAAACAAATGAAAAATCTATGCCGTGTAAGAAACGTAAGTTTATTGAAGTAATTTGTTTATTCGTGGTTACTATATATTTTTGAGGTTAAAATGGCAAGTATTTTTATATGCAAGACAGATACTACAACTATTCAAAGAATGAAATTGTATCGCCAGCGAAAAACTAAATTACCCTACGGGAAGTTAAAAAACAAGCAATCAATGATTGTATGTTAATTTTAATTACATGAAGTTCTTCAAACACAATTACAAGACAAATGAAATTGTGAAAACAATATTTATTTAGGCATTGTTTAACATAATAATTCTCTGTATTTTTGTAGATATTAAAAAATATTAAAGCAGTACAGTTTTATTCTAACATGCCGAAGATATATCTTTTTCAGAATTATATCTCAGACACTTTTGAAAGTCAACATGTTTTTTATTTATGGTGGCTATTAAGTATTACACAGTTGCATATCTTTAAATTCAGATTTATTACGCTAAACAAGAGATGAAGAACAACTAGTTCATGTAGCCGTGTATCATTTAAATACCGATATACTTCATAATGGACATCTATGCAGTTTATTCATTGCTAGCGTTAATAAAATTACTGAAGATTGTTATATTACAGCTTTCATCTGTGTGAACGAATAATATAGAATTTATTAATCAGCAATTACTTCATTTCTCTAAGGTTCAAGTTCTAAATGCTAATTACAACGACAAACCGATCATGTCGTGTTTGAAGTATGACTTTAATTTCATTATTGTTTTCTAACATTATAAATATTTAATGCTATTATAAATTTAAAATTTATTATTATATAAATATGTATATTGATTTATATTAAAAATGTATGCGTCACGGGTGTTACCATATTACCAATGAACATCATTCAAAATTGTTATATGATGTATTTATTTTAAAATGCTATCTCGTACAATAGCAAAAAAGATTTACTTAATTCGCGTGTGAACCTTAAGCGCACTCTTTTTTTACTCTAGGTTTTCTATGCAATTTAAGTAGTAAACTTCTAAAGCGGTCTTTAATTATAATTTTTAGTGAATGTACAATTTGATTTGCGTCGCATAACATCCAAAAATTGGTTATTATTAGAATATTAAAAAATTATTACCTCGTACGTTTTTAAATCTTAAACCTGTAGATATCATATATTTTTTTTAGTTACACATATTTTGGTTTTTACTATAGTAACATAATATGCATATCGTAATAAAATATGCATCTGCAATCCGCAGTCAAATCAAGAGCATTGTTATATACAACAAGATAAAATGGAATATTTTCCAATATTAGTTCACAGCATGATTCGACCCATCAGGTTCATTAGCGTTCTAATATTTCAAATGGTTACCGGACAAGTCCATTAGATAGCAATAAATCTTTTGCAACAACTTACCAACTGCCAATTAATGAAGATAGTTCATATACAACGTATGTGTCTATGCATTGCCACAGGCAAAGAATATACAGTTACCTTGCAGGTAATTCTAGCTCGATTGTGGCACTTGATTTAGGATTATTTTGCGACATGTTTATTTATTATTGGTTCGTGGCTTGTTAGCAAAACTCATATAATATATTAGATTTGAACAGGAGGTCGTATATTGTTCAAACAAAATAACTTGGTATAGTATGAGTGAAGCTTAGTGTACTATTGTGGAATTCAGTGACTTAAAAAGCTAAATCTCTCACTACTTCTGCTTGTTGACCCATCTTCTTTCTAGGTCTGTTGCTATAAAAATAATATGACTGAACTATTTATTTAATCTGGTTTATTATGAAATTATATTTTTATTTTTCCTTTTTAACCACTGTTTATGGGGCTTAATGGCAAGCGCTTTGGCTCATATTTAGAAGTTCCAATTTTGACATCCTCCTCGTCCATATCCATATTGTCAACCCTGAGTAACATTTACTTTAAATATAGATAGCAAAATGTTTCCAAGTGGAAATTGCACTTCTCCAACATTGCTACATAAAATAAAAAAACAACAGTATCGCAGGTGTTTTATTATTAAATTCATCAAATAGAGATAGCACAACGGTTTTCAAAAGAAAATTATGTACTTTTTAACTTCCCGTAGGGTATGTCCAAAAATCGAAATTGAAAAATCTTTCATTTCTTGACGTTTTGAAGGTTTCTGAACATTTTGGCATATCTTAGAAAAAATGTATGAGTGTGTGTGTATGTAAGCATGGATACAATTTTTTGTCTACGTTTTCGGGCGCAAGGATCACCCGATTTGAATGGTTCACAACAACTATTGATAGGGAGATGCCTTTTTAGCAAAGGCAGGTCTAGCCGTTACGGAAATTCGGAGCAAAAAGTGCAGAAAATAAAAATCGCGATTTTGAGAGAACGGAGCATCCGAATCGAATGATCCAAAAAACATTCAATTTGTAATGATGGAGAAAAGTGGTCATAAGTTTTTAACAAAGGCAAGTCCAGCCATTTTGAAGTTGCGGAGTTAAATGTGCATAAAATGGCAGTTTTTGAGAGAACTAAGCATCCGATTTGAATGATTCAAACAACTTTCTGCTCGTTGTGGATAATCGAGATAAATAAAACTAGTTCACGAAACAATTGCTGTTGCGCAAGACTTTTTTTTATATATCAATATTTTTTTTAATTTCCATAATAAAATGTTTTTTTTTTTTAAATATCGAATGTAATTCAATAATAATTTTAATTTTAATTCTAGCTAAAGCTAAAGTTTTGAAGCTCACTTATATATGAGCGCCTTATGCTTGGAGACTGAGATTCATTACTCAAAAAATAGGATTTTACAGAATATTGTTAAACAAATTACATTATTTAATAGAGCTTAGGGATATAATTTAATAAAATGTGGCAAAGTGTATTTCATTATAATGTAATTTGTTTTTATCATTTACAATTAGGAAAAAAATTCAGCCACAAAGTAGATCGTGTTCGTGAACTCAGTTACCCTGATAAGACTAAAGTACATACAATTTTATATAAAAACAGAAGAAATTTTGAATTGAAATGTTTCATAGTCACTTGGCCAGCGAAAGACAATAACATACACAGTTAAATAAAGATGTTTAAAAATTCAACTATTTATAGCGATCATTTATGCTTTTCTCAATCAAAACTTTATTTACCATTCGATTTTATACTCTATCGAGTTTTCTCGATTCAATAACAAACGGTAATTAAATTCTATTTATATTGAATGTGCTTACGATTCACTCACCAAGTAAAATAAATAATCACTTATCCGGAACACTAAATATTAAGTACGATAAGTTTCTTTCTGTAACATTAATAGCACAGTAACTTTTATCATGATATATTATAAAGTAAGTACTAAATACGTAATAATTCATATTAAACATACTTTAAATTTTGACTAATAGAAATATTTTTTCCATCGACTCTTAATATACCAACAAAACAAAAAAAAATTAATCTTATTATTCTTCCAGTAACTTTGCGAAATATTTCTCCAGGTGTATCTAAGCAGCTTGTATCACCCTGTAATTTGTACCCTCAACTCTTATACTTTCACTTCCAATGTTTATGGTACATTTGGAAATGGATTCACCGGCTATATGATTTTCTGACTGCTCTCGTGCAACCAAAACGATCCTTTATTAGAATATTATTTTGAAACGCCCATTACAATTATTAATGGAATGGTAATTTATCAACAAAGTAAGTTCTAGTTAATTAATCATGTCTTTCATGTTCACATTATGGATGACCCTATGAAGTAATAAAATTTAATGTGTACATAATAATAAAAACTAAATGCAAAGTACTTGCATAAAGACAATTAACGTTTTATTGAGACGTTATTTTAATGAGAATGAGTTTTAAATTTGTATGAGAATTTATATATTACTATATTTTATCATTACGGTACTCTATAAATTAACATACAGCATCAAAAGCTGGACATATATAGATTGCTACTTTCAAAATATTTTGAACATATTGTTCACATATTATATTGTGCGATATAGTTACAAGTGGATCCATTTTGTCATATGTATTTCAGTTAAACTCAAATTAAAGAAAAGGTAAAGATTTTTAGATATAAGGGTCACATAATGCCAATAACGAATGTAGCAAACACAAAAAAAACTAGTGTTGCATGGCATCGTGCCTTTAGGCAAATTGCTGGAAAATCCCATACCAAAAACTAAATTATTAGAAAAAACTTTGCAAAACTTTGAAAAAATTATATTTTTGAAAAATTTCCGAAACGACTAGACTTGCCCTTAGCGTCTTCTTATCAGTAGGAATGTTTTTTGAAATAATCAAATCGGTTGATCCGTGTTCACATAAACGTCGACGAAAATTTGTATCCGCATGCACACACACGCGTACATACACACACACATACATACATTTGTTCTAAAGTATGCCAAAATGTTCAGATACATCTGAAACATAAAATAATATAAAACATTTCATTTTCGATTTTTTGCGATTACTATAACTTTCTCCACAGAATGTTAAAAAAAATGAAATGCAAGAAATGTGATAAGAAGAAGTAGAATTAATTATTCTACTATTAACTCGACATGAAGGTTTTTAAATAAACCTCTTTGGGATTGTCCAAAATAATAAAAAAAAAAACTCTTATGCAAAATTTAAATACCGATATATTGGCTGATAGTGGCGGGAATAGCCCACTCAGTAGCGTTCTCGACTCACACGCTGGAGGAAATCGGTTCGAATCTCCAGCAATACCAGATAAACTAGATTAATAATTGGTAATTTGTAGAATACAAGAAAAAAAATTGCATTAGAAGTAAGAAGGAAAATAGAAGTTTAGTTTAGAAGATGAGAAGGACATATTGAGAAACAAGAAGAATGAAAATTAGTAGAAAGAAAATTACAAGCTATGTTGTACTTGTGTGATAGTTGCATAATTATATAATCCTTAATAAAATTACTGAAATAAAAGAAATAATTACAAACATGCTTACACGTTGATCAATTTTAAATCGGTACAGTCAAACATAAAATTGATAAAATCCTCTTTATAATTTTTACCTCTTTTCCTACGGGAGTATTTTCAGCAGATGTGTCTCAGATTGTTAACTGAAAATTGCATAGCTTGATAATAGATTCCAAGGCACGATAATAGATTCTCCTTCATACGTAACTAGCAATTAAAATATATTTATTTCGCATTTAGTGATATTTAATGTTGAGTCTCTCAGTCATATTAGAAGGTAAATGCATGTTTCTAGTCTTGTAATATTCGACATTAATAATACATTATCGTCGTTCGCTATTACCGTTTTGCATATATACTGCATGGCCTTCCTTGGCCAGGAGCTAAAATGAACAATATGACAGCACTAAAATGGCTTGCGTTCAGCGTTGTGATGGCAAAATAATTATTATGTCATCGTACAAGATATAACATCGCTTGAAGCCTGTGAGAAAATAAACTAAAACTGCACCCAACATGAATTATGCAAAATTATGTTATTATTGAGCTGTTAGACGAGAAAATCATGTCTCGAAATTAGTGACCAAAATCGTCTATCAAAAATAGATAATTGGGGGTTTTCTTTTGATCAAAAATCACATACAATGTAATCATTTTAATCAAAAATTTTGATTCACGCTAAAAAAAGATTTCTACTTATTTGTAATATATTTGTATGACTTATTTATTAATTAATTTAAATTACTTCAAAGAGAAACAGATCTAAGCCAATTTTAGGTTATAAAATGGAAAAGGTACAAACTTCTTTTGAAAGATAGGTGGCAAGTTCTCTTTCGTAAGATAAGTGGTAAGAGAAAATAATTCTATTATTATATGAAGTTGGGAATATTGTTTGTTATTATTGTTTTACAAGTTTATTTATCAGATTGGGTGGAAAAAAACTTGAAGGTCCGGGCATAAAAAGGTCCACCACAAATATTTCAAAAACAAGTAAAGTTAAAATTTTTTTAACAACAATATTTGATAGTAGAAGGAGAAAGATGTATAACCAGCCATCACCTTGGTTCTTATGATGTAGCTTTAGGGTGATAAACTGCAGTGTTTGAAAATCCGTACAAAAGTATTTTCTTTTGTTTTTGGTAGTGAGCTCTGTTTGTTTAGTTCACGAAACCTTTATATAATTTTTAAATATACATTATTTAATTGTTTTTAAGTTAGATTCAACAGTTTTTTTATATAACAAATATAAAAATATTACACGTTGATGGGTAATGTTTGACTAAGCTTTTCATATTATAATTTCGAATATTTGTGGTTAACACGGAAAGTGGTTAAATGTATAAATAAACCACTATACCTAGGAAGTTTATTGCAATCTTATCCTTTCTAACACCATGTTAGTAGATTCTTTCTGTAAGCGTGAATGATTATTATTAAACAAATACTATGAAGAGAATTTTAATGTGGTAAAAACAGAATGCTATGAATATGAACCGATATAAATCTGTCTATTTAATAAAAACATTTAGAAACTGCTTTTTTAGTTTTTTATTGAAGGTAATCCAATAGTTACCTGTTATAGTTATAATTATATATTTACATACTTCAAATAGACTTTTTGATAGGGCTATTTTCACTTGGAAACATTTTTTTGATCTATATATTCAAGCTGAAATTACTGCTTTATATCAGAATATGCAAAACGCCGTCTTTGTATTTTGGTATCTTGTGTCTTCCGATGCTACAAAATTACAAGAAATTATACATTTATTGTAAAAAGCATCTAAGCTTTACCATGAATTAGTACTTAGAGTAATGGGATTTCAATCAAAAGCCTTAGGTTCTATATCCGCCTCAAGCAGCCTGATGTCATGCAGTAGTGACAACGGTTTTCACTTAAAAACATAGATAGCAATCAATTTTCAAGAAAATATAGCCCTTATATTATTGCATCAATCAAAATTTTTTCAATATTACTGAAATTAAAATAAAAAAATCATCACAAAGAAATAGGACAACAGCTTGGATTGCCATCTCTCGAAAATCGAAGTTATTCCAAATTATCACAATAGTTTATAAAATCCTTAATTTCTGATCACTGTTCAATTAATATACAAAAAGCTTCAGAAGTTCTGTATTAAATTATTTTACATATTATTTTAAACAGGTTTTTATTGACCGTCACAGTGCAGTCTGCATTACATTAACTCAATGTTCTGATAGTACATTCGTTAGTATTCTTTCATTCGATTCTCACCGTTCATGAGCACATGCCCTAAGGATGCTTGAACCGAAAAATGCGTCCGGGAATGAAGTGATTGCGATGAATGAAATATTATTACGCTCCTTCATTGCTAACGCAGTCCGGGGTGAGAACAAAGATGGGATCAAGCGTTGTATATTGCATTCGGCTTCCATCCTAATTGAATCTGTCATGCCCGTAGGTCGGTTACGAGCTCCATAAAAGACCATTGAACTTTGCCAACGCGATTTAAAAGATGCGTACGTAAATATTATTGGAGATTATTAACAACATAAATCGCAGCGGGGTTAAGGCCAAAACAACAATTCATTTGCTCCATATGAGAAGTCTATAAACAATATTTGAGCTTATATCATACACAACGTTATTAACAAAATTATTTTAATGGACATCGGTTTTATACTTGTTTATCTATGGAAACCGCAGGACAAGTTAATTTCCACCAAAATGTTCAATTTGCTGATTTTATGTTTTCTCGACATTTCAAGTCGTTTTGAATCGAATGAAACCACACTTGTAAAAGGTATGTGTGTGTGTTAGAGAGAAAGATATCAATTCGGAAATCGTGTTGATGATTTGTCAGTGAACGCGAAATTTTATTTTTGAACTAACAGATCAAAAATTTAACTAAATAGCTGACACAACGTATAAGGAAGTTGTTAAGGGGGTTGTTCTTTTTTCTTACAAAAATGCAAGGAATTTGTTTTTGTTTTTTTCGAAATGTATTTATCATAGAGACATGCGGTATTTTTAAAACAAAAATTACAAAATCATAGAAAATTACGAAATTTTTTTCTATTTTTTTTCGCCGTAATTTTTCAACCAGGGGGCGCCAAAGTCGGCCTTGCAAAATCGATCTCTTTTGCGGTGCCATATATAAATCCGTTGCGCATCGCCCGAAACAAAAAAACAGCTTTTTTGGGGGCGAGAAGCTTCGCAAAATTTTTTGCGTAATGTTATCAAGTTGTTTGAGGTAGGGGGCCTAGGTATTACAGTGGTAAACAAATTAAAAAAAATGCAAGTCGATCCGACTTGTAGTTTTTTTTTAATTTGTGGCGCCGCATTGAAAAAAGTCAATTTGAGAAAAATGTATTTAAAATTTTTAATATAATGTACTAAATACACCATTTAATTTAATGTACTAATTACGCCATGGTGTTCAAAGATGCTGACACATTTAAAAGGTCATGTGCATGAGGTATTATAATTAAGAAGAGAGCAGCTGGCATACAATAGCTCGCGGAGCGATGAAAAAAACGGTTTTAGAGGATCATACATATATATATATATATATATATATATATATAACTTTGTCAAAAAAAATAGATATTGAGATGATTTTTTTTTAAATAATTCTAAGGTTTTTAGCTTTCATAATATCAAAAAATTTCAAAAAAAAAAATAAATATATAAACCGAACAACCCCCTTTATGCAACTTGCCTTAAGATAAAATGCTACTTCCAACTAGTTCATTTTTCGTTTCTTCTATAATGTACGACATATATTACTTTAGACTATGAGTTATACACGTAAGACTTATTTTCTTATATATAAAAATGGAGCTTGGTATTATAAGGCAAAACTCTAAAATGGCTATACGGTTTGGCTAGTCTTAGTTTTAAAAAATTTGTGCTAATCCAGAGATTGTGCAAAAGGTGAAATATTATTTCAAAACCGCGTAGAAACTCTACATTTTTCATTTAAATTTGTTTTTGTGGAAGCCTAATTTAAAATAAAACAATAGATGGCATCTCATACGTCAAATATCAAATGGTTTTGTCAGATTATGTTCAACTAAATTTATTAGAATGTTTTAGATGATTATTATTTAATTGTGGCAAGTAGTTTAGTTGTAGTTTTATTTGTACACTAGAACATTATTCAAATTATCAACTTTTTTGAAATGTTAATATGAAAATACACTTTTTGGATTTGTGACACTATTTTTTGTAAACCATATTTATTTGAAAGTCTGTACTCTGAAAGAACTCATTGGAAATTGCAATGATATAAGCTATTTTAAATTAATTAGAATTTTCAATGACTAGATTCTTTGGATTCGATCATATTTTCCATACAAAGTAGTTAAAACTTCTCATTTGATTCTATTACCAAAATATGGTCAAACAAATTTTGTTAATATAAACTATAATACATTAAACAAGAATAGTTTGGTGTTCTATTATTTCTATATAACCTCATTGTCTATACCACTAATGCAATACATCTTTATACACTTTCAATAAATTATTTATTTATGTATTTTTTTTTTGATTCTTTAGAAATTGTTTACAAATACATTATATGGTAAAACAACGTTTGTCGGGTCAGCTAGTAATGTAATATAAATAAACTTCAGAATGTCATTTAGAAATGCTTATATATCTACTAATATAATATGTATTGCCATATTTTATTACTGCATTTGTGAATTGTTTCAGTAACATGACAGCGACATACATTGGCACTCCAAATAAAATTCACATATCAGCAATGTAGAGCAGAATTTCATTAGTTGTTTTATGAAAAAGTACAGAAATTTAAAATGATCAAAATCAAATTACGCAGATATCGTTCGTTCTGGTTGATGTGTATAATGAATTTCGTTAATATTATTAGGCAGATATGTATATGTATATCTACAAATATACATGCATAAAATATTTTTATTGCTTTTGAAAATTCTTAATATTCATTTATATATAGTATGTGTTATCTATTTATATAGTTTATAGTGATTGTGTTTAGGTGATTAATGTGAATATAATTTACAAGTGATCAAAATTGATAAATATACACATTTTTTAATTAATTTTTCAAATGGAAGTTATGCATGTTTTTATTATTCTTTTTGAGCAGCGATCAGAACTATGTATTCTATAAGCTGTTATTCTGACGAACATCTTAACCTAGATTTTTTTTCAAGAGGGCAACCCAGTAGTCAACCACTCATGTTTTTGTATAAATAAAATATATTAGATAAGTATGTCAAAACTTTTGGCGTAAAATAGTTATAAATATGTTTTTTATATAAATTGTTTTCGAAAAATTTGTTGAAAGTTACTAAAAAGTTCGGTATTTTTCTGGGTTGTTTTCATACTATTAATGATACACCTCAAAATAATGTTTCGAAATGATATTAGATAACAAACTAACCTGGAAAACATACTTTCAAAAATAGCTTTAGTGAAATACTTTTTTATTAAATTTAGTAAATAGAGATAAGGAACTCTACTGGCTCATAGATAGCAAATCCAAGTTACCTATTGAAAGTAAGCTACTAATATATAGAACTATAATAGAGCCGATATGGACCTACGGTGTGGAATTACGGGGATATGCAAGAAAATCACACATTGATTTGATTCAACGAGCTCATCCAAAAATTCTCAAGCGAATCGTAAACGCTCCATGGCATGTCAGTAACAAAACTACTCTTTTTTTTTCTTTTTTTGTCAATCAAAACTTTTTTGTCAATCAAACATACATACATCAAATATTTTTTGTAAAAAATGAAGCTTATATCTTTAATAAAACCCCATCTATTCAAATATTTAGTAGTGACAATGGATTTTTCAATTACCCATGATTGCAAGAGAGAATTACCGACTGTTTCTAACACTTTGTTTCTGAAAATTATTAGCTATCAACGTTCACAGACCTAACTTATAATTTGCATAAAACTAATAAAATCGACACGAGCTAGAAAGTTAGTCGGGCATTAAGTTCTATCACAGTAATTAGATAAGAGATTGCATGAAATGACGATAAATTCAATTTAATCCTACGTGAGCACTTCAATCTTGTCATGCTAATGGTGTTGTGATTCAAGTTTTTCTTAATTTCATATGATTTTCTTATCCCGCTTCATATTGAAATATTACAGATTATTTTCTAAATAGCGTCAATTATATACGCAAGTTGCCACCGTGATTAACTTGATTACCATTATAAAAAGAAATTGGAGAAATAAATCAGGGATAAAATTGTTTTTACTACGTTTATTTCTTAGATTACATTAATTGAAGTGATTGCAGGCTTATATTCTGTGCAATTACTTTTCTAATTATAAACTGCAATTGGATAGACTATATTTTATTCCCTTAAATTAGTTTAAAAAAGTATTTATTATTGTTCTGTGTAATTAATGATGGTTGGATATATAAATAACTGAAATTTTTTGGTGATACTAATTACTTTTGTTAATTATGAAGGTATATGTCAAAACCTAATGATATTGAAACAACTGATCACAAGATTTCAGTACCAGAAAATTATTTTACACATTTCAACAGAATGAACATTATTTTTAGCGATTGCAAAAAAATAAAAAACTAATTGCTTTCACAATTCTATGAAATTCTTATATAAAAAAGTGCACAATGAGAAACACATAATCGATACATCGAATTTCGAAGTCATATTTCACTACGGCGAGATAAGTAAAATTTAATAACAAATACATACAAAAATCAGATGGCCTGTCACCATGCTGAATATTTAGTGAATAAAGTTCTTTATAATTATTTTTGACAACTTAATTAAATGCACTTTAAATCGTTATTGAATTATGCTTAATTTTATATTTTTTCACTCAGACACCTAAAACCAAAAAAGACTATTTGATCAGCAGCGTAGAATAGGGCGGAAAATCATTGCAGAAATGTGTGTTTTGCTGTTTTTTCAAAGAAACTTAACATGGTTCTAATTACCCCATGGGCTGTAACAAAAAAACGAATGACATTTTACCCCATAGCCTTACTACAAAAATAAATATTCTCCTTATTGCTACGAAGAATTAAGGTGTTCACTGGTTATACATCGTTTTCATTCTACTTTTGGATATTGTTGTTAGAGATTATCTAAATTTACTTGTTTTTGATATCGGTGCTGCACCTTTTACCCGCGGACTCTACGTACCTGAAGGTTGATGCAACTTGTCTTAAGGCAAAATGCTACTCACAACTAGTTATTAACTTTCCGTAGCGTACGTTATAGTAATCGCAAAAAATCGAAAATAAATATTTTTCTATATTTTTACGTTTGAGAGGTTTCTGAAAATTTTGGCATACCTTAGAAAAAATGGATTAATGCGTGTATGTGTGTGTGCGCGCGGATACAATATTTTGTCGACGATTTCGAGAACACGAATCAACCGATTTAAATTATTCAAAAAACATTCGATTCGTATTGTTAAGGAGACGTGCTGACTAGTTTTTGGCAACGCCAGGTCTAGCTGCTTCTAAGATATGGGGCAAAAAATGACAAAAACGCTAACTCAGTTTTTAAAATGGCGAAGCGTCCGATTTTAATAATGCAAAAAACATTTTACTTGTATTGACAAGATGAAGAACTGATTAAATTTTTGGGAAGGCAGGTCTAACGGTTTCCGAGATCTAGTGAAAAAAGTTTTTAAAAAAATGCCATTTGGCAAACAAAAATGATCATTAGACATAGGCACATCAAATTATCAGATATTTTATGGAAATTTTAATAATACGTATAAATTTTGGTAATATTTTTTTGGGGTCCGTAACATTGTTTGCAGGCTAGCCGGCGACGCGGCGCTTACGCGCTTCGATATTTCGTCTCTATGCAGCACGAGTGCTTCAAAAAAGTTCAAATTTTCCAAAATATTTCAAAATAATAAAAACATTTTTTTTCCAAAAAAGTCGATTTTTACAGAAGATTGAAATTTCTCAAAATTCTAATTTTTTCAAAGTTTAAAAAAAATGTTAATCTTTTTTAAAAAAAATATTTATAAGTTCCAGTAATTTGCCTTAAGGCACGAAGTCATCAAATTAGTTTGACATAGTGTTCTGCATCTTATTTCTATGTTGATGCATTGATTTTGTTAAATGAACTAATTATACATTTTTAATCAGTCCGAAAACGTAATAACAGTAGTTTTGATTACGACTAATATTTAACATTAATTAACTTAAGACTACGTTCTGAGTTTAATAATTCGATCTGCATGCACAATCATATTATTAATTCCCCTGGGTTGTGCACAGGCCAGCCCATTGCGTCCGTTGTTTAGGTGCATTATACTTGATGGCTGCCACCCGCTAGCGATTGCATAAGTTCTCCGCTTACGTTTTACTTTTTGATATGCTGTCTACGTATTCGTAGAAAACATGTAATTCCTATTATTTGAAAGCTGCATTTGCAAAACATGGATACACTTCATAACGAACTGAAAACATGTTATCAATTCGAACGCTTGCTCTATTTATGCACGGATATGTACATCAAACAATAGCACTGATATTCACAAGTATGCTAGTATATGCCCGTAATTACATACATAAGTGATGTAATGGAAGTGAAATACTTTTTGTTTTTTGGTATTTAGGTAATTATTTTCCTTCATTATATTTTCGAACAGCAATTACAATGCAACAGTCCTAAGAGCTGTTGTGCTCCAATTTCACGCTGGCTAACGAAATGTGAACCCATCTATATTTGATAGATTTATATTATTAAAATTTGTAAAAAAGTGATCATTTATTATTTAATTAGATGCAGCAATGTCCAGAAAAGGCTATTTTTACTTGTAAACATATTTTGAATCTAAATTTCCAAGTAAAAATTGATGTCACTAATAGTATCGGCGACTACAGGGCAAAGATTATTAACGGGTGAATTAAAAATATTTTTACATCGACATTCTATTTATGCAAGCGATATTGCAATTTACATTTTCATTCATCTTGATTTTTTTTATTTATTATTTTTATTTGATTAACCGGTAATTATAATAAACATGAAATTGTGTGTAAATTTTATATGAAAATATAGGTTTCAAAATTAATTGATTTAGGTATTAGACCATTTTCAAATTAAGTGATTATCCTTCTTTGCAATAGAAACTATGAGTTTTATTTTAAACAGTAACTTAAACATTAACATTCGCTAACAATTTCTTATAAGTGCTCCGTTCATATTATGCTGAGTTAGGGTAGAGCGGGGCTTAAAGGTCCGCAGGTAAAAACATCCACCACCAATATCTCAGTAATCAGTAAAGTTAAAAATTCAAAAATAAAAGAACCAGGTGATGATTTTTTAAAAAACAGCAAATAAACACATTTCTACAATGAAGAGAAAGCTGATTTTACTGAACATAGTCATACAGGTGTTTGGTTGATATTTGTCGTGGTATTGATTTGGTTTTCATAATATAATTGCTTAAATCAAATTAGACCTTTGTGCCCCGTCTTTTCCTATGCATAATCTAACTTGATTATTTTATCAATATGAAATGAGATTCAGCTATTTAGATAAAATTTTCAACTTTTTTTACATCAGAAATGAAATTTTTGCTTTTACTATGAATGAATCAATGCGATGTTCATACATGGCTATAAAATCTGTAACTATTTAAAATAAATTAATTAATTTAACACACTTCATTTTATTCATTTTGGATCTAAAAATTAATTCTGTTCATGTTGACGTCGGGTAATCAGTAAAAACCTTCGGAACTCGAAACAAATTTCTTTTTTTTCTTCTCCGAAAAGTTTAAAATTATTTGACCATACACCTATTAGTCAGCTTTTTTTCTAGTTTCGCCTATATAGTAGCAAAATTTTTGCTCGTAGTTATAACAATGTGTAATAAAATAATTAATTTTATTTGGAGATAATTCGAAGAAATTGTACTTTGATATAGTTTTGTAAATTCCCAAGAAATAAATAAAACATGTATAACATATTACTTTGTATTTTACAAACAATGCTGCATATACATTTGCTGGGAACTTAATTGCAATGTCAACCCTATGGCTGAAATTGCAATGTGTAACATAACACTACGCATAATAGTAGAAGAGCCGGTCCCTTGTTACCATATTGAATAAAAATTAAATTAAATATTCAATTTATTTAAAAATTGGCTAGTTTTAGTAACGTTTTAGCAACTAACTAACTAGCTAACGTGACGAAAGCCATAACCACAATCAAGTCAGATGTTTAGCGTCATTGTCACAGTAATCAATTTAAACTTGTATCGCACCTTCAACAGTTTTTGATTGTAGTTTTCTCATATTTTTTGAGAACTCATGTTTACTCATTGTTATTTGTTATTATTTCTATTAAAACAATAAATCACTGGTAACAGTAGTATACTGGTACTAGTATACTAGTACTAATGATTTCGATCAATTGTATTGCAATTATCAGATGTTTGATGGTATTTTGATTATTTATTCATATTTGTTTACTTGGCTAACATAATATACTCGGGCAAGAAGACATAGTACTATTTTGCTAGAACCACAGGGTAGTTCAATCGAAACCAAGAAAGAAGAAAATTGATACCTGTAGAAGATGAGAAGAGACTTGCATTTGATGCAAAACCAATTTTACCGTTTTGAGCCTAGCAAATGGTGGTTAAAATGTATGATTTGTTTTCTTTGGGCTCGTACGTCATGTGTAGATGTCCCAAAAAGGATCAAACAATTGATTTGTGTTTTCTTAAACATGAGTATCTCAATATGCCCTTATTTTATGTCATTTTTGGTACTATATGGACAAAATGTTTGTTGTAATTAGTTGCATTTTTTCTTCATTAATGTGTCATTGTAGTTTCTACTTAATTAAAAACCTATGTTACTGACAATCTAAGATGAGTAAGAACGATTGAGAGTGATTATACTACATATACATTAAATAAATATGTCATTGAAAAACAAAACACCATGTAATTTTGTCCGTACTATCCCCATAGCATGAGAAGAATAAATTTAAAGTGCTTAAGTTATTAAACTTAATTTTTTTTTAATTTTTTTTATTGCTATTTTATTAATTTAACATTTTTACGGTTTTAAATGATTATAATTTTCAACCTTGTGCAAGAATTTTGAGCTTGACTGGTGGTCAAATAGACTTTAATATGATGAACTTGATGATGAACATTGTATTTAATGTTCGAATGCTTTTTTCAGCTCTTTTTTTTCAGAATCGAAATTCGTGCAGCTACTATGATTATTATAAAATTACTATCCTTTTAATATTAACTATTATTATTGATTACGGCTTGCTTATGAATAAATAAATAAAATAAACTTTTTTTTATTAGTATTACGCATGATAGTTTGCTACTATTTATTGTTATTTTTCAAAAACACATATATAAAATAATATTTTGAGATCTCGAGCATAGATTCTATAGAAATCATCTCCACAATGACCTCACCGGTTTTAATGGTTTCTGAACATTCTGCCATACCTTAGAAAAAATGGATGTATGCGTGTGTGTATATGTGCGTGTGCGGATACAAATTTTCGTCGACGATTTCGGTAACACGGCGACGGGGTCCTTACGCGCTTCGATATTTCGTCTCTATGCAGCTAAAGCAGTACGATTGCTTTGACAAAAAGTTCAAAATTTCTAAAATATTTCAGAACAAAGAAAACATTTGTTTTCAAAAAGTTTTTTTTTTTTAAAAAAAAATTTTTTTTTTCAAATATTGAAAATTACTCCAAAAACCTAATTTTTTCAAAGATTAAAAAAAAAATTTTTTTTAAAAATAATTTTTGGTACGGGAAGTACCAGCAATTTGCCTTAGGGCACGATGCCATGCACTACTAGTACTGTGATGATCTCTTGTGCTATAACTCTTTTATAAAAAACTCTAAAAACATTTAATGCGATCTTTTATGAAATTATCGGAACTCTAAAATTAATAATAAGGGTGGCTAGCGCTCTTCCTAGTTGGCGGAATCGGCCCACGTTTATTTTTTTTCGCATGGTTTTTACGAGCGATTTTCTCGGAGTCTCGAACACAGAGTGTAACAACACGTACAGCATCCGTAAAACAAATAAAACAGTGGACATATCACGTACTGTTTATATTACGCGTCGGGCAATCGCCACGCCGCCGCACTGCCGCACCGCCGCACCGCTGCACCGTTGCGCAAACATTCGTTTGCCAGCAGCATTTTTCAAACGAAAGAAACACGCATCGCGGTTAACAAAATATTTCTTCTCTTAGGAAAGGAAAGCTTTGCTTCATCTTTTTTCTTATAATCTGTGGCTTATTTGTTTAAAGTCATGTTTAAAAAGAAATGTTTTCGTAATGTTACTTCTAGAACATGTAAATGAAGAAAGTTTGAAATAAGGAAATGTCTGAATGTCTTTATTGATAAAATTTGATGTTAAGATAGAAGATTTTATGAAATTAAGAATACATTAAGGGGGTATTCTAATGTAGAAATTCAAAAAAATCGATTTTTTTTTATTTCATATTTTTAAAGTTCAACTATCTAAGAATATGGGTACGAGAAGGTTTTTGAAAATTTCAATTATTTTCGGAGATATAGGCATTTTACTGACTCAGTCTCCATACTGGTTTGGCTTCACGCAAAACTTTAAATGCGTTTTTCTCAGAACAGACTTTTTCACGAAATATTCTTTTTCATCTGTGTTGACACGATTTCTCGAGTTTTAATCGACCGATTCACTTGAAATATTCAGAGAGTCTTGTTTATAGACCTATCTATAGCCCGAACTAGGATTATTTCCAAATTCCAATTTTTACTATTTTTAAAAAATTCGAGAAACTCAAAAAAACAGTAAAAAACACTTTTTTTTCAAACAGTCGCCAATTTGTAAAAAAAAAATTTTTTATTCATCTGTAGTTTGGGCGATTGCGACATCATTGTAGATTAATAATGTTTCTATTTTTTGCATTTCCGATGGCTCGGAGGGCTGAAATCATGTCAAGGCTGACGTGCCAATTTTTTGAGACCACCTACTTCATCAGCTGCCAGTTTTTACAATTTTCAACTTTTTTATTTATTAATTTTTGTTTTGTATTTTAATAATATGAATAAACAAGTGGTAAGAAAATAGATAGTAAAAACATTCATTGCTTTCTTTTACGACACTTTACAATTGACCTAAAATTCATCGCTCTACACTAGAATACCCCCTTAATAATTTGGCATAGTGATGATGTTGAACACGGGCATATTATAATAAGCGATCTTCCTAACGGCAGGTGCATGGTATGAAAACATTCTTAGTGCTCATATTGTTTTTTTTCAAACCTGTCTATCTTGTTTGTATCGCAGTGATCACTTCCAAATATTATCTCTGCATTTAAATGTTATCATCCCACACCATTTAGAACAGTTTTTGTTGTTGGTCTCTCTTTTGGAGTTTAAGAAATTATTCCAGTTTTCAGATATAATTGTGATTATCTGTGATGTTATACCACGTCGTTCCAGCAAATCATTTTTGAGCCACTTAAAAAAATTGCTGGATTTTTTTTTAATTTTTGTCGAAATGCAAGCAGCCCACGGACCGTACGTACGTTACTTATCCTTGACATATGCTAATAATTTTTATTATAAAGTAGATGTTTTAAACTTCATTAGTTTATTACAGTGATGCTAAAAAGTGGTGACAAACGGGAAACTTTCGTATTTGCAATATTTACATATCCCACCCTTACATTAGTCGAACCAAACTGGAACAAATATGAGAAACCAGTCTTTTAATTGTAACGTTCCGCTAAAAAAATATTACCTCAACAGCACTGAATATAATTGTGACTACTTATTAGCTCATTATTGTCATTTAATCCGTTTATTTTATTTTATTTAATATTGTTTAACAGAACATTTCAAAAGCTCTAAACTATATATTGGGTCTACAAATACTAACATTTCGATCTATTTGAGACTATACGAATTACAATTAGTTATTGGGGAATTTATATGGTATAAATATTTCTCAATGTTAATAATGGTAATACAATTTTAATAATATGAATAGAAAGAAAACAAAAATATGTTTCTTAAAATAATTATAATAGATACATACGTTTCGAACCACAATTTGACTCTTCTTCAGTAAACAAAATATACAAATTATTTATATTTTAGACGCAAGCACAAAAAGATAATCAATGAGAATAATACTCCACAAGAAACATTAGGTGAAAAACAATAATCTTTAATTTGAAAAAAACAACTAAATGAAAAAAAAATCTACCATCACGCAATTAAGGGTTGATTATAACTGTAATTATATATACATATATATATACATTTATATATATATATATATATATATATATGTGTGTGTGTGTGTAAATATAATGAAGTAAAAGCATCATTATGAAGAAACTTATTTTTATGCTCCATACGTTTAATGTCCCAATTTGATCACTCAATGGTACTAATATAGAGCACTATCCAAAAATAGAATCTTTTATATGTGTATATAAATATATATATTTATATATATATATATATAATATATATATATATATATATAAATATATATATAATTGAAAAAAAATGAAATATGAAGATGTCAAGCACCAATACTGATCACACTTAGTTCAAAATATCAACGAAATATTTTTAAGCATATAAAACATTTTGTTCTATAGTTCACAAGATACACAAAAGTGCTTTATAAACTATTTAGCTATCATCAGATTGTCGCATTTTCAAAAGCATGCCCTCGCTCTGTGTGTAATAAATTCAGCAGCAGCAAGTCTCTTACTACGCGGTGCTCACACAAAACTACCTCGCAATTCAGAATAACGACTCATTGCCGCAAGATAAAACACATTTTTATCGCAAACCAAGTTGCTGGAGACGATAGCGAAAAAAATATGGGAGCATTGCAGGACATTACTGTCTTGGGTTTAAAGACCCACGCATCCTCGTATCATACGTAGGAGATCTGGTACTTGCGGTTTCACATCTGATGCACCCGACTTTACGCTGCTTCGCTTCGTGAACAACAGAACGTTATATAGTAACGTTTTATGAATACTAGAAATATATATATATATATATATATATATATATATATATATATATGTACAGTAAAAACTTGTTTATCCGGACCTCAGTTATACGGATTCGCGATTATCTGGACTACCAACTGCGACCAATTTATATTTATGCAAGCAATCAATTACCAAATATTTTACCAAATTACCAAACCAAATTTATATTTATATAAACAAATTATTCGTACATATCTACCTATTTTATGATTTACTAATGATGATAATGGATAACAATTAGTCCGGTTAATCGAGTTTCAACTGTATATAACTTCTTCTATACTAAACCGATTTGGCCAGTCTTAGTCTTGAAAAATTCATGCTAACCAGTAGGTTGCCGGAAAGGTGAGATATTATTTCAAAATCGTGTAGAAACTTTACATTTTTAATTTGAAAATTTTTATAGAAGCTTAATTTGAATAAAACAATGGACGGTGGCTAATACGTCAAATGTCAAACGTTTTTGACACATTATGTTCAATTACGTTTAATAGGATGTTTTACGTGAATAGATAGTATTCACACCGTCTTTAATATTTTATTTAAATTACATTTAATTTTTGAAAATACAAAAAACATCAACTATCACTTACAGAGCTTGACACAGTACTAAAACATGTGAATATATATGTCTCTATTTAGTAAAATTCTTTCTAAAATGAAAAAATAAAACAGTCGACCTGTTTACTGCCTGGCCGTCCCATTTTACCTTGCCTTTGAGATAGAAAGAATCACGTAACAAATTTTGAAAACTGCAAGAAAACCACACATTTCTACGATGATAAATTAGCTGGGAGTTTTACTGAATATAGTAAGATAATTGTTTGTATGATATGTGGTACTTGTAATAATCACAATATAATTGCTCAAAGTCAAATTGGACCTCTGTGCCCCGGCCTACCCTACGTTATAAATTCAAGTTTTTAGCTTTCTCGAAAGGACGTGATACGATCTTGGGGTATATCTAACTAGACTTTTACTTGTTCATATTTAGCATGATTGATTATCTTTAACTTTAATTCAACTAACATATGAAGACAAGGCTCATACTTTTAACTAATATGTGATAAGCTATCTAAAAATTGTTATTGCAATAGTGTCTGTTTCATTCTTCAAGTATATATTAATGATTTTTATAAAACCGTTTCAAATTGTCTCTCATTTATCTATTAACCAATTCAGTTGTTCAAGGAATTATATTTCATACCATGTCGTTTTAGATTCGAGATTCCACATTATTCACGATTCATTATTCTAATGTAACTGATTTTAACAATATCCTAAGTAGTTTTAATAATAACTTTCATATCATCAAGAAACTTATAAATCCATTCATTTAATATACAAGCACTGACCTATCCAACGTTATTCTTGGTGCGCAACCCGCTTAACAGAATACATATTAGTATCCATTTATTCAAATTTTTCAGATAACATCTAACAAGTAGTGGTACACCATTAAAAATCTTGACTTAAATGTTTTTAAAAGGACTTCGTAACAATTTCCATGCTGAGTATTTAATATTTGATTAGCTAAGTGGAAAGAGTCTCAAAAAAGTCACACCCTTTAGCACTTGACGACAACAGGCGCCCAGTAAAAAACTATATGGTGAAAAAATCAAATCTTATTGTCTTATAGTGATCTACAATGAAACTTTTGGATTAAACCAAATCTTGATTAAAGTACATTTAAATAAATGAATTGCTTTCATTTTTTCCACGTGAAATTTATAAAACTGGTCGCTAAAATGCAATTGTCTTCTAAAAAATTAACCAAAAATCATTAGTTTATCTATTTATGCATTTCAAATTATAATTATATTAAACTTTGTAAATCTTTTTCAAGTAATTCTTGCCTGTACAAAAACATGCATATTATATTAAAATGGGGCTATAAGTGGAATTGTAAATATCTGATTTCACAAGTTGAGCTTATGAATGAAGAATGTTCATATGTCTGGTTCAATTACCATTTGTAAACAGATGTATTAATTTTTTTTTGTTATCGTAGCTAGTAGTAAAAGCATTGAGCATTGCTGGAAACTAATATATCTCAGGGAGTGATGTAGTATAAAGAGTTTAAACTATTATAATTTCAGAAAAATAGGTCAGAATTTTAAGATGATATTTTTCCAATGTATGGCTTTCTTATTTTCTTGTCTCAAAGTCAAATAATTCTCAAGGCTCTTTCAAACTTTGATATGGATGTGTTGAATATTATGATACATTGATAAAAAATTCCATATATTTTAAATATTTTGGATACAGAATTTGATTTACAGAAATAATTACAATAAAATGCAATGCTGAAACGATATTAAGTCTAACACAAATATTATTTATTGCAATAGTAACTTGAAGAAAAAATGCTTATGATATTGAGATAGTTTGTTTAGGGTTTGTTTAAGAGATAGATGTTTTAGAGATTCTTCTGACTATAAAAAATCATTTAAATATCCGTTGCGTAATTTTTATTTAAGTTCCAAATCTGGAAAATAATAATTCAGGATAGTATCAGAAACAGGATAAAGTCTGAAAATAATTATAATGATGAAAAACTTAGTAAATAAATAATGAAATAATTTGGAATAAAAATCTGGAGAAATAGAGAAAAGATAAAATAATTGGATCTGTCGAAAGAAAAGTTATATATCAGATATTAGTAAGCATGTCATGAGCAAAATATTTTTCAATAGCAATATTGGAAGATTCATAAAAAAGAAATATCATAAAAACTTTGGGCTTTTAAAAATTTAACGATAGTGCTATGAAATTGAAGATCACTCAATTTTTTAACCTGTAGGGAAAGAAAATTAAAACCTGTACTCCAAGGTCGTCTATGGTATTGAAAAAAAGTTGCAAGTTAAAAGGTTGGTCCCTTTTTATTCCAATTTCATGTTTTTAATAGAAAATCGACATATATTCAACATTAAGCTAATCTATATGGTATTCTAAAATTGCTTTCCTTATCTCCTTTTCAATTGAAATTAAAATCAAATTACAAATATTGTTTACATTGTGTGACAAAATGAGTCTGATATTATTTCAAATTTTCTTATGATTGTCAATCATTACTGCAGTCATAAAATCAATGAATAATAACGGGTAGTCCCTCTAGTGGTCCTAGTGATCTTGTGATCTTACGGTTTAGATATTTCTGTAAAGAAAACATGTAAAGTATTGTACATCGTTAGAAAGGTCTCAAAATTCTTAGTTTGTTTTCGATATATCGCAACTTCGAATTCCGCACGTTGTGGCCTACAGGCAAGTTGCTATCGATAAATTCAAATTTTTAAATGGGACACTCTATATAATATAGCGAATATTAGATACCTTGCATAATTTCTGAGTTGTGACAAACTAAATGATTAAATTTAAAATTTTTATGGGTAAATTATTTTAACTTTCTAAATTATTACTTTATATTACAAAATATATATATTACAAGAAGTAAAAAATTTAAATTTTACCTTCAAATAAGATTGAATTCACCTAAGCCATGCAACTGCCTTGAAGTATAAGCAGAATATAGAAGGAATTGAACTGCAAATCCGTTCGTGATCTCGATTTATGCTCGGCGATAGATAAAACATTATTTATATTCCGCTGTGCTGAGAACTAGAAACGATCAATTTTATTATTGTTACGAGGCGAATGCACACGGCACAAATAAATAAATAAAACTACTACGAGCAATGATAAAGAATTGATAAAGGATCGACGGAATAATCTATTCGAGCGGAGGAGCATGCAATGAATTACGAAAAAAGACGGACTGCAAAAACATGAACTGACAGCAAGACAAGTACGACGACACAAAGGAAAGGGCCCTGATACATCGGACGGAATGGGGCGACTTTATCGTCGGCGAAATTCTTAAAATTCATAAACTTACTGGAGAAGAATATAAAATCTTGATATTCCGAGAATAAAACCAAAACTTTGATCATCATAACAATTATCAAAATGCAAGAATTTTTATTTAGTTCCCCTTCAAATAGAAGAATAGTTAAAAACGATAACACGGATCCACAAAAAAAGTTGGCTGTATTGGGTGTGCGGAATATGTTTTTAATGTTGTTTTTTGCCGCTAAACACGAATCTCGCAAAAAAGGAAAAATGGTAAAAAGTTAAAAAAGGTAAAAAAACGACAAAACATCCGATCTCAAATTCTTCTATATTATAATTGAAATCTTATAATTTCTGTCGTTTTCTGGTCCTTTTTATATTTTTTAACTTTTTTCCATTTTTCATCATTTTATCATTTTCATCATTTCATCTTTTGATCATTTTATTGAGTTTCAATAAAATTATCTTTTTTTTGTACAATTCAGCAGTAATCTGCAAACATATAGGGTATTTAAAAATTGGAATTTATTGATAGCAACTTGCCTGTAGGCCACACCGTGCGGAATTCGAAGTTGCGATATATGGAAAAAAAACTAAGAATTTTGAGGCCTTCCTAATGATGTATTATACTTTATATGTTTTCTTTACAGAAATATCTAAACCGTAAGATCACTAGATCACTAGGACCACTAGATGGACTACCCGTTATTTACTCCGCATTGCTTCTGGGTAATTTGCAAACATACTTGTAATTTTAATATCTGAAAAAAAAATTAACTAGCTGTAAGTGGAATTCTGTCTTAAGGCAATTAAGGCATCGTGCCTTAAGGCAAATTGCTGGAACTTCCCGTACCAAAAATTATAATTTTTTTAAAAACGATTAACATTTTTGAAAAAAAATTACTTTGAAAAAATAAGATTTTTGGGAAACTATAAATTGGACAAAAAATATCTTTTTTTTGAAAAAAAAATTTTTAAAAAAAAAAATTTTTTTTTAATTTTTTTTTTTTGAAAAATAAATTTTATTTATTTTGACATATTGTGGAAGATTTGAACTTTTTTTCAAAGCAATCGTACTGCTTTAACTGCATAGGCACAAAATATAAAGCGCGTAAGCGCCGCGTCGCTGTCTAACGCATAAGCATTGGTACGGAACCCATAGGAATGTTGACAAAATGTATACTTATTGTTAAAATCTCTATAAAATATCTGATAATTTGATGTGCATATGTCTAATGATCATTTTTGACCGCCAAAAGGCTCATTTTTTTCACTTTTTCCTCCATATCTCCGAAACCGCTAGACCTACCTTCATGAAAATTTCATTGATTCTTCATCTTGTCAATACAAGTGAAATGTTTTTTGAATTATTCAAATCGGACCATCCGTTCTCTTAAAAACTGAGTTACCGTTTTCGGCACTTTTTGCCCCGTATCTTCGGAACGGCTAGACCTGCCTTCGCCAAAAACTAATCAGCACGTCTCCTTATCAATACGAATCGAATGTTTTTTGAATTATTCAAATCGGTTGATCCGTGTTCCCGAAATCGTCGACGAAAATTTGTATCCGCACATACATACACACACGTACATACATACATACATACATACATACATACATACATACATACATACACACACACACACACACACACACACATACATCCATTTTTTCTAAGGTATGCCAAAATGTTCAGAAACCTTTGAAACGTAAAGATATATAAAAATTTTCATTTTCGATTTTTTTGCGATTACTATAACTTACCCTACGGGAAGTTAAAAATTATCTAGTGATCTAAAAAAAGATGATAGGTCCTTTAAATGAATACTCAATAGTTGTTCAAGATGAAAAAAGCCAAGAAACGACAGAAACTAGTTGTGTATAGCATCGTGCTTTAAGGCAAATTGCTGGAACTTCCCGTACCGTAACGAATTGTTCGAGGAATATTAAATGTTTTGAAATGGATTATTATAAATACGTTCGAGGAATATTAAATGTTTTGAAATAGATTATTATAAATACTATAACATTGTCTAATATTTATAAGAATTATATAAACTGAATTACAAAGTTAAAATTATTTATTTAAAGTATATAAAGAGAGCTTTATATCTTTAGCTAGAAATAAAATTAAAATCTTTATTAAAAAAATAAATTAAAATTTTCGATAAACAAAAAAAAATTAAAAAAAAGAAAAAAAAAATGATTTTTTTTTCCAAAAGCAATTATTTTGTCAAAACAAGCAAAACGTTTTTCAAATCATTCAAATCGGATGCTTTGTTCTCTCAAAAACTGCCATTTTTGCACAAAATTGCTTGGTATCTCCAAAACGCCTGAACCAGCAATTGCCAAAAACTAAACACAATTTCCCCAAACATTAAAAATTGAATGTTAAATCGGATCGGATACTCCGTTCTCTCAAAACCCCGGTTTTTATGGCTAGACCTGCCTTTGCCAAAAACTAATCAGCACATTCAAATCGTTTGATCTGTACGTCCGAAAACGTGAACAAAAAATGCGGACACACAAAACACACACACACACACACATATCCATTTTTTCTTATGTATGCCAAAATGTTCAGAAACCTTCAAAACGTGAAAATATGCAAAAATTTTCATGTTCGATTTTCGGCCCATTACTGTAACTACCTTAAAGGAAAGTTAATTATGAGATTTTAATTATTATGCAGAAGAATCAGAGATTTTTTTGTTTTTTTATTTTTTCGGTTTTTTTGCCATCTATCCCCCAACATTGAGCTTAGATTCGTGTACAATAAATTATTGTGAATAAATTGTATCTGAATAAATGATTTAATGATTTTCTGTCGACAACCGAATCGTCATGTGTCGTTGTCGTCCCGTGCAATAGTAAACTTCACAGGTGCTCTACTAGCCACGAGCCCACATGCAGATGACTCGTATGTGTGGTACACTACGATAAATATGGAAACTGGTCTTAAAACAGAGCTAAGCTTTCTGCTCTGATGTTTTATACAAAAGCCGACTGCAACTGTAAAATAACCCATGAAATTTTCAAACCCGTGTGGTCTTTTCCAGTTTTGCGACAAGACAATCTAAGCACGTATGCTTTTTCAAATAATCATTATACGAACCGTTCAGATTCTGCGGCCATCGAATTTGTATTCTGTGGAAGAAGACAGTTCAGACGTTTTTTACTTGATTTAAAACTTATAAGATTTTATAAATTTTTTAGCACAACCCACTCCTGTTTGATATTATTGATTGATTAAGTTTGAAACTAACAAGCAATATTTGAAATAGTCAATTTTTTTCTGCCGAATAGGTAAATATGTGTAGTCCAAATCAGACAAAACTTAAGTTATGTGCTTGTTGATGAAAAAAACAACACGCAAAATGAACGGGGAGTTTGGATTTACCAAATTCAATTGCTTGTGGCCATTTGACCCCTTGGTGAATCGTTTCTTGTAAGGAATTAGTAATTGCATAATTTTGTAAGGTTATGTATTTTAACTCTCAATTTGTATCTTCTTTATATTTTTGGTTTCAAAATAGGTTTATATTTATAGCAAGCCAAAGCATTAGAATCATATTATATATGAAGATATAAGAGCAATACAGATTTTGACTTCAAGTTCTGTTCGAGCTTAAAGACTCGTTTAGGCATTATTTTCATAGCATACATAAAATTATCATATGGAAACTTCTCCATGTACCATGGTTCAATAAAATTTTCTCAATGCTGTACCGAGAATCGACAAAATAAAAAGACAGTAAAACACGCTCACACTTTACAGACATATCTTTTCCCATTAATAAAGATCTATTGCTAACGATAGTGTTGATCTTTGAACTGTCTTTTATATATGAAAAGAAGAGACAAATTGTTGTAACATATAACATTAATATTATTAAGACCGCATTATAAAACCCGGTGACTTGTGATATGGGACCATAAATATAAAGCGTGTGTCATTATACCTGGAAGAATATAAAAAATTGAATATCACGCTGAGTATTTGGCATCGGTTTGATTCGGGATGACAGAGGATTATTCAAAACTTCTAACGATCTTTTAACAAGGCCTCCTGCTATGATAGCATCAATCAAAATATAAAATAAAAAATAAATTTTCCATATTGGGATTGTGCGATCTGCAAAACAAATGTTTTTTTTCCTTTTAAAATATGTTATATATACATTCCAAATTATGATTTCATAAATAAGAACAAATTTAATTTAAATATAGCATAACGCTCCTTGAGTGTACAAATACTTATGAGTAATATGAATATTTTTATTTTTAAACTTGTACTAATATATTTTTTAGAATTACCAGATTGTAATATAAATGATTATAATTGAGAAAATTATAAGGTAATCGTTAAATGTGATTTAATTAAAATTTTATTCAAAATACGTTGTTAGTATTTCAGAGAATTGCAAGTGTTCAATATATAAGTATTCTCAGAAAGCTTTTAAAAAAATAGAAAAACTTAAAGTATAATTACTTCTTTTATATTCCTACGTATACTAAAATTACTATTTTTTTTATTTAGTAATTTTTACACCTGTTTTAAAATAGATTAGTAAAACTGTCGAATTAAAATTGAAAAAAAAAAACAAATAATTGTCCAAAAGTTAGAACACGTAACTTCATATTTGTCGTTGAAATAATAAGATGTATGAACCGATTCTCCTGCAAAACAGACTAATGTTATGGCAAGGCTATATTATGAAGAACTTTCCATGCTAAATATTGTCAAAAGCCAGGTTGTCAGATAGGAAACCTAACCTAGAAACCGCAAAAATTTCAAAAAAACGATGTTAGATAACAGGGTCTTTCTGGCCCAGCTTCATAACATACAAGTGACGTTGCAGTTTGTGTGTAAAACACCTGAATGCACAGCCAGTAAATGACATTTTGATAGTATTCATTATGATTCAGTAGCATAATGTATGGAAGTTGTGACGTAACACGGCCTTGCCATAACATTGGTTTGTTGTGCGACAGAATCGGCCCATTAGTATAGCTATTGAATTAACTAATAACTTCTTTCTTAACGGTATGTTTGTATATTATTTTAAACAATATAAAATATGGGTGTTTTATTAAAAGACCTTAAATAGATGTAATCATCTATCTCTTTATAAAATTTATATATTAGTTCTATAGCTCTTTATAAAATTTATATATTAATAGAACAGTGTATCCAGAATTTTAGACAATGTTATAAATCTTAGTCATAAATTGTAGATGAAACTATCTTATTAAATACTAAAACGAAAATGAGTCCCGTGCCAATATAAAATACTTCTAAGAATAATTTTGGAATGAAACCAAATCGGAAATGCAAATACAGATAAGAGATAAATTTACACTTTAAATTTAACATTCATGTTCTGATTTTTATTGTTACAAATTACAAATTTAAAATTTAAGTCCAAGTGAAAGTACGGCTCAAACTCCAAAATCCAATTGAATATCATTTGCATACTCAATATCTTCTTACTAATGTTCTTAGTTCTTTACCAATAGTCCTACAAAGTAAATTTGTTTTATAAATATCAGTTTCATTGTCATCAAAAACAAAAATAAATCGACTGTCATTACAACATAATTTTTATACACATATCTGAATTTTCTAATATTTGAAAGTAGTCATGCCGCAACTCGAAATCAAATCAGCAGTTTTTCTTTTTATTAGTTTAGCCTAAATTCCAATTAGTATTTAACAATTCCGAAGCGTGCAAAGAGTAAAGGGATTCGATTAAAGGATAAATATTCAAAACCATGATCGAACTTATTGGAGCGATTTGCAGAAACGCATGGGTGTCTTCGCTGACCTACAGTGAGGTCCAGTATCATACCAGGGTCAAAAATCCGACTGAGAATGGCAGAAGGCGTTTCAGTCTCTTCGGAGCGGGGGCGCAGTATATTACTGACACTGTCAATGTGAGACGATGAAAATGAGCTATTTATTTTATTACATCAAAACGTACTGGTAATTTTTAATGCTGATTTAGGGTCTGTACCAAAAGGGTTATAAAAGTGCATTGGTTTTGCTTACTTAAAAACCATGTATCATTCTCTTTCATAATTTTTCACATGGTGAAGTATAGATCTTCAATATGTTTCCAAGTTAAAATAGCCCTCTACGGGCATTGCTGCATCAAATGGAATAAAATGTCAGCCTTATTAAATAAATTTTAATAATATCATAATCAAATATGAATGGACTAACCGTTGGGTTACCATCTAAAATTATGACGTAAAGAAAGATCGAGACGAAAAGCTCCATAAGACGGAAGATATAAATGTTGCTAAATACGGGGTGATAGTATTGACTTTACCTGTCCTGGAAATAATTTTAAAAAAAATTATCTCACGTTGTTTGAAAATTATAAATGATTGTGAGTAAAATGTATTAACAAAAATCATGTCATTTCTAGGTTTTTATTTTTTTACTCGAACTTTTTCAATAATAACATTTTTAAGTATTTTGCTTTTTGATGAAACTTGCCAATACACTTCAGTACAATTTTTTAAAGGAAGGTCTCCCAAAGTCGACCGATTTTAGAAATTTTAATTTCATACGTCAGCCAAAAGTCTTAATTCTCGAAAACTTTGGGCGATTGTGTTATTGTTTTTGATTGTGGTAACGATTATGGTTCCAAACTTGAAATAAACGAAATTAGTAAAAATGGACCACAGTGACCGAAAATTAGTAATAATTTCACCAAAGCTCTAGATTGTACTTCAAAGCTTATAACTTCAACGTGAAGTTCTTTTAATCACGGTACGGGAAGTTACAGCAATTTTTTCTTCTAATTATTTTGACTATATTATATATATATATATATATATATATATATATATATATACTAGCAAACCCGACGAACTCCGTTTCCCCACCAGATGGTTTCGTGAGAAAGATGAAGAAATTTTTTGTTTGTTTTATATTTGAAAAGGAAAAATTTGATTTTATTACACAACAGTTATGAATTTATTTCGATTACAAAAATGAAGTGTTTTTTAGTTGAACTTCTCTAAGTAAATGAAAGTGAATCCGCAAATTATTCGTTTCATTGAAGTGCTCTTTCGTAAAACACATTTTTTGTTTTTTGGTCTGACGTTAACACAAACAAAGCGGATGGTTTTCCAACTCGTGAACAGCCAACGTATAACTGCCCATGTGAAAAACAATGATTTTCTAAATCTAAATGCGACTTGTTATTGCGAACGCAAGGCGAACTGGAAATTGCAATCGTTTGAAGTCAAACATCAGACCAGTCGGAATCATTGGTATGTCACCAAATCGCCAGCAATTTTTGATTGAATGGTGAAATTCAGTGCGCGTAGATCATTATTCTTTGCGGCAAGAATTGCTCATTGTCTTAACCAAGCATAATTCTGATGATTCTCACTAATGTGCATTAAGGCACGAGACCTTGCGGAGCCCGGGATCTTTCCAACGAATGCAAAATTGTCGAAATCGGTTAATGCGTTCTGGAGATATATCGTCAGGAAGGAAAACCCGACTTATTTTTATATATATGTAGAAAATATATAAATATATATATATATATATATATATATATATATATTATATATATATATATATATATAATGAGTATGTTTAAATTTGATGTTGAAATGTATGATCCTCAATTTCTTGGAGGGCGTAACATCAAGTAAAAAAATTTGAAGTAAAGATTTTTAAAACATCTTTCTTTTCTACGTCATCATCAGTGGTGTTGAACTTCTTAGACTAACACTAAAACGCAGTAATGATAATTAATATGTAAGTAATTAATAATTTGAATAATGCACGTCAGTGGTCACTTTTTTATAAAATATTTTTTAGAAACATATTGAAGAGAGATGTAGATCATCCGAGTTACTTTTAATTTCTAAATATGTATATATATATATATATATATATATATATATATATATATAATCTGAAATATAAGTAATTTAATCAGAGAAATTCGGAATGCCTTTAATATTATTGCCGATAAAATTTTCATCTCCTCATAATAACCTCATAATATGAACAGTCGCATATATTATAAATAAGTTTCGATAAAGGCCTTGAATTTTTTTATATTGAAGGGTGTTAATTTTTTTTTCATCAGTCTATAAATTTATGGCTCAGTAGTAATGAATTGTCCGTGCATTTTCGCGTTGTATTGAATTATCATTTCATTAAAATTTACAGTTGTCCGCGCGGTATATAGTGACCGACCCGCAAATAATACACAGCAATATCCTGGCTACATCATATTTCGTGAGCACGACTCTGCGGAAACCGTCGGCCAAAATCGACACAAATCCGGTCCCGAAGAATTCCATGGACAAGTTGATGAAAGACCCTAACGCAGCCAATAGCCTCAAGTATATTGTGAAGAAAATTGACAATTTTGTATTGCTATCGGAGATATTTTGCGCTGTTATAGTTGTTGTTTATTACTCTGCTTGGTATGGACTTATTAGGACACTTTATTTCAAATAAATTTGATTTAGTGTAATATAGAAATCCGTCATATATTATTAGTATTCTGAATGGTTAGCGTTTTAAATTTAACATCATGTAATGTAATGTAAAATGAAAAAAATTTGTGTTTCAATATATTATATGGATATGCCTTTCTGTTCTATTTTAACATTTTGAATCCAACTAATAGCGTATTAAAATTTGCTTGGAGATAAATTTCTAAATCCTGCCAATTTCTGTATGTTATATAAAATATTTTGATTTTTTTTTTAATTTGTGAATAATTTCATATTAAATATCTGGAAAAATTTTAAATATCATAAATACTAAATAAAAAAATCCGATTTGCTAATTTTATTCCAAAGAGACCAAATTTGGAAAAAGTATGTCTGTTTATATGTAAGCCGATTTTTGACCTTTCGTCCATGTTTTCTCAAAAACGGCTGGACCGATTTCAAAAATTTGAAAACCATTTGATGTGACTCGATAAGTACCGTCAATCAATCTCGCTCGATAATTTTTTGTATTTAGCAATAAAGTGTAACATTTTTGGTTTTAGCCCGCAATATTGAACCGATCTTGAAAGTTCATAAACCGGTTGAAATATTGTTTGGGAACCATGTTGATTAGTTTTTGGGAAATATCGGCCGGGCTGTTTCTTTGTAGTTGAATGCTGAAATAATAACGGCTAAAGCATTTCGCTCACATTATATTCATATTTCTCTTTAGCGCGTATAACGAACTTTTTTTTATAATTTTATTTGAACAGCAATCAGAACTAATGGGTTCTATGAGCTGTTGTGAGTAAGATCTTACAAACTACGTTTGTTTTATTACAGATGGCAACCCAAACAGTTGTCACATCTCTGTATGATAAATTTTTATTACAATCTCTGTAATAGGGCAAGTATGGTGCAACAATGCCGGATGAGGGCTATTTTCACTTAGAAACATATTGCTATCTATATTTCCAAGTGAAAATCGTTGTCAATGTTGCCTGACAATGCTGCTCGAAGTGGGTATCGAACCCGGGACCTCTGAAACAAGTATAACGAACTAAATGAGTAAAATGCACTAGCAAAAATCATGTAATTTCTAGGTTTTTATTTTTTTACTCGAAATTTTTCAATAATAAAATTACCATGCATTTTATCATTTTACAATCCTGATAATGCACCAACTTTCGATAAAACTTGCTGACAGAAACATTACATTTTTTTTAAAGAGGACTTCTCAAATTCGATAGGTTTTAAAAATTTTAAATTCATCGTTCACCAAAAAGTTTTAATTCTTGGAAACAAAGAGCAATATATTATTATTTTACACTGCGGTTCTAGAAATGTTATTTACAGTTACGGATCAAAAATTTAAATGCACAAAATTAATAAAAATTAACCACAATAACCGAGAAATGGTCATAATTTCACCAAAGTTTTAGGTTGCACTTGAAAGCTCACAGTTTCCAAAAAACCTGATATTATTATATTTTTTTTAGATAATATCAATACCATAACCCCGTTTCGGCTTGCCGTTAAGTTCTGGGACATACGTATATTCCATCAACTATTTTCGACGACCTAATGCCAACCTTTGATCTTTGGAATGTTTGTCGAATAATTCTAATTGTTTGATTCGTTCTCTCAAAAACTAAACTAAAATTAAACATTCTATTCTCATTAATTAATTGAAACAACTATGCGCATATTCATTTCTTAATTTAATTTATATCATGATATAAAATTTTATTGAGAGATTTGTATTTTTATGGTTTTGCAGCATCGTTCAAAATAAAATTATAGTTTAATAATAATAAGTTTAGTACTCAATGAAGATCTTTATTAGATATATTATACTATTTTTCACAGATCATTTAACGTCAGCAGACAGCATAAATTATTTCGAGTTCGTTCAATAGCCTGTTCTAAGAACAATAATTTATCTCATAAAAAAGTCATTAAAAGCCATTCGCGATAATTCATTTTCCAATTATAAATTTGAATTACTATTTAGATTGATACGCACAATGTTCTTGAGTATAAAAAATGAGTTAGTTATTTCAGAATAAGTATAAAATTGATACATTGAAATTCTAAATTTCATCAGGTCAAAAATTACATCTTTAATAATAAAATAACGCATAAAAAGGTTAGAAACTAGCATTAGTTTAGTGTGCTTTACTCTTTTCAATTACTAGAAAACTTACCTAAACTCAAATGTGTATTACAAAGGTGTACTTTTTAAAAACTAATTGCCTTGAGATACTCTCAATATGGATGTTTGAATAATCTAGAATTATTTATCGCTAAATATACTCTATTATATACATTATTCTTTGATTGGGGCGTGTACAGCAATTTTGTAAAATATTTTAAACTAGAAATAGAACTGAAAAATGTGGAAAGTACTAAGTATGCTTATATATAAAAATAGTAAGTGATAATATTGTTACACATTTGTTCTTAATTTTTCGAATGGGAAGTTTATATTTACGCCAAAAAATACGATTTTCTTAATATTTTAACACGAAATTTCAAGTCATTCTGAATCATTTGACACCCAAATTGGAATTGCGACGCTTATATGCAGCCATACACGTATGTAAAAGCAGCTGTAGAATTTGAAGATTTAAAGTCTATTTAAGGAATCTCGATAAGGTCTTGCGGTGATTAGTTGTGCGTATCGATCGGCCAGGCAGTTTTTTTATAACAAGCAAAACAAATCCTGAAATGATTTAGAACGATATTAATGAAACTTTGCATAATAATAGCATGAACATCCTGAGATTCAAAAAGCAAAAAAATTATTAATTAGTAATTAGCAGAAAAGTGTAAAACTTTTCGTCCGCGTTTAGTCCACAATTTTGAATTGATTTTAAAAATTCAAAAACTGCTTGAAATATGTTGATTGGGAATCGCGTTGATTAGTTTTTGGTAAATGTTAGATAATAATTAACATAAATTTTGTAAAAAATATATTTTGTATTCTGAAATAATATACTAAAATATTATAGGCATATGATAAGCGGTTGAATTATAAAAATTCATTGAAGTTTATAATTTTGCCGCAAACTCGAACGATTCTAATCAGAACCTATGCGAAATCATGTGCCCGTTCATTGATGTTTTGTAGGTAGCTACTGATTGCAGTTAATTATTACACAATAGATGAAATAAAACGTGTTAAACGTATTAATTTAATTTATACAATAACATATAGTATAAGCATGTTTGAAAGACATCAAATTTAAAATCGTATTAATAATTTTTTAGTGAAATTATTTGAATTATTAAAATCGGACGCTCCGTTCTCTTGAAAACTGAGTAACCGTTTGTGGCACTTTTTGCCCCGTATCTTCAAAACGGCTAGACCTGCCTACGCCAAAAATTAATCATCACGTCTCCTTATCAAAAGCAATCGAATGCTTTTTGAATAATTAAAATCGGTTGAACCATGTTCCCGAAATCGTCGACGAAAATTTGTATCCGCACATACACACATACACACACACACATACATCTATTTTTTCCAAGGTATGCCAAAATGTTCATAAACCTCTAAAACGTAAAGATATATAAAAATTTTCATTTTCGATTTTTTGCGATTACTATAACTTGTCCTACGGGAAGTTAATTATGACATATCAATTACTGAATACTACTTACTTGACTGTTAGCTCCTGCAATTGCGAATGAATTTTTTTTTTTTTGTGGAAAATTGTATAAACATAACTTATATATGAGAAAATGTGAAATGCCTTCAATAAACAAACTATGTTTTCAAAATACACTATTCCTTCAATTTACACAATTAATAACTTTATTCAAACTTCAACGTACGTTTTAAGCATTAAAGTTAAAATGTGTACCAATATACTGGACTACCATCTATGTTTTTATCGCGTGGTTCATATCAAGAATGCAAGATAAAACATAACCTTATATTCCGATTTAGAATGTCGCAAATATGATTTTCAATGTTCATAACAATTGAAACAATTTATTGAATAGATGACTGTATACCTAATTAATAATTAATATAAGTGAAAATGTTGCGTATTTCACGTGTATGTTGTTCAAACGTTGTCAATTTGTTTAAAGGTGCTTCTTTGAAAGCCGGCAATACCCTTGTAAACAGAAATGCATTTTCTGTGATCAACAGACAAGACAAAAAGTTTCAAATATCTTCTATTAAAAGCTTTTACAAAAAGTTTTCTTCTGATGTAACTACTTCGGCTAGTCAGAGCAATGCTTCATCCAAAGCTGTAGGGTATTGGCTCTTAGGCTGCGGAGGAATGGTTTTTGTTGCTGTAGTACTTGGTTTGTTTTAATATCTGCTCATTGGATGATATGTTAGAATGTATTGAGTTATTCACAATTTGTAAAATGATAATAAATTAATTGTAATCCCTGTGAGCAACTGTACATCTAATAATCTGAAACGTACATCTAACTTTTTCAAAACAAAATTTTGTAAGCTGTACTTCTTTTACACGCACCAATGTTAGCTATCTATTATATCTACAGCATTTTGCTATAAACCAGTGTAAACAAAAGTTTGAAATTATTTTACTTTTATTAACATAACTAAATTTACTATCCTATCAATCTAAATAGCCATTTATGAGCTTTAAATTACTTCAATTAATTATCCAATTCATAACTAGATGTAACTGTATTCTACAAAATGTGAATTTTCACAAAACTTCTCAAGCATATTGTTCTCGCCAATAATTAGACTAAATATAGTATAATTTTTAGGGGGAGTAACTCGTTTAACTGAGTCTGGTTTATCAATGGTGACTTGGAAATTATTAGGTGAAAAGAAGCCTACAACAGATGAAGAATGGCTTGCAGAATTCACAAAGTATCAGCAATACCCTGAATTTAAAATAAAAAATAAGGACATGACTCTCGAACAATTTAAAATGATTTATTGGATGGAATATGCCCATCGAATGTGGGGTCGAGCAATAGGTGCCTTCTTTGCAATTCCTGCTGCATACTTTTGGTCTAAAGGATTGCTTTCGAAAGGAATGAAAAAAAGAGTATTGATTTTTGGTACTCTCATAGGTCTTCAAGGTTTGATGGGATGGTATATGGTAAAATCTGGATTAGAAGACCGTTTTCATGGACAATCAGATGTTCCTAGAGTCTCACAGTATAGATTAGCATCACATTTGAGCTTGGCTTTCATTTTGTATACATTATTTATGTGGTCAGCATTGGACCATTTGCTTCCAGCACAGAAGTTTACACAATCCAGCATTACAAAGAGTGCTTTATTATTTAAAAGGCTTGTTCACACATCTAAGTTAATGGTATTTTTAACAGCTATCTCAGGAGCATTTGTTGCTGGTTTAGATGCTGGATTAGTTTATAATTCGTTCCCTAAAATGGCTGATAAATGGATTCCTGATGATGTACTAGCACTTCAACCAAAACTTGTTAATTTCACTGAAAATCCGGCAACTGTTCAGTTAGATCATAGGATATTAGGAACGACAACCTTAACATTATTGACTGGATTATGGTTATTTTCTAGAAAGGTACAAATACCTCGAAGGGCATATATAGCGGCTTCTGCAGTGGGAGCAATGGCTTGGGTACAAGTCTTATTAGGAATTACTACATTGTTAAATTATGTTCCTGTGCCACTTGCTGCTAGTCATCAGTCTGGATCTTTGATTCTACTGTCTTTTGCAATTTGGTTATCCCATGAAATGAAGCATATAAAAAGGATACGAGTATAGAACAGAAATAACATTGTGTAATTAGCTTTAATTTAAATATGTATTAAAATAATTTAATATAATAAGTATATTTATATCAAAAATAGATATGCCTTTGACTTTTGGATAATTATTAAATCTATCAACCTCCATGTAATGTTGATATGAATAATATATCATCATTTTCTTCAATCTTGTAATCTAATTCACCCTGTAATATTATATAGATCTATTATTATTTATCCTAATCATATCATATGACTTTTATGTGATTATATTACCAGAAGTTGCCAATCGGTTTCATTGATCAATACTAATATTCCTGGACGCCTATAATGAAAAAGTTGGCTTCAGAAATTGTTCATTGAAGCACATCAGTTTATTTTCAAATATTCGAGATAAAACTAGTTTCATATAACTTTTTACATGAAATTTATATTTATACATACACAGAATCCTCATGAAAGAATAGGTCTTGACGTTCACGTATTAAGTTTGACTTCATCCAAACTAGTAGATTCCGTATAGTCCCTGAAGAATAAGTGAATAATAAAATTCTTATAATATGGCAGCCTTAGCGAGTAAGATTTAATTCAAAAGCACTCACAATCATCTGAGTTACTTGGTAAAACCACTTCTTTTGATCTGACATTGTCAAAAAGTAATTCTGCTCCACCCCTGCATACAGAATAAAATAATAAAATATGTTAAATATATTATTTTATTATCATTACATACCCGAATTCTAGTTTGCATTTTAAGCCATTTTCACTTGTTGTTGACATAGTAAAAAATATTGAATAACTTGGAAGTAACGCACGTGTAGTAAACAAATCTTGGATATTAATTTTTTATTTTAGAGCAAGTAACATCCCAAAATATAGTATTTTTCAATTAAAGATAAATACTAGGACTTAAAATTAGACCCTTCACATAAATCCTTACTGTAAATAAAGAAATCTAAATTGCATGAATTTGTTCAAGCCGGTTGACGAAATTTGCATTTTTTTGACACATTGACAGCTGTTAGTTCTTGTTTCATTCGCCCGTGGCGCTAGTTGATGATTTGTATTTTTTAGCGCGGTTATTCAAAATGATACAGTTGAGTGTTAAGCATAGTTGTGTAAACAATAAATCGAGTAAACATGTATGTTCTTATTTAAATTCTCAATCATATCAAATATTTGGCTTTAGCATTCTATTCTCTTGTCCTTTTTTTCAGGATCCTAATCAATAGATTGCGTTAATTACTGGATAATATATTTGATAACAAACCTGACGTATGCAAGGATTGAATTGATTTTTTCATTTAAGTGAAATGAGTCACTAATTGCAATGTCTTAGATTGGGAAAAAAACTGAACGACTAGTGAAATAGGTTTGAACATTATGGAAACTACAAGATGGTCACAAATGTCCTGCACTAAAAAGGTAAGTTATTTAAGTATATTTATACAAATATACACACAAAGATATATATACAGTAGGCCCTCGCTTTACACGGCATTCTGGGTACACGGTTCCCATACTACACGGAGCTAAAAATCCGACATCCCTCCGACTACACGGACTTTTTATTACGCGGTATTTGGTCAACAGCCCATAAGTTCGTTGTGCAAAAGGGTATTGATGTAAATTTTGTTATCGACTTTTATCTTTTAGACATGCCTGATTGTATAATAGCCGCCTAAGAACACGTTTGAGCTGACTACTGCGTCGCGCCAATTTTTGAATAAGGTGTCAATGTCCTACACGTCATTTCGTCCGTATTTCTCCTACTTCAAGTTGTATTTCTTGGTCTCCATACAACGCGATAAAAATGATGCGATTTGTACCAACTCTGAGTCTCTCATAACACGGTTCCCATACTGCACTATGTAAGGTTCCATAGAACGCACTACGTCTCTTATAGCACGGTTCCTATACTGCACGGTACGCACTTGCCGCGTAAAGCGAGGGTTTACTGTATATATATATATATATATATATTCATATATATATATATATATATATATATATATATATATTCATATATATATATATATATTCATATATATATATATATATATATATATATATATATATATAATAATTAATCATTAGTACTGCCCTAAGGCAGGTCTATGAGCTGAGTTAAACTTGAACTCGATTTAGGGAAGAAGTAGTGTAAGAGTTTTTTGAAACAGTTACTATAATAAATAAAGAAATATTGATTAATAATTATATTCGTGAGATTGTAAAATATGATATAGGGCAGGGCGGGGCACAAAGTTCCACTTTGACTTTGATTTTGGTCAAACCAATTATATCACAAGAAATAACGCATATTAAACAAACAACTGTATGACTATGTGCAGTAAAATTTCCAATAAATTCATCATTGTAGAAATGTACTTTTTAAACAATAGTCAAATCAGAGCAACTTCGTTTTTTTTTCGAATAATTTTTCAGTACCTTCCCGTTGAGCAAATCGAATATTTTGTCTGATTGCTCTTTAGCAATCGTGCCTTAAGGCAAATTTCTGGAACTTCCCATACTGTAACAGATAATGATCGAGGAATATTTAATGTTTTCATATAGATTTTTATAAATATTGTAACATTGTCTCATTGTAATCTTTCTAAAAATTCAGTGATGATTTATAAAGTCATATTAAACGTACTTTTTAAATATTAGTCGAATCAGGGCAATTGTTTTCTTTTTCGAAAAAAATTTTAATACCAAATTTTTTAATTGCAATGCAATATATTTTAGGGAGGAGGATAAAAATTCAGTGGCAATTTATTTTAGTTCTACTAAGTGTACCTTTTAAATAGTTTTTTACTTGATTTTTTTGTCTGGAAAGCCCTAATTTTGATTAATTATAAACAAACTTTAAAATTATCTCACAAAGACGATGCCTGAGAAAAATATTACCAAAAGCAATCGCAATCATATACCTGGCTATTTAGATTTCTTTAAATATTGAAAAAATTGCAACATATCGACTGGCGCTTGATTAATATGTGATCAGGAAATATATTATGTAATTTTTAACTTTACGTAGGATAAGTTATAGTGAAATCGAAAGTGAAATTTTTTATATATCTTTACGTATCAAAAGTTTGTGAACATTTTGGCATACCGTAGAAAAAATGGATGCACGTGTGTGTGTGTAGAGTTCAAAAAAATTCAAATTTTCGGAATTTTTCATTTTCAATAAAAAATCTAAATTTTGAAAAATTTCTAAAAATACCGAAATTTAGAAAAAAACGATTTCCTACAAAAATTTTAAAATATTTTGAAATTTACAAAAAAATTGAATATTTTCAAAAATTTCCAATTTTTTAAAAAATGTTATGTTTTTCGAAAATTAAAAAATCGCACTTTTAAAAAAATTTGAAAATTTTGAAAAAAAATCAAAATTACCATGAAAATCAAGTTTTAAAAAATCGAACATATTTCTTGTTAACATACACGTAAGTTGTCGTAGAATACGCCCGTTGCTTAATTTAAAAGCACTTATAAATTTGCATTATTTATATTAAATAATTTTTGAAAAATTTGATTGATTATTGATTATTTTTATTCCTCGAATGTTCAATTACGGTACGTTCAATTAAGTTTCAGCAAACTGCCTTAAGGCACGATGCCATGTACCACTACTTTTAAGAGAATTGTGACCTTTTTAACTTCTCGTAGAGTAATTAACTTCTCGTAGGGTAAGTTATAGTAATCGCAAAAAAATCGAAAGTGCAAATTTTTATATATTTTTACGTTTTAAAGATTTATGAACATGTTGGCATATCTTAGAAAAAATGGCTTTATGTGTTTGTATGATGGGATACAAATTTTGCTGGACGATTTCGGGAACAACTCGGGTTCAAACAGCCGTTTTGAAGATACGGAGCAAAAAGGTCCAAAAATGGTAGTTCAGTTTTTGAGAGAACGGGGCGTCCGATTTGAACATTAAATTTTTGGGTAGGCAGATCCAGCAGTTTCGGAGATTCAAGGAAAAAAGTAAAATATTATGTCATTTTGCGATCAAAAATGATCATCAGACATATGCACAAAATATTATCAGATACTTTATAGAGATTTCAATAACGAGCAAAAAATTTGTTTGCATTTTTGTGGGTTCCGTACCAATGTTCATCTGCTAGACTGCGACGCGGCGCTTCGTTATTTTTAAATTTTCAAAAAGTTTCAAAATATTTCAAAACTCTCAAAAATATATTTTTTTAAAAAAGTTTCAAAATATATCAAAACTCTCAAAAATATATTTTTTTCAGTTTTCAAAAAAATTTGAAGCGTTTTTATAAATCTTAATTTTTGGTACGGGAAGTTCCGGCAATTTGCCCTAAGGAACGATGCCATGCACCACTAGTTTTTACATGCATCTGAAACAATGTTTATTATTTAAACAAAAAAGTGACTACATTATAATTACTGGAGTTTAGTGATTCCCAAAGATTTGTAGCAAACTTCTCTGGCAAGTGAGTTTGTGTGATTCTTGATCCGTTGAATAGTGTAAGTAAAAGTTCCAAGTTTGCCCGAAAATCTATCGAAATTTTATTGTCGTCTTGAAGGTGTTTCCTTTTTATTGGTATTTTATTTCCATGTTAACATTTCGTGCAAATGTTAATCAAGATAGTTAACTGTATCTGCTTATTCTTTCATCATTGAGATGGAAAGCAGGACATGTCACTTTGCGCATATAGAAATATTATGTTGTGACTACTAAGATTCACTTTTAATCTCCACAAGTTTAACTACTTTTGGATCTGGTCAAAATAATTCTCAGCAAGTGTGATTCAATGCCAGGATGGTTGTTATTACCATTAAAATGTCGTCTTTTGGTTCGGAATGTAAATATTTTAACCTGTTAAAAAATGTTCCGTCTTTTTGGTATAAATCATATCGTTACACACCTTGGATAGTAGAATGAAGTGCTGCCTGTTACTGATGCCCTGACCACTATCCAGATCTTGTTCACATTGTCAACAATCCTGTGTATTTGTTATGTAGTACCATGCTTTTTTCTCTTAAAAACAAATAAAATAGGTGCGTATAGATTATTTCTCGATCATCAATAAGAGGTTCCAATATATACTTCAAGATTTTCTAGAAAAATTTGATGTAATTAGAAGTAAACAAATAGGTATGTGTTTCTAAACTTCCTTATGAGGTTTTGGATTTTTAAATAATCTTAAAGTTTTCATGACAATACCATTCAATTGTTAAGTAATGATAAACATTTGAAGTTCTAAGTTCAAAGTTACTTAATAATAATATTTGCAGTGCTAGAGGCTTTTTCAGGTTTTGCTTTTCGCATTTTTTTTTGTGATTTTTGCAACTAATAATATTCGACGAGACACTTGATTCTCCTCTAAAAAGATAATAATCAATTTTCTTCTTGTTCAGCGCAATTTTTGAAATAATAGTCAAATTGTGCACAGATATAGGTAATTTTCAGGTAAGCTGTTTGATTACTGAGGTGGCTAATTACATCACGTGTTGAGTTGATCTGTTAATAGTATTTCAAATGGCAATTATCTGTTACTCATTGAAGGATCTCTTTGAGCATACATTTTTGTGCGTCTTACAACCTTTGTAGTGGGCTGAGCAGTTTTTACAACTTTCACAGTTCCTGACAGGAAGGTGGCGTTTCCAAATGCGTTCAACATAAAAAACATCAATTCAGATTTTGAAACTAGGTTTAAGGATGTTTTGACTATATTAAAACTAGCTTGGATAACTAACCAATATAGTGAAATAGTGAAAAAAATTAGATAATACCACAAGAACTGATACTAATAATGATATAAAAATGAATTCAGCAATTGTGGCAGAAAACATATACCAGTTACTTATCACATAATATGGAATATATGAAATTTTTCCATACTCATACCTAACGGAAAATTTGTTTAACAAAAAAATAAGTAGACTGGAAATCATAAGCTACAAGATTTAAGAATAAATCTTAAACCTGTTATCAAATGCTAATATATTATTAATACAAACAGCTCAATAGTTTTTTTTCTATTCGTTATGAATAATATTAACAAATAGTTATTTCAATCTTTATCAGGAAAATTGATGACTTAACTTAAGTGGCAATTTTCTCTTCAGTTTACGACGATAGTTTTTTGTTAGGAAGAAGTTTGCTAGTGAATTTGATGACTGTTGAGCTTGTTTCTATATTTAGGCTTGCCCGTAGGTAAGCGGTTAAGAGCGACGGGACTTGTTTCAGAGGTCCCGGGTTCGATACCCACTTCGAGCAGCCTGTTGTCAGGCAACAGTGACAACGATTTTCACTTAGAAATATAAATAGCAATAAGTTTTCAAGTGAAAATAGCCCTCACAAGTATTGTTGCACCATACTTGCCCTATTACAGAGATTGTAATAAAAATTTATCATACAGAGATGTGACAACTCTTTGAGTTGCCATCTGTAATAAAACAAACGTAGTTTGTAAGGTATTAATCACAACAGCTCTTAGAACCCATAAGTTCTGATTGCTGTTCAAATAAAATTATAAAAAAAAAACATATTTTATGGTGAGTGTATTAGTGACAAGATGAATCGGCCAGTTAGAGACATATTTTGGTGTTCCCAAGGCAATTTTCAGAAATTTATTCTGAAATTTTTGTATCATTAACTTCCTAATATGGTAGTTATAGTAATGGGCCGAAAATCGAAAATGAAAATTTTTTGATATCTTTACGTTTTGAAGGTTTCTAAACATTTTGGCATACCTCAGAAAAAATGGACGTGTGTTCGTCCACGTTTTCGAAAGCCATTTCAAAGATACAGAGCTAAATGTGCAAAAAATGGCTGTGTTTGAGAGAACTATGCCTCCGATTTGATTGATTCAAAGAACTTTTTGCTTGTTTTAACAAAATAATTGCTTTTGGAAAAAAAAATTGTATATCGATAATAATTCAGATTTTAATTTTAATTCTGTCTTAATATACTTTGAACAAATAATTTCAACTTTGCAATTCAGTTTATATAATTCTTATAAATATTAGACAATGTTACAATATTTATAATAATCTATTTGAAAACATTTAATATTCCTTGAACATTTCGTAACGGTACGGGAAGTTCCAGCAATTTGTCTTAAGACACGATGCCATACATTTTGGATTGAGTCCCTTATAGCCAGTAAAGCATTTTGGTTTTAATCTCGAGTTGTTGCCACTTTTTAATATGGATTAGCTTAACATGCGATTTTACACTTGATGTTACTATTTGTTTAATTTGAAACTGATGAAAAATCAATATTTATATCAATAGCAAATAAGGGGTCCATCATGAAGCGAAAGACATCCCAATGGGGTTTACGGCACAAAATGTTCAATGTTAATAGCTTATATTAAAGTGTTTTCTGTGGAATTGTGGTTTATAAGAAAAAGTGTTGTGGCGGGAATAGCTTACTTAGTAGCGTTCTCAGTTCAAATCTCCAGCAATACCAGAACAAAAATATAAAATATTAAACTAGATTAAGAATTGTTAATTTGTAGAATACAAGAAAAAATTGTATTAGAAGTAAGAAGGAAAAAAGAAGTTTAGATTAGAAAATGAGAAGAACATATTGAGAGACAAGAAGAAGAATGAAAATCAGTAGAAAAAAAATTGAATGGAAGATTAGGATGTAAAAAGAGGTAGTATATATATGATGAATGTATAAGAAATATATATATATATAAGAATTGTATAGAATATGATAGAAATATTGTGAATAATGTAGGTGGCTAAAAATGCTGTAAAGCGGAGGTCAATAAAATTTGAAAAAAAAGAAAAAGTGTATAGGGAAGTATGTGTGGAACTAATATTCATTATATAGTAATGTGTTTTTGTGCGTAATGAATGTATGTAAATTGTTCATACACGTAGTTTTCCAGTAGAATTTCAAGTTACCAAAAGACTGAAAAAGTACGCCTACTCATTCCTGCCGAGAATGCGCACAAGAGTGTCCCTCCGCGTCGCTGAAAGAAGGCACTGCATTTGTTCCATGCTCCATTCTGGCATCGGCCTTCGTACTGAGAGGGTGTGCTCGGTCAAGCTTCCAAAGCTCTTCGCACGCGATAACTACGAAAATTAACGCACGTGATAATTTCAAGTGTCAACGGAGTGATTTTCGATCTTATTCTCAGTGATTTATCTGTTTGTGTGTTTATTACCACGGTGTTGAAATCTTTTTTTTTATTATCTAATTTTTCATGATTTTCCCAAAAATGTTGGGTGTTTTAGCAATCTTTTTACTAGCCACGAATGTTGCTCTAGTCAAAGCCGGCAGTTGCAAAGAAGCTTCTTTATGCTGTACGGGTCGCGATTCGTCTTGTGTCGTCCAAAAGACGCCGATAAATGCAATTATTGAAGATTTGAACGATAAACCGTGCTACTGCGATCATGCTTGCCTCAAACTAGGAGATTGCTGTCCGGATTTCAAGGACGCTTGTGGAGGTAAGGCGATTAGTTTCCACGGAGAGAAAATTTATAGACCGATAAAAGTAATAAATAGAGAGTAGCAAAATAAATACGGTGCTTCTTGCTCTGTTAGTAATTTTGATATGGAATGGTATATAGGTCTATTACTCTGTGTTAAATAAAGACGAAAATTATTTATAATTTATTGTTATTGCTACCTAATATAAACAATGTAAGTTTAAATAATAATATTTATTGGAACGCTAACACGTTTATTCAAATTTATTTTCTATACAATTTAAAAGTTTATTATAGATTAGGTTCCTGCATAATTTAAAAGTTAATTGCTGATAATCTTGATAAAATATGTGACAAATTGCATTTCTTCTGGTTACCTTAACACCTTCATTTAAATTGTAGAACATCATAATTTTCTTAATCGATAACACTTTGTCTATATTGAACAACGTAATTATTTAGGCTTATTCAATTGAAATTTTTTAAAGTTCTTGAAGTTAGGGACATCCCATTCTCTCAAAACGTAGAAAAGTTTTAAAAATGGTAATTTTTAAGCATACTTTTTTGAAAGAGATTTCAAGAAAGAATTTTTGAATAAGCAAAATTTTTTGTTATATATTTTATTTTATTGTTTATTCACAATACTTCTTAGTATTTTACCATATATATATATATATATATATATATATATAATAACGATATTTTGTAAACCATTTATTTATTTATTAATTTAAATGATAATATATTTCTCATGTTCATTCGACAAAAATCGTGAATCTTTTATATTATTTATTTAAAAACTGTCTTTTCCATTATTTTACCAATTTCTTAAGAAAAAAATATCTTTTTGCATAAAATGCATATTTAATAAGTATATCAACTTCTGCTCTTTACCTCTGAAAAAATTTTAAATATGTTTTACATATGACAAAGAATTATAGAAACGACAAAAAGTTAATTTGAAGCTAGTGATTTAATTTATTTTATTCTGTGGTATATTATTAATTACATCCTCGGGAACCTTATTTTCATGGGAAAAATGATATTTTCTTTTTGTAGATAAAATAGCAATTACAAATATAAGCTGGAAAATTTAAGTTTCCTAAAGATAATGCGATGCGATTAATTATTTTATATATTTTTATGAATGTGTTTATGGGTTTGTAAAGAATTTTATAACAACACTCATGAGTTATTACTACAATGGAATAAACCACGATTTGACTCTTATCGCCAGACATCAATATATTATAATAAATGAGAACTATAAAAGTTATAATTATGAAATGAAATCTTGTACATTCTTAGAAAGCATATTCGACAAATAGGAACTTATATGTAATTACATATACTCATAAACATGAATACATCTACACTCAGTTTTATATATTATATATTTATTATATATGATTTATATAATATATAATTATATTATATATATATATATATATAATTTTTAGATACTTAATACATTTTACGAGCTTTTGTTTTAGTAAATACATTACAATCGTTTGATATGCTCAGCTTTCTTGGTACATTACTTGGAACTTTGTATAAAGCTAATATAATTTTATAGTAGCAAAACATTCATAGGCTTTGTCATTTTTTGTAATAATTAATATTGTAGATTTCAGTGAATTTATTTGACTTTTCAAAACAGGCAGGTTTTATGCCATATAAAATTGATAAATCTAACAAATCATCCAAATTTTAGTATTTTCACCTAAGTACTAAAAAATTAGGCTTCTAGTTTCTATGTAAAAAATATATGTTTCAATCTTATGGCTTTATATAATAAAAGCTTATACTTAGGTGCAGCTTCCTTATCACATTTATGTTTTTTTAATACCTAAATTAAATAATTACGGTAATGCAATTTATATTTATGATTAACTGATTTATGTTTATGAAATTTTAATTCACTTCAGTACTAGTATTGTTGAAAAAAAAAAATAAGAATAAAGAACATATATTCATTCGCCAATCTCTGTCGGACGAGGGAAAAATGAGTAGCATTATTAATAAAATCATTTTTAATTAAACTAATTATTTAAACTAATAGCAACCTACTAAATAATACTAAGTTATACAAAATAGTGAAATTGATGTGAGCCTGTTAATTTCGAAATCAATATCTTCACTGGTTATTGTCAGTTTCAATGTTCTCCTTGCGCAAACAAGCCGATCCAAAACCTCTTAAGTACCTGTCAACAGAGTACCTGATATATTTATGACGATGTTGTTAAAGGACCACCTGTAGTTTCTTTACTAATAAGACAGACAATACAGAGGCATCCCGAGAACAATTTATTGCTATCTCTAGGAACTTCTGACCGTTTTACGTACCTTAACCTCATATTTAATATTTTTCATAAATAACATATTTGCTATAAAAATATGTTTTTGTGTATCTATATTTAATTTGTTCTCAAATATTATGATACAACTTGATCGTTTGCAAGTTTAAATTCTATTGTTATACGCTTCTAGAGTATTATCTTAATTTTGTCAGTTTTTTATACATTATTTTTCTATACAATGAGTTAAAGCGATCAAGAGTAGTATTAAACATTTTCCTTAGTAGTAATTGAAAAAATAATGCCATTAACTTGTTGGTACATACTAATAAATTAAAAGAAGTTTCAAACAATTTAATTAAATTATATAAATTATCAGTCAATTAAATTTTGTTTTTCGTCCTAAATTATGTATATACTTCTTGCAAAAAAGTTTCAATAATAATAATTAGGTTTAAAACTATAGTATTCTTTTAATTCGAATAAAATATTCTTGAAACCATTTTTATTTATTATCTTCCCGTAGGGTAAGTTATAGTAATCGCGAAAAAATCGAAAATGAAATTGTTTATATATCTTTATGTTTCAAAGGTTTCTGAACATTTTGGAAAACCTTAGGAAAAATGGATGTATGTGTGCGTGTATGTATGTATGTATCTATATGTATGTATGTGCGGATACATTTTTTGTCGACGATTTCAAGAACACGGATCAACCGATTTGAATGATTCAAAAAACATTTGATTCCTATTGATGAGGAATGCTGAGTTTTTGGCAAGTCTAGCCGTTCCGACGATACGGGGAAGAAGTGCCATATATTTATATTTTGTATCTATGCAGCTAACGTATCGCGATTGCTTTGAAAAAGAGTTCAAAATTTCCAAAATATTTCAAAGTATATATGTATAAAAAATATTTATTGTTTTTGTAACAAATAAAAAAGGTCAATCTTTTTCAAAAATTTCAAAATTCTCAAAAATCTATTATTTGCAAAATTCTAAAAAAATGAATCTATTTTAAAAAAAAAAATTTTTGGTACAGCAAGTTTTAGCAATTCTCTTAAGGCACGATGTCATGCACTAGTTTACTATCATTTATTAACAATGTACCTTTTAATAATAAAATTTGGGGGAGAAAGTGTCAATTGCAAAATCCGTATGTACAAACACATGATTTCCGTACATACCTGTACCCAAATAAATATTGAAAAGGTAAAAAATGTAGTTAAGTAGTTTAGTCTCAAGGTCTCGAGCATGTCGAAATTTAGATGAAAGATATTTAAAAGCCAGTAGTATATGTATAGTAGTATATGAGTAGTTTTTTTTATGTTTTTAACAGCAATCAGAACCTTACGTCCTATGAGCTATTGGGCTGAAACTTCTCCTCACTTCGTATTTTTTTTATGGTAACCCAATGGTTAATCCATCCATATTTGATGATATTTGTTATTAGAAGTAATCTAATAGGGCTGACTTTTTTATTGGTGCAGCAATACCGGGCAAGGGCTATTTTCACTTGGAAACATATTGCTATATATATTTCTAAGTGAAAATCGTTGTCACTGCTACCTGACAACAGGCTGCTCAAAGCGGGTATCGAACCCGGGTCCTCTGAAACAAGTTCCGTCGCTCCTAACCGCTTACCTAGGGGCGAGCCCTAGTATGAGTAGTGATGTGATTTTATTTTTTAGAACTAGAGAGAAGATTAAGTAGCGTAGATATCTGGAATAAATGCTTATGAGTTCTGTTTCTAATAGTTCATTCCCAAATAAGCGATGTGTTTTAGTTTCTTACCGTGTCGCAACTCGGTCGCAAAGTGCCAGTGATTTGTTACCGGCGGAAGGTGCGCGACGACGTTGAAAAAAAGTACCGTAATTTTTCTCCAGCTTCGAAGGTGCCGTGTCAAGGTTTAAACGATCCCAATGTTTTCAGCGAATAAAATGGCAATTCCTTTGTATAATCCTAATACTGAATAATGCCGCCCATGTTCGGTTGATGTATTAGACAATCTGCTTAATTACTTACTATTACAAATCTTATTGTTCTTTCCGAATACCGAGCGCGAATGAAATGAAAAGAAATTGTTTCAAATATATCTTCCTTTGCGTACCGAAGGTTTTATTTTAATTAAATCTATTCAAATTAAATTCAATACGGAAAACAGTTTTTCTCTGAATGATTTTTATCATACGTAGAGTAGCTATGGGATGTTTGTAACAGTTTTTTTTTTATTATTCTTATAAATTAATTGAGATCATACTGATTATATTTATGAGATATAACAGTGTGTAGATGCTGTAACTATTCTTCTACCGAATCCTATAAAAATAATTCCATAACTTGTTCAAACGTATTTTTGTTTTATTATATTGGCCATGAAGGTGACAACCTTCAGGGCAATAAGCTTTACACGGAACGGCTGTTACCTCTGGTAGAGGGGGTAGCGAAGTGTTTTAATTGAACTAGTTGTTCACTTCAAAAAGTAACGTCCGCGAAACAACATGCATAGTAAATAATAAATAAATTTATCTTCTTTCATTATAACTTAATGACAAATCAGTAATTGTATTTAAGAACTGCAACAAATACATAATATACAAACGAATCAGTGTTTAATACAATCCACAGCTACAAGGGTTAAATTAAAACTTAACAACCTGAGTATCGAAGGAGAGTTTAATAAATTCCATAACTACGTAACATAAAATACATAACTATTGTTCATTATTTCGAAATTAATTATTTTCTAAAGCGCGGTGCTACAACTTACCCCTTGTTTGGGGCTACTTGTAGCAACTACCGTGGCAAGTAGTAACGACAAAATAGTTCTGATAAATTATTCTTTGCTTATTTTTGATAAAATTGGCATGTTGCTGTGTATGTGTAATTCTTCTTATAAATCAATCTTAAATATGATTAATTCACATATAACATATAGTGCCCCCTGTCATAGAAATTCCCATCATAAATAATTGAATTGTAATTGATACATGTAAAATGTATAGTGTCTCCTGTAACAGGTGCCCATATCATCTTTACTTGAATCTGTATAAAATTCTTATATGTTACAACTAGCCTCAGATTTTTGTTTCGATTAACCCTAAGTATGATTTTTATTTAAATTAATCAAGATATCTAACTTATTAAAACAATTTAGCAATCACAAAAATTGTTACACATTATCAAAGATTGATAAATTTGAAGCAAGTTAAGGTATATAAAAATTGAAATTAGTCGATAATAATAACGAAAACCGAAATTTTAGTACAATTTTATACTTCATGTCAAAAATGATGGACCTGTACAGTTCTGTATATTAAATCATAGGTTTACATGTACAATCTAACATTTTTTTAAATATTGTTTAAGATCCTATTAAAAAACGCTTGTTACTACTTACCTGGTACAATAAACCCTTAGCTCTTTTATAATTATAATTATAAAAAATTATGTCAAAATGCTATGTAATAAAAAGGTTCTTACAAGATATATCTAACCGTCCCTAAGTTGTTATACTTTTATTAAATTATTAACACGTTATTTTGCAAAATTAATTTATTGAGTAGATTCAATTATACATACATATATTTTGATATACTACTATAAACTTTAAAACATATCCTGAATCTTCAAACACAATTTTCGCGTAAACATCTTCGCGTTATGGTATGTCTTTTCATATTAAAGATATCGAAAACGAATATAAACGAATGAAGTTGCAAATTAAATTAATTTCTTAGAATGTTTCTAAATAATACATTTTGACATACTAAATTGAGTTAAATTGTTATAAGCATTATGTTTATTTTTTATTATTCGCTACCCATTTCAAATTATTTTTAATATTTATCTTTATATTGGTAACTTATATTTACATATCAAGAACTTTAGAACACCTTTATGAGCTCAATAGCACCATAACAAACGATGGATAAAAAACGACTACAATAGCATTTGGATTTGATCTTTCGAATGTAGAATCTTAAAAAGATTTGTCTCTTTTAAATATGTTTGTATCTTAGCATTATAGCATTTCAAGCGATATCTAAGAACTCTTAAATACTCTATTATGTCTTACCATAAAATCAAAGTATGGGTATCTCATATGTGTAATCTAATGCGTAAAAACGTCTAACATATACATATTTCAAAATATTTATCATAAATCTGAACCTTTCCGCTATTTACACAAAAGGTTTTGACAGCGCTGTCAGGTTTTTTTTCAATACGCACTGGCATGAAGAAAATGGGGTTATTAGATATTCATTCATCTTTGCTTTTTATGCGTATCAGAGATGCTCGGCATTTTATGGAAACGATAGCACTATTTTAAATTGTTGGACGGATTTTATTCCAACTGTAAAAATAATATTGACGGAAGTACTAGGGATAAATAAAAATATGATAAAGTAATCATAATATAAATAAGTTTTTTTTAAAAAAACTACTTAAATAAAACTATAAGAAGTCACACGTATAGTTATCATATTGAACGATTGATAGTTCAGTCACTTATTTTATTAATTGCATAAAAGAAAATAATTAATATATTGAAACCATGATGAAAAACTGTGTGTGCAATCTTAATCTTAATACCGGTTTCCAATGAATAGCGTTTCAACTATTGTTCAATTTATATATTGAATTGAATAAAAACAGTTTATTTCAAATTAATTAATTAAATATTAAATTTTGTCCGAAGCTTCGTGAATATAGACTAATGAGATTTTAAAATCTCGAACAAAAACTTTCAGTCATTTGCCTATAGGTTTTTTTAAAATATATTTTATTAATCAATTTCAATATCAATCAATTATCAATATCAATTTTTCAAACCGACAGGTTGAAGTAATTTGTATGACACTTGTTAAAATTTGTTGAATAAATAATAATTAGTGCTTGAATTATAACGTCTTTTGTATCGAAGATATTTAAGTACATTCATGAAGAAATGTTTTATTATAATTTCTGTTTCACTTCAGAATTAAGTATAATGTTCAGTTCTGTATTTGTTTGGATAATAGTAATTATTATGCATAGGAATTTTGTTTATGAGTTACGACCGCCATTAAAGCAGAGGTCTGAACTTTTATACTTTTTACGAATTTTACCAATTAGTCATACAAAATAAATCAGTATCAGTATCACTGTTCGTATATATAAGCTGAGAACTATTATAGATAAACAATATATATTTATTATATATAGCATGCATTGAAATGTGAGAACTAAATTCTGTAAGTAATAATTCAAAATGAAATCTACAATTCTTAAAAAAGTGTCTATTTTACCATATAGAAGAGAATAATTAATCAATATCTTTATTTGGTGGCAGCGGAAGGATTCGAACTCACACCTCCGAGGAGACTAGTGTCTCAAAGCCAGAAATAAAGAGATAGCAATTAATTGATCTCTTCTGATATGTATAAACACTTTTTAAAGAATTGTAGATCTTATTTTAAATTATTGCTTACATACTTTAGTGCTAATATTTTAATGCATGCTCGTTGGTGGTTTCATCATTATTAACTTTACTGCTCAATATTAATCCTTTTTACCTGGTTTACCCTTATTGTAAGAATGAGGATTGATCATATATAAAAATAAGAAGTTTTATATTAACACACTTTCGGCGGATAGGATTTCGGGCTAACTTGTACCCGTAGCGGGGTTTTTACAACGGTGCGAATGCGTAAGCAGGGCATGAAAGCACAGTCTTTTACTTACAATAATACTTACTGCCCAAATTCAAACGCAGTAGTAAATACTATAATATTAAGTTATTATGAGGTAAAACTATCAATACTGAAGGTAAAATATTTGCAAATAAAGTTGAATATTATTACGCAATGATACATATGTTTAGGCAATGAAATGAAAAATGTAATTAATTCTAAAAAATTAAAACAAAATACACAGAAAAAAATTCTATACATTTTCTTACGTAATTACTCATAAGTTTAGTCCCTGAAATAAAAAAATGAATTTAATCATAAAAATCAATTAATCAAAATACAAAGAAAAGTTTGCTATAGGTAGGTTTTTTACACGATTATACACTACACATTTTCACGCAATAAGTTTAGAATTGTAGAAATCATTTGGACTATTCTTTTTGAAGCATTGCAACAAAACTTCTTGGCGTCTTCTAAATATTGTCTCTCCTCTTTTAAGTTTCAAATTTTTAAATTCTTCAGGAAGGCCCTTGTTTGTTCTTATAGTCCCACAAATCCTAGTTTTATTTTGTAGTAATAATAAACTTGTATTCACACTATTATAAAAATTGTCCATGTATACATGATGCCACAAATTTAAATAAGGTTCTAATATATCTAATATAGTTCTCTGTAAACTATTGCCATTTTAACTTCCCGTAGGGTAAGTTATAGTAATCGCAAAAAAATCGAAAATGAAAATTTTTGCATTTCTCGACGTTTCAAAACCTTCTGAACATTTTGGCATACCTTAGAAAAAATGGATGTATGTGTGTGTGTGTGTGTGTGTGTGTGTGTGTATGTATGTATGTATGTATGTATGTGTGTGTATGTATGTGCGGATACAAATTTTCGTCGACGATTTCGGGAACACGGATCAACCGATTTGAATAATTCAAAAAACATTCGATTCGTATTGATAAGGAGACGTGCTGATTAGTTTTTGGCAAAGGCAGGTCTAGCCGTTCCGAAGATACGGGGCAAAAAGTGCCAAAAACGGTACCTCCGTTTTTAAGAGAACGGAGCGTCCGATTTGAATAATTCAAAAAGCATTTTACTTGTATTGACAAGATGTAGAATTGATCAAATTTTTATGGAGGCAGGTCTAGCGGTTTCGGAGATCTAATGCAAAAAGTAAAAAAAAATGCCATTCGGCGGTTAAAAATGATCATTAGACATATGCACATCAAATTATCAGATATTTTATAGAGATTTTAACAATAAGTATATTTTTTTTCACATTTCTATGGGTTCCGTACCAATGCTAATGCGTTAGACGGCGGCGCGCCACTTGCGAGCTTTGACATTTCGTCTCAATGCAGTTCAAGCAGTGCGATTGCTTTGAAAAAAAGTTCAGAATTTCCAAAATATGTCAAAATAAAAAAAAAATTTATTTCAAAAAAATTTTTTGTTTTCAAAAAAAAAATTTTTTTCTCAAAAAAAAATTTTTTTTTTCAAAGAAAAAAATTTTTTTTCCACAAAAAAGTAATTTCTTGTCAAATTTGTAGTTCCTCAAATCTATTTTTTTTCGAAGTAAATTTTTTTCAAAAATGTTAATCGTTTTTAAAAAAATAATAATTTTTGGTACGGGAAGTTCCAGCAATTTGCCTTAAGGCACGATGCCCTAATTGCCTTAAGACAGAATTCCACTTACAGCTAGTCATAGTAAATTTTTAAATTGCATATGTAGCCTGACTTTGCTTCGCAAGCCATTCTAATCAGAATACTATATTTTACTATTTTTGCTTAAATGCTTGTTTTAAATATGATAAATATTTTTAATTAAATTTTAAATATAAATTTGAAGATTTATTTAGGTAATAGGAAGTAACAGGTTATTAAATACATTTAATTCCATTGAATTCTTTCAAATAAAAGAAATTGGATAATAAAATACGATATCATACATTTTCAAATTACCTCTAATCCAAGCACAATTGAAAAACATTGCGAAAATTCGTCATTCAACAGTAATTAATGAATTAGTTTTATTACTCGCCGGATACTGTATTTGATAAAATTACCTGTTGCCAGGTACGTAAATTAGACAAAGTAATTCCATTCTCCAATCATGTATAAAGTACCTATATCACTTATAATCATACTATATACAATCTAGAGTTTTACGTTGAAAATTCGATTGTTTTTAATATTATACGAAATTAATTTTTATGGTGTATAAATTAGTGACAAACCTAATAGTTAATTACATAAATAATAATATGATTTTATAAGCTACGTTCGATTGCTTGTAAAAATGTAATAGCTTATTTTTAGCATTGTATTTGAAAATTAATTATATGAATTATCGAAACGCAATAAATACAAAGATAGCAAAATATATAAATGGTAATATAGTATTAAAAGAAATAGTTTGTTTACCAAAAATGCTGACGTAAAACATATCGTCCTTAATAAAATACCATATATTTATGTAATATATACGTATTTACGTATCGAAAATAATTTTAAAGAATAAATTATAATTTATTATAGTTTTATAATAAATATAAAACTAGCGTTGCAACCGCTCATAGTAAGAAATTTCGTTCGCTCTTCGCATCTAGCGTGTCCGACCGAGTACCCGAAAATACCCGCACCCGCAGTTGAATGACAATCTTAAAACCAGGTACCAGTACCCGGCCCGCTGAAAGTATATAAAAATAAGTTAATGTGAGATTTGTTACTAAACTACTTATTGGGATACTGTAATATAGGATTTGTTATATTTAACATATTGGTTTTTATGTAATAGTTCTTATTAAGTAATTTTAAATAAGTATAATTATTGCTACCTCAAATACACTTTTTGCTCTGTAATTCCACCAGTTATAATTGGTCGAAATATTCATTGTTTTCTACCTTAATACTGCATACTTTGCCCCTATGAGAATAGCAAATGAAGACGACTAAACCATAATCCGACTGTTGAAAACCACTTTTGATCTTAGCCGTGCACATATAATACAAATGATGAAATATGTATCATACAAGTGTATATCCTGCTGCAGAGAGTCTGCACCGAGTCATCTCTCATAGGTGTTTAAATTATGCATCAAATATATTTGTGCCCGTCCAAAGGCCATCGGGCATCAGGAATGCGTTATGGTCGTTTGGCGGTGCCAAAGGGGCTTTGAATACGAAAGCGTCGTCGACTATGTAACTCGTTCGCAATTAACATACGTAAACTGCGGTGTAATTGAACAGAAATACATGGCATCGAGTTCGAGTCATCTGGAGACGGCGTCATAGGGAAGTGGATTTGTCAACGTACTCTGACACTCGATAGTGTACACAGTTTACATTTCTCTATGAAATGAACGTATATGATAACGACGAAGAGGTTTTAGCGATTAATTTTACACTTTTTCTTCAATAAATATCATACGCTACGCACTGATGTGCGTAATCTACTTTATTACCATGGTTCATTTGTCCATGCGGTTTATCCGTTTGTAATAGTCACTTACATCTTACCTGATACACTTAATATAAATAGAGTTTCAAAAACTGAGCTTGAGACAATTTAAAAAAAACGTGAAAAAGATATTTGAATTAGAAGTTTTTTCGGACAAATATTGGTTTTGTACAAGGTACTCCAGAACTCATCATCGAGTCGAAACGGGATGCCGAAAAATGGACACAAAAATTCACAAGCAAATTTGTTTTAAGTTTTTATTTTTTTTATTATGAAACCATAAATCATTCTACTAATCTAAAATCCTGATTAAATGCGCCAAATATTGACTTTAGTAGTTTTTTTAAGGGAGCATCTCGCAGACATTTTGTAAATTATGCATTCACAGTTTATCAAAAAAAATTAGATTTTTAAAGTTTGGGGCAGATGTGTCATTAGTTTTGACCTAGAAATGCAATTCACGGTTACGGTTTCAAGGTTTAACCTTTGGAACAAAAATTATCAAAATCAATCACAATAACGCAAAAATAGTCACAGTTTGACTAAAACTCAAAAGGTGTTGGGTTTCACTCGAAAGCTACGTTAAATAATTTGTTTTTCTGATTGTTGTCATAAGAGTTACGATCATATTAGTCACCTGTTTGGGCTTGACGTTGAGTTCTGGGACATTCTGTTTATATTTATATAAACCATCAAAGTGAAATTGTTGAAAAATCTCATTTATTTTTGAATTTTTATTTTGTTATTATGGCAATATATTTTATACGAATTGTGTATCAACAGATAAAAGAATTCGTTAGTAAATTAATGAATGAATGGCTGTAAGCTGCCTGGACATACCGATCGTTTTTTATATAAAAATTTGGTAATGTAATAAAATCACTAGTTAACATAAATCCATAGCATGAAATCTGATCCGCTCTTGGAATCTATTTATTTACTCGTATATTTATTAGTATAATTATTTAATGTATTAGATTTAATATATTATTACAATTAGAGTCATCATAAGGATACCAATAAAGGGAAATATATAAAATGTAAAAATAAAGTATTTTAGTATGCATAAAGCAATTATAAATGAAATAAATAAGTTGAGAGACTTCAATAATCAAAGTATTTGAGTTGAATTTAACAATGGTTTGTATGTGAGTAAAATGTACTAGCAAAAACCTTGACATTATTAGATTTTCATTTTTTTACTCGAAATTTTTCAATAATAAAATTTTCAAGTATTTTACCATTTTGCAATTCTGAACTTTTGATGAAACTTGCCAACACATTTTAGTACATTTTTTACATGGGGGTCTCTCAAAGTCGACTGATTTTGGTAATTTGAACTCAGTTCAATAAAAAGTCTCAATTCATGAAAACTTGAGGCACTTGTGTTATTGTTTTTGATTGTGATCCTAGAAATATTTTTCGCTATTCTTGTTGCAAGGGGGCCGTTCAAGTATTACGTAAGCATTATATGGGGGCGGGGGGTTTATTGATTTGCTTATATTGCTTATTTTGGTTAAGAACTTTGCTAACTTTTACTGACAAAGGGGAGGGGGGGGGGGTTAATTAATTGTAATAAATCTGCTTACGTATTACTTGAACGATCCCAAGTTCAAAAGAACAAAATTAGTAAAAATTAACCAGAATTACCGAAAATTCGTCATAATTTCACCAAAGCTCTAGGTTGCACTTGAAAGCTCGTAATTCCCAATCGATCATATATAATCAGATAGCGCATATCATGTGTTGTACAATATTAAATATCTATTTTATTTTTCTCAATAAGACATCGCTATATTTCGAAAATGTATCTTGTGATCTCCGTGTCGTATGTAAGAGGTGCAAATGGTCTTGTATAACACAATATGTTTCCGGGAGTGGAGCCGCTCATGGGTTAATGGCGCAATGAAAGCGCACATCAAACGGTTTAATTTCGAACGAAATTTTGTTCGACGTATTTCCACCGGGAACGCTGCGCTAGGTTTGCATGCACATGAGTGGAAAGGCCCCAAAGAAATATTGGTATTACGGTTGTTGTGACATTTCTCAATTCATTTTCGATTGAGTTTCTGAATTAATTGATTTTCATGGATAATTGAATCCCGCTCTCGGTAGGCAAGTGTAAGGGAGAGAGTGGAATAAACCGATGCTGCGAAGCGATATAGTCCCTTCGTGTTTGACGGATGAATGAGTTAAGTTACCTATAAAAATAATAATTATGCCTTCTTATTTTAGGGTCTTCTAAAGTTTTATGGCAGACATCATGAAACATTTCGTTTCACGATGAGATGAAAGCCATAGGTTTTATTTTATATGAGCATCAATGCAGTAAAGTGTTTGCATGTGAGCTGCAATAAATAATGTTTTAGTAGGGTTTGCATTAGTAATGGATTTTAAATATTGAAGTAAAATCTGCAAAGATATTTTTTATTAAATTGATTTATTTTAAGAATTATTGTATGTGTTGTCTATGATTTATCAATCTCAGAAATTTTAATATGGTCCCTAATGAAATATGGTTTAATCAAATCAGTGATTATGAGAAAAACTTTTTTTATACAGTGCAGGGAGTGGCATAAAGGTTCAATTTGATTTTGAATTATATTGTAGCAACTAAACGAATGATAAAACAACAAGTAACACATATCAAACAATTGTAGGAACTTAACAAACAACATTGTTAAAATGTGTTTTTTTTGCTGTTTTTCAAAAATTTGTCACCTGGTACTTTCTAACACATATGGGGGGTATAATGAAACGGCAAAGGGGCAAACAGATCCAATATCTTATTTTTAATTTTATAAGTATTAAAATAATAGCTATATTATTCAACCAATGCGAAAAATAAATTTCATCGGTACATTTTTTGCAAAGATAACACTGTATATAACTTCGGTTTGGTATTTTGTCACAAATATTTATCAGCTGATTTATATAATTATTTATTTAATTGTAAAATTGCTGTTTTTAAACATAATTTATTTTTTCTTAACTATTTTTTACACTTTTGCCAAAGTAAACATTCAGTTGTTCCTTTTTACTACACCAGCTCTTATAGAGGTTATATAAACAAGCTGTTACCTAACTTAAAATTAACAATATATATTTTGAAATAATTAAATAACGTACATATACATAAAAATTATATTAAGGTCTCGTAAACTGATCAACGGCGCAACAAAGTGAATAGTAGTGAAAGAAAATCCTAAGTCATAAAAATGATTCTATTTTTATTAATGTAATACAAATAATTACATTTCTAATTTGGTGTATATAAAGCCATCCCAAAACTTAACGTCCAAACGGGGTGATAGTATTGACTTTAATGTCCTGAAAAAAATTAGATAAAAAATCTCACGTTGTTGGGAAATTATGAGCTTTTAAGCACAACCTGGATCCTTGGTGAAATTATAGCCATTTTTCAGTTACTATGGATAATTTTTATTAATTTTGTTCGTTTAAACTTTGGAACCGTAACCATGAATAACATTTCTAGAACCACAGTAAAAATAATAACATAGCTGCCCCCAGTTTTCAAGAGTTAAGACTTTTGTTGAACTATGAATTTAAATTTTTTAAAAGCGGCCGACTTTCAGATGCCCTCCTTTAAAATAGTGTACGTTGGCAAGTTTCATCAAAAGTTGGCACATTTAATCAGGATTGTAAAATTGTAAAATACTTGACAATTTTATTATTGAAAGATTTCAAGTAAAAAGTGTAAAATCTCAATGCATTTTCTTTTTAATTTACGTAGCACGCTATATACATAGTACATTCAGCTACTTAGGGGGCGTCCATTAATCACGTGAGCGAGATTTTAAGGATTTTTGGACCCCCCTCCCCCTTGGTGATTCTTGGTGATATTCAAAATTACTCCCCTGCCCATCCAAACACCACGTGTATTTTTAGTTACGTGAAAAAATTGTACAAATTGTGAATTATTTTGAAAATGTTTAAACTTTTTTAGAAAAGATGTTTAAAAATAAATACATGTGATATCTTACTATACCCTCCCTCCCCCACGTGATATTTCGTGATTTTTTCTCAAACCCCCCTTCTCCCTAGAAACCTCACGTGATTAATGGACGCCTCCTTAAATAGATAAATAAATAGGACGATAGCACCTTGCCAGATATTATGTGGTTTGATGTAGTAAATCATTGCAGGTTCCTCTCAAAAATCAAAATGACTTGATTTTTGCTAGTGCATTTTACTCACAATCAGTTTAAATGATATAAATAATAATAAGTAAGATTGCCGGAGGGAAACATTTGAAGTGAATGTGAGTGAAATACGTTAGCCATTATCGTAAAGAATAATTACAAAACAAAACATAATTTTGCAGAAATAGTATAATCTACTTATTATCAATTCTTATTTTTAAAATAATATTTTCATGAAGTTACCAATATCATCAACCATACGCGTGTTATTGTATAGGAATTAATGGTCAGTGATATATTTGTTATCAGCAGAACAATAGTTGTTGATGATCAGTGTCGCCAAATGAAAATTTATTCGCAGTTTACATCTGTATCGAAATCCGGATCGTCTTCGATTCTCGTTGCCGTCCGCCCCGATCAGTTGTTGATCATCCGCGCCTGAACGTAGTGGCGGGTGTGGCGTAATCTGTAAAAGCTCGATATCCTTTGAAAGAGTTAAAGCCCTGCATGTCATCAGCCCTCTTATTACGTCGGCCTTTGTGTGCCGTCGAGCGCTGTTGTAAAGTACTACATTGTATTGAAACCAATAGATTGTTGGCGAAGATAAATCGTTGTACACGTACACGCATTATAATAAATTCGGTGTACCTACATAATAAAGTAAAACATAAATCACATAGCTAGGAAGCTGGTGCATGTAAATTCCGACCCACTCGTACGCAGTTGACTCTATTATTTATGATTGATGGATATTGTATGAATAAAGGTTTAAAGTTTTGAGTAGCAGATCAGGAATTTGTATTTATCCTGCGTTGTGCGTACTTAAAGATTATTTATTTTGTTAAGTACAAATATTGTACATTAGAGAATAGAAGCTAGTTAGGAAACTACTATCTGCTTGAAATAAGATTAACTGCTAAGGTGTGTCATTGTACCTAAAGACTATATGCTGTTACTTCCTGTTGTATAAACAAACAGTAAATTAATAGATTCATTATCAAATCGAAATCCACTTAAAAATGCTACGAACTATAACTTATAAAAGGGTGATAAAATTGGAAATATTTTTGTTCGGAAAATCTAATTTTTATACATTTTATAAAAAAATATTATGAGGTGTTTAATTGTCTAGGTCGAAAATGGAAAAATATCGTGAAAAAGAGCCAAAATAAATAAATCTTATATATATATATATATATATAAATATATATATATATATATATATATATATATATATATATATTAGGGCGGTCCTTAAAATAGTCATTTTCAAGTTTCCTTGCTCCCAGGGATTCAAATGGTTCCAAATTGGTAAAAAACAATTCTCTGAAAGTTTCAGCTCTTAATATTAACGTTTAGATAGAGCGCAATTCAATCAAACTTCGTATGGAAAGAGCATGGAAAAAAATTGAAAATTAAAAAAAAATGTTTTTGGTATAACGTAGCGACAATGAATGAGTTTTATTCATTTTTTTGATCGCTAAATTACATCTAAAAAACATTTTTAAAATTTTTGAAAATTTTTCAATGCTATTTCCATACAAAACTTTGATTAATTGCGCTCTATCTAAACGTTAAATTAAAAGCTAAAACTTTCAAAGAATTGTTTTCATCTATTTGGAACCATTTGAGCCCCTGGGAGCAAGGAAATTCAAAAATGACCATTTTAATGACCTCCCTAATATATATATATATATATATATATATATATATATAAAAAAGTTTTCAATTTATTGATCACAAATCATGATGAATGTATCTGAAACTATCGATGGAACTAGATGAGTACATATAGGATTTATTTAAAACAGACTTTTATTACTAGTTCTAACCTGGCAGACTATACAATATTATTATCTGGGTGTTCTGCAAAATTGATAAAAAATTTATTGTGACACGTTTAAAGTGAACATTGCGCCATCATGTTTGAAATGGTTAATTTACATATAAAAATTGTGATGGAATAACGTTTGCATCAGTTGCTATTGATTTATAGTTTTTCTAGCGTGTAATATTATTCAGTTAAAAAAAAAACATGACACAAAATGGTGATGTATGCACATTACTTATTTTTATAATATTGTGTATCGTTGTAATATTTGATAATTAGAAAAAAAAACTAATTGTAAGATTCACTGAAAATGGGTAATTATAATATTATGGAAACTCGTTTCATGAGAGTTTGGAACTTTGGAGAAAGCTTCATATAATGTTTAGTATTTTATAGTGCTGAATTGAAAATAAAATTTAAAAGCTCAAAAATAATTGTCAGTTATCAGAATAGTTGTAAATATATATATAAGATATCCCAGATTTTGACGTCAAGCCAAAACAGGGTGTTAGTATTGTCCTTAACTGTCCTGAAATAATTTAGAAAAAGAAATCTCACTGGGATGGAAACTTAAATGGGAATTATGAGCTTTCAAGTTCAACCTGGAGCTTCGGTGAAATTATAACCATTTTTCGGTTATTGTGGTTAAATTTTATTAATTTTCTTCATTTAAACTTTGGAATCGTAATCGTGAATAACATATCTAGAACGGCAGTAAAAAATAATATAATCGCCTAAAATTTTCAAGAATTAAAACTTTTTGTTGAACTATGAATTTAAATTTTTTTTATATTGGTCGAATGTGATAGGTCGTACTGTGAAAAAATGTACTAAAGTGTGTTGGCAAGTTATATCAAAGTTGGCAAATTTATACAGAATTATAAAATGTTTTAATACTTGATAATTTTATTATTGAAAATTTGGAATAAAAAACAAAAACCCAGAAATGACATGGATTTTGCTAGTTTATTTTACTCACAATCAGTTCAAATATTTTTTATACGAGCAAGCTTCAATGTGCGAGAGCAAAACATTTGAACTGAATATGAGAAAAAGGCACTAGCAAAAATTATGTTATTTTTAGGTTATTTTTAGCACCATATTTCTATCATGAAACTATAAAGTAATTCACTATTTTACAATTCTAATTAAATGCGCTAACTTTGACGATTCTTACCAACACATTTTATTACATTTTTAACGGTGGATCTTTCAAAGTAGCCCAATTTTTTGTAATTTTCATCATAGTTACGATCCATACTCTCACCTTATTTTGTTGACGTTGAGTTTTTGCACACCCTGTATATTAAATTATAGTTGAAAG
>NW_020538040.1:58530413-58544566 GCF_003426905.1 Ctenocephalides felis | reverse complement strand
TTTTGAGGTCTTTTAATAAAACGTCAATATTTTAATATTGTTGAAAATAATGTCAAACATACAATACAGTAAAAAGTTATTAGCTAATTCGAGAGCTATAATAAAACATATTATTTGATTACACGTTAAATTTAAAGTTACGTGTTGTAAGTTTTGGACGATTATTTGTTTATTAACTTCCCGTAGGGTAAGTTATTGTAATGGGCCGAAAATCGAAATTGAAAATTTTAACATTTCTCGACGTTTTGAAGGTTTCTGAACATTTTGACATACCTCAGAAAAAATGGATGTGTGTGTGTGTGTATGTATGTATGGATACAATTTCCATTCACGTTTCGGGGCGCACGGATCAACCGATTTAAATGGGTTCAAAAAACATTCGATTCCTATTGATAGGGAGAAGAGCTGATTAGTTTTTGGCAAATGCAGGTCCAGCCGTTTGTTCGGAGATACGGAGCAAAGAGTGCAGGAAATAGAAATCGAGTTTTAAGAGAACGGAGTATCCGATTTGAAATGATCTAAAAAACATTCAGTTAGTAATGATTGGGAGAAGTGTTTATTAGTTTTTGGCAAAGGTAGGCCCAGCCATTTCGAAGATACGGAGCTAAATTTGTAAAAAATGGCAGTGTTTGAGAGAACTAAGCGTCCCGATTTGAATGCTTCAAAAAACTTTCTGCTTGTCTTAACAAAATAATTGATTTTGAAAAAAAACTAGTTTTAATTTTTTTTTTCAAAAAAAATTTTTTTTGTATATCGAAAATAATTTAGATTTTATTTTTAATTCTGACTATAGTTCTAATATACTTTAAACACTAATATCAACTTTGCAATTCAGTTACATAATTCTTATAAATATAGACAATGTTACAATATTAATAATAATCTATTTGAAAACATTCAGTATTCCTCGAACATTTCGTTACGGTACGGGAAGTTCCAGCAATTCGCCTTAAAGCACGATGTCATACACCCCACTAGTTTCAATTTTAATTCAATAGTTTTACTTATCCATTTTAGAACAGGTGTAAAAATTATTAAATAAAAAAATAATTGCTTCTGCAAACGATTTTCTGTTATTTCATGTTTACTTTTAGTATACATAGGTATATAAAAAAAGTAATTATACTTTAAGTTTTTCTATTTATTTAGAAGCTTTCTGAGAATATTTATATTTTGAACACTTGCTATGAAATAGAAACAACGTATTTTGAATACAAAATTTAATTAAATGACATTCAACGATTATCTTATAATTTTCTCAATATGAATCATTTATATTACAATCTAATAAATTAATGTAATTCTAATAAATATATGAGTACAAGTTTAAAAATAAAAATATTCATATTACTCATAAGTATTTGTACACTCAATGAGCGTTTTTTACACTGTATGCTATATTTAAATTAAATTTGTTTTTATTTATGAAATCATAATTTGGAATGTATTATTAAAAAGATATATTTTAAAAAGAAAAAGAAAACATTTGTTTTGCAGATCGCACAATCCCAATATGGAAAATTTATTTTTATTTTATATTTTGATTGATGCTATCATAGCAGGAGGCCTTGTTAAAAGATCGTTAGAAGTTTTGAATAATCCTCTGTCATCCCGAATCAAACCGATGCCAAATACTCAGCGTGATATTCAATTTTTTATATTCTTCCAGGTATAATGACACACGCTTTATATTATGGTCCCATATCACAAGTCACCGGGTTTTATAATGCGGTCTTAATAATATTAATGTTATATGTTACAACAATTTGTCTCTTCTTTTCATATATAAAAGACAGTTCAAGATCAACACTATCGTTAGCAATAGATCTTTATTATGGGAAAAGATATGTCTGTAAGTGTGAGCGTGTTTTACTGTCTTTTTATTTTGTCGATTCTCGGTACAGCATTGAGAAAATTTTATTGAACCATGGTACATGGAGAAGTTTCCATATGATAATTTATGTATGCTATGAAAATAATGCCTAAACGAGTCTTTAAGCTCGAACAGAACTTGAAGTCAAAATCTGTCTGGCTCTTATATCTGCCAGTCACTTCATATATATTATGATTCTAATGCTGGCTTGCGATAAATATAAACCTAGTTTGAAACAAAAAAATATAAAAAAGATACAAATTGAAAGTTAAAATTCATAACCTTACAAATATGCAGTTACTAATTCCTTACAAGAAACGATCCACCAAGGGGTCAAATGGCCACAAGCAATTGAATTTGGTAAATCCAAACCCCCCGCTGATTTTGCGTGTTTTTTTTCTTTCATCAACAAGCACATAACTTAATTTTTGTCTGATATGGACTTCACATATTTACCTATTCGGCAGCAAAAAATTTGACTAAAATTTCAAATACTGCTTGTTAGTTTCAAACTTAATCAATCAATAATATCAAACAGGAGTGGGTTGTGCTAAATTTTTTTATAAAATCTAATAAGTTTTAAATCAAGTAAAAAACGTCTAACTGTCTTCTTCACATGGAACAGAATACAAATTCGATGGCCGCAGAATCTGAACGGGTCGTATAATGATTATTTGAAAAAGCATACGTGCTTAGATTGTCTTGTCGCAAAACTGGAAAAGACCACACGGGTTTGAAAATTTTATGGGTTATTTTACAGTTGCAGTCGGCTTTTGTATAAAGCATCAGAGCAGAGAGCTTAGCTCTGTTTTAAGACCAGTTTCCATATTTATCGTAGTGTACCACACATACGAGTCATCTGCATGTGGGCTAGTGGCTAGTAGAGCACCTATGAAGTTTACTATTGAACGGGACGACACCGACACATGACGATTCGGTTGTCGACAGAAAATTATCGAGTCATTTATTCAGATTAAATTTATTCACAATAATTTATTGTATACTGAATACAAATCTAAGCTCAAAGTTGGGGGATAAATGGCAAAAAACCGAAAAAATAAAAAAACGACAAATCTCGGATTTAGTAATTCCTCTGCATGATAATTAAAATCTCATAATTAACTTCACGTAGAGTAGTTATAGTAATGGGCCAAAATCGAAAATATTTTTTTTGCATATCTTTACGTTTTGAAGGTTTCTGAGCATTTTGGCATACCTCAGAAAAAATGGATGTGTGTGTGTTTTGTGTGTCCGCATTTTTTGTTCACGTTTTTTGGCGCACGGATCAACCGATTTGAATGGTTAAAAAAACATTCGATTCCTATTGATAAGGAGATGTGCTGATTAGTTTATGCTAAAGGCAGGTCCAGTCGTTACGGAGATAAGGACTAAAGAGTGCAGAAAATAAAAATCGAGATTTTGAGAGAACGGAGTATCCGGAGTAACGATTGGGAAAAGTTGTGTTTAGATTTTTACAAAGGCAGGTCCAGCCGTTTTGGAGATACCGAGCTAATCGTGCAAAAAATGACAGCTTTTGATAGAACTAAGCATCCGATTTGAATGATTCAAAAAACTTTCTGCTTGTGACAAAATAATTGTTTTTGGAATTTTTGGATTTTTTTTTCAAATATTTTTTTTTTAGAACATTTTTTTTGTAATCGAAAATAATTTTTCAATTTTAATTCTGGCTAATGTTCTAAAGCTCACTTATATACTTTAAATAAATAAATTTATTTTTGTAATTTAGTTTATATAATTCTTATAAATCTTAGACAATATTATAGTATTTATAATAATCTATTTGAAAACATTTAATATTTCTCGAACATTTCGTTACGGTACGGAAAGTTCCAGCAATTTGCCTTAAGGCACGATGCCATACACAACTAGTTTCTGTCGTTTCTTGGCTTTTTTTATCTTGAATAACTATTGAGTATTCATTTAAATGACCTATCAAGATTTTTTCAGATCACTAGGTATTTTTTAAATATCTTTCAGATATTAAAATTACAAGTTTTTGTAGTTTTCATATGTTAAAATTACAAGTTTTGTGTTTGCAAAATACCCAGAAGCAATGCGGAGTAAATATGTTTGCAAATTACTGCTGAATTATACAAAAGAAAGAATAAATCATTTTATTGAAAGTCGATACTTATTTAAGGCATGAAGGGCCAGGAAACGACAGAAATTACAAGATTTCTATTATAATATAGAAGAATTTTAGATCAGAGATTTCGTCGATTTTTTACCTTTTTTACATTTTTTCATGCGAGATTGGTGTTTAGTGACAAAAACAACATTAAAAACATATGCCGCACACCCAGCACAGACAACTTTTTTTTGTGGACCCGTGTTATTATTTTAACTATTCTTCTATTTGGAGGTAAACGAACACTGGTAAACTAAATTAAAATTACTGCATTTTAATGATGATCAAAGTTTTGGTTTGATTCTCGAAAAATGGGGCTCGCCGGTAGATAAGCGGTTAAGAGCGACGAGACTTGTTTCAGAGGTCCCGGGTTCGATACCCACATCGAGCAGCCAGTTGTCAAGCAGCAGTGACAACGATTTTCACTTGGAAATGAAGATAGTAATATGTTCCAAGTGAAAATAGCCCTCACCCGGCATTGCTGCACCAATAAAAATACTCGCCCTATTGCAGAAATTGTAATAATAATAAATCATATATAGATGTGACAACTGATTGGATTGCCATCTGTCAAACAGACTAGTATTAAGTCAAATCAGCATAACAGCTTATAGGACTATTGGGTTCTGATTGCTCTTCAAAAATAATTAAAATAAAAAAAATCTCGAAATATCATGATCTTATATTCTTCCCCAGTAAGTTTATGAATTTTAAGAATCTCGCCGACGATCAAGTCGTCCCATTCCGTCCGATGTACCAGGGCCCTTTCCTTTGTGTCGTCGTACTTGTCTTGCTGTCAGTTCATGTTTTTGCAGTCCGTCTTTTTTCGTAATTCATTGCATGCTCCTCCGCTCGAATAGATTATTCCGTCGATCCTTTATCAATTCTTTATCATTGCTCGTAGTAGTTTTATTTATTTATTTGTGCCGTGTGCATTCGCTTCGTAACAATAATAAAATTGATCGTTTCTAGTTCTCAGCACAGCGGAATATAAATAATGTTTTATCTATCGCCGAGCATAAATCGAGATCACGAACGGATTTGCAGTTCAATTCCTTCTATATGCTGCTTATACTTCAAGACAGTTGAATGGCTTAGGTGAATTCAATCTTATTTGAAGGTAAAAATTAAATTTTTTACTATTCTAAAATAACTTATTTGTTATGCATTTAATTTTATTAATGTAACAATTTAGAAAGTTAAAATAATTTACTCATAAAAATTTAAAATTTAATCATTTAATCTGTCACAACTTAAAAATTATGCGAGGAATGTAATATTCGCTATATTATATTATTCATTGATTTTATGACTGCAGTAATGATCGACAAAATTAAGAAAATTTGAAATAATATCAGATTCAATTGTCACATAATGTAAACAATGCTTGTAATTTGATTTTAATTTCAATTGAAAACTAGATACAGAAAGCAATTTTAGAATACCATGTAGATTAACTTAATTTTGCATAATTCCACTATATGTCGATTTCCTATTATGAAATGAGAGTTTTGACTATAGAGGACCAATTACAATTGTTAATCTTCTCTCACTACAGGTACAGTTTTTTAATCTTCTCTCACTATAGGTTAGAAAGCTGAGTGATCGTCAGTTTCATATTACCAAAAGCCCAAAGTTTTTACGATATTGCTGAATTTGCCAATTTCGGTACCAAACAATAATTTTCTAATGCAATGTAATAATTATTTTCATACTTTATCCTGTTTCTGGATCAGGGGTCCCGGGTTCGATACTCACTTCGAGCAGCTTGTTGTCAGACGGCAGTAACAACGATTTTCACTAGGAAATATAGATAGCAATATGTTTCCAAGTGAAAACAGCCCTAATACGGCATTGCTGCACCAATTAAATGCATCACTATTACAGTAAAGGTAATATAAAAAATTCAGCACATAGAGATGTTACAACTGTTTTCATCTATAATAAAAATAAACGTAGTTTGTAACATATTAATCACAACAGCTCATAGAACCCATAAGTTCTGATCGCTGTTCAAATAAATTTAAAAAAAAATCCTGTTTCTGATACTGTCCCCAATTATTATTTTCCAGATTGGGGACTTAAATAAAAATTACGCAACGGATATTTAAATGATTTTTTATAGTCAGAAGAATCTCTAAAACATCTATCTCTTAAACAAACCCTAAACAAACTGTCTCAATATCATAAGCATTTTTACTTCAAGTTACCATTGCAATAAATAATATTTGTGTTAGACTTAATATCGTTTCAGCATTGCATTTTATTGTAATTATTTCTGTAAATCAAATTCTGTATCCAAAGATATATTTAAAATATATGGAATTTTTTATCAATGTTTCATAATATTCAATACATCCAGATCAAAGTTTGAAAAAGCCTTGAGAATAATTTGACTTTGAGACAAGAAAATAAGAAAGCCATACATTGGAAAAATATCATTTTAAAATTCTGACCTATTTTTTTGAAATTATAATAATTTAAACTCTTTATACTACATCACTCCCTGAGATATATTAGTTTCCAGCAATGCTACTAGCTACGATAACAAAAAAAAATTAATACATCTGTTTACAAATGGTAATTGAACCAGACCAGAAGAACCAGAAGAATTGAACATTCTTCATTCATAAGCTCAACTTGTGAAATCAGATATTTACAATTCCACTTATAGCCCCATTTTAATATAATATGCATGTTTTTGTACAGGCAAGAATTACTTGAAAAAGATTTACAAAGTTTAATATAATTATAATTTGAAATGCATAAATAGATAAACTAATGATTTTTAGTTAATTTTTTAGAAGACAATTGCATTTTAGCGACCAGTTTTATCAATTTCACGTGGAAAAAATGAAAGCAATTCTTTTATTTAAATTACTTTAATCAAGACTTGGTTTAATCCAAAAGTTTCATTGTAAATCACGATAAGTCAATAAGATTTGATTTTTTCACCATATAATTTTTTACTGGGCCGCCTGTTGTCGTCAAGTGCTACAGGGTGTGACATATTTTGAGACTCTTTCCACTTAGCTAATCAAATATAGAATACTCAGCATGGAAATTGTTATGTAGTCCTTTAAAAACATTTAAGTCAAGATTTTTAATGGTGTACCACTACTTGTTAGATGTTATCTGAAAATTTGAATAAATGGATACTAATATGTATTCTGTTAAGCGGGTTGTGCACCAAGAATAACGTTGGATAGGTCAGTGCTTGTATATTAAATGAATGGATTATAAGTTTCTTGATGATATGAAAGTTATTATTAAAACTACTTAGGATATTGTTAAAATCAGTTACATTAGAATAATGAATCGTGAATAATGTGGAATCTCGGATCTAAAACGACATGATATGGAATATAATACCTTGATAATGTAAACTACTGAATTGATTAATAGATAAATGAGAGTCAGTCATTAATATATACTTAAAGAATGAAACATACACTATTGCAATAACAATTTTTAGATAGCTTATCACATATTAGTTAAAAGTATGAGCCTTGTCTTCATATGTTAGTTAATTAAAGTTAAAGATAATCAATCATGCTGAATATGAACAAGTAAAAGTCTAGTTGGATATACCCCAAGATCGTATCACGTTCTTTCGAGAAAGCTAAAAACTTGAATTTATAACATAGGGTAGGCAGGGGCACAACGGGACTTTGAGCAATTATACTGTGAAAACCAAATCAATTACATCACCTCAAATAACACATAACAAACAAACAACTATCTATGTTCAGTAAAACTTTCAGCTTTCATCATCGTAGAAATGTGTTTTTCTCTCGCTGTTTTTCAAAAATTTGTTAAGTGGTTCTTTTTATCCCAAAGGCGGGGTAAAATGGGACGGCCAGGCGGTCTAATGTCTTATTTTTTAATTTTAGAAAGATTTTTACTAAATAGAGACATATGTATGTAAGTATATATTCACATGTTTTAGTACTGTGTCAAGCTCTGTAAGTGAGAGTTGATGTTTTTTGTATTTTCAAAAAATAAATGTAATTTAAATAAAATATTAAAGACGGTGTAAATACTATCTATTTACGTAAAACATCCTATTAAATTTAATTGAACATAATTTTAATTGAATTTAATCATTGTTTTTGAAATAATATCTCACCTTTCCGACAACCTACTGGTTAGCATGAATTTTTCAGACTAAGACTGGCCAAATCGGTTTAGTATATAAGAAGATCAAAGTTATCAATTATCATCATTAGTAAATCATGAAATAGGTAGATATGTTTTTTTTTTTTTTTTTTATATATATTTATTAACAGCAATCAAAAATTATAAAAGCTATTATGCTAAGTTTTACAAATAAACATACATTACATAAAAATTACATATACATATACATCTATACAAACACAAACAAAATACAACATGAATAATTATGTGAAATAATATTATAGTATTCGAATCTCTCCAGTGAGAGATTTACAAATAAGTGCTAAGTTGTATCAGTGGGCCATTTTCGTTTGAGTCTTCTCATTGGCGGTACATTGAGCAAAGATGTTACTAAATCATTCGAGTGAAACTCTAATTTTAACAAATGATTATTTTTCTGTCATTAATAACTTCTTGAACAAATGGAACTTGAAGATCGTTATGAATTATATAATTTGAGACATACCAAGGAGCGTCTGTTATTGTCCTAAGTGTTTTTGACTGGATTCTTTGAATCATTGCAATATTAGATTTCGAAGCACTGCCCCATATTTCGGCTCCATATGTCCAGATCGGTTTGAGTATTGTCTTATAAATAAGTATTTTGTTTTCTATAGACAATTTTGACTGTTTCCCAATAAGCCAGTTAAGCTCTTGGGATTTTAATCTAATTTGTTGAATTTTATATTTTATATGAGTTCTCCAAGTCAATCGCCTATCTAGATGAATTCCAAGATACTTCACGGATTCAGACTGCGGTAGCAGTTCATTGTTAAAATATACTGATGGGCATGTATCTTTTCTCAGAGTGAAGCATATGTGCTGGGATTTGGATTCGTTTATTTTAATTTTCCATGCATTTGTCCAATCTGCAATAATATTGAGGTGGGATTGCAATTTATGTGAGGCTCTAATTGGATCCTTATCTACAGCTAGGATGGCAATATCGTCAGGTAGATATGTATGAATAATTGTTTATATAAATATAAATTTGGTTTGGTAATTTTGTTTAAAATATTTGGTAATTGATTGCTTGCATAAATATATACTTGCATGCATAAATATAAAATGGTCGCGGTTGGTAGTCCGGATAATTGCAAATCCGTATAACTATGGTCCGGATAACAAGTTTCTACTGTACACACACGCATAATATATATATATATATATATATATATTTCTAGTATTCATAAAGCGTTACTATATAACGTTCTGTTGTTCACGAAGCGAAGCAGCGTAAAGTCGGGTGCATCAGATGTGAAACCGCAAGTACCAGATCTCCTACGTATGATACGAGGATGCGTGGGTCTTTAAACCCAAGACAGTAATGTCCTGCAATGCTCCCATATTTTTCTCGCTATCGTCTCCAGCAACTTGGTTTGCGATAAAAATGTGTTTTATCTTGCGGCAATGAGTCGTTATTCTGAATTGCGAGGTAGTTTTGTGTGAGCACCGCGTAGTAAGAGACTTGCTGCTGCTGAATTTATTGCACACAGAGCGAGGGCATGCTTTTGAAAATGCGACAATCTGATGATAGCTAAATAGTTTATAAAGCACTTTTGTGTCTTGTGAACTATAGAACAAAATGTTTTATATGCTTAAAAATATTTCGTCTTTGTCATTGATATTAACAGTTTGTCTAATGACGTTGATTGAGATCAGTATTGGTGCTCGACATCATCATTTCAATTTTTTATGTGTTATATATTGAACTTGTTAGTACTATTGAACGATCAAAATGGGGCTTGAAACGTAAAGACTAAATTCGCTTAAGACTAAATTCCTTCATATCGATGCTTTTATGTATATTTATATTTAAGCATATATATATATATATATATAATATATATATATGTGTGTGTGTGTGTGTATTTGATATTCACAGTCACAATCAACCCTTCATTGCGTGATGGTAGAAATGATTTTCTTCATTTAGTTTTTTTCGAATTAAATATTTTTCATTCTATTTTACGAATATGTCTGTTGTTAAGTATCATTTCCATTGATTATTTTTTTTAGGTTTGTGTTTGAATAATTTGTGTGTTTTGTCCAATAAAGCAAAGTTAAATTGGGATTCGAAACGTATGGATCTATTACAATTATTTTAAGAAATTTTTTCTATTTTTATCATTAAAATTGTATTAAAATTATCAACATTGAGAAATATTTATAGGGTAGGGCGGGGCTAGTTGAGCAACTTTTTACTTAAACGGATGTAGCTTCTCAATAAAAAGTCTTAATAAATTGCTATACGGCTTAATGGATTTGTTGTTTATCGCTTAACAAAAGTGTTAATACTATTTTATGGTAATAAGTAAAATTTAAAAGCTACAGCTGTTTGAATGCAAAAAGTCACGTATGCTTAATGTACCCCATAGGTGAGGCAAGTTGAGCACTAAGAAAGTATAATGAAATCATAGGTTTAATGTCGATAATAATGCAATAAAATAAGTTTTTAATAACCAGTTCTATATTTATAGTCTTTATTGACAAAGAACAAAACTTATAGTAATTTGCTTTGAATAATTAACGACGAAAAGTAGAATCAACAAAACAATATCGTATCTTAGGAATTATTTTACCATTATATTCAGTATTTTTGTTTAAAATCATTATTTCTTTATATTATTACTCATAGACTTAGCTTAAATCTTAAAATAATAAATTTTCTGGAAGTTTTGGTAATTGGCTTAGTGACAGAACAAGTTTAGCAACTATGCTCAACTAACCCCAACTCGGAATTTCAAAATAAAAGTGAGTTTATGAAAAAACCGTGAAAATTATACGCAGAATCTCTGTGCATATTAAAAGTACTATAATTATGTGGGAGAATAACATTTACCTGATTAAAATAAATAACATTTGACTAAACCAACGAAAACTCGTAATGAATGACTTTTTTACTTTTTGGTCTCAAAATAAACAAAACGCCCGTCAGCTTCACTCATTTGTCGAGCGGCCACTAGCGATCGCGGGATGTTTATTTCTCCTAAACCTCTATCTTTCCGCCATATAATGCATAAACGGAGGGTGAATAGTTTTCGAGATATTTCGATTGCTCAACTTGCCCCTATGCTCAACTAGCCCCGCTCTACCCTATCATATAAACTCCCCAAAAAGCTAAAATTGTATTCAATTTATTATAACTAATTGTAATCCCTAGTCTCAAACAGATCGAGATGTTAGTATATACAGAGCCATATATAGTATAAAGCTTTTGATATGTTGTGTTAAACAAGATTAAATGACAATAAAGATCTGATGAGATAGTCACAATTATATCCAGGGGTGTTGTGCTATTTTTTTTTTACCGGAACGCTAAAATTAAAAGACCGGTTCAAAAACCGGTTCGCTTATTTGGTCCGGTTCGGTTCAACCAAGGATGAGATATGTAAAAATTGCAAATAACGAAATTTCCCATCAAGGCACATTTCAGATGAAGATTCATACGTTTGTCGCAATTTTTTAGGATCACTGAAATAAACTAAGTAAGTTCAAGACATCTACCAATACTGAAAAACAACAACTGGATATTTTAGTTCATAACTTTATAATAAAAATTATTAGAATTTGCCATTGGCCCATTTGAGTATGATATAAACTATGCCAAGAATGAGTATTGTACGGCCCGTGGGCTGCTTGCATTTCGAAAAAAATAGTAAAATAACCCTACGGGATCTTAAAAATTTTTCTTAATTTTTTTTTGCCGGAACGTGTTGCTGCTCAAAAATGATTTGCTGGAACGACGTTTCCGCGAGTTTCGGCTCGACAACACCACTATATGAAAACTGGAATAATTGTTTAAATTCCAAAAGAAAGAAAACAACAAAAAATTATCTAAATAATGTGGGATACCATCACAGATAATCACAATTATATATAATATATCTAAGATATATCTGAAAAACTGAAATAAATTCTTAAATTCCAAAAGAGAGACAACAACAAAAACTGATCTAAATGGTGTGGGATGATAACATTTAAATGCAGAGATAATATTTGGAAGTGATCACTGCGATGCAAACAAGATAGACAGGTTTTGAAAAAGACAATATAAGCATTAAGAATGTTTTCATACCATGCATCTGCCGTTAGGGAGATCGCTTATTATAATAATTCCTGTGATCAACATCATCACTATGTGGCGACTGCCAAATTATTAAGGTGGTATTCTAGTGTAGAGCGATGAATTTTAGGTCATTTTTAAAGTGTCGTAAAAGAAAGCAATGAATGTTTTTACTATCCATTTTATTACCACTTGTTTATTAATATTATTAAAATACAAAACAAAAATTAATAAATAAAAAAGTTGCAAATTGTAAAAACTGGCAGCTGATGAAGTAGGTGGTCTCAAAAAATTGGCACGTCAGCCTGACTGATTTCAGTTCAGCCGCCCTCCAAGCCATCGGAAATGCAAAAATAGAAAGATTATTAATCTACAATGATGTCGCAATCGCACGAACTACCGATGAGTAAAAAAAATTTTTTTACGACTGTGCTTTTTACTGTTTTTTTGAGTTTCTCGAATTTTTAAAAAATAGTAAAATTGGAATTTGAAGATAATCCTAGCTCGGGCTATAGATTGGTCCATAAACAAGACTCTCTGAATATTTCCAGTGAATCGGTCGGTTAAAACTCGAAATCGTCTCAACAGTACTGAAAAGTCTGTCTGAGAAAACGCGTTTAAAGTTTTGCGTTGAAGCCAAACCAGTATGGAGACCGAGTCAGTAAAATGCCTATATCTCCGAAATTAATGAAATTTTCAAAAACCTTTTCGTACCCATATTCTTAGATAGTTAAACTTTGAAAATATGAAATAAAAAAAATCGATTTTTTTGAATTTCTACACTAGAACCCCCCTTAATGCATTCTTAATTTCATAAAATCTTCTATCTTAACATCAAATTTTATCAATATAGACATTCCGACATTTCTATATTTCAAACTTTCTTCATTTACATGTTCTAGAAGTAACATTACGAAAACATTTCTTTTTAAACATGACTTCAAACAAATAAGCCACAGATTATAAGAAAAAAGATGAAGCAAAGCTTTCCTTTCCTAAGAGAAGAAATATTTTGTTAACCGCGATGCGTGTTTCTTTCGTTTGAAAAATGCTGTTGGCAAACGAATGTTTGCGCAACGGTGCAGCGGTGTGGCGGTGCGGCGGTGCGGCGGTGCGGCGGCGTGGCGATTGCCCGATGCGTAATATAAACAGTACGTGATATGTCCACTGTTTTATTTGTTTTACGGATGCTGTACGTGTTGTTACACTCTGTGTTCGAGACTCCGAGAAAATCGCTCGTAAAAACCATGTGAAAGAAAATAAACGTGGGCCGATTCCGCCAACTAGGAAGGGCGCTAGCCACCCTTATTACCAATTTTAGAGTTACGATAATAATTACATAAAAGGTCCCATTAGAGATTTTTAGATTTTTTTCGTAAAAAAGAGTTATAGCACAAGAGATCACCATAGTAAAAATTATAATCAACTAGCTGTACCCGTTCACACTTTGCCGTGATTTATTTTAAATTAAATAGTTGAACAAAGATGTGCGATTCATTTTTATATTATAGATTTCAATGCAAGAAGGTCATTGTGGAGATGATTTCTAGAGAATCTACGCTCGAGATCTCAAAATATTATTTTATGTACCTATGTATTTTTGAAAAATAACAATGAATAGTAACAAATTATCATATGTATTAGTAACAAAAAAAATCTGTTCAACAACTTAAAGCACTTTAATTTTATTCTTCTCATGCTATAGGGAAAGTACGGACAAAATTATATGGTGTTTTGTTTTTCAATGACTATTTTATTTAATGTATATGTATTATAATCACTCTAAATCGTTCTTACTCATCTTAGATTGTCAGTACATAGGTTTTTAAATAAGTAGGAACTATAATAACACATTTATGAAGAAAAAATGCAACTAATTACAAAAA
>NW_020538040.1:58508297-58529413 GCF_003426905.1 Ctenocephalides felis | reverse complement strand
TTCCTCGACTGTTCAATTACGGTACGTTCAATTAAGTTTCAGCAATCTGCCTTAAGCACGATGCCTATGTACCACTAGTTTTAAGAGAATTGTGACTTTTTTAACTTCTCGTAGAGTAATTAACTTCTCATAGGTAAGTTATAGTAATCGCAAAAAAATCGAAAGTGCAAATTTTTATATATTTTTACGTTTTAAAGATTTATGAACATGTTGGCATCTTAGAAAAAATGGCTGTATGTGTTTGTATGATGAGATACACTTTTGCTGGACGATTTCGCGAACACTGTTCAAACAGCCGTTTCGAAGATACGGGCAAAAGGTCCAAAAATGGTAGTTCAGTTTTTGAGAGAACGGAGCGTCGATTTGAACATTAAATTTTTGGGTAGGCAGATCTAGCGGTTTCGAGATTCAAGGAAAAAGTAAAATATTATGTCATTTTGCGATCAAAAATGATCATCAGACATATGCACAAAATATTATCAGATACTTTATAGAGATTTCAATAATGAGCAAAAAATTTGTTTGCATTTTTGTGGTTTCCGTACCAATGTTCATCGGCCAGACTGCGACGCGGCGCTTCGTTATTTTTAAATTTTCAAAAGTTTCAAAATATTTCAAAACTCTCAAAATATATTTTTTTTAAAAAGTTTCAAATTATTCAAAACTCTCAAAAATATATTTTTTTCAGTTTTCACAAAAATTTAAAGCATTTTTTATAACTTGATTTTTGGTACGGGAAGTTCCGGCAATTTGTCCTAAGTAACGATGCCATGCACCACTAGTTTTTTACATGCATCCAAATAATTTTATTATTTCAACAAAAAATGTGCTACATTATATTACTGCAGTTTAGTGATTCCAAAGATTTGTAGCAAACTTCTCTGGCAGTGAGTTTGTGTGATTCTTGGTCCGTTGAATAGTGTAAGTAAAAGACCCAAGTTCAACCGAAAATCTATCTAAATTTTATTGTCGTCTGAAGGTGTTTTCCTTTTTATTGGTATTTTCTTTCCATGTTATCATTTTGTGCAAATGTTAATCAAGATAGTTAACTGTATCTGCTTATCCTTTTATCATTGAGATGGAAAGCAGGACATGCCACTTTGCGCATGTAAAAATATTATGTTGTGACTACTAAGATTCACTTATAATCTCCACAAGTTTAACTACTTTTGGATCTGGTCAAAATAATTTTCAGCAAGTTGATTCAATGTCAGGATGGTTGTTATTGCCATTAAAATGTCGTCTTTTGGTCGCAATGTAAATATTTATAACTGATAAAAAATGTTCCATCTTCTGGCATGACCTTATGATAGATAAATCATATCGTTACACCCTTGGATAGTAGAATGAAATGCTGCCTGTTATTGATGCCCTGACCACTATCCAGATCTGTTCACATTGTCACAATCTTGTTATTTGTTCGGTAGTACCATGTATAGATTATTTCTCGATCATCAATAAGAGGTTCCAAATATTCTTTAAGATTTTCTAAGAAAAAATGATGTAATTAGAAGTAAGAGTCTGTGTCTCTATCTTTTTTCGAATCTTTATGAGGTTTTGGATTTTTAAGGATATTAGAATTTTTTATGACAATACTATAAATTGTTAAGAATGGTAAGCATTTGAAGTTCTAAGTTCAAAGTTTATTAATAATAATATTTGCAGTGCTGGTGGCTTCTTCAGGTTTTGCTTTTCGCCATTTTTTTTTTTCTTTGTGATTTTGCAACTATAAATATTGACGAAACATCTGATTGGATCTCCTTTAAAATATAATAATCATTTTCTTCTTGTTCAGCGCAATTTTTAAAATAATAGTCAATTTCTTACACAGATTATAATAATTTTCAGGTAGCTGTTTGATTCTGAGGTAGCTAATTACAACACGTGTTGAGTTGATCTGTTAATAGTATTTCAAATGGCAATATCTGTTACTCATTGGAGGTCTCTTTGAGCATTCATTTTTTTTGTACGCCTTGCAACCTATGTGTAGTTGGCTGGGTGTTTTTTTCCAACTTTCCAGTTCCTGACAGGATGGCTACGTTTCCAAATGTGTTCAACCTGAAGAACATGAATTTAGATTTTGAAACTAGGTTTAAGGATGATTTGACTATGTTAAAACCGCGTGGGTAACTAATATAGTGAAATAGATGAAAGAAAATGGCATAAGACCAAAAACTGATAAAAATAATGATACAAAAATGAATGTCAGCAATTGTTTCAGAAAACATATACCAGTTACTTATCACATACTATGGAAATTGCAAGGTATATAATGATGTTTTTCCATAGTCATACCTAACGAAAATGCTATTTAACAAAAAGAAAAGAAGCAGCTGTGTAAATCGTTAGCTAGAAGATTTAAAAATAAACATTACAACTGTTATCAAATGCTGATAAATTTATTAAGCATCAGATTCATCCTGTTGATTAAAAACCTTCACATGTTAAAAAACATCTAAATAGTTATTTTTCCATTCGTTATGAATAATATAAACCTAACTATTTTCTTATAAATAATAACTAAGTTATTTCAATCTTCAAAAAAATTTATCACTTAAATCAGTGGCGATTTTCTCTTCTGTCTACGACATAGTTTTCTATTAGTAAGAGAGTTTGCTAGTGAATTTGGATGAGTGTTAAGCTTGTTTCTATATTTATGCGCTTTTTGTTTTTACATATTTTATAGTAAGTGTATTTGTGTCGAATGAATCAGCCAGTTAGGAACAGTCAGTGTTCCGAAATTTTTGTATTATTAATTCCCGTGGGGTAGTTAAGGTATTGGGCCGAAAAATCGAAAATGAAAATTTTTGCATATCTTCAGGTTTTGAAGGTTCCTGCACATTTTTGCATACCTCAGAAAAAATGATGTGTGTTTTGTAAGTCCGCATTTTTCGTCCACGGTTTCGGGCGAGGATCAACCGATTTGAATGGTTCCAAAAACATTCGATATCTATTGATAAGGAGATGTGCTAATTAGTTTTTGTCAAAGGCAGGTCTAAGCGTTACGTAGATACGGTGGAAAGAGTTCAGAAAATACAAATCGTGCTTTTGAGAGAATGGAGTATCCGATTTGAATGATCTAAAAAACATTTAATTTGTAATAATTGGCAGGTCCGGCCATTTTGAAGATACAGAGCTAAATGTGCAAAAAAAATGGCAGTTCTTGAGAGAACTAAGTGTCCAATTTGTATGATTCAAAAAAGTTTCTGCTTGTTTTAACAAAATAATTGGAAACAATTTCTTTTCAATTTTTTTTGTATTTTAAAAATAATTCAGATTTAATTTCAATTCTGACTGTAATATACTGAAATGTAATATACTTTAAATAAATAATCTCAACTTTTCAAATCAGTTTATATAATTCTTTTAAATATTTGACAATGTTACGGTATTTATAATAATCTTTTTGAAAACATTTAATATTCCTCGAACATTTCGTTACGATACGATAATAATACGATAATTTGCCCTAAGGCAGGATGCCATACACCACTAGCTTCTGTATTAGTATTATTATGCACACTACCCCATAATTGCATTCCATAGCACCAAATTGGCTGAATAATATTTTATATAGAATCAGTTTATTGTAAGAGCTTTGTTTGGATTTAGTCCCTAATAAGCAGTAAAGCTTTTTGGTTTTTATCTCGAGCTGTTGTTTTTTTTTCATATGAATTAATATTACTATTTGTTCAATTTGAAACTGATGAAAAATCAATATTTATATCAATAGCAAATAAGGGGTCCATCATGAAGCGAAAGACATCCCAATGGGGTTTACGGCACAAAATGTTCAATGTTAATAGCTTATATTAAAGTGTTTTCTGTGGAATTGTGGTTTATAAGAAAAAGTGTTGTGGCGGGAATAACTTACTCAGTAGCGTTCTCGACTCACACGCTGGAGGAATTCGGTTCGAATCTCCAGCAATACCGGATTTAAAATATAAAATATTAAACTAGATTAAGAGTTGTTAATTTGTAGAATACAAGAAAAAATGTATTTGAAGTAAGAAAGAACAAAGAGGTTTAGTTTAGACGATGAGAAGAACATATTGAGAGACAAGAAGTATGAAAGTCAGTAAAAAAAATTGAATGGAAGATTAGGATATAAGAAGAGATAGCATATATATATGATGAATGTATAAGAAAATATAAGTAAGAGTTGTGTAGAATATGATAAAAATATATGAATAGTGTAATGGCTAAAAATGCTGTAAAGCGGAGGCCAATAAAATTTGAAAAAAAAAGAAAAAGTGTATAAGGAAGAATGTGTGGAACTAATATTTATTGTATAATAATGTGTTTTTGTGCGAAATGAATGCATGTAAATTGTTCATACACGTAGTTTTCCAGTAGAATTTCAAGTTACCAAAAGACTGAAAAAGTACGCCTACTCACTCCTGCCGAGAATGCGCACAAGAGTGTCCCTCCGCGTCGCTGAAAGAAGGCACTGCATTTGTTCCATGCTCCATTCTGGCATCGGCCTTCGTACTGAGAGGGTGTGCTCGGTCAAGCTTCCAAAGCTCTTGGCACGCGATAACTACGAAAATTAACGCACGTGATAATTTCAAGTGTCAACGGAGTGATTTTCGATCTTATTCTCAGTGATTTATCTGTTTGTGTGTTTATTACCACGGTGTTTGAAATCTTTTTTTTCTTTATCTAATTTTTCATGATTTTCCCAAAAATGTTGGGTGTTTTAGCAATCTTTTTACTAGCGACGAATGTTGCTCTAGTCAAAGCCGGCAGTTGCAAAGAAGCTTCTTTATGCTGTACGGGTCGCGATTCGTCTTGTGTCGTCCAAAAGACGCCGATAAATGCAATTATTGAAGATTTGAACGATAAACCGTGCTACTGCGATCATGCTTGCCTCAAACTAGGAGATTGCTGTCCGGATTTCAAGGACGCTTGTGGAGGTAAGGCGATTAGTTTCCACGGAGAGAAAATTTATAGACCGATAAAAGTAATAAATAGAGAGTAGCAGAATAAATACGGTGCTTCTTGCTCTGTTAGTAATTTTGATATGGAATGGTATATAGGTCTATTACTCTGTGTTAAATAAAGACGAAAATTATTTATAATTTATTGCTATTGTTACCTAGTATAAACAATGTAAATTTTAATTATAATATTCATTGGAACGCTAACACGTTTAACAAATTTATTTTCTATACAAGTTAAATGTTTATTACAGATACCTGCATAATTTAAAAGATAATTGCTGATAATCTTGATAAAATATGTGACAAATTGCATTTCTTTCGGTTACCTTAACAACTACATTTAAATTGTAGAACATCATAATTTTCTTAATTGATAACACTTTGTCTATATATTGAACAACGTAATTATTTAGGGTTTTCAATTTCAATTTTTTAAAATTCTTGAGTGGGACATCCCATGTTCTCCAAACGTAGAAAAGATTTATAAATTGTAATGTTTGCATATTTTTTGAAAAGATTGATTGCATTTTTTATTCTTATTTTATTTCTAGATTTTACCATATATAATAGCTAATTTACAACGATGTTTTGTAAACCATTTATTAATTTAAATAATATGTATCTCTCATATTTATTCGACAAAAATCGTGATATTATGGATTTAAAAAATGTCCATTTCATTATTTTACCAATTTCTTAAGAAAAAATCTCTTTTATGAAATGCATATTAATATGTATATCAACTTCTGCTCTTTATCTCAGACAAAATTTAAATATGGTTTTTCAATTCCTATTTGTAATGTTATATGTATGTAAAATATATTTTACATATTGAAGTGTTATAATACGACGTTGATCAATTAAAAATATGACAAAGAATTATAGAAACGGTTAATTTGAAGCTGGTGATTTAATTTATTTTATTCTATGATACATTATTAATTACATCTTCGGGAATGTTTTTTGATGGGAAAAAATCATCTTTCTTTTTAGATATAATATCAATCACAATTATAAGCTGAAAATTTAAGTTTCTTAAAGATAATGCGATGCATTAATTATTTTATATATTTTTATGAATGTGTTTATGGGTTTGTAAAGTATTTTATAACAACACTCATGAGTTATTACGACAATGGAATAAACCACGATTTGACTCTTATCGCAGACATCAATTTATTATAATAAATGAGAACTATAAAAGTCTTAATTAAGAAATAAAATCTTGTACATTCCTAGAAAGCATATTCGAGAAATAGGAACTAATATGCAATTACACTCATAAACATGATATATAATATATATATATATATATATATATATATTAGAATTTGTTAATATATATATTTATATATATATATATCTATATACATTATTTTTAGATAATTAACACATTTTACGAGTTTATATTTTAGTAAATACACATTTGCCTGCAATCATTTGATGTGCTCAGCTTTCTTGGTACATTACTTGGAACTTTGTAGAATTATAAAGTAATTACTTTATATTAGCAAAACATTCATAAACTTTGTCAATTTGGTATTAATATTGTAAATTTAGTGAATTGCTTTGACTTTCCAAACATACTGTGTTAGGTTTTTTGCCATATAAAATGATAATTTTACCAAATCATCCAAATTTTGGTATTTTCACCTAAATACCAAAAATTAGGCTTCTAGTTCCTATGTAAAAAAAATATATATTTTAATCTTATAGCTTTATATCATAAACGCTTCTACTTTTATATACTTAGGTGCAACTTCCTTAGCACATTTATGTTTTTTTTTAATACATAAATTAAATAATTACGATAATATAATTTACGATAATATATTTATTGAAGAAAAAAAGTTTAGATGATTCATGTTTAGAAATTTTATTTATTTGAGTACTAGTATTGTTGAAAAAAAATAAGAATAAAGAACATATTCATTCGCCAATCTTTCGAATGACTAACTTCTATCATAAACAGAAAAAATGAGTAGTATTATCAATAATAATTTTTAATTAAACTAATAGCGACCTTCTAAATAATACTAAGTTATACAAAATAGTGAATTTCGAAATCAATATCTTCAAAGGTTATTGTCAGTTTCAATGTTCTCCTTGCGCAAACAAGCCGATCCAAAACCTCTTAAGTACCTGTCAACAGAGTACCTGATATATTTATGACGATGTTGTTAAAGGACCACCTGTAGTTTCTTCACTAATAAGACAGACAATACAGAGGCATCCCGAGAACAATTTATTGCTATCTCTAGGAACTTTTGACCGTTTTACGTACCTTAACCTCATATTTAATATTTTTCATAAATAACATATTTGCTATAAACATGTTTTTGTGTATCTATATTTATTTGAAAAAAAAATTAATTTGTTCTTCAATATTATATACAACTGGATCGTTTGCAAGTTTAAATTTTATTGTTATACACTTCTAGAGTAATATCTTAATTTTGTCAGTTTTTTATATTTATTTCTTTACACTATGAATTAAAGCGATCAAGAGTAGTATTTAACATTTCTCTTACATTAGTAGTAATTGAAAAAAGAATGCCATTAACTTGTTGATTCATACTAATAAATTAAAAGAAGTTTCGAACAATATACTTAAATTATATAAATTATCAATCACTTTTGTTTTTCGTCCTAAATTATGTATATTTTTTGCAAAACTGTTTCAATAATAATAATTAGATTTAAAACTACAGTATTCTTTTATTGGAATATAACATTCATCTTTGAAACTATTTTTATTTATTATCTTTCCGTAGGGTAAGTTATAGTAATCGCGAAAAAATCGAAAATGAAATTTTTTATGTATCATTATGTTTTAAATGTTTCTGAACATTTTAGAATACCTTAAAAAAAATGGATGTATGTGTGTGTATGTATGTATGTATGTATGTATAAGTATGTATATGCGGATACATTTTTTGTCGACGATTTCGAGAACACGGATCAACCGATTTGAATGATTCAGAAAACATTTGATTCCTATTGATGACGAAGCTGATTAGTTTTTGGCCCTTCGGGGAAAATACGGGGAATAAGTGCCATATATTTATATCTTGTATCTATGCAGCTAACGTATCGCGATTGCTTTGAAAAAGAGTTCAAAATTTCCAAAATATTTCAAAGTATATATGTATAAAAAATATTTATTGTTTTTGTAACAAATAAAAAGGTCAATATTTTTCAAAAATTTCAAAATTCTCAAAAATCTATTATTTGCAAAATTCTAAAAAAAATGAATCTATTTTAAAAAAAATAATTTTTGGTACAGCAAGTTTTAGCAATTCTCTTAAGGCACGATGCCATGCACTAGTTTACTATCATTTATTAACAATGTACCTTTTAATAATAATATTTTGGGGAGAAAGTGTCAATTGTAAAATCCGTATGTACAAACACATGATTTCCTTATATACCTGTACCCAAATAAATATTGAAGAGGAAAAAAATGTAGTTAAGTAGTTTAGTCTCAAGGTCTCGAGCATGTCGAAATTTAGATGAAAGGTATTTAAAAGCCAGTAGTATGAGTAGTTTTGTTTTTTTTTAATATTTTTAACAGCAATCAGAACCTTACGTCCTATGAGCTGTTAGGCTGAAACTTCTCCTCACTTCGTATTTTTTTTATGGTAACCCAATGGTTAATCCATCCATATTTGATGATATTTGTTATTAGAAGTAATCTAATAGGGCTGACTTTTTTATTGGTGCAGCAATGCCGGGCAAGGGCTATTTTCACTTGGAAACATATTGCTATATATATTTCTAAGTGAAAATCGTTGTCACTGCTACCTGACAACAGGTTGCTCAAAGCGGGTATCGAACCCGGGTCCTCTGAAACAAGTCCCGTCGCTCCTAACCGCTTACCTACGGGCGAGCCCTAGTATGAGTAGTGATGTGATTTTATTTTTAGAACTAGAGAGAAGATTAAGTAGCGTAGATATCTGTAATAAATGCTTATGAGTTCTGTTTCTAATAGTTCATTCCCAAATAAGCGATGTGTTTTAGTTTCTTACCGTGTCGCAACTCGGTCGCAAAGTGCCAGTGATTTGTTACCGGCGGAAGGTGCGCGACGACGTTGAAAAAAAGTACCGTAATTTTTCTCCAGCTTCGAAGGTGCCGTGTCAAGGTTTAAACGATCCCAATGTTTTCAGCGAATAAAATGGCAATTCCTTTGTATAATCCTAATACTGAATAATGCCGCCCATGTTCGTTGATGTATTAGACAATCTGCTTAATTACTTACTATTACAAATCTTATTGTTCTTTCCGAATACCGAGCGCGAATGAAATGAAAAGAAATTGTTTCAAATATATCTTCCTTTGCGCACCGAAGGTTTTATTTTAATTAAATCTATTCAAATTAAATTCAATACGGAAACAGTTTTTTCTTTAAATGATTTTTATCATACGTAGGGTAGCTATAGGATGTTTGTAACAGTTTTTTTTTAATTAATCTTATAAATTAATTGAGATCATACTGATTATATTTATGAGATATAACAATGTATAGATGCTGTAACTATTCTTCTACCGAATTCTATAAAATAATTCCATAACTTGTTCGGACGTATTTTTATTTTTATATTGGCCATGAAGGTGACAACCTTCAGGGCATTAAGCTTTACACGAAATGGTTGCTACCCCTGGTAGAGGGAGTAGCGAAGTGTTTTAATTGAACTAGTTGTTCACTTCAAAAAGTAACGTTCGCGAAACAACATGTATAGTAAATAATAAATAAATATATCTTCTTTCATTATAACTTAGTGACAAATCAGTGATTGTATTAAGAACTGCAACAAATACATAATATATAAACAAATTAGTGTTTAATACAGTCCACAGCTACAAGGGTTAAATTATAACCCAACAACCTTATTATCAAAGCGAGTTTAATAAATTCCATAACTACGTAACATAAAATACATAACTATTGTTCATTATTTCAAAATTAATTATTTTCTAAAGCGCGGTGTTTACAACTTACCCCGTGTTTGGGGTACTTGTAGCAATTACCGTGGCAAGTAGTAACGACAAAATAGTTCTGATAATTTATTATTTGCTTATTTTTTGAGAAAATTGGCATGTTGCTGAGTAATTATTCTTATAAATCAACCTTAACTATGATTAATTCACATAAAATTTATAGTGCCCCCTGTAACAAATCCTCATCATAAATAAACGTGAATTACAATTGATACGTGTAAAAGTTATAGTGTCTCCTGTAACATAATTACAGGTGCCCATGTCATCTTTACTTGAATCTGTATATAATTCTTGTATGTTATAACTAGCCTCAGGATTTTGTTTCAACTAACTGTAGGTATGATTTTTTACATTAATCAAGATAACTAACTTATTAAGACAATTTAGCAATCACAGAATTGTTACACATTATCATTGATTGATAAGTTAAAAAAAAAATGAAATTAGTCGATAATAATAACGAAAACCGTAATTTTATGATAGTACAATTTTATGTTTTATGTCAAAATGTTCTGTATATACAGTCATAGGTTTACATGTTCAATCGAATACTTTTTTAAAATATTGTTTAAGATCCTATTGAAAAACGCTTGTTACTACTTACCTGGTACAATAAGCCTCTAGCTCTATTATAATTATAAAAATGTATATCAAAATGCTATGTAACAAAAAGATTCTCATAAGATATACGTACCCTAAGTTTTTATACTTTTATTGAATTATTAACACGTTATTTTGCAAAAGTAATTTATTGAGTAGATTCAATTATACATATATATTTTAATATACTACTATAAACTTTAAAACATACCTTGAACACAATTTTCGCATAAACGTTATGGTATGTCTTTTCATATGAAATATATCGAAAACGAATGTATACGAATGAAGTTGCAAATTAAATTAATTCCTTAGAATGTTTCTAAATAATACATTTTGAACCACTACATTGAGTTAAATTTTTATAAGCAATATATTTATTTTTTATAATTTGCTACCCGTTTCAAATTATTTTTAATATTTATTTATTTTATATTGGTAACTTATATTTACACATTAAGAACTTTAGAACACTCTTTATGAGCTCAAGAGCACCATAACAAACAATGGATAAAAAACGACTACAATAGCATTTGGATTTGATCCTCGAATGTAGAATCTTAGAAGATTTGTCTCTTTTAAATATGTTTGTATCTGAGTATTATAGCATTTCAAGCGATATCTAAGAACTCTTAAATACTGTATTATGTCTTACCATAAAATCAAAGTATGGGTATATCATATGTGTAATCTAATGCGTAAAAACGTCTAACATATACATATTTCAAAATATTATCATAAATCTGAACCTTTCCGCTATTTACACAAAAGGTTTTGACAGCGCTATCAGGTTTTTTTCAATACGCACTGGCATGAAGAAAATGGGGTTATTAGATATTCATTCATCTTCGCTTTTGATGCATATCAGAGATGCTCGGCATTTTATGGAAACGATAGCATTATTTTAAATTGTTGAACGGATTTTATTTCAACTGTAAAAATAATATTGACTGAAGTACTAATTATAAATAAAAATATGATAAAGTCAATCATTATATAATAAGTTTTCTTATTAAAAACTACTTAAATAAAACTTCGTCACACGTATGTTTATCATATTGAACGAATGATATTTTAGTCACTTATTTTATTTTGTTAGGATATTAAATTTTGATTCATTTATAGCTTACGACCACCATTAAAGCTGGGGTCTGATCTTTTATATTTTTTATGAATTTTGCTAATTAGTTACAAAATAGAATCAGTATCAGTATCACTGTTCGTATATATAGTTGAGAACTATTATATGATAAGCAGTATATATTTATTATATATAGCATACATTGAAATGTTAGTACTAATTCTGTATTCTGTAAGTAATGATTCCAAATAAAATCTGCAGTTCTTAAAAAAAGTGTTTATTTTTCCATATAGAAGAGAATAATTAATCAATATCTTCATTTGGTTTCAGCGGAAGGATGTCTTCTGCTATGTAAAAACCAACACTTCTTAAAGAATTAATTAATTATATTATTTTAACCCTTTCGACTCGGAGGCAAATTGTGTTGTCGCGAACTAAACTTACAACATTTAATTTTTTTCATTTTTTTTAAGAAATGATTTTTTAAGCAATATAGCATGGTTTTGAGCGTATTTTTATAAACTTTCAAAGTTTTCTATTTTATTATCATAATAACTATATTTAAAAGCAATATTACCACATTTTGAAAAATCCGATACAAAAAAAATTCCGAGTTGAGAGATATGTATCGTACTATAATACACCGAGCGCAGTGCACCGTCGAGCAGTCGGACTCCCGAGTGGGAAAGTGTTAAATTATGACTTATATATTTTAGTGATAATATTTTAATGCATGCTTATTAGCTGTTCCATCATTATTAAATTTGCTGCTCAATATTTTTCCCTTTTTACCTGGTTTACCCTTATTGTAAGAATGAGGATTGATCATATATAAAAATAAGAAGTTTTATATTAATGTGAGTTTTGGTACTTAACTACTTATTGGGATACTGTAATATCGGATTTGTTATATTATAGGATTTGCTTATTATGTAATAGTTCTCATTAAGTAATTATAAATAAGTATAATTATTGCTACTTATACCTCAAATAAACTTTTTGCTCTGAAATTCCACCAGTGATAATTGGTCGAAATATTCATTGTTTTCTACCTTAATACTGCATACTTTGTCTCTATGAGAATAGCAAATGAAGACGACTAAACCATAATCCGACTGTTGAAAACCACTTTTGATCTTAGCCGTGCACATATAATACAAATGATGAAATATGTATCATACAAGTGTATATCCTGCTGCAGAGAGTCTGCACCGAGTCATCTCTCATAGGTGTTTAAATTATGCATCAAATATATTTGTGCCCGTCCAAAGGCCATCGGGCATCAGGAATGCGTTATGGTCGTTTGGCGGTGCCAAAGGGGCTTTGAATACGAAAGCGTCGTCGACTATGTAACTCGTTCGCAATTAACATACGTAAACTGCGGTGTAATTGAACAGAAATACATGGCATCGAGTTCGAGTCATCTGGAGACGGCGTCATAGGGAAGTGGATTTGTCAACGTACTCTGACACTCGATAGTGTACACAGTTTACATTGCTCTATGAAATGGACATATATGATAACGACGAAGAGGTTTTAGCGATTAATTTTACACTTTTTCTTCAATAAATGTCATACGGCACGCACTGAAGTGCGCAATCGAGTTTATTACCATGATTCATTTGTCCCTGCGGTTTATCTAGTATTAGTCCCTTGCCTCCTTAACTATATGAATAGAGTTTCGAAACCTGAGCTTGAGACAATTTAAAAAAAATGCAATGTGAAAAAAATATTTGATTTAAAGGTTTTACTGAAAAACATTGGTTATGTGCAGGGTGTCCCAGAAAACGTCGTGCCGCAACAGGGTGATAGTTTGATCGTAGCTATCATGAAAAAACTGCACTAGCTATTTTTGTTAATTTTAGGTTTTTATGTTTCTACTTTTATTATAAAACTATCAATAATTTCACCAATCTACAATTCTGATTAAATGCGCTTAATATTGATGGCACTTGCCGACACACATTAGTACATTTTTTACGGAGGGCATCTCGCAAACATTTTGATAACTATAAATTTACAGTTTATCAAAAAGTCTTAGTTCTTTAAAGTTTGGGGAAAATGCGTAATTAGTTTTGACCTATAAATGTTAATTATCGTTACAGTTACAAAGTTTTAATGAACAAAAATAATGCAAATTAACGCACAATAACGCAAAAAAGCTCATAGTTTGCAAGCTATGTAAGATAATTTGTTTTTCTAATTTTTATCATGATAGGTACGATCAATACTATCACTCTGTTTCGGCTTGACTTTGAGTTCTCTGGAACATTCTGTTTATATATATAATATTTTATACAAACCATCAAAGTAAAATTGATGAAATATCTCATTTATTTTTGAATTTTTATTTCGTTATCATGGCAATATATTTTATACGAATTTTGCATCAACAAATAAAATAATTCGTTAGTAAATTAATGAATGAATGGCTGTAAGCTGCTGGACATACCGTTCGTTTTTTATATAAAAAATGGGTAATATATATATATAAAATTTGGTATGGTAATAAATCACTAGGTAACATAAATCCATAGCATGAAATCTAATCTGCCTTTGGAATCTATTTATTATATTTATTAGTATAATTATTTAATGTATTAGATGCAATGTTCATTACATAAACATATAAAATGAAAAATACTATTTTTAGTATGCATAAAGCAATTATAAATGAAATTAATTAAATAAGTTGAGAGACTTGAACAATCAAAGTATGAGTTGAATTTAACAATGCTTCGTATGTGAGTAAAATGTACTAGCAAAAACCTTGACATTATTAGGTTTTTATTGGTTTACTCGGAATTTTTCAATAATAAAATTCTCAAGTATTTTAACATTTTGCAATTCTGAACTTTTGATGAAACTTGCCAACACGTTTTAGTACACTTTTACAAAAAGTCGTTTCTCAGTTTTTGGAAATTTTGAATTCGGTTCAACAAAACGTCTCAATTCTTGAAAACTTTGGGCACTTGTGTTATTGTTTTTTCTAGAAATGTTTTTCGCGATTATGGTTGCAAGTTATTAAATGAACAAAATTAGTAAAAATGAACCAGAATAACCGAAAATTGGTCATAATTTCACCAAGCTCTAGGTTGCACTTGAAAGCTTGTAATTTCCAAACGATTATATGTAATCAGATAGCGCATATTATGTGTTGTACAATATTAAATATGATCTATTTTTATTTTTCTCAATAAGACATCGTTATATCTCGAAAATGTATCTTGTGATCTCCGTGTCGTATGTAAGAGGTGCAAATGGTCTTGTATAACACAATATGTTTCCGGAGTGGAGCCGCTCATGGGTTAATGGCGCAATGAAAGCGCACATCAAACGGTTTAATTTCGAACGAAATTTTGTTCGACGTATTTCCACCGGGAACGCTGCGCTAGGTTTGCATGCACATGAGTGGAAAGGCCCCAAGAAATATTGGTATTACGGTTGTTGTGACATTTCTCAATTCATTTTCGATTGAGTTTCTGAATTAATTGATTTTCATGGATAATTGAATCCCGCTCTCGGTAGGCAAGTGTAAGGGAGAGAGTGGAATAAACCGATGCTGCGAAGCGATATAGTCCCTTCGTGTTTGACGGATGAATGAGTTAAGTTACCTATAAAAATAATAATTATGCCTTCTTATTTTAGGGTCTTCTACAGTTTTATGAGAGACATCATGAAACATTTCGTTTCACGATGAGATGAAAGCCATAGGTTCTATTTTATATGAGCATCAATGCAGTAAAGTGTTTGCATGTGAGCTGCAATAATGTTTTAGTAGAATTTACATTAGTAATGGATTTTAAATATTGAAGTAACTGTTGCAAAGATATTTTTTATTAAATTGAATTAGTTTAAGAATTATTGTATATGTTGTTTATGATTTATCAATCTCAGAAATTTTAATATGATCCTTAATGTAATATGGTTTGATCAAATCAGTGATTATGAGTAAAACTTTTTTTATACAGTGTAGAGCGTGGCATAAAGGTCCAATTTTATTTTGAATTATATCGTAGCAAAACGAATGATATAACAACAAATAACACATACCGAACAATTGTAGAAAAATAACAAACAACATTGTTGAAATGTGTTTTTTTGCTGTTTTTCAAAAATTACTTACTTTACTTTTTAACCCATATGAGGGGTATAATGAGACGGCCATGGGGCAAACAGATCCAATGTCTTATTTTTTAATTTTATAAGTATTTTACAAAATAATAGCTATATTATTCAACCAATGCGAAAAATAAATTTCATCGGTACATTTTTTTGCAAAGATAACACTGTATATAACTTCGGTCTGGTATTTCGTCACAAATATTTATCAGATTTATAATAATTATTTATTTAATTTATCTCTTGTAAAATTGCTTTTTTTAAACATAATTTACTTTTTTTAACAATTTTGTTTACACTTTTGCCAGGGCAAAGATTTAGTTGTTTCTTTTTACACCACCAGCTTTTATAGTGATTATATAAAAAAGCTGTTAAATTTGACTTAAAATTAACAAAATATTTTATAAAACAATCGAATAATGTAAACATAAAAATTATATTAAGGTCTCGTAAACTGGTCAACATCGCACCAAAATAAATAATAGCGAAAGAAAAGTCATAAAAATTATTATATCTTTACTAATAATATAATACAAAATAATTACATTTACATTTACATTTCTAATTTGGGTGTATATAAAGCCATCATAGAACTTAACGTCCAAACGGGGTGATAGTATTGACTTTGAAAAAATATTAGATGAAAAGTCTCACGTTGTTTGGAAATTTTGAGCTATTAAGCACAAACTCTGGAGCGTTAGTGAATTTATAGTCATTTTTCAGTTATTGTAGTTGATTTTTATTAATTTTGTTCATTTAAACTTTGGAACCGTAACCGTGATAAACATTTCTAAGACCACAGTAAAAAATAATAACACAGCCCCCAATTTTCAAGAATTAAGATTTTTTGTTGAACTATGAATTTAATTTTTTTAAAAGCGGTCGACTTTCAGATGCCCTCCTCTAAAACAGTGTACGTTGGCAAGTTTCATCAAAGTTGGCACATTTAATCAGGATTGTAAAATTGTAAAATACTTGACAATTTTATTATTGAAAGATTTCAAGTAAAAAGTGTAAAATCTCAATGCATTTTCTTTTTAATTTACGTAGCACGCTATATACATAGTACATTCAGCACCCTTCCCAGGTTTGGTTGTGGTTTGATGTAGTAAATCATTTCAGGTTCCTCTCAAAAATCAAAATGACTTGATTTTTGCTAGTGCATTTTACTCACAATCAGTTTAATTAATATAAATAATAATAAGTAAGAGTGCGGGAGGGAAACATTTGAACTGAATGTGAGTGAAATGCGTTAGCCATAATCGTAAAGAATAATTAAAAAACAAAACCATAATTTTGCCGAAATATTATAATCTACTTATTATTAATTCTTATTTCTAAAATAATATTTTCATGAAGTTACCAATATCATCAGCCATATGCGTGTTATTGTATAGGAATTAATGGTCAGTGATATATTTATCAGCAGAACAATAGTTCTGATCGTGATGATCAGTGTCGCCAAATGAAAATCTATTCGCAGTTTACATCTGTATCGAAATCCGGATCGTCTTCGATTCTCGTTCCCGTCCGCCCCGATCAGTGTTGATCATCCGCCGGCCTGAACGTAGTGGCGGGTGTGGCGTATCTGTAAAAGCTCGATATCTTTGAAAGAGTTTAAAGCCCTGCATGTCATCAGCCCTCTATTACGTCGGCCTTTGTGTGCCGTCGAGCGCTGTTGTAAAGTACTACATTGTATTGAAACCAATAGATTGTTGGCGAAGATAAATCGTTGTACACGTACACGCATATAATAAATTCGGTGTACTACATAATAAAGTAAAAACATAAATCACATAGTAGGAAGCTGGTGCATGTAAATTCCGACCCACTCGTACGCAGTTGACTCTATTATTTATGATTGATGGATATTGTATGAATAAAGGTTTAAAGTTTTGAGTAGCAGATCAGGAATTCGTATTTATCCCCTGGTGTGTGTACTTAAAGATTATTTATTTTAAGTACAAATATTGTGCATGAGAATAGAAGCTAGTTAGGAAACTACTAACTGCTTGAAATAAGATTAACTGCTAAGGTGTGTCATTGTACCTAAAGACTATATGCTGTTACTTCCTGTTGTATAAACAAATAGTAGATTAATAGATTCATTAATAAATCGAAATCTACTTAAAAATACTACGAATTATTACTTCTAAAAGGGTGATTAAATTGGCAATATTTTTGTTTGTAAAATCTAATTTTTATACATTTTATAAGAAAATATTATGGGTTATTTAATTGTCTAGGTCGAAAATGGAAAAATGTAAGTAAAAAAGAGCCAAAATAAATAAATCTTATATTATATATATATATATATAATATATATATTAGGGCGGTCCTTAAAATAGTCATTTTCGAATTTCCTTGCTCCCAGGGGCTCAAATGGTTCCAAATTGATAAGAAACAGTTCTCTGAAAGTTTTAGCTCTTAATATTAACGTTTAGATAGAGCGCAATTCAATCAAACTTCGTTTGGAAAGAGCATGGAAAAAAATTTGAAAATTTAAAAAAAATGTTTTTGGTATAACGTAGCGACAAATGAATGACTTTTATTCATTCTTTGGTCGCTAAATTACATCTAAAACATTTTTAAATTTTGAAAATTTGTCCATGCTATTTCCATACAAAACTTTGATTGATTGCGCTCTATCTAAACGTTAATATTAAAGCTAAAACTTTCAGAGATTGTTTTTTATCTATTTGGAACCATTTGAGCCCCGGGAGCAAGGAAATTCAAAAATGACCATTTAAGAACCTCCCTAATATAATATAGATTAGCTATTTAATATATATATATATATATATATATACTATCTTGATATTGTTCGTTTCGACTTTGAAACATTATATGATACAGTTTTGCAGCCACAAGTCGAAAAATAATATATATATATATATATATATATATATATATATATATTAGTTTTCAATTTATTGATCACAAATCATGATGAATGTGTCTGAAACTATCGATAGAACTAGATAAGTACATATAGGATTTATTTAGAACAGACTTTTATTACTAGTTCTAGCCTGGCAGACTATACAATATTATTATCTGGGCATTCTGCAAAATTGATAAAAAATTTATTGTGACACGTTTTAAAGTGAACATTGCGCCATCATGTTTGAATGGTTTGGTTAATTTGCATATAAAAATTTTGATGGAATAGCGTTCGCATCAGTTACTATTGATTTTATAGTTTTTCTAGCGTGTAATATTATTCAGTTAAAAAAAAACATGACACAAAAAAAAAATTTGATGTATGCACATTATTTATTTTTTATAATATTGTGGTATGTGTATCGTCGTAATATTTGATAATTAGAAGAAAAAAACTAATTGTAAGGTTCACTGAAAATGGGTAATTACAATATTATGGGAAACTCGTTCCATGTGAGTTTTGAAAAAAGTTGTTATATAATTTTATAGTAAAGAAATTGAAATAAAATCTGAAAGCTCAAAAATAAATGTCAGTTATCAGAAGAGTTGTTGTTATATATATAGGATGCCCCAGATCTTGACGTCAAGACGAAACAGGGTGCTAGTATTGACCTTAACTGTCCTGCAATAAGGAAAAAGAAATCTCACTGGAACGGAAACTCAAATGCGAATTATGAGCTTTTAAGTGCAACCTGGAGCTTTGGTGAAAGTATAACCATTTTTCGGTTATTGTGGTTAACGTTTATTAATTTTGTTCATTTAAAATTTGGAATCGTAATCGTGAATAACATATCTAGAGCGACAGTTAAATAATACCACAATTGCCCCAAATTTTCAAGAATTAAAACTTTTTGTTGAACTATGAATTTAATTTTTTTTTAATTGGTCATACTGTAAAAAAATGTATTAAAGTGTGTTGGCAAGTTTTATCATAAGGATTGTGAAATGATAAAATACGTGACAATTTTATTATTGAAAAATTTGGAATAAAAAATAAAAACCTAGAAATGACATGGATTTTGCTAGTTTATTTTACTCATAATTAGTTCAAATATTTTTATACGAGCAAGCTTCAATGTGCTAAAGAGAAACATTTGAACCGAATGTGAGTAAAATGCACTAGCAAAAATTATTTTATTTTTAGTATGTTATTTTTTGCACGATTTTTCATCATGAAACTATCAAGTATTTCACTATTTTACAATACCAATTAAATGCGCCAACATTGACGATTCTTACCAACACACTTTAATTAATTTTTTTAAGGGTGGACCTTTCAAAGTAGCCCATTTTTTTTTTGTAATTTTCATCATATTTTACGATCCATACTCTCACTTCATTTTGGTTGACGTTGAGTTCTCGGAAACCCTGTACATGAAATTGTTTTTAAGAGAAAAACTGAAAGCAAAGGTACAGAACACGGAAGCATGAAAGCAGAAGTTCAGGAATGAGAAGCGAAAATTGAAGAGTAGATAAGATTGTGAAGAAGAGTCAATAAAATGTAGTGCTCTCATAATAAGGATAATGAGGAATAATGTTCATATATTTGATGGGTAGTTGTGATTTTATTATCAAGTAATTGCAAAGATTCAATTTAAGCCTATGCTTTTCGAAATCCCGGGACGATCCGGGGTAGAAAATAAAAATCCGGGACAAATATTGCTCTCAGAGAAACCCGAAGCACAAGGTGAAAATCCGAGACTGTTCCGGCCAAACCAGGACGCAGGGTCACCTTACTAATTAATAATGACCTCGTGTAAATTAAAATAAAATAAAAATCCGGGACAAATATTGCTTTCAGAAAAACCCGGGACACAAGGTGTAAATCCGAGACAGTCCCGGCCAAACCAGGACGCAGGGTCAACTTACTAATTAATAATGACCCCGTGTAAATTAAAATAAAATAAAAATTCGGGACAAATATTGCTTTCAGAGAAACCCGAGGCACAAGGGTGAAAATGCGTGACTATCTCGCCCAAACCAGGACGCAGGGTCACCTTACTAATAATGACTTCGTGTAAATTTGAATGTTCTACGAAAGGAATTGTCCGTAGCTTTATCAAACCCGAAAAACGCGCAATAAATCAAATCCTCCATAAAATATAACATCCGAATCGTTTGAGCATTGTTTCGTTATGAATTCCTTCTGTTGGCATTGTTTTGTAGTTCTTGAATCAGCTCCGGCGCGGAATTCAAACACGATAGACGATACAACGATACGTTCAGCGTAACGCCGACCCTTTCCGGTTGACAAACGATCGTTCATTTACAGATTTGTGCTCGCTGCGTAAATACGAAAGAAGGAAAAAAAAAAAACAACACACAAACGGAGAGAATGTACCGACAATGACAGAATGACAATACATGTATTCTGTCGCTGACGCGAGCATAAGTCACCTCGTGCTTCTGGCTTAGTATTCGAAAACGAA
>NW_020538040.1:58474996-58507297 GCF_003426905.1 Ctenocephalides felis | reverse complement strand
TACTTAGGTGCAGCTTCCTTATCACATTTATGTTTTTTTAATACCTAATTAAATAATTACGGTAATGCAATTTATATTTATGATTAACTGATTTATGTTTATGAAATTTAATTCACTTCAGTACTAGTATGTTTGAAAAAAAAAATAAGAATAAAGAACATATATCATTCGCCAATCTCTGTCGGACGAGGGAAAAATGAGTAGCATTATTAATAAAATCATTTTTAATTAAACTAATTATTTAAACTAATAGCAACCTACTAAATAATACTAAGTTATACAAAATAGTGAAATTGATGTGAGCCTGTTAATTTCGAAATCAATATCTTCACTGGTTATTGTCAGTTTCAATGTTCTCCTTGCGCAAACAAGCCGATCCAAAACCTCTTAAGTACCTGTCAACAGAGTACCTGATATATTTATGACGATGTTGTTAAAGGACCACCTGTAGTTTCTTTACTAATAAGACAGACAATACAGAGGCATCCCGAGAACAATTTATTGCTATCTCTAGGAACTTCTGACCGTTTTACGTACCTTAACCTCATATTTAATATTTTTCATAAATAACATATTTGCTATAAAAATATGTTTTTGTGTATCTATATTTAATTTGTTCTCAAATATTATGATACAACTTGATCGTTTGCAAGTTTAAATTCTATTGTTATACGCTTCTAGAGTATTATCTTAATTTTGTCAGTTTTTTATACATTATTTTTCTATACAATGAGTTAAAGCGATCAAGAGTAGTATTAAACATTTTCCTTAGTAGTAATTGAAAAAATAATGCCATTAACTTGTTGGTACATACTAATAAATTAAAAGAAGTTTCAAACAATTTAATTAAATTATATAAATTATCAGTCAATTAAATTTTGTTTTTCGTCCTAAATTATGTATATACTTCTTGCAAAAAAGTTTCAATAATAATAATTAGGTTTAAAACTATAGTATTCTTTTAATTCGAATAAAATATTCTTGAAACCATTTTTATTTATTATCTTCCCGTAGGGTAAGTTATAGTAATCGCGAAAAAATCGAAAATGAAATTGTTTATATATCTTTATGTTTCAAAGGTTTCTGAACATTTTGGAAAACCTTAGGAAAATGGATGTATGTGTGCGTGTATGTATGTATGTATCTATATGTATGTATGTGCGGATACATTTTTTGTCGACGATTTCAAGAACACGGATCAACCGATTTGAATGATTCAAAAAACATTTGATTCCTATTGATGAGGAATGCTGAGTTTTTGGCAAGTCTAGCCGTTCCGACGATACGGGGAAGAAGTGCCATATATTTATATTTTGTATCTATGCAGCTAACGTATCGCGATTGCTTTGAAAAAGAGTTCAAAATTTCCAAAATATTTCAAAGTATATATGTATAAAAAATATTTATTGTTTTTGTAACAAATAAAAAAGGTCAATCTTTTTCAAAAATTTCAAAATTCTCAAAAATCTATTATTTGCAAAATTCTAAAAAAATGAATCTATTTTAAAAAAAAAAATTTTTGGTACAGCAAGTTTTAGCAATTCTCTTAAGGCACGATGTCATGCACTAGTTTACTATCATTTATTAACAATGTACCTTTTAATAATAAAATTGGGGGAGAAAGTGTCAATTGCAAAATCCGTATGTACAAACACATGATTTCCGTACATACCTGTACCCAAATAAATATTGAAAAGGTAAAAAATGTAGTTAAGTAGTTTAGTCTCAAGGTCTCGAGCATGTCGAAATTTAGATGAAAGATATTTAAAAGCCAGTAGTATATGTATAGTAGTATATGAGTAGTTTTTTTTATGTTTTTAACAGCAATCAGAACCTTACGTCCTATGAGCTATTGGCTGAAACTTCTCCTCACTTCGTATTTTTTTTATGGTAACCCAATGGTTAATCCATCCATATTTGATGATATTTGTTATTAGAAGTAATCTAATAGGGCTGACTTTTTATTGGTGCAGCAATACCGGGCAAGGGCTATTTTCACTTGGAAACATATTGCTATATATATTTCTAAGTGAAAATCGTTGTCACTGCTACCTGACAACAGGCTGCTCAAAGCGGGTATCGAACCCGGGTCCTCTGAAACAAGTTCCGTCGCTCCTAACCGCTTACCTAGGGGCGAGCCCTAGTATGAGTAGTGATGTGATTTTATTTTTTAGAACTAGAGAGAAGATTAAGTAGCGTAGATATCTGGAATAAATGCTTATGAGTTCTGTTTCTAATAGTTCATTCCCAAATAAGCGATGTGTTTTAGTTTCTTACCGTGTCGCAACTCGGTCGCAAAGTGCCAGTGATTTGTTACCGGCGGAAGGTGCGCGACGACGTTGAAAAAAAGTACCGTAATTTTTCTCCAGCTTCGAAGGTGCCGTGTCAAGGTTTAAACGATCCCAATGTTTTCAGCGAATAAAATGGCAATTCCTTTGTATAATCCTAATACTGAATAATGCCGCCCATGTTCGGTTGATGTATTAGACAATCTGCTTAATTACTTACTATTACAAATCTTATTGTTCTTTCCGAATACCGAGCGCGAATGAAATGAAAAGAAATTGTTTCAAATATATCTTCCTTTGCGTACCGAAGGTTTTATTTTAATTAAATCTATTCAAATTAAATTCAATACGGAAAACAGTTTTTCTCTGAATGATTTTTATCATACGTAGAGTAGCTATGGGATGTTTGTAACAGTTTTTTTTTTATTATTCTTATAAATTAATTGAGATCATACTGATTATATTTATGAGATATAACAGTGTGTAGATGCTGTAACTATTCTTCTACCGAATCCTATAAAAATAATTCCATAACTTGTTCAAACGTATTTTTGTTTTATTATATTGGCCATGAAGGTGACAACCTTCAGGGCAATAAGCTTTACACGGAACGGCTGTTACCTCTGGTAGAGGGGGTAGCGAAGTGTTTTAATTGAACTAGTTGTTCACTTCAAAAAGTAACGTCCGCGAAACAACATGCATAGTAAATAATAAATAAATTTATCTTCTTTCATTATAACTTAATGACAAATCAGTAATTGTATTTAAGAACTGCAACAAATACATAATATACAAACGAATCAGTGTTTAATACAATCCACAGCTACAAGGGTTAAATTAAAACTTAACAACCTGAGTATCGAAGGAGAGTTTAATAAATTCCATAACTACGTAACATAAAATACATAACTATTGTTCATTATTTCGAAATTAATTATTTTCTAAAGCGCGGTGCTACAACTTACCCCTTGTTTGGGGCTACTTGTAGCAACTACCGTGGCAAGTAGTAACGACAAAATAGTTCTGATAAATTATTCTTTGCTTATTTTTGATAAAATTGGCATGTTGCTGTGTATGTGTAATTCTTCTTATAAATCAATCTTAAATATGATTAATTCACATATAACATATAGTGCCCCCTGTCATAGAAATTCCCATCATAAATAATTGAATTGTAATTGATACATGTAAAATGTATAGTGTCTCCTGTAACAGGTGCCCATATCATCTTTACTTGAATCTGTATAAAATTCTTATATGTTACAACTAGCCTCAGATTTTTGTTTCGATTAACCCTAAGTATGATTTTTATTTAAATTAATCAACTATTAACTTATTAAAACAATTTAGCAATCACAAAATTGTTACACATTATCAAAGATTGATAAATTTGAAGCAAGTTAAGGTATATAAAAATTGAAATTAGTCGATAATAATAACGAAAACCGAAATTTTAGTACAATTTTATACTTCATGTCAAAAATGATGGACCTGTACAGTTCTGTATATTAAATCATAGGTTTACATGTACAATCTAACATTTTTTTAAATATTGTTTAAGATCCTATTAAAAAACGCTTGTTACTACTTACCTGGTACAATAAACCCTTAGCTCTTTTATAATTATAATTATAAAAAATTATGTCAAAATGCTATGTAATAAAAAGGTTCTTACAAGATATATCTAACCGTCCCTAAGTTGTTATACTTTTATTAAATTATTAACACGTTATTTTGCAAAATTAATTTATTGAGTAGATTCAATATACATACATATATTTTGATATACTACTATAAACTTTAAAACATATCCTGAATCTTCAAACACAATTTTCGCGTAAACATCTTCGCGTTATGGTATGTCTTTTCATATTAAAGATATCGAAAACGAATATAAACGAATGAAGTTGCAAATTAAATTAATTTCTTAGAATGTTTCTAAATAATACATTTTGACATACTAAATTGAGTTAAATTGTTATAAGCATTATGTTTATTTTTTATTATTCGCTACCCATTTCAAATTATTTTTAATATTTATCTTTATATTGGTAACTTATATTTACATATCAAGAACTTTAGAACACCTTTATGAGCTCAATAGCACCATAACAAACGATGGATAAAAAACGACTACAATAGCATTTGGATTTGATCTTTCGAATGTAGAATCTTAAAAAGATTTGTCTCTTTTAAATATGTTTGTATCTTAGCATTATAGCATTTCAAGCGATATCTAAGAACTCTTAAATACTCTATTATGTCTTACCATAAAATCAAAGTATGGGTATCTCATATGTGTAATCTAATGCGTAAAAACGTCTAACATATACATATTTCAAAATATTTATCATAAATCTGAACCTTTCCGCTATTTACACAAAAGGTTTTGACAGCGCTGTCAGGTTTTTTTTCAATACGCACTGGCATGAAGAAAATGGGGTTATTAGATATTCATTCATCTTTGCTTTTTATGCGTATCAGAGATGCTCGGCATTTTATGGAAACGATAGCACTATTTTAAATTGTTGGACGGATTTTATTCCAACTGTAAAAATAATATTGACGGAAGTACTAGGGATAAATAAAAATATGATAAAGTAATCATAATATAAATAAGTTTTTTTTAAAAAAACTACTTAAATAAAACTATAAGAAGTCACACGTATAGTTATCATATTGAACGATTGATAGTTCAGTCACTTATTTTATTAATTGCATAAAAGAAAATAATTAATATATTGAAACCATGATGAAAAACTGTGTGTGCAATCTTAATCTTAATACCGGTTTCCAATGAATAGCGTTTCAACTATTGTTCAATTTATATATTGAATTGAATAAAAACAGTTTATTTCAAATTAATTAATTAAATATTAAATTTTGTCCGAAGCTTCGTGAATATAGACTAATGAGATTTTAAAATCTCGAACAAAAACTTTCAGTCATTTGCCTATAGGTTTTTTTAAAATATATTTTATTAATCAATTTCAATATCAATCAATTATCAATATCAATTTTTCAAACCGACAGGTTGAAGTAATTTGTATGACACTTGTTAAAATTTGTTGAATAAATAATAATTAGTGCTTGAATTATAACGTCTTTTGTATCGAAGATATTTAAGTACATTCATGAAGAAATGTTTTATTATAATTTCTGTTTCACTTCAGAATTAAGTATAATGTTCAGTTCTGTATTTGTTTGGATAATAGTAATTATTATGCATAGGAATTTTGTTTATGAGTTACGACCGCCATTAAAGCAGAGGTCTGAACTTTTATACTTTTTACGAATTTTACCAATTAGTCATACAAAATAAATCAGTATCAGTATCACTGTTCGTATATATAAGCTGAGAACTATTATAGATAAACAATATATATTTATTATATATAGCATGCATTGAAATGTGAGAACTAAATTCTGTAAGTAATAATTCAAAATGAAATCTACAATTCTTAAAAAAGTGTCTATTTTACCATATAGAAGAGAATAATTAATCAATATCTTTATTTGGTGGCAGCGGAAGGATTCGAACTCACACCTCCGAGGAGACTAGTGTCTCAAAGCCAGAAATAAAGAGATAGCAATTAATTGATCTCTTCTGATATGTATAAACACTTTTTAAAGAATTGTAGATCTTATTTTAAATTATTGCTTACATACTTTAGTGCTAATATTTTAATGCATGCTCGTTGGTGGTTTCATCATTATTAACTTTACTGCTCAATATTAATCCTTTTTACCTGGTTTACCCTTATTGTAAGAATGAGGATTGATCATATATAAAAATAAGAAGTTTTATATTAACACACTTTCGGCGGATAGGATTTCGGGCTAACTTGTACCCGTAGCGGGGTTTTTACAACGGTGCGAATGCGTAAGCAGGGCATGAAAGCACAGTCTTTTACTTACAATAATACTTACTGCCCAAATTCAAACGCAGTAGTAAATACTATAATATTAAGTTATTATGAGGTAAAACTATTTGAAGGTAAAATATTTGCAAATAAAGTTGAATATTATTACGCAATGATACATATGTTTAGGCAATGAAATGAAAAATGTAATTAATTCTAAAAAATTAAAACAAAATACACAGAAAAAATTCTATACATTTTCTTACGTAATTACTCATAAGTTTAGTCCCTGAAATAAAAAAATGAATTTAATCATAAAAATCAATTAATCAAAATACAAAGAAAAGTTTGCTATAGGTAGGTTTTTTACACGATTATACACTACACATTTTCACGCAATAAGTTTAGAATTGTAGAAATCATTTGGACTATTCTTTTTGAAGCATTGCAACAAAACTTCTTGGCGTCTTCTAAATATTGTCTCTCCTCTTTTAAGTTTCAAATTTTTAAATTCTTCAGGAAGGCCCTTGTTTGTTCTTATAGTCCCACAAATCCTAGTTTTATTTTGTAGTAATAATAAACTTGTATTTACACTATTATAAAAATTGTCCATGTATACATGATGCCACAAATTTAAATAAGGTTCTAATATATCTAATATAGTTCTCTGTAAACTATTGCCATTTTCATAGTAAATTTTTAAATTGCATATGTAGCCTGACTTTGCTTCGCAAGCCATTCTAATCAGAATACTATATTTTACTATTTTTGCTTAAATGCTTGTTTTAAATATGATAAATATTTTTAATTAAATTTTAAATATAAATTTGAAGATTTATTTAGGTAATAGGAAGTAACAGGTTATTAAATACATTTAATTCCATTGAATTCTTTCAAATAAAAGAAATTGGATAATAAAATACGATATCATACATTTTCAAATTACCTCTAATCCAAGCACAATTGAAAAACATTGCGAAAATTCGTCATTCAACAGTAAATTAATGAATTAGTTTTATTACTCGCCGGATACTGTATTTGATAAAATTACCTGTTGCCAGGTACGTAAATTAGACAAAGTAATTCCATTCTCCAATCATGTATAAAGTACCTATATCACTTATAATCATACTATATACAATCTAGAGTTTTACGTTGAAAATTCGATTGTTTTTAATATTATACGAAATTAATTTTTATGGTGTATAAATTAGTGACAAACCTAATAGTTAATTACATAAATAATAATATGATTTTATAAGCTACGTTCGATTGCTTGTAAAAATGTAATAGCTTATTTTTAGCATTGTATTTGAAAATTAAATTATATGAATTATCGAAACGCAATAAATACAAAGATAGCAAAATATATAAATGGTAATATAGTATTAAAAGAAATAGTTTGTTTACCAAAAATGCTGACGTAAAACATATCGTCCTTAATAAAATACCATATATTTATGTAATATATACGTATTTACGTATCGAAAATAATTTTAAAGAATAAATTATAATTTTATTATAGTTTTATAATAAATATAAAACTAGCGTTGCAACCGCTCATAGTAAGAAATTTCGTTCGCTCTTCGCATCTAGCGTGTCCGACCGAGTACCCGAAAATACCCGCACCCGCAGTTGAATGACAATCTTAAAACCAGGTACCAGTACCCGGCCCGCTGAAAGTATATAAAAATAAGTTAATGTGAGATTTGTTACTAAACTACTTATTGGGATACTGTAATATAGGATTTGTTATATTTAACATATTGGTTTTTATGTAATAGTTCTTATTAAGTAATTTTAAATAAGTATAATTATTGCTACCTCAAATACACTTTTTGCTCTGTAATTCCACCAGTTATAATTGGTCGAAATATTCATTGTTTTCTACCTTAATACTGCATACTTTGCCCCTATGAGAATAGCAAATGAAGACGACTAAACCATAATCCGACTGTTGAAAACCACTTTTGATCTTAGCCGTGCACATATAATACAAATGATGAAATATGTATCATACAAGTGTATATCCTGCTGCAGAGAGTCTGCACCGAGTCATCTCTCATAGGTGTTTAAATTATGCATCAAATATATTTGTGCCCGTCCAAAGGCCATCGGGCATCAGGAATGCGTTATGGTCGTTTGGCGGTGCCAAAGGGGCTTTGAATACGAAAGCGTCGTCGACTATGTAACTCGTTCGCAATTAACATACGTAAACTGCGGTGTAATTGAACAGAAATACATGGCATCGAGTTCGAGTCATCTGGAGACGGCGTCATAGGGAAGTGGATTTGTCAACGTACTCTGACACTCGATAGTGTACACAGTTTACATTTCTCTATGAAATGAACGTATATGATAACGACGAAGAGGTTTTAGCGATTAATTTTACACTTTTTCTTCAATAAATATCATACGCTACGCACTGATGTGCGTAATCTACTTTATTACCATGGTTCATTTGTCCATGCGGTTTATCCGTTTGTAATAGTCACTTACATCTTACCTGATACACTTAATATAAATAGAGTTTCAAAAACTGAGCTTGAGACAATTTAAAAAAAACGTGAAAAAGATATTTGAATTAGAAGTTTTTTCGGACAAATATTGGTTTTGTACAAGGTACTCCAGAACTCATCATCGAGTCGAAACGGGATGCCGAAAAATGGACACAAAAATTCACAAGCAAATTTTGTTTTAAGTTTTTATTTTTTTTATTATGAAACCATAAATCATTCTACTAATCTAAAATCCTGATTAAATGCGCCAAATATTGACTTTAGTAGTTTTTTTAAGGGGAGCATCTCGCAGACATTTTGTAAATTATGCATTCACAGTTTATCAAAAAAAATTAGATTTTTAAAGTTTGGGGCAGATGTGTCATTAGTTTTGACCTAGAAATGCAATTCACGGTTACGGTTTCAAGGTTTAACCTTTGGAACAAAAATTATCAAAATCAATCACAATAACGCAAAAATAGTCACAGTTTGACTAAAACTCAAAAGGTGTTGGGTTTCACTCGAAAGCTACGTTAAATAATTTGTTTTTCTGATTGTTGTCATAAGAGTTACGATCAATATTAGTCACCTGTTTGGGCTTGACGTTGAGTTCTGGGACATTCTGTTTATATTTTATATAAACCATCAAAGTGAAATTGTTGAAAAATCTCATTTATTTTTGAATTTTTATTTTGTCATTATGGCAATATATTTTATACGGATTGTGTATCAACAGATAAAAGAATTCGTTAGTAAATTAATGAATGAATGGCTGTAAGCTGCCTGGACATACCGATCGTTTTTTATATAAAAATTTGGTAATGTAATAAAATCACTAGTTAACATAAATCCATAGCATGAAATCTGATCCGCTCTTGGAATCTATTTATTTACTCGTATATTTATTAGTATAATTATTTAATGTATTAGATTTAATATATTATTACAATTAGAGTCATCATAAGGATACCAATAAAGGGAAATATATAAAATGTAAAAATAAAGTATTTTAGTATGCATAAAGCAATTATAAATGAAATAAATAAGTTGAGAGACTTCAATAATCAAAGTATTTGAGTTGAATTTAACAATGGTTTGTATGTGAGTAAAATGTACTAGCAAAAACCTTGACATTATTAGATTTTCATTTTTTTACTCGAAATTTTTCAATAATAAAATTTTCAAGTATTTTACCATTTTGCAATTCTGAACTTTTGATGAAACTTGCCAACACATTTTAGTACATTTTTTACATGGGGGTCTCTCAAAGTCGACTGATTTTGGTAATTTTGAACTCAGTTCAATAAAAAGTCTCAATTCATGAAAACTTGAGGCACTTGTGTTATTGTTTTTGATTGTGATCCTAGAAATATTTTTCGCTATTCTTGTTGCAAGGGGGCCGTTCAAGTATTACGTAAGCATTATATGGGGGCGGGGGGTTTATTGATTTGCTTATATTGCTTATTTTGGTTAAGAACTTTGCTAACTTTTACTGACAAAGGGGAGGGGGGGGGGGTTAATTAATTGTAATAAATCTGCTTACGTATTACTTGAACGATCCCAAGTTCAAAAGAACAAAATTAGTAAAAATTAACCAGAATTACCGAAAATTCGTCATAATTTCACCAAAGCTCTAGGTTGCACTTGAAAGCTCGTAATTCCCAATCGATCATATATAATCAGATAGCGCATATCATGTGTTGTACAATATTAAATATCTATTTTATTTTTCTCAATAAGACATCGCTATATTTCGAAAATGTATCTTGTGATCTCCGTGTCGTATGTAAGAGGTGCAAATGGTCTTGTATAACACAATATGTTTCCGGGAGTGGAGCCGCTCATGGGTTAATGGCGCAATGAAAGCGCACATCAAACGGTTTAATTTCGAACGAAATTTTGTTCGACGTATTTCCACCGGGAACGCTGCGCTAGGTTTGCATGCACATGAGTGGAAAGGCCCCAAAGAAATATTGGTATTACGGTTGTTGTGACATTTCTCAATTCATTTTCGATTGAGTTTCTGAATTAATTGATTTTCATGGATAATTGAATCCCGCTCTCGGTAGGCAAGTGTAAGGGAGAGAGTGGAATAAACCGATGCTGCGAAGCGATATAGTCCCTTCGTGTTTGACGGATGAATGAGTTAAGTTACCTATAAAAATAATAATTATGCCTTCTTATTTTAGGGTCTTCTAAAGTTTTATGGCAGACATCATGAAACATTTCGTTTCACGATGAGATGAAAGCCATAGGTTTTATTTTATATGAGCATCAATGCAGTAAAGTGTTTGCATGTGAGCTGCAATAAATAATGTTTTAGTAGGGTTTGCATTAGTAATGGATTTTAAATATTGAAGTAAAATCTGCAAAGATATTTTTTATTAAATTGATTTATTTTAAGAATTATTGTATGTGTTGTCTATGATTTATCAATCTCAGAAATTTTAATATGGTCCCTAATGAAATATGGTTTAATCAAATCAGTGATTATGAGAAAAACTTTTTTTATACAGTGCAGGGAGTGGCATAAAGGTTCAATTTGATTTTGAATTATATTGTAGCAACTAAACGAATGATAAAACAACAAGTAACACATATCAAACAATTGTAGGAACTTAACAAACAACATTGTTAAAATGTGTTTTTTTTGCTGTTTTTCAAAATTTGTCACCTGGTACTTTCTAACACATATGGGGGGTATAATGAAACGGCAAAGGGGCAAACAGATCCAATATCTTATTTTTAATTTTATAAGTATTAAAATAATAGCTATATTATTCAACCAATGCGAAAAATAAATTTCATCGGTACATTTTTTGCAAAGATAACACTGTATATAACTTCGGTTTGGTATTTTGTCACAAATATTTATCAGCTGATTTATATAATTATTTATTTAATTGTAAAATTGCTGTTTTTAAACATAATTTATTTTTTCTTAACTATTTTTTTACACTTTTGCCAAAGTAAACATTCAGTTGTTCCTTTTTACTACACCAGCTCTTATAGAGGTTATATAAACAAGCTGTTACCTAACTTAAAATTAACAATATATATTTTGAAATAATTAAATAACGTACATATACATAAAAATTATATTAAGGTCTCGTAAACTGATCAACGGCGCAACAAAGTGAATAATAGTGAAAGAAAATCCTAAGTCATAAAAATGATTCTATTTTTATTAATGTAATACAAATAATTACATTTCTAATTTGGGTGTATATAAAGCCATCCCAAAACTTAACGTCCAAACGGGGTGATAGTATTGACTTTAATGTCCTGAAAAAAATTAGATAAAAAATCTCACGTTGTTGGGAAATTATGAGCTTTTAAGCACAACCTGGATCCTTGGTGAAATTATAGCCATTTTTCAGTTACTATGGATAATTTTTATTAATTTTGTTCGTTTAAACTTTGGAACCGTAACCATGAATAACATTTCTAGAACCACAGTAAAAAATAATAACATAGCTGCCCCCAGTTTTCAAGAGTTAAGACTTTTGTTGAACTATGAATTTAAATTTTTTAAAAGCGGCCGACTTTCAGATGCCCTCCTTTAAAATAGTGTACGTTGGCAAGTTTCATCAAAAGTTGGCACATTTAATCAGGATTGTAAAATTGTAAAATACTTGACAATTTTATTATTGAAAGATTTCAAGTAAAAAGTGTAAAATCTCAATGCATTTTCTTTTTAATTTACGTAGCACGCTATATACATAGTACATTCAGCTACTTAGGGGGCGTCCATTAATCACGTGAGCGAGATTTTAAGGATTTTTGGACCCCCCTCCCCCTTGGTGATTCTTGGTGATATTCAAAATTACTCCCCCTGCCCATCCAAACACCACGTGTATTTTTAGTTACGTGAAAAAATTGTACAAATTGTGAATTATTTTTGAAAATGTTTAAACTTTTTTAGAAAAGATGTTTAAAAAATAAATACATGTGATATCTTACTATACCCTCCCTCCCCCACGTGATATTTCGTGATTTTTTCTCAAACCCCCCTTCTCCCTAGAAACCTCACGTGATTAATGGACGCCTCCTTAAATAGATAAATAAATAGGACGATAGCACCTTGCCAGATATTATGTGGTTTGATGTAGTAAATCATTGCAGGTTCCTCTCAAAAATCAAAATGACTTGATTTTTGCTAGTGCATTTTACTCACAATCAGTTTAAATGATATAAATAATAATAAGTAAGATTGCCGGAGGGAAACATTTGAAGTGAATGTGAGTGAAATACGTTAGCCATTATCGTAAAGAATAATTACAAAACAAAACATAATTTTGCAGAAATAGTATAATCTACTTATTATCAATTCTTATTTTTAAAATAATATTTTCATGAAGTTACCAATATCATCAACCATACGCGTGTTATTGTATAGGAATTAATGGTCAGTGATATATTTGTTATCAGCAGAACAATAGTTGTTGATGATCAGTGTCGCCAAATGAAAATTTATTCGCAGTTTACATCTGTATCGAAATCCGGATCGTCTTCGATTCTCGTTGCCGTCCGCCCCGATCAGTTGTTGATCATCCGCCGGCCTGAACGTAGTGGCGGGTGTGGCGTAATCTGTAAAAGCTCGATATCCTTTGAAAGAGTTAAAGCCCTGCATGTCATCAGCCCTCTTATTACGTCGGCCTTTGTGTGCCGTCGAGCGCTGTTGTAAAGTACTACATTGTATTGAAACCAATAGATTGTTGGCGAAGATAAATCGTTGTACACGTACACGCATTATAATAAATTCGGTGTACCTACATAATAAAGTAAAACATAAATCACATAGCTAGGAAGCTGGTGCATGTAAATTCCGACCCACTCGTACGCAGTTGACTCTATTATTTATGATTGATGGATATTGTATGAATAAAGGTTTAAAGTTTTGAGTAGCAGATCAGGAATTTGTATTTATCCTGCGTTGTGCGTACTTAAAGATTATTTATTTTGTTAAGTACAAATATTGTACATTAGAGAATAGAAGCTAGTTAGGAAACTACTATCTGCTTGAAATAAGATTAACTGCTAAGGTGTGTCATTGTACCTAAAGACTATATGCTGTTACTTCCTGTTGTATAAACAAACAGTAAATTAATAGATTCATTATCAAATCGAAATCCACTTAAAAATGCTACGAACTATAACTTATAAAAGGGTGATAAAATTGGAAATATTTTTGTTCGGAAAATCTAATTTTTATACATTTTATAAAAAAATATTATGAGGTGTTTAATTGTCTAGGTCGAAAATGGAAAAATATCGTGAAAAAGAGCCAAAATAAATAAATCTTATATATATATATATATATATAAATATATATATATATATATATATATATATATATTAGGGCGGTCCTTAAAATAGTCATTTTCAAGTTTCCTTGCTCCCAGGGATTCAAATGGTTCCAAATTGGTAAAAAACAATTCTCTGAAAGTTTCAGCTCTTAATATTAACGTTTAGATAGAGCGCAATTCAATCAAACTTCGTATGGAAAGAGCATGGAAAAAAATTTGAAAATTAAAAAAAAATGTTTTTGGTATAACGTAGCGACAAATGAATGAGTTTTATTCATTTTTTTGATCGCTAAATTACATCTAAAAAACATTTTTAAAATTTTTGAAAATTTTTCAATGCTATTTCCATACAAAACTTTGATTAATTGCGCTCTATCTAAACGTTAATATTAAAAGCTAAAACTTTCAAAGAATTGTTTTCATCTATTTGGAACCATTTGAGCCCCTGGGAGCAAGGAAATTCAAAAATGACCATTTTAATGACCTCCCTAATATATATATATATATATATATATATATATATAAAAAAAGTTTTCAATTTATTGATCACAAATCATGATGAATGTATCTGAAACTATCGATGGAACTAGATGAGTACATATAGGATTTATTTAAAACAGACTTTTATTACTAGTTCTAACCTGGCAGACTATACAATATTATTATCTGGGTGTTCTGCAAAATTGATAAAAAATTTATTGTGACACGTTTTAAAGTGAACATTGCGCCATCATGTTTGAAATGGTTAATTTACATATAAAAATTGTGATGGAATAACGTTTGCATCAGTTGCTATTGATTTTATAGTTTTTCTAGCGTGTAATATTATTCAGTTAAAAAAAAACATGACACAAAATGGTGATGTATGCACATTACTTATTTTTTATAATATTGTGTATCGTTGTAATATTTGATAATTAGAAAAAAAAACTAATTGTAAGATTCACTGAAAATGGGTAATTATAATATTATGGAAACTCGTTTCATGAGAGTTTGGAACTTTGGAGAAAGCTTCATATAATGTTTAGTATTTTATAGTGCTGAATTGAAAATAAAATTTAAAAGCTCAAAAATAATTGTCAGTTATCAGAATAGTTGTAAATATATATATAAGATATCCCAGATTTTGACGTCAAGCCAAAACAGGGTGTTAGTATTGTCCTTAACTGTCCTGAAATAATTTAGAAAAAGAAATCTCACTGGGATGGAAACTTAAATGGGAATTATGAGCTTTCAAGTTCAACCTGGAGCTTCGGTGAAATTATAACCATTTTTCGGTTATTGTGGTTAAATTTTATTAATTTTCTTCATTTAAACTTTGGAATCGTAATCGTGAATAACATATCTAGAACGGCAGTAAAATAATACCATAATCGCCTAAAATTTTCAAGAATTAAAACTTTTTGTTGAACTATGAATTTAAATTTTTTTTATATTGGTCGAATGTGATAGGTCGTACTGTGAAAAAATGTACTAAAGTGTGTTGGCAAGTTATATCAAAAGTTGGCAAATTTATACAGAATTATAAAATGTTTTAATACTTGATAATTTTATTATTGAAAAATTTGGAATAAAAAACAAAAACCCAGAAATGACATGGATTTTGCTAGTTTATTTTACTCACAATCAGTTCAAATATTTTTTATACGAGCAAGCTTCAATGTGCGAGAGCAAAACATTTGAACTGAATATGAGAAAAAGGCACTAGCAAAAATTATGTTATTTTTAGGTTATTTTTAGCACCATATTTCTATCATGAAACTATAAAGTAATTCACTATTTTACAATTCTAATTAAATGCGCTAACTTTGACGATTCTTACCAACACATTTTATTACATTTTTTAACGGTGGATCTTTCAAAGTAGCCCAATTTTTTGTAATTTTCATCATAGTTACGATCCATACTCTCACCTTATTTTTGTTGACGTTGAGTTTTTGCACACCCTGTATATTAAATTATAGTTGAAAGAAAAAACTGAATGCAAAGGTACAAGAGACATGGAAGCATGAAAGCAGAAGTTCAGGAATCAGAAGTGAAAAGTGAAGGGTAGACACGGTTGGGAAGAAGAGTCAATAAAATGTAGTGCTCTTGTAATAAGGATAATGAGGAATAATTTTTATATATTTGATGGGTAGTTGTGATTTTATTATCAAGTAATTGCGAAGATTCAATTTAAGCTTATGCTTTTCGAAATACCGGGTCAATCTGGGGAAAAAGATCAAAATCCGGGACAAATATTGTTTTTAGAAAAACCGGGGACACAAGGTGAAAATTTGGGACTATCTCGGCCAAACCAGGACGCAGGGTCACCTTACTAATAATGACACCGTGTAAATTTAAATAAAATAAAAATCCGGGACAAATATTGCTTTCAGAGAAACCCGGGGCACAAGGTGAAAATCCGAGTCTGTTCCGGCCAAACCAGGACGCAGGGTCACCTTACTAATTAATAATGACCCCGTGTAAATTAAAATAAAATAAAAATCCGGGACAAATATTGCTTTCAGAGAAACCCGGGACACAATTTGAAAATCCGAGACAGTCCCGGCCAAACCGGGACGTATGGTCACCTTACTAATAATGATACCGTGTAAATTTGAATGTTATACGAAAGGAATTGTCCGTTGCTTTATCAAACCCGAAAAACGCGCAATAAATCAAATCCTCCATAAAATATAACATCCGAATCGTTTGAGCATTGTTTCGTTATGAATTCCTTCTGTTGGCATTGTTTTGTAGTTCTTGAATCAGCTCCGGCGCGGAATTCAAACACGATAGACGATACAACGATACGTTCAGCGTAACGCCGACCCTTTCCGGTTGACAAACGATCGTTCATTTACAGATTTGTGCTCGCTGCGTTAAATACGAAAGAAGGAAAAAACACAACACACAAACGGAGAGAATGTACCGACAATGACAGAATGACAATACAATGTATTTCTGTCGCTGACGCGAGCATAAGTCACCTCGTGCTTCTGGCTTAGTATTCGAAAACGAACATGCTATTGCGGCGAAACTTTAATAGAAGGATTAACTTTAAAGCTTGTTTAATAATTAATTTAAAAGCGTGTTGAGGGAGTTGTGATATGGTCGTGCTTTTGTTTGCTCGCGGATCGTTTGTATGGCGGGAGGATGGTATTGCGATTTAAATTTGGCAAATGGTAATTTAATTTTTTAATTTTTAAATAAATGATTTTATAATACATCTTAAATAGTCATTGCTATTGATATTGATACCTTCTTTAGAAAAAGTATCAATAATATTTTTTTAACTTCCCGTAGGGCAAGTTATAGTAAAAAAAATCGAAAATGAAAATTTGTATATATCTTTACGTTTCAAAAGTTTCTGAACATTTTGGCATACCTTAGAAAAAATGGATGTATGTGTGTGTGTGTGTATGTGCGTGTGTGTATGTATGTTCGGATCAAATTTTCGTCGACGATTTCGGGAACACGGATCAACCGATTTGAATAATTCTAAAAACATTCGATTCGTATTGATAAGGAGACGCGCCGATTAGTTTTTGGCAATGGCAGGTCTAGCCGTGCCGAAGATACGGGTCAAAAAGTGTCGAAAACGGTAACTCAGTTTTTAAGAGAACGGAGCGTCCGATTTGAGTAATTCAAAAAACATTTTACTTGTATTGACAAGATGAAGAATTGATCAAATTGAAGGCAGGTCTAGCAGTTTCGGAGATATAATGAAACTAGTTGGTTTGGTATTTAGCCTTAAGGCAAGTTACATGAATTTCCCGATATGTTTAAATAATCGACTTAATCAATAAAAAATAAATTAATTTATGAGTGATTAAAAGTATTCCGAGTGGATTTATTACACATAATTGAAAACGAACGAACACTTTGACTCGGAGTATTTTCTAAAAGCAAATTTTCAAAAATCAATAATTTTTATAATTGAACTAGTTTCCAGGACATTAATGGTTTATTATGTCCAAGACCAAGTACTCTATCATTATACCAAGTAAATAGTCTAATTTTAATTTTAACAAATGTCAAAAGAACTACTCATATTTTCCCAAACTTTGATGAGTTTTCAAAATTAAACTACTTTTTGCAAGGCCGTAATATTTCAGTACGTTCTATAAGACCAGGATATATATCGCCAAAAAAAGTTCCATAAAAATTGGCTTAAATTTTTTTTTCTACAGTTAATTACAAGAAAACGGCTCGATAGATTTTCAACTAAAACTAATCAGTATCTTTCCCAAATTATATCTTACAAACAGCTTTTCATTTTTGAAAATCGATTTGGTAGTATGAGCTTAAATGTGGACGAAAAGTTTAACAATTTTTTTTAAATTGCAAAGAAACGGCTCGGCAGATCGTCTCACAAAACTGACAAACTATTGTGCTCATTGAGATACATCAAATGGCTTTTAAATTTCTGAAATCGGTTCAGGCGTTTTTGAGAAAACGTCGATGAAAGGTCTAATTTTGACAAGTGCCAAAAAAACGATACCAATTTTTGCAAACTTTGACGAATTTTCAAAGTTAAACCAATTGTCGTGGGGCCGTAATATTTTAGTATGATGTAGAAGACTATGGTATCTACCGTCAAAAAAAAAATAAAAATCGTCGATAAAAAGTTTTGTAACACTTTATTACAAGAAAACGGCCCTGCCCATCTCTACCAACAACTCATCAGCACGATTCCCAATCAATATCTTTTGAACGGTTTTTGAATTTTCAAGATCGATTCAGAACTGCGGGCTAAAACGTAGACGAAAAATTGTTTACTTTTCTGCTATTTACAAAGAAACGGCTTGACTGATCGTCGCGCAAAATTGATGAACGCTAGTCCTCATCGAGATACATCGAATGGCTTTTAAATTTTTGAAATCAATTCAGAATGGCTTGAAACGTCGAGAAAACATAAAATTACCAATTCGGATTTTTTTGATGAAAACATAAACTTCTCCTTCGGGAAGTTAAAAAACAATTCAAAATTAGCATGCAATGTTTATTGACAATTGTTAAATATAAATTTCAAGAGTATATCAATAAGTTTTTTGTCTTGATAATAATATGCAATACAAATTATGCAAAAATTAATCTAATTTTTAATTAAAATCTTGTAATATCTAGAGACAAAATTTATGGGCAAATTGCGGTTATCTAATGAAGATGTTGCACATAGCAAGTTTTCTGCAATTTGACTAAAGCTTTAGTTGCGGTCAGCATCTCAGGCTGCTGCTAGCTGATAGTTTAGTTCGAGTGTTGGCAACTTTGTGAATCGCCGCAAAGTTTATGAAGTAGTCTTTACGTCTAATAGTTCACTACAATCAAATTTCAAGTATGGTCTGAACTTTATGTTGTGTCACGGGACATACAACGTAATTATTTCACATTGTATCTTTAAATAATCATATAATAATACATATTTTGAATAAATCGTTCCTACTCAAAATATACATAGAGTACAATAATGTTAGTAAATAGCGGGCTGCAATTCTGCGCTGGGCGAGGTATTTAAAAAATAAATATATGATTTATTAGGGTGGTCCTTAATATGGACATTTTCGAATTTCCTTGCTCCCAAGGGCTCAAATAGTTCCAAATTGATAAAAAAACAATTCTCTGAAAGTTTTAGCTCTCAATATTAACTTTTAGATAGTGCGCAATTCAATCAAACTTTGTATGGAAATAGCACGGAAAAAATTTGAAAATTAAAATAAAATTTTTTTAGGTATAACTTAGCGACAAGTTTTGACTAAAACTCATTCATTTGTTCACTAAATTATATCTAAAAACATTTTTAAAAGTTTTGAAAAATTTTTAATGCTATTTTCATATAAAACTTTGATTGAATTGCACTATCTAAAAAACAATTTTAAGAGCTAAAATTTTGAGAGAATTGTTTTTTATCAATTTGGAACCATTTGAGCCCTTAGGAGCAAAGAAACTCGAAAATTTCCATATTAAGAACCGCCGCCCTAATGATTTATCTATTATATTGCTCTTCAGTCGGTTATTCGAGAAAGTTATTACATTATTTATAAATGAGCCATTCACAGTTCAGCAAAACTATTTGAAAATTTACTATTTTTTTCGAATTGTGGGCACTAATTTTAATTCTCAGTATTTTTTAATGATTTGTTTACCAGTTATAATATTATAAACTGTCAAAAAATCAGTTTTGAAATTTTGACCAAAAAAAAACTTAATGTGATGGTCTCAAACCAAATATCGTATTTAATTAATATAGAACGTTATTTGGTAGATATCGCAAATAATATGAAATAAATTTTTTTCATAAAAAGCTACAAATGAACGTTTTAGAAGTTTCGTTTATACCTACTTCTTAATCTGATACTATTAATAATAGTTATAATAATTTTCTTTGTATTTTTTGATTGAATGAGGGAATATAAAATGATTTGCAGTTTAAGAATTTCATAACGTGAAAAAGTCGCAGATTTATCGAATTTTCAACCACACACAGGTATTATTCCAGATTTATTTTCTGATAAAAAAGCTGCTGTGGTGTCTCATTTGCTCTGGTACAGTATCTGCATGTGTTAATGGTTTATATCCCAAGTTTTCTAAGATGCTCTTTCAGTTTGCAGTGTTCTGTCAGGAAACCCGTTATAAGTCTAAGATTCTTTTTATTGAGAGTGAAAATCTCTCGGATTAACTCTCCAAGGAGCTCCTGCTCTCAAACCCAAGAGTTTTTTCCAGTAGTTTGCTCTCTAGGTTTATGTTCTATCTTAAAATTTGAGTCTTTCACCACACCGAGTGGCTCTGCTGTTATGAAAATGCCTCTTTTTTGGCAAAGTGCGCGCATATTTATTATTTCTAGTTTCGGAATATCCTAAAATATATTTAATTTTTTTGCGTGTATATTTTCACACAATATTTGTAAATAATATCAGTAATTAATAGAAAATGTAAAAACGCTCTATGAGTTCGTAGCTTTATCTTGTGGCGTTCTTCTAATTAACGTTTAATATAGTAATACTAATAATAACACATAAATAACTAATAATATACAAATTTAGTTGTACATATAGTCTACATCGAAACTGACAAACGCTTTTGAGGTTGGCTAGCGTTTATTTAATTTATTTGTGCATGGACGGTCCTTGTGCGACATTCTCCATCTATAGTACAACATGTTCTTGAAGAGCATTTGCTAGTATAAGAAATTATTCACTTCTCACATTTCAACATTAATTTGTATAATTATTCAAGTTTATTTAATTAAACTAGTGGTGCGTACCATCGTGTTTTCAGGCAAATTGCTAGAACTTCCCGGACCGTAACTTAACATTTTTAAAAGCTTTAATATTTTTTGAAAACTTGAACTTGAAATAATTTAGATTTTTGCGAAATTGAAATTTTTGAAAAAATGGAACTATGCCGTTAATTCTGAACAATCGCTGAGTAGTTGTTTTAGAGACGAAATATCGAAGCAGGTAAGCGTCGCGTGTAGTGTAACGGTTAAAAATTATCTTGGTACGGAACCCATAGAAAAGTAAACAAAATTTATATTTAATATTAAAATATTTATAAAATGTCGGATGATTTATATCTAATGACCATTTTCGACCGCCAAATGGCATTTTTTTATGTTTTTATTGGATCTCCAAAACCGCTGGACCTGCCTTCCTCTAAAATTTAATCAGTTCTTTATTTCGTCAATACAAGTAAAATGTTTTTTGAATCAATCCAATTGGACGCTTAGCTTTCTCAAAAAGTGAAATGCTATTTTTGGCAGTTTTTGTGCCGTATCTCTGAATTGGTTGGACCTGCCTCTGCCAAAAACTAATCAGCACGTCTTGCCATTAATACAAATCGAAAACATCGACAAAAATTTGTATCCCCACTCACCCACAAACATACATATATACATTTTTTCTAAGGAATGCCAAATTGTTCAGAAACGTAAAGATATGCAAAAAAAATTATTTTCGATTTTTTTGCAATTACTGTAATGTACCCAACGGGATGTTAATATATATTAATATAAATGTGATTTTTTAGACGCGACATGGGGAGAAAAATATATTTTATATTTTTTTAATTCAACGAGATACATATATAAAATTGAAAGGACATTTATATATGCACGTGTACTTTTTTTTAAATTAATTATCGAACAGATATAAATGAAACTCATATTAGAACAAAAATAACAAAAAAATAAGATAAACGATCCATTTAGGAATGTGTTACCAGTCGCATCAAATATTTTTTTCGGGGTTCTCATTTGCCTCTCGTTTAAGTGCACTTACTGATATAATCTTGGTCAAACAAGTTTCAAGTGAATCTACGTGTTTTAAGGCGTCGGGTATGCGGTCTTGTGAAAGTGTAAATAAATTAGAAATATAATGTACGCATTTAGTTATTCTGACACTTATTAGGATACCACATTTTCTGGGTAATAAATTAATAAAATCTTAATGACTTGATGGAATTACTGAGATAAAATGAACACATTAAGTAAATAATGTGTTGTGTTGTGTTTGTATATAAAGGAATATATCGCAACCCAATTTCTTTATTTGACAAAAAGGAATATATTTACTATGCATTTTTGATAATTGCTGTTATAGATTGTATCTTATATTGCTATTTTTAAGTGCATTTTAAATATGCGTCACACATTATTTTTTTTCCATTTTTTTATGAATTTGTCGTGGTTGTGAATAGAGTTAAAATCTATTTGAAGTTACAAAATTAATAATTAGCCTATTATTTATATTTTAATATACTACTATTTATTAACTTCCCGTAGGGTAAGTTATTGTAATCGTCCAAAATTGAAATTAAAAATTTTTACATTTCTTCACGTTTTGAAGGTTTCTGAACATTTTGGCATACCTCAGAAAAAATGGATGTGTGTGTATGTATGTATGGATACAATTTTTCGTCCACGTTTTCGGGCGCACGGATTAACCGATTTGAATGGTTCAAAAAACATTCGATTCCTATTGATAGGGAGATGTGCTGATTAGTTTTTTGCAAAGGCAGGTTCAGCCATTTCGAGGATACAGAGCTTAATGTGCAAAAATTGGCAGTTTTTGAGAGAACTATGCGTCCGATTTGATTCAAACAACTTTTTGCTTGTTTTAACAAAATAATTGATTTTGGACAAAACAATTTTTTTGTTTCAAAATTGTATTTTCCAATTTTTTTTTAAAAAACTATTTCTATATATTGAAAATAATTCAGATTTTATTTTTAATTCTGACTAAAGTTCTAATATACTTTAGACAAATGTTTTCAACTTTGCAATTCAGTTTATATAATTTTTATAAATATTAGACAATGTTACAATATTTATAATAATTTATTTGAAAACATTCAATATTCCTCGAGCATTTACGGTACGGGAAATTCCAGCAATTTGCCTTAAGGCACGATGCCATACACCCCACTAGTTATAATACTAAAGTTGTGCTTTTGTTTTCAAAATGATGGATATTAGTGAATTATTCATAATGAGGAAAGTACTTCGGCAATAAGTGTAAAATTATTGTAGCTGTGTTAAAAATGTTAAATTGCTTGCATTATTCAATTTGACAAAAATGGAACGTGTCAGTTTTCTTCAATGTGATTTTTGCATCATTTCTGACTTTTAACAAGTTTAAAAATACGATTAAGATTTGGCTGATACTATATATATACCTACTATAAAATTTATAAGCTTACTGAATTTTCTCTCAGCATGTAACACGCTAACAATTATATGAGCAAAGTACATAAAAAACGAACGCTCCTAAATGAATATAGTAAAGAGCACAAGGTTACATAATGAAATTAGTCGAGCTCACTGCATATCATTTCACTTTTTTGGAACTTTTTGTTGAATGCAACGTGTGCTGTTGTAAATTTATTGTTTTCAAAGCGCTCTATGTGTGGGTTTTCGTTGACCTAATTTCATATCAATTACCGGGGTATGTCATGTCGGAAAATGAACCATCAAACATAATGTAAGTTTTCATATAAGCGCATATATATATATATATATATATATATATATATATATATATATAATATTCGCCGTTTTTACAAGGTAGTAGAATATATTAAAAAATTGATGTTCCATAGTATAATGGATAAGCTCACGGAGTGGTGCGGGCAGGGTCAACCTGATATCAAGCTATCATGCAGTAGCGATATCCATTTTCATTTGAAAATATAGATCAAAAATAATTTTCCAATTAAAAATATCCCATTTCGGGAATTGCGGTGTGAAATGACAATGGGAAATCTTTCATACTATCCTTCCCCGAATCGAGTTGGAGTTCATCTCAGCTCACAGACCTGCCCTAGGATAGTACCACCCATATATGAAAAAATATTTCCATAATTCAATCAATACCATTATAAGGAATTTGGCAATAAAAAGTATAGATTCAATTTGATTTTATAATTGTTTTTTTTTATTAACTTTATCTGCACTAATATTAATATTTGTTGTGATATAATTGCATGCGCCGTTTGGGGTTTGCTTTGATTATTTGACGATCGCCAGTTAATTCAAACATGGTTTATTTTGTTTTTTGTTGAATATGATTTTTCAATTTGGTGAGCTTGCTATGCACATTATAAATACGAAATGGATTCTTATTCTTTTTTCAAAAATTAGGTTGAAGGTTTTTGACGTACATAGGGTAGAGCGGGACTTGAAGATCCGTTGGTAAAAAGGTCCACCATCCATATCTCAAATACAACTAAAGTTAGGAATGTTTTAACAACAACATTTGAAAGTAAAGACAAGAAATGCATAACCAGACCTTGATTTTTTACGACATTGCTATCGTAAGATAGATGGCAACATTTGAAAATCCACAACAAAAGGATTTTCTTTCGTTGTTAATTTTTGTGGTTGTGAGCACTGTTGTTTAGTTTACGAGACTTAGTATATTTTTGAAGTATTCGTTATTTAATTGTTCTATAAGATGTATTGTTATTTTTAAGTTAGCTTCAATAGACTTTTTTATATAACCTATATAAAAGCTTACATGTGGGTGCGGTAAAAAGGATCAACTATACCTTCACCCTGGAAAAAATCTAATCATAACATTTATATTTTGCATTAGTTGAGTAATGTAGATATAATGTAGTAAAATCCTTTCAAACTTAAAAATAAGATATTGGATCTGTTTGCCCCCTGGCTGTCCCCTTTTATCATCCCAAGTATGAAGTAAAACGGGACAGATGATAAATTTTTGAAAAATTGTGAAGAAACATATTTCTATATAATTACTTAAATCAAATTGAACCTATTTGCCCCGCCCAACCCCACTTGTTTTTAGACTCTGCACTCTGTACTCTTTTTAAAATCTTTTCTATGGGGTTTTTAAATTAATTCTAAGGTTTAAACTAGGTTTTTTGTATAATTCATGTGATATGAATATAATTATTTCTAGTATAGTAGTTATAGTAGAATCTTGTATAGTAGTTATAGTAGAATCTTGTATAGTGGAATATTTTATATTTCTAAAAGTTCTTTACATTGCTTTGCACTTGTAACCAACTCGGCAATTTCATCGAACATTCGTCGAGGTGTCGCTTTGTTTCTGCATCCATTCATTTGAATGCCAATGCGCACATAAATAAATAAAGTGCTAGTAGAGATAAATCTAAATTCGATGTTTTTATGCACGTAGCGAAATTTACTGGTTCACTTGTGTTACATTCATATTTATTTTGAATGTGCTTGGCACGCTATAGGATACTGATTTAATTAAAATCGACATATCATTATTCACCATCATAATAGTACTTCTAAAATAACATTTCATCTGTTTATAAACAGATATTTATGTGTAATGAATAGAATAAATAGTCGAATGAGTTTATACGTTTCTATAGATTTCCATACAGTATACTAAAATGACATTTTAGTATTTTATTTATAAACTGCACTTGCCTGTTTTGTTAATGTTGATATGTGCATTGATTATTTTATTGACCTTTATTGAATGAAAATTTATGCTTATAGATAATGACTATTACCAATGTACAAAAATCGAATTCAAAAATTAACACTTCTGTGCACACTTATTTATATATACAGGGTATTAGTATTGACCTTAACTGACTTGAACAAATTGAGCCAAAAAGAAATATCTCACGTTATTTGGTAATTCTGAGTTTTTAAGTGCAAACTAGAGCTTTGGTGAAATGATGACCATTTTTCGGTTATTGTGGTTGATTTTTATTAATTTTATTTACTGGAACAGTAACCGTCAATAACATTTCTAGGATCATAAGAGAAAAAATACCACAATTGTCCCAAGTTTTCAAGAATTAAGACTTAATTTTTTTTAATTTAGGTCTATTTTGAGAGACCCTTATATAAAAAATATGTACTAAAGTGTTGGCAAGTTTCATAAAAAGTTGGCGCATTTAATTATAATTTTGAAACGGTAAAATACTTGATAATTTTGTTATTGAAAATTTTGAGAAAAGAATAAAAACCCATTATTGACATGACATTTTACTCACAGTCAGTTCGAATGTTAGTTCCTACAAAATGTCAGTACAAATGTTTCTACGCGCAAGCTAACAAATGTATAAAAACCTGTACACATTTTAATAAAGAAATTATTTGTACATTTGTCTATTTGAGTACACACGAATGAAATGCAATGTTAGTTGTAAAATTCTAATCTACGAATTTGTTGGAAAAAAACTTATAGAGAAATAATATTTTCATTTACAATTACATAATTTAAATTCAGTCGCTGGGTTATATTATTATTATGATTTATGACGATAATTATTTCTGATTATTTCTCATAACAATCAAGTCGTCTTCAATTTCAGTCTGAACTTAGTTCTTACTGAAACTTGCCTAAAGTAGTTTAAAATTGACTAGTTTCGACCACTTTTGTACGAACGCATGTGGAAAGCCAGTTCGTTATTAATTGAAATAATTTTCTAATGCGTTTGTGAAATGTTATGTGCAAACATGAAAAGCGTGTAATTGGATGAGAGTATTATAATTTCAAATATTTTCATCTAATTATGAAAAACAAAATGAGGAAATTAATGGTGACGGGCTTTGATTTAATCGCCGAATAGTTTGGAAAGTGGATTAACAATATACAAGTTTTAAATCACTCTGTGTCAGACATTAATTAGAGCCTTCAAATTTAATTTGGGATTTTAATTCGTTACGAGATTTATAGAAGCACTTATCTTGTCTGAATAATGGTCATGACTTTATGTAATGCGAGTGTTACGCATTTGTTAAATGTAATGGTAACATTTAATTGCTTTGAAAGGATTTTTTAGTTATTTATTAACATATTCTCTCAATGCGCATGAATTAAATGCACTGATTTATCAAAATGATCTTTCTGATCGGAAAATTTTCTGTACTTGTGTGTGTTCTTTATTAGATGTTGTTTTCTCATTTTGTTAACAATTGCTCTGCATCAGTTTCCATTCTTTTTCCACATGTTACAGTTTATATTGATTTGTACAATGCGTACGTTTACAATATATCTTACTTTACTGTCTTGATGCATCGGAGTTTATGTTTGCATACACTTATATAAATTAGACTGTTATTTTATAGATAATTAATTGTAATTTTTAATAAATATCTAAAAAATTAGCAAACCTTGAATTAAATAGAAATAATAAGGTGATTGACGATCATTTCGTGCAGAACAGAATTATTTCAGAACGTTACTTAAATTTATTATGCACTAGATGACCTGACAGTCGTAGTCATGTACTTATGTTTACAATTCAAAAGTTCCAATTTTTTTAATAACCTAAACTGATATTTACCAATTAGTTAAAAACTATTATGTTTTTTTACACTACAGTCTATATCGAAGTGTATATACATCCACCCATATGTATCTTAAATATACAACTGCTTTAAATAAAATGATGAGTATTTGCTTTTTTGAAAAACATTATAAAACATTTTTTTGTATAATCAGTTGTTTTATCGATATCCGACGTTATTTTAAAAAAAAAAGTAAACTAGCTGTAAGTGGAATTCTGTCTTAAGGCAAGTAAGGCATCGTGCCTTAAGGCAAATTGCTAGAACTTCCCGTACCAAAAATTATTATTTTTTTAAAAACGATTAACATTTTTGAAAAAAATTTACTTTGAAAAAATAAGATTTTTGAGAAACTATAAATTGGACAAAAAATTACTTTTTTTTTAAAAAAATTTTTTTTTTTTTAAAACAATTTTTTTTAATTTTTTTTTTTGAAAAAATTTTTTTTCTTTATTTTGACATATTGTGGAAGATCTGAACTTTTTTTTCAAAGCAATCGTACTGATTTAACTGCATAGAGACAAAATATAAAGCGCATAAGCGCCGCATCGTTGTCTAACGGATAAACATTGGTACGGAACCCATAGGAATGTTAACAAAATTTATATTTATTGTTAAAATCTCTATAAAATATCTGATAATTTTATGTGCATATGTCTAATGATCATTTTTGACCGCCAAATGGCTCATTTTTTTACTTTTTCCTCCATATCTCCGAAACCGCTAGACCTACCTTTATGAAAATTTTATAGATTCTTCATCTTGTCAATACAAGTGAAATGTGTTTTTTGAATTATTCAAATCGGACGCTCCGTTCTCTTAAAAACTGAGTTACCGTTTTCGGCACTTTTTGCCCCGTATCTTCGGAACGGCTAGACTTGCCTTCGCCAAAAACTAATCAGCACGTCTCCTTATCAATACGAATCGAATGTTTTTTGAATTATTCAAATCGGTTGATCCGTGTTCCCGAAATCGTCGACGAAAATTTGTATCCGCACATACATACACACACGTACATACATACATACATACATACATACATACATACACACACACACACACACATACATACATCCATTTTTTTCTAAGGTATGCCAAAATGTTCAGAAACCTCTGAAACGTAAAGATATATAAAAATTTTCATTTTTGATTTTTTTGCGATTACTATAACTTACCCTACGGGAAGTTAATTACACCACTGAGAGGGATGTCATCCCCCGGGAAATGGCAAAGGAGTCTAAATTATTTTCACTTTTGAACTTGAGAGTAAGATAAACCTAATTTCAAAATTTCATAGAAATTGGAGCACAGTAAAAAAATCAGACCCAAAACGCTCATTGATTTGAGTAATCCGATGGCAAAATATGAAAATACTATCGTTTGTATGTGACAAAAGGGTTATTTTTTGGGTTTTCCCGGCATTTATTAGATTTTTTCTCACCGTAAGAACCATCCTTGGGTTCCAACGAACCTTTTTAAAAAAGAATCGGCCAAATTGGTCCAGGCGTTGTTGAGTAATGCGCTTACCAACACATTTTGCGATTCATTTTCATATTATAGATTATAATGACTAAGATGAATAATTTTTAAACAATAATGAAATAGTTTAAATATAATTTTTTTCATTATTGTTATATTTTTACAGCAACCTGAACTTGAGAGTTCTCTAAACTGTTATCCTAATTTGACTTCACAGTATGTTCTACGGATGCAAAACCAGACAGTTGTCCCATCTCTGTGTGATGAAATATTATTACAATTTCTGTAATAGTAATAGTAATTCTGTAATGTCATAAATATTTTCATTTGAAACCATAGTGATATCTATAATTCCAAGAAAAACTGATGTCACTACTGCTTGACAATCAAGCTGCTCGAAGCAGTATCGATCCCGGAACCGTGGTTAGTACGACTGCACCTGAATCTAGTCGTTCTAGCCACTTATGTACGAGCTTGCCCTGAATACAATTTATGAATGAATACTAAGTCGGTAGTTTTTTCTGTATGAAAATTTTCTTCGCATTCTTACAAATGTACGCTTGGAACAAGAAACTATTTCAGTACGTAGTATTTTAAACTCGCATACGTGAAATATCTCTAGGCGGGTATAGTCGCGTGTCAAAAAATAAGACTGCATCAATACCTTCAAGAATTTATTAGCTACTATTTAGGTCGTTTAATTGTTTTCTATACTTTTTTCAAACTTCCGTGTTACTGAAAACTTCTTCCAGCTGTGGGACCTTTTAAACAAAAATGTAAGGTTTTAAGACACTAGGGTTGAAATAGCAACTTTGAATCTTACTAGAAAACTTTGTCAATACCTATAGATCCTCTTCACTTTTTAAGGTTTTTGGAACTGCATGTAAAAAGTGCTCATTTCGGTTTATCCAGTGGTATCCAAGAGTTTTGGGACAGGGTGTGCGTCACAAATCTATGTCAAGCCTAAAGTTTTGGTGAAAAAAAATGCACTCGGTATAATGAATTTTAATGCAAGATGTTTATCGTACGCAACATGTATAAAATCTTATACAAAGTCCTATTTTGTATGGAAACTAATATACTTTTATATTTTAAATTATTTGTTTGTTTGTTTTAATTGCGATTTAAAAGTATACGGACTTGCTTAGAGCTTTACTATATAATACAACATTGCAGCTTTTGTTAATATTTATAGTATATTGTAAGCTCATATATATCATACAAAATACCCACGGGTAGATAAACATGTTTGAAAAAATAATGTATACCAATTATCGTAATAAATACTTTTTTCTGTCATAAAGAAATTGCGGCTTATTTAATTTTGAACAAGTTTGTCTAACACATTATCTATAATAACCGAATGGTTTAGGATTTATATGAGATGCAAGAAGTATATGCATTACTCTCGTGTTGAGATTAATTTTGTATTTTTAAATATGATTTTATAGTGTCCGAATTGGTATAGGGCATAATGATGTTAGACAGTGTTGCAGACAATTTAATTTAGAACATTTGTCATTTATATCAAATTATCAATCAAAGTTATATTTTTTTCAATAGTATATGCCAAAAACACAATTTTTTGGTTGTTAACTTTTATTATTTGTGTTCTTTCAGTAAATTACATTTCTAGAACTACAGTCAATAATAATGATACAGTTTTTTTCATTATCTCTTTTATTTACAACTGTCCAGTTAAGGACATTTAATAAATTTGTGGATTTACAATAGTCGGCAGTAAAGGGACATTGTATACTAAAGGGGCATGCTGAAAAAAACAACTCAATAGTTGTTTTCCCCATTCAATATAATATTCACATTATTTTATCGATAATTATATATTTTTAACTATTTACTTATAAAATAATTTCTTATATAATGACTAAGTTATTTCCGTTTTGTATCAGGAGAGTTGATGACTTAAATCCAGTGGCGCTTTTCTTTTCAATCTTTTTGGATAATGATACAGTTGCCAAAAGTTTTTTTTTTTACAATCGAGACTATTTGTTAAACTATAAAATCGAAATTTACAAAATTGATCGACTTTGAATGGTCCTCTTTTTAAAAAATATGTTCTTAAATCTAAAACCCTCGGAACATTTTAAAACAACTATTCTGACGCTAACTTTATCGTCACGGGTATGACAATAAAACTATCCTTTTCCTAACAATCTAATTTCGTGCACTGATTATGTATGCCTCCGCAGGTCAATCAAATATCGACCAAATAATAATAGGACATAAATTATCTATCAATTATTTATTCATACAAATGCGCAGGGTTTCCGGCATCGCAACCAACACATTTATTCACTTCGTATATATTATCTAGTGTATTGTCATTAGCATACGATTATCCCCTACCCCGAGTACAAATCGATTTTTCGTAAAAACCGAGATTTGGTTTTACTTTTGCCTCTGCTTCTGCCGCGGCTCGAGATAAGCGGCAAACAGAGCCCGCGGCCATCAAACACGGATTAACGGATGCGTTAAATCGAAAATTAATTTGATGATACAGAAGATATTAAATTTATCGAATATCACAAATAATCTGATGCCTTCATAATAATGATTCAACGAGACGAGATTGATCGAGTTATATTAAGACTTATTGTTAGTTCAATATCACATTCATTACATTCATAATTGATCCGGAGAAGAAAATTAATCGACATCGATACAAATATGGAAGTAGTGCGCTGAAATTGAACTGTATTGGATTATTCGAGATAAAATGTGTATAGGATAAACTCATGCTGCGAAAAGAATGTTTCTACTGCACAATAATATTGAAGAAAAAATTGAAGGACTCAAAGGATTTGCGAGAATAGAATATATCGAGAATGGAACACCGAAACATAACACTTGACAAGGAGAACAAATATTATTTCAACTTTATCATTTAGTTTATTTTAGTTGGAATTATAAAAAATTATTTATGCCCATTACAGGAATTACACACGGAGAGATTTTTTTTAATACTGAATTTTTTACCTTTACAATGCTCTCATATTGCATTTTTAATTTATTATTATTAATATCGAAATTATTGAAAATGGCCTGAAATTTATATTAAAA
>NW_020538040.1:58441996-58473996 GCF_003426905.1 Ctenocephalides felis | reverse complement strand
AAACAGTTTTTCTCTGAATGATTTTATCATAACGTAGAGTAGCTATGGGATGTTTGTAACAGTTTTTTTTTATTATTCTTATAAATAATTGAGATCATACTGATTATATTTATGAGATATAACAGTGTGTAGATGCTGTAACTATTCTTCTACCGAATCCTATAAAAATAATTCCATAACTTGTTCAAACGTATTTTTGTTTTATTATATTGGCCATGAAGGTGACAACCTTCAGGGCAATAAGCTTTACACGGAACGGCTGTTACCTCTGGTAGAGGGGGTAGCGAAGTGTTTTAATTGAACTAGTTGTTCACTTCAAAAAGTAACGTCCGCGAAACAACATGCATAGTAAATAATAAATAAATTTATCTTCTTTCATTATAACTTAATGACAAATCAGTAATTGTATTAAGAACTGCAACAAATACATAATATACAAACGAATCAGTGTTTAATACAATCCACAGCTACAAGGGTTAAATTAAAACTTAACAACCTGAGTATCGAAGGAGAGTTTAATAAATTCCATAACTACGTAACATAAAATACATAACTATTGTTCATTATTTCGAAATTAATTATTTTCTAAAGCGCGGTGCTACAACTTACCCCTTGTTTGGGGCTACTTGTAGCAACTACCGTGGCAAGTAGTAACGACAAAATAGTTCTGATAAATTATTCTTTGCTTATTTTTGATAAAATTGGCATGTTGCTGTGTATGTGTAATTCTTCTTATAAATCAATCTTAAATATGATTAATTCACATATAACATATAGTGCCCCCTGTCATAGAAATTCCCATCATAAATAATTGAATTGTAATTGATACATGTAAAATGTATAGTGTCTCCTGTAACAGGTGCCCATATCATCTTTACTTGAATCTGTATAAAATTCTTATATGTTACAACTAGCCTCAGATTTTTGTTTCGATTAACCCTAAGTATGATTTTTATTTAAATTAATCAAGATATCTAACTTATTAAAACAATTTAGCAATCACAAAAATTGTTACACATTATCAAAGATTGATAAATTTGAAGCAAGTTAAGGTATATAAAAATTGAAATTAGTCGATAATAATAACGAAAACCGAAATTTTAGTACAATTTATACTTCATGTCAAAATGATGGACCTGTACAGTTCTGTATATTAAATCATAGGTTTACATGTACAATCTAACATTTTTTTAAATATTGTTTAAGATCCTATTAAAAAAACGCTTGTTACTACTTACCTGGTACAATAAACCCTTAGCTCTTTTATAATTATAATTATAAAAAATTATGTCAAAATGCTATGTAATAAAAAGGTTCTTACAAGATATATCTAACCGTCCCTAAGTTGTTATACTTTTATTAAATTATTAACACGTTATTTTGCAAAATTAATTTATTGAGTAGATTCAATTATACATACATATATTTGATATACTACTATAAACTTTAAAACATATCCTGAATCTTCAAACACAATTTTCGCGTAAACATCTTCGCGTTATGGTATGTCTTTTCATATTAAAGATATCGAAAACGAATATAAACGAATGAAGTTGCAAATTAAATTAATTTCTTAGAATGTTTCTAAATAATACATTTTGACATACTAAATTGAGTTAAATTGTTATAAGCATTATGTTTATTTTTTATTATTCGCTACCCATTTCAAATTATTTTTAATATTTATCTTTATATTGGTAACTTATATTTACATATCAAGAACTTTAGAACACCTTTATGAGCTCAATAGCACCATAACAAACGATGGATAAAAAACGACTACAATAGCATTTGGATTTGATCTTTCGAATGTAGAATCTTAAAAAGATTTGTCTCTTTTAAATATGTTTGTATCTTAGCATTATAGCATTTCAAGCGATATCTAAGAACTCTTAAATACTCTATTATGTCTTACCATAAAATCAAAGTATGGGTATCTCATATGTGTAATCTAATGCGTAAAAACGTCTAACATATACATATTTCAAAATATTTATCATAAATCTGAACCTTTCCGCTATTTACACAAAAGGTTTTGACAGCGCTGTCAGGTTTTTTTTCAATACGCACTGGCATGAAGAAAATGGGGTTATTAGATATTCATTCATCTTTGCTTTTTATGCGTATCAGAGATGCTCGGCATTTTATGGAAACGATAGCACTATTTTAAATTGTTGGACGGATTTTATTCCAACTGTAAAAATAATATTGACGGAAGTACTAGGGATAAATAAAAATATGATAAGGTAATCATAATATAAATAAGTTTTTTTAAAAAACTACTTAAATAAAACTATAAGAAGTCACACGTATAGTTATCATATTGGAACGATTGATAGTTCAGTCACTTATTTTATTAATTGCATAAAAGAAAATAATTAATATATTGAAACCATGATGAAAAACTGTGTGTGCAATCTTAATCTTAATACCGGTTTCCAATGAATAGCGTTTCAACTATTGTTCAATTTATATATTGAATTGAATAAAAACAGTTTATTTCAAATTAATTAATTAAATATTAAATTTTGTCCGAAGCTTCGTGAATATAGACTAATGAGATTTTAAAATCTCGAACAAAAACTTTCAGTCATTTGCCTATAGGTTTTTTTAAAATATATTTTATTAATCAATTTCAATATCAATCAATTATCAATATCAATTTTTCAAAACGACAGGTTGAAGTAATTTGTATGACACTTGTTAAAATTTGTTGAAAAAATAATAATTAGAGCATGAATTATAACGTCTTTTGTATCAGAAATATTTTAGTACATTCATGAAGAAATGTTTTATTATAACTGTTTCACTTCAGAATTAAGTATAATGTTCATATTTGTTTGGATAATAGTAATTATTATGCATAGGAATTTTGTTTATGAGTTACGACCGCCATTAAAGCAGAGGTCTGAACTTTTATACTTTTTACGAATTTTACCAATTAGTCATACAAAATAAATCAGTATCAGTATCACTGTTCGTATATATAAGCTGAGAACTATTATAGATAAACAATATATATTTATTATATATAGCATGCATTGAAATGTGAGAACTAAATTCTGTAAGTAATAATTCAAAATGAAATCTACAATTCTTAAAAAAGTGTCTATTTTACCATATAGAAGAGAATAATTAATCAATATCTTTATTTGGTGGCAGCGGAAGGATTCGAACTCACACCTCCGAGGAGACTAGTGTCTCAAAGCCAGAAATAAAGAGATAGCAATTAATTGATCTCTTCTGATATGTATAAACACTTTTTAAAGAATTGTAGATCTTATTTTAAATTATTGCTTACATACTTTAGTGCTAATATTTTAATGCATGCTCGTTGGTGGTTTCATCATTATTAACTTTACTGCTCAATATTAATCCTTTTTACCTGGTTTACCCTTATTGTAAGAATGAGGATTGATCATATATAAAAATAAGAAGTTTTATATTAACACACTTTCGGCGGATAGGATTTCGGGCTAACTTGTACCCGTAGCGGGGTTTTTACAACGGTGCGAATGCGTAAGCAGGGCATGAAAGCACAGTCTTTTACTTACAATAATACTTACTGCCCAAATTCAAACGCAGTAGTAAATACTATAATATTAAGTTATTATGAGGTAAAACTATCAATACTGAAGGTAAAATATTTGCAAATAAAGTTGAATATTATTACGCAATGATACATATGTTTAGGCAATGAAATGAAAAATGTAATTAATTCTAAAAAATTAAAACAAAATACACAGAAAAAAATTCTATACATTTTCTTACGTAATTACTCATAAGTTTAGTCCCTGAAATAAAAAAATGAATTTAATCATAAAAATCAATTAATCAAAATACAAAGAAAAGTTTGCTATAGGTAGGTTTTTTACACGATTATACACTACACATTTTCACGCAATAAGTTTAGAATTGTAGAAATCATTTGGACTATTCTTTTTGAAGCATTGCAACAAAACTTCTTGGCGTCTTCTAAATATTGTCTCTCCTCTTTTAAGTTTCAAATTTTTAAATTCTTCAGGAAGGCCCTTGTTTGTTCTTATAGTCCCACAAATCCTAGTTTTATTTTGTAGTAATAATAAACTTGTATTCACACTATTATAAAAATTGTCCATGTATACATGATGCCACAAATTTAAATAAGGTTCTAATATATCTAATATAGTTCTCTGTAAACTATTGCCATTTTTAACTTCCCGTAGGGTAAGTTATAGTAATCGCAAAAAAATCGAAAATGAAAATTTTTGCATTTCTCGACGTTTCAAAACCTTCTGAACATTTTGGCATACCTTAGAAAAAATGGATGTATGTGTGTGTGTGTGTGTGTGTGTGTGTGTGTGTATGTATGTATGTATGTATGTATGTGTGTGTATGTATGTGCGGATACAAATTTTCGTCGACGATTTCGGGAACACGGATCAACCGATTTGAATAATTCAAAAAACATTCGATTCGTATTGATAAGGAGACGTGCTGATTAGTTTTTGGCAAAGGCAGGTCTAGCCGTTCCGAAGATACGGGGCAAAAAGTGCCAAAAACGGTACCTCCGTTTTTAAGAGAACGGAGCGTCCGATTTGAATAATTCAAAAAGCATTTTACTTGTATTGACAAGATGTAGAATTGATCAAATTTTTATGGAGGCAGGTCTAGCGGTTTCGGAGATCTAATGCAAAAAGTAAAAAAAAATGCCATTCGGCGGTTAAAAATGATCATTAGACATATGCACATCAAATTATCAGATATTTTATAGAGATTTTAACAATAAGTATATTTTTTTTCACATTTCTATGGGTTCCGTACCAATGCTAATGCGTTAGACGGCGGCGCGCCACTTGCGAGCTTTGACATTTCGTCTCAATGCAGTTCAAGCAGTGCGATTGCTTTGAAAAAAAGTTCAGAATTTCCAAAATATGTCAAAATAAAAAAAAAATTTATTTCAAAAAAATTTTTTGTTTTCAAAAAAAAAATTTTTTTCTCAAAAAAAATTTTTTTTTTCAAAGAAAAAAATTTTTTTTCCACAAAAAAGTAATTTCTTGTCAAATTTGTAGTTCCTCAAATCTATTTTTTTTCGAAGTAAATTTTTTCAAAAATGTTAATCGTTTTTAAAAAAATAATAATTTTTGGTACGGGAAGTTCCAGCAATTTGCCTTAAGGCACGATGCCCTAATTGCCTTAAGACAGAATTCCACTTACAGCTAGTCATAGTAAATTTTTAAATTGCATATGTAGCCTGACTTTGCTTCGCAAGCCATTCTAATCAGAATACTATATTTTACTATTTTTGCTTAAATGCTTGTTTTAAATATGATAAATATTTTTAATTAAATTTTAAATATAAATTTGAAGATTTATTTAGGTAATAGGAAGTAACAGGTTATTAAATACATTTAATTCCATTGAATTCTTTCAAATAAAAGAAATTGGATAATAAAATACGATATCATACATTTTCAAATTACCTCTAATCCAAGCACAATTGAAAAACATTGCGAAAATTCGTCATTCAACAGTAAATTAATGAATTAGTTTTATTACTCGCCGGATACTGTATTTGATAAAATTACCTGTTGCCAGGTACGTAAATTAGACAAAGTAATTCCATTCTCCAATCATGTATAAAGTACCTATATCACTTATAATCATACTATATACAATCTAGAGTTTTACGTTGAAAATTCGATTGTTTTTAATATTATACGAAATTAATTTTTATGGTGTATAAATTAGTGACAAACCTAATAGTTAATTACATAAATAATAATATGATTTTATAAGCTACGTTCGATTGCTTGTAAAAATGTAATAGCTTATTTTTAGCATTGTATTTGAAAATTAAATTATATGAATTATCGAAACGCAATAAATACAAAGATAGCAAAATATATAAATGGTAATATAGTATTAAAAGAAATAGTTTGTTTACCAAAAATGCTGACGTAAAACATATCGTCCTTAATAAAATACCATATATTTATGTAATATATACGTATTTACGTATCGAAAATAATTTTAAAGAATAAATTATAATTTTATTATAGTTTTATAATAAATATAAAACTAGCGTTGCAACCGCTCATAGTAAGAAATTTCGTTCGCTCTTCGCATCTAGCGTGTCCGACCGAGTACCCGAAAATACCCGCACCCGCAGTTGAATGACAATCTTAAAACCAGGTACCAGTACCCGGCCCGCTGAAAGTATATAAAAATAAGTTAATGTGAGATTTGTTACTAAACTACTTATTGGGATACTGTAATATAGGATTTGTTATATTTAACATATTGGTTTTTATGTAATAGTTCTTATTAAGTAATTTTAAATAAGTATAATTATTGCTACCTCAAATACACTTTTTGCTCTGTAATTCCACCAGTTATAATTGGTCGAAATATTCATTGTTTTCTACCTTAATACTGCATACTTTGCCCCTATGAGAATAGCAAATGAAGACGACTAAACCATAATCCGACTGTTGAAAACCACTTTTGATCTTAGCCGTGCACATATAATACAAATGATGAAATATGTATCATACAAGTGTATATCCTGCTGCAGAGAGTCTGCACCGAGTCATCTCTCATAGGTGTTTAAATTATGCATCAAATATATTTGTGCCCGTCCAAAGGCCATCGGGCATCAGGAATGCGTTATGGTCGTTTGGCGGTGCCAAAGGGGCTTTGAATACGAAAGCGTCGTCGACTATGTAACTCGTTCGCAATTAACATACGTAAACTGCGGTGTAATTGAACAGAAATACATGGCATCGAGTTCGAGTCATCTGGAGACGGCGTCATAGGGAAGTGGATTTGTCAACGTACTCTGACACTCGATAGTGTACACAGTTTACATTTCTCTATGAAATGAACGTATATGATAACGACGAAGAGGTTTTAGCGATTAATTTTACACTTTTTCTTCAATAAATATCATACGCTACGCACTGATGTGCGTAATCTACTTTATTACCATGGTTCATTTGTCCATGCGGTTTATCCGTTTGTAATAGTCACTTACATCTTACCTGATACACTTAATATAAATAGAGTTTCAAAAACTGAGCTTGAGACAATTTAAAAAAAACGTGAAAAAGATATTTGAATTAGAAGTTTTTTCGGACAAATATTGGTTTTGTACAAGGTACTCCAGAACTCATCATCGAGTCGAAACGGGATGCCGAAAAATGGACACCAACAAAAATTCACAAGCAAATTTTCTTAGTTTTAAGTTTTTATTTTTTTTATTATGAAACCATAAATCATTCTACTAATCTAAAATCCTGATTAAATGCGCCAAATATTGACTTTAGTAGTTTTTTTAAGGGGAGCATCTCGCAGACATTTTGTAAATTATGCATTCACAGTTTATCAAAAAAATTAGATTTTTAAAGTTTGGGGCAGATGTGTCATTAGTTTTGACCTAGAAATGCAATTCACGGTTACGGTTTCAAGGTTTAACCTTTGGAACAAAAATTATCAAAATCAATCACAATAACGCAAAAATAGTCACAGTTTGACTAAAACTCAAAAGGTGTTGGGTTTCACTCGAAAGCTACGTTAAATAATTTGTTTTTCTGATTGTTGTCATAAGAGTTACGATCAATATTAGTCACCTGTTTGGGCTTGACGTTGAGTTCTGGGACATTCTGTTTATATTTTATATAAACCATCAAAGTGAAATTGTTGAAAAATCTCATTTATTTTTGAATTTTTATTTTGTCATTATGGCAATATATTTTATACGGATTGTGTATCAACAGATAAAAGAATTCGTTAGTAAATTAATGAATGAATGGCTGTAAGCTGCCTGGACATACCGATCGTTTTTTATATAAAAATTTGGTAATGTAATAAAATCACTAGTTAACATAAATCCATAGCATGAAATCTGATCCGCTCTTGGAATCTATTTATTTACTCGTATATTTATTAGTATAATTATTTAATGTATTAGATTTAATATATTATTACAATTAGAGTCATCATAAGGATACCAATAAAGGGAAATATATAAAATGTAAAAATAAAGTATTTTAGTATGCATAAAGCAATTATAAATGAAATAAATAAGTTGAGAGACTTCAATAATCAAAGTATTTGAGTTGAATTTAACAATGGTTTGTATGTGAGTAAAATGTACTAGCAAAAACCTTGACATTATTAGATTTTCATTTTTTTACTCGAAATTTTTCAATAATAAAATTTTCAAGTATTTTACCATTTTGCAATTCTGAACTTTTGATGAAACTTGCCAACACATTTTAGTACATTTTTTACATGGGGGTCTCTCAAAGTCGACTGATTTTGGTAATTTTGAACTCAGTTCAATAAAAAGTCTCAATTCATGAAAACTTGAGGCACTTGTGTTATTGTTTTTGATTGTGATCCTAGAAATATTTTTCGCTATTCTTGTTGCAAGGGGGCCGTTCAAGTATTACGTAAGCATTATATGGGGGCGGGGGGTTTATTGATTTGCTTATATTGCTTATTTTGGTTAAGAACTTTGCTAACTTTTACTGACAAAGGGGAGGGGGGGGGGGTTAATTAATTGTAATAAATCTGCTTACGTATTACTTGAACGATCCCAAGTTCAAAAGAACAAAATTAGTAAAAATTAACCAGAATTACCGAAAATTCGTCATAATTTCACCAAAGCTCTAGGTTGCACTTGAAAGCTCGTAATTCCCAATCGATCATATATAATCAGATAGCGCATATCATGTGTTGTACAATATTAAATATCTATTTTATTTTTCTCAATAAGACATCGCTATATTTCGAAAATGTATCTTGTGATCTCCGTGTCGTATGTAAGAGGTGCAAATGGTCTTGTATAACACAATATGTTTCCGGGAGTGGAGCCGCTCATGGGTTAATGGCGCAATGAAAGCGCACATCAAACGGTTTAATTTCGAACGAAATTTTGTTCGACGTATTTCCACCGGGAACGCTGCGCTAGGTTTGCATGCACATGAGTGGAAAGGCCCCAAAGAAATATTGGTATTACGGTTGTTGTGACATTTCTCAATTCATTTTCGATTGAGTTTCTGAATTAATTGATTTTCATGGATAATTGAATCCCGCTCTCGGTAGGCAAGTGTAAGGGAGAGAGTGGAATAAACCGATGCTGCGAAGCGATATAGTCCCTTCGTGTTTGACGGATGAATGAGTTAAGTTACCTATAAAAATAATAATTATGCCTTCTTATTTTAGGGTCTTCTAAAGTTTTATGGCAGACATCATGAAACATTTCGTTTCACGATGAGATGAAAGCCATAGGTTTTATTTTATATGAGCATCAATGCAGTAAAGTGTTTGCATGTGAGCTGCAATAAATAATGTTTTAGTAGGGTTTGCATTAGTAATGGATTTTAAATATTGAAGTAAAATCTGCAAAGATATTTTTTATTAAATTGATTTATTTTAAGAATTATTGTATGTGTTGTCTATGATTTATCAATCTCAGAAATTTTAATATGGTCCCTAATGAAATATGGTTTAATCAAATCAGTGATTATGAGAAAAACTTTTTTTATACAGTGCAGGGAGTGGCATAAAGGTTCAATTTGATTTTGAATTATATTGTAGCAACTAAACGAATGATAAAACAACAAGTAACACATATCAAACAATTGTAGGAACTTAACAAACAACATTGTTAAAATGTGTTTTTTTTGCTGTTTTTCAAAAATTTGTCACCTGGTACTTTCTAACACATATGGGGGGTATAATGAAACGGCAAAGGGGCAAACAGATCCAATATCTTATTTTTAATTTTATAAGTATTAAAATAATAGCTATATTATTCAACCAATGCGAAAAATAAATTTCATCGGTACATTTTTTGCAAAGATAACACTGTATATAACTTCGGTTTGGTATTTTGTCACAAATATTTATCAGCTGATTTATATAATTATTTATTTAATTGTAAAATTGCTGTTTTTAAACATAATTTATTTTTTCTTAACTATTTTTTTACACTTTTGCCAAAGTAAACATTCAGTTGTTCCTTTTTACTACACCAGCTCTTATAGAGGTTATATAAACAAGCTGTTACCTAACTTAAAATTAACAATATATATTTTGAAATAATTAAATAACGTACATATACATAAAAATTATATTAAGGTCTCGTAAACTGATCAACGGCGCAACAAAGTGAATAATAGTGAAAGAAAATCCTAAGTCATAAAAATGATTCTATTTTTATTAATGTAATACAAATAATTACATTTCTAATTTGGGTGTATATAAAGCCATCCCAAAACTTAACGTCCAAACGGGGTGATAGTATTGACTTTAATGTCCTGAAAAAAATTAGATAAAAAATCTCACGTTGTTGGGAAATTATGAGCTTTTAAGCACAACCTGGATCCTTGGTGAAATTATAGCCATTTTTCAGTTACTATGGATAATTTTTATTAATTTTGTTCGTTTAAACTTTGGAACCGTAACCATGAATAACATTTCTAGAACCACAGTAAAAAATAATAACATAGCTGCCCCCAGTTTTCAAGAGTTAAGACTTTTGTTGAACTATGAATTTAAATTTTTTAAAAGCGGCCGACTTTCAGATGCCCTCCTTTAAAATAGTGTACGTTGGCAAGTTTCATCAAAAGTTGGCACATTTAATCAGGATTGTAAAATTGTAAAATACTTGACAATTTTATTATTGAAAGATTTCAAGTAAAAAGTGTAAAATCTCAATGCATTTTCTTTTTAATTTACGTAGCACGCTATATACATAGTACATTCAGCTACTTAGGGGGCGTCCATTAATCACGTGAGCGAGATTTTAAGGATTTTTGGACCCCCCTCCCCCTTGGTGATTCTTGGTGATATTCAAAATTACTCCCCCTGCCCATCCAAACACCACGTGTATTTTTAGTTACGTGAAAAAATTGTACAAATTGTGAATTATTTTTGAAAATGTTTAAACTTTTTTAGAAAAGATGTTTAAAAAATAAATACATGTGATATCTTACTATACCCTCCCTCCCCCACGTGATATTTCGTGATTTTTTCTCAAACCCCCCTTCTCCCTAGAAACCTCACGTGATTAATGGACGCCTCCTTAAATAGATAAATAAATAGGACGATAGCACCTTGCCAGATATTATGTGGTTTGATGTAGTAAATCATTGCAGGTTCCTCTCAAAAATCAAAATGACTTGATTTTTGCTAGTGCATTTTACTCACAATCAGTTTAAATGATATAAATAATAATAAGTAAGATTGCCGGAGGGAAACATTTGAAGTGAATGTGAGTGAAATACGTTAGCCATTATCGTAAAGAATAATTACAAAACAAAACATAATTTTGCAGAAATAGTATAATCTACTTATTATCAATTCTTATTTTTAAAATAATATTTTCATGAAGTTACCAATATCATCAACCATACGCGTGTTATTGTATAGGAATTAATGGTCAGTGATATATTTGTTATCAGCAGAACAATAGTTGTTGATGATCAGTGTCGCCAAATGAAAATTTATTCGCAGTTTACATCTGTATCGAAATCCGGATCGTCTTCGATTCTCGTTGCCGTCCGCCCCGATCAGTTGTTGATCATCCGCCGGCCTGAACGTAGTGGCGGGTGTGGCGTAATCTGTAAAAGCTCGATATCCTTTGAAAGAGTTAAAGCCCTGCATGTCATCAGCCCTCTTATTACGTCGGCCTTTGTGTGCCGTCGAGCGCTGTTGTAAAGTACTACATTGTATTGAAACCAATAGATTGTTGGCGAAGATAAATCGTTGTACACGTACACGCATTATAATAAATTCGGTGTACCTACATAATAAAGTAAAACATAAATCACATAGCTAGGAAGCTGGTGCATGTAAATTCCGACCCACTCGTACGCAGTTGACTCTATTATTTATGATTGATGGATATTGTATGAATAAAGGTTTAAAGTTTTGAGTAGCAGATCAGGAATTTGTATTTATCCTGCGTTGTGCGTACTTAAAGATTATTTATTTTGTTAAGTACAAATATTGTACATTAGAGAATAGAAGCTAGTTAGGAAACTACTATCTGCTTGAAATAAGATTAACTGCTAAGGTGTGTCATTGTACCTAAAGACTATATGCTGTTACTTCCTGTTGTATAAACAAACAGTAAATTAATAGATTCATTATCAAATCGAAATCCACTTAAAAATGCTACGAACTATAACTTATAAAAGGGTGATAAAATTGGAAATATTTTTGTTCGGAAAATCTAATTTTTATACATTTTATAAAAAAATATTATGAGGTGTTTAATTGTCTAGGTCGAAAATGGAAAAATATCGTGAAAAAGAGCCAAAATAAATAAATCTTATATATATATATATATATATATAAATATATATATATATATATATATATATATATATATATTAGGGCGGTCCTTAAAATAGTCATTTTCAAGTTTCCTTGCTCCCAGGGATTCAAATGGTTCCAAATTGGTAAAAAACAATTCTCTGAAAGTTTCAGCTCTTAATATTAACGTTTAGATAGAGCGCAATTCAATCAAACTTCGTATGGAAAGAGCATGGAAAAAAATTTGAAAATTAAAAAAAATGTTTTTGGTATAACGTAGCGACAAATGAATGAGTTTTATTCATTTTTTTGATCGCTAAATTACATCTAAAAAACATTTTTAAAATTTTTGAAAATTTTTCAATGCTATTTCCATACAAAACTTTGATTAATTGCGCTCTATCTAAACGTTAATATTAAAAGCTAAAACTTTCAAAGAATTGTTTTCATCTATTTGGAACCATTTGAGCCCCTGGGAGCAAGGAAATTCAAAAATGACCATTTTAATGACCTCCCTAATATATATATATATATATATATATATATATATATATAAAAAAAGTTTTCAATTTATTGATCACAAATCATGATGAATGTATCTGAAACTATCGATGGAACTAGATGAGTACATATAGGATTTATTTAAAACAGACTTTTATTACTAGTTCTAACCTGGCAGACTATACAATATTATTATCTGGGTGTTCTGCAAAATTGATAAAAAATTTATTGTGACACGTTTTAAAGTGAACATTGCGCCATCATGTTTGAAATGGTTAATTTACATATAAAAATTGTGATGGAATAACGTTTGCATCAGTTGCTATTGATTTTATAGTTTTTCTAGCGTGTAATATTATTCAGTTAAAAAAAAAACATGACACAAAATGGTGATGTATGCACATTACTTATTTTTTATAATATTGTGTATCGTTGTAATATTTGATAATTAGAAAAAAAAACTAATTGTAAGATTCACTGAAAATGGGTAATTATAATATTATGGAAACTCGTTTCATGAGAGTTTGGAACTTTGGAGAAAGCTTCATATAATGTTTAGTATTTTATAGTGCTGAATTGAAAATAAAATTTAAAAGCTCAAAAATAATTGTCAGTTATCAGAATAGTTGTAAATATATATATAAGATATCCCAGATTTTGACGTCAAGCCAAAACAGGGTGTTAGTATTGTCCTTAACTGTCCTGAAATAATTTAGAAAAAGAAATCTCACTGGGATGGAAACTTAAATGGGAATTATGAGCTTTCAAGTTCAACCTGGAGCTTCGGTGAAATTATAACCATTTTTCGGTTATTGTGGTTAAATTTTATTAATTTTCTTCATTTAAACTTTGGAATCGTAATCGTGAATAACATATCTAGAACGGCAGTAAAATAATACCATAATCGCCTAAAATTTTCAAGAATTAAAACTTTTTGTTGAACTATGAATTTAAATTTTTTTTATATTGGTCGAATGTGATAGGTCGTACTGTGAAAAAATGTACTAAAGTGTGTTGGCAAGTTATATCAAAAGTTGGCAAATTTATACAGAATTATAAAATGTTTTAATACTTGATAATTTTATTATTGAAAAATTTGGAATAAAAAACAAAAACCCAGAAATGACATGGATTTTGCTAGTTTATTTTACTCACAATCAGTTCAAATATTTTTTATACGAGCAAGCTTCAATGTGCGAGAGCAAAACATTTGAACTGAATATGAGAAAAAGGCACTAGCAAAAATTATGTTATTTTTAGGTTATTTTTAGCACCATATTTCTATCATGAAACTATAAAGTAATTCACTATTTTACAATTCTAATTAAATGCGCTAACTTTGACGATTCTTACCAACACATTTTATTACATTTTTTAACGGTGGATCTTTCAAAGTAGCCCAATTTTTTGTAATTTTCATCATAGTTACGATCCATACTCTCACCTTATTTTTGTTGACGTTGAGTTTTTGCACACCCTGTATATTAAATTATAGTTGAAAGAAAAAACTGAATGCAAAGGTACAAGAGACATGGAAGCATGAAAGCAGAAGTTCAGGAATCAGAAGTGAAAAGTGAAGGGTAGACACGGTTGGGAAGAAGAGTCAATAAAATGTAGTGCTCTTGTAATAAGGATAATGAGGAATAATTTTTATATATTTGATGGGTAGTTGTGATTTTATTATCAAGTAATTGCGAAGATTCAATTTAAGCTTATGCTTTTCGAAATACCGGGTCAATCTGGGGAAAAAGATCAAAATCCGGGACAAATATTGTTTTTAGAAAAACCGGGGACACAAGGTGAAAATTTGGGACTATCTCGGCCAAACCAGGACGCAGGGTCACCTTACTAATAATGACACCGTGTAAATTTAAATAAAATAAAAATCCGGGACAAATATTGCTTTCAGAGAAACCCGGGGCACAAGGTGAAAATCCGAGTCTGTTCCGGCCAAACCAGGACGCAGGGTCACCTTACTAATTAATAATGACCCCGTGTAAATTAAAATAAAATAAAAATCCGGGACAAATATTGCTTTCAGAGAAACCCGGGACACAATTTGAAAATCCGAGACAGTCCCGGCCAAACCGGGACGTATGGTCACCTTACTAATAATGATACCGTGTAAATTTGAATGTTATACGAAAGGAATTGTCCGTTGCTTTATCAAACCCGAAAATCGCGCAATAAATCAAATCCTCCATAAAATATATAACATCCGAATCGTTTGAGCATTGTTTCGTTATGAATTCCTTCTGTTGGCATTGTTTTGTAGTTCTTGAATCAGCTCCGGCGCGGAATTCAAACACGATACGACGATACGACGATACGTTCAGCGTAACGCCGACCCTTTCCGGTTGACAAACGATCGTTCATTTACAGATTTGTGCTCGCTGCGTTAAATACGAAAGAAGGAAAAAACACAACACACAAACGGAGAGAATGTACCGACAATGACAGAATGACAATACAATGTATTTCTGTCGCTGACGCGAGCATAAGTCACCTCGTGCTTCTGGCTTAGTATTCGAAAACGAACATGCTATTGCGGCGAAACTTTAATAGAAGGATTAACTTTAAAGCTTGTTTAATAATTAATTTAAAAGCGTGTTGAGGGAGTTGTGATATGGTCGTGCTTTTGTTTGCTCGCGGATCGTTTATATGGCGAGAGTATGGTATTGCGATTTGAATTTGGCAAATGGTATTTTAATTTGTTTATTGAAGTAAAACTTCTTTAGGCGCGACTAGGGTGTAAATCTGTTACGGCCGAGTGCCAATGATTTATCATTCGCTCTCGATTAAATCATTTCTATACGGGTCGATTGTGATTAGACGTGATGTATGTGAATAGAGATCTGTCGTTGTATGCGTACCGACAATTACTTCATTTCTCTAATGAAGGTTCATTTTTAAATGCTAATTACAATGACAAACCGATCATGTCATATTTGAAGTATGACTTTATTTACGTTATTGTTTTTAAATATTATTCATATTTTTAATGCTATTATAAATATATGATGTATAATTTATCATAATATAAATGTGTATAATGGTTGACACTAATAAATGTGTGCATCACGAGTGTTACCATATTACTAATAAATATTATTCAAAATATATGATGTATTTAATTTTACTTAAATGCCATCTTGTACAGTAGCAAATAAGTTTTACTTCAATCGCGTGTGAACCTTACGCGCACTCTTTTTTTTTAAAATACGCGATTTTATAATACTTTCAAAATAGTATTTTTCTTTAGAGGAATCAATAATAAATATAAACAAACACCGAAAATTACACGCAGCGTTTATTATAAATGCATATTCACTAAATTGTTCATTTTACTAATAAAATACATTAAGTCTGTATATTTTTATCAATATTTATCAATTTTCTACTAAATGTCACTTTCTCGGATTTATGGTTAATAATTAAATACTAATACTACATTAAAAATACTCAATGTGGTATTAATATGTATTTACAATCATCCGTATTTCATCATATATATACACTTAGTTATAGTTTACATAGTTTACACTTACGTATGTCAGCACGTATCAATGTAAAATTTGAAAATTTGAATCAAGGGGTATTCTACTCTAGAAACATGAATATCATTCCGAACAATATTTTTACTATTTCTTTACAAGTTATTAATTAATGTTTTGAGGATAAAAAACAATAACATTAAAAATAGTCACAAAGTTCTAATTCTAGGAGATGAAGTGGGGAGTCTCAAAAAATTGCCATTTGGCATCCCACTTTAGTCCTCCAAATAATTTGAAAAAAAATTATGATTGATATTTATTTAGAATATTGTTGCTATTGTATGAACTACAAAAAAGTTAAAAAAAAAATTGTCACAAAATGGCGACTGTTTGTTGGCTAATAGTGAAATTCGGAATTCGGGGATGGGCGTAGTTTATCTTGAAGAGAAGTTGATAATGAATAAACTGAAAATTTTCAAATGAACCCGTAGAAGTTGAGAAATCGTGGGTATCGTGTCGAAAAAAGCAGTTTCGAGAAAAAGGCGTTTAAAGTTAGAGGACAAATGACGTGGTCAAGCAACTACATTTCCGAAAATAATTTGAATTTTGAAAAATCTTCTTGTACATATATTCTTAAATAATTAAAAGTGGGAAACATTAAAAAATAAAAAACTCGATTTTTTTTAAGCTCTAAAGAAAAATACCTCCTTAATTTCGAGGATTAATATTTTTGAATTTAGTATTTTTTCTATTAGAATTAACACATTAATAAAAATAACATCGACACAAAATATTGTTAATTCTCTGTCTTAATAGCCCCAATAATATATATTTGCATATTTTAAATATAGAAATATATACAAATTTATTTTTCATAAGAAAGTCTCGATTATTATATTTACACTCTCGAATTCAAATGCCATATATTTTTGTTTAAATTTTCCTTTTTCGTTAATATGTGCCATCGAAATTCTCAATATTTAGTATACCAAAAAAAAACAATTCAAAATTAGCATGCAATATGTTGATTGCCAATTGTTAAACATAAATGTCAAGAGTATACAAATAAGTTTTTTGCCATTTCTTTCGGCTTTGTTCAAATTTAAATAAGCAATACGAATTATGCAAAAATTAATTTAATTTTAATTAAAATCTTGTAATATCTAGAGACAAAATTTATGGGCAAATTGTGGTCATCTAATGAAGATGTTGCACATAGCAAGTTTTCTGCAATTTGACTAAAGCTTTAGTTGCGGTCAGCATCTCAGGCTGCTGCTAGCTGATAGTTTAGTTCGAGTGTTGGCAACTTTGTGAATCGCCGCAAAGTTTATGAAGTAGTCTTTAGGTCTAATAGTTCACTACAATCAAATTTCAAGTGTGGTCTGAGCTTTATGTTGTGTCACGCGAGATACAAAGCAATTATTTCACATTGTATCTTTAAATAATCAAATAATAATACATATTTTGAATGTATCGTTCCTGCTCATAATATACATAGAGTACCATAATATTAGTAAATAGCGGGCTGCAATTCTGCGCTGGGCGAGGTATTTAAAAAATAAATATATGATTTATTAGGGTGGTCCTTAATATGGACATTTTCGAATTTTCTTGCTCCCAAGGGCTCAAATAGTTCCAAATTGATAAAAAAACAATTCTCTGAAAATCAATCAAACTTTGTATGGAAATAGCACGGAAAAAATTTGAAAATTAAAATAAAATTTTTTTAGGTATAACTTAGCGACAAGTTTTGACTAAAACTCATTCATTTGTTCACTAAATTATATCTAAAAACATTTTTAAAAGTTTTGAAAAATTTTTAATGCTATTTTCATATAAAACTTTGATTGAATTGCACTATCTAAAAAACAATTTTAAGAGCTAAAATTTTGAGAGAATTGTTTTTTATCAATTTGGAACCATTTGAGCCCTTAGGAGCAAAGAAACTCGAAAATTTCCATATTAAGAACCGCCGCCCTAATGATTTATCTATTATATTGCTCTTCAGTCGGTTATTCGAGAAAGTTATTTCATTATTTATGAATGAGTCATTCACAGTTCAGCAAAACTATTTGAAAATTTACTATTTTTTTTTAATTGTGGGCACTAATTTTAATTCTCAGTATTTTTTAATGATTTGTTTACCAGTTATAGTATTATAAACTGTCAAAAAATCAGTTTTGAAATTTTGACCAAAAAAAATTTAATGTGATGGTCTCAAACCAAATATCGTATTTAATTAATATAGAACGTTATTTGGTAGATACCGCAAATAATATGAAATTGACTTTTTTCATAAAAAGCTACAAATGAACGTTTTAGAAGTTTCGATTATACCTACTTCTTAATCTGATACAATTAATACTAGTTATAATAATTTTCTTTGTATTTTGTGATTGAATGAGGGAATATAAAATGATCTGCAGTTTAAGAATTTCATAACGTGAAAAAGTCGCAGATTTACCGAATTTTCAACCACACACAGGTATTATTCCAGATTTATTTTCTGATAAAAAAGCTGCTGTGGTGTCTCATTTGCTCTGGCACAGTATCTGCATGTGTTAATGGTTTCTATCCCAAGTTTTCTAAGATGCTCTTTTAGTTTGCAGTATTCTGTCAGGAAACCCGTTATAAGTCTAAGATTCTTTTTATTGAGAGTGAAAATCTCTCGGATTAACTCTCCAAGGAGCTCCTGCTCTCAAACCCAAGAGTTTTTTCCAGTAGTTTGCTCTCTAGGTTTATGTTCTATCTTAAAATTTGAGTCTTTTACACCGCACTGAATGGCTCTGCTGTTATGAAAATGCCTCTTTTTTTGGCAAAGAGCGCGCATATTTATTATTTCTAGTTTCGGAATATTCCAAAATATACTTAAATTTTTTGCGTGTATATACTCACACAATATTTGTAATTAATATCAGTAATTAATAGAAAATGTAAAAACGCTTTATTCGTAGTGTGGCGTTCTTCTAATTAACGTTTAATATAGTAATACTATATACAAAATCAGTTGTACACATAGTCTACATCGAAACTGACAAACGCTTTTGAAGTTGGCTAGCGTTTATTTAATTTATTTGTGCATGGACGGTCCTTATGCGACATTCTCCATCTATAGTACTGCCTGATCTTGAAGAGCATGTGCTAGTATAAGGAATTATTCACTTCTCACATTTTAACATTAATTTGGTAAATATAAATATTAGATAAATTAGATAAATTAGATAAATTAGATAAATAGATAAATAGATAAATTATTAAATTAAACTAGTGGTGCATAACGACGTGCCTTTAGACAAATTGCTAGAACTTCCTGTTCCGTAATTTAAAATTTTTAAAAGCTTTAACATTTTTTGAAAACTTGAACTTTGAGAAATTGAAGTTTTTGAAAAATATGAACTATTTCGAAAATTCTGAACAATCACTTTTAGTAGTTTTTTTAGAGACGAAATATCAAAGCGCGTAAGCGTTGCAGTCTAACGGTTAAACATTATGAATCTTGGTTTGGAACCCACAGAAATGAACCCATCGAAACAAAATTTATACTTGATATTAGAATATTTTTAAAACATCTGATGATTTATGTGTAATGATTATTTTTGACCGCCAAATAACATTTTTTACGTTTTTCATTGAATCTCCGAAACCGCTGGACCTGTCTTTCTCTAAAATTTAATCAGTTCTTTATTTCGTCAATACAAGTAAAATATTTTTTGAATCATTCTAATTGGACACTTCGTTTTCTCAGAAAGTGAATTGCCAAAATGTGCAAAAATGTGCCATTTTTGGCACACTTTGTCTCGTATTTTTGAATTGGCTGGACCTGCCTTTGCTAAAAACTAATCAGCACGTTTTTCCATTAATACAAGTTGAATGTTTGTCGAATTATTGAAATTAGTTCATCCCTAAAACATCGACAAAAATTTGCCTCACATACACACACACATGCATACATACATTTTTTCTAAGGAATGCCAAATTATTCAGAAGCCTCTGAAACGTAAAGACATGTAAAAAAAATTATTTTCGATTTTTTTGCAATTACTATAATGTACCCAACGGGATGTTAATAAATATAAATGTGATTTCTTAGACGGGACAAGCGAGAAAAATTTATTTTATATTTTTTGAATTTGACTTCATACATATATAAACTAAAATCATAAATTAATTTAAACGTATAGAATTGAAAGGACATTCATATATTCACGTGTACTTTTTTAAATTATTTATTTGAACAGCGATCAGAATTTAAAAATCTATATAGATCATATTGTGTATGTTAAATATTAATAAAAAAACATTAATAATTGAAATTTAATTTGCGTAGTATAGTGTTTAATGCTAATCAAATCAAATTACAGTATTTATAAAATATACTTCATCTCTGCGATGCGTACTTAATAAATTGTATAAGTGTATTTTTATGATACGAGCAAATTTGATGTAATTGATAAGAATAAAATTTTGTCTCAAATCATGAATTAACAGAATTTTTCTCTCAAATTATTTTTTTGATAATTCTTTTATGATAACTATATCGAACAGATATAAATGAAACTCACATTAGATTAGAACATAAATGACAAAAAAATAAAATACACGATCCATTTAGGAATGTGTTACCAGTCGCATCAAATATTTTTTTTCGGGGTTCTCATTTGCCTCTCGTTAAGTGCACTTACTGATATAATCTTGGTCAAACAAGTTTCAAGTGAATCTACGTGTTTTAAGGCGTCGGGTATGCGGTCTTGTGAAAGTGTAAATAAATTAGAAATATAATGTACGCATTTAGTTATTCTGACACTTATTAGGATACCACATTTTCTGGGTAATAAATTAATAAAATCTTAATGACTTGATGGAATTACTGAGATAAAATGAACACATTAAGTAAATAATGTGTTGTGTTGTGTTTGTATATAAAGGAATATATCGCAACCCAATTTCTTTATTTGACAAAAAGGAATATATTTACTATGCATTTTTGATAATTGCTGTTATAGATTGTATCTTATATTGCTATTTTTAAGTGCATTTTAAATATGCGTCACACATTATTTTTTTTCCATTTTTTTATGAATTTGTCGTGGTTGTGAATAGAGTTAAAATCTATTTGAAGTTACAAAATTAATGATTAGCCTATTATTTATATTTTAATATACTACTATTTATTAACTTCCCGTAGGGTAAGTTATTGTAATCGTCCAAAATCGAAATTAAAAATTTTTACATTTCTTCACGTTTTGAAGGTTTCTGAACATTTTGGCATACCTCAGAAAAAATGGATGTGTGTGTATGTATGTATGGATACAATTTTTCGTCCACGTTTTCGGGCGCACGGATTAACCGATTTGAATGATTCAAAAAACATTCGATTCCTATTGATAGGGAGATGTGCTGATTAGTTTTTTGCAAAGGCAGGTTCAGCCATTTCGAGGATACAGAGCTAAATGTGCAAAAAATGGCAGTTTTTGAGAGAACTATGCGTCCGATTTGAATGATTCAAAGAACTTTTTGCTTGTTTTAACAAAATAATTGATTTTGGACAAAACAATTTTTTTGTTTCAAAATTGTTTTTTTCAATTTTTTTTTTAAAAAATATTTCTATATATTGAAAATAATTCAGATTTTATTTTTAATTCTGACTAAAGTTCTAATATACTTTAAACAAATGTTTTCAACTTTGCAATTCAGTTTATATAATTTTTATAAATATTAGACAATGTTACAATATTTATAATAATTTATTTGAAAACATTCAATATTCCTCGAGCATTTACGGTACGGGAAGTTCCAGCAATTTGCCTTAAGGCACGATGCCATACACCCCACTAGTTATAATACTAAAGTTGTGCTTTTGTTTTCAAAATGATGGATATTAGTGAATTATTCATAATGAGGAAAGTACTTCGGCAATAAGTGTAAAATTATTGTAGCTGTGTTAAAAATGTTAAATTGCTTGCATTATTCAATTTGACAAAAATGGAACGTGTCAGTTTTCTTCAATGTGATTTTTGCATCATTTCTGACTTTTAACAAGTTTAAAAATACAATTAAGATTTGGCTGATACTATATATATACCTACTATAAAATTTATAAGCTTACTGAATTTTCTCTCAGCATGTAACACGCTAACAATTATATGAGCAAAGTACATAAAAAACGAACGCTCCTAAATGAATATAGTAAAGAGCACAAGGTTACATAATGAAATTAGTCGAGCTCACTGCATATCATTTCACTTTTTTGGAACTTTTTGTTGAATGCAACGTGTGCTGTTGTAAATTTATTGTTTTCAAAGCGCTCTATGTGTGGGTTTCCGTTGACCTAATTTCATATCAATTACCGGGGTATGTCATGTCGGAAAATGAACCATCAAACATAATGTAAGTTTTCATATATGCGCATATATATATATATATATATATATATATATATATATATATATAATATTCGCCGTTTTTACAAGGTAGTAGAATATATTAAAAAATTGATGTTCCATAGTATAATGGATAAGCTCACGGAGTGGTGCGGGCAGGGTCAACTTGATATCAAGCTATCGTGCAGTAGCGATATCCATTTTCATTTGAAAATATAGATCAAAAATAATTTTCCAATTAAAAATATCCCATTTCGGGAATTGCGGTGTGAAATGACAATGGGAAATCTTTCATACTATCCTTCCCCTGCTCTAGGATAGTACCACCCATATATGAAAAAATATTTTCATAATTCAATCAATACCATTATAAGGAATTTGGCAATAAAAAGTATAGATTCAATTTGATTTTATAATTGTTTTTTTTTTATCAACTTTATCTGCACTAATATTAATATTTGTTGTGATATAATTGCATGCGTTGTTTGGGGTTTGCTTTGATTATTTGACGATCGCCAGTTAATTCAAACATGGTTTAATTTGTTTTTTGTTGAATATGATTTTTCAATTTGGTGAGCTTGCTATGCACATTATAAATACGAAATGGATTCTTATTCTTTTTTCAAAAATTAGGTTGAAGGTTTTTGACGTACATAGGGTAGAGCGGGACTTGAAGATCCGTTGGTAAAAAGGTCCACCATCCATATCTCAAATACAACTAAAGTTAGGAATGTTTTAACAACAATATTTGAAAGTAGAGACAAGAAATGTTTAACCAGATATCACCTTGATTTTTACGACGTTCCCATTGGGAGATGAATGACAATATTTGAAAATCCATAACAGAAGGATTTTCTTTCGTTATCAGTTTTTTTGGTTGTGAGCACTGTGGTTTTGTTTACGAGACCTTAAGATAATTTTTAAGTACAGGTTATTTAATTGTTTTATAAGATGTATTGTTATTTTTAAGCTAGTTTCAACAGATTATTTTATATAACCTATATAAAAGCTTACATGTGGGTGGGGTAAAAAGGAACAACTGAACCTTTACCCTGGCAAAAATAGAATTATAAAATTTATATTTTGCATTAGTTGAGTAATATAGATATAATTTGGTAAAATCCTTTTACACTTAAAAATAAGATTTTTGATCTATTTGCTCCTTGGCAGTCCCCTTTTATCATCCCACGTATGAAGTAAAACGGGACAGATGATAAATTTTAGAAAAATTGTAAAGAAACATATTTTTATAATTCAGAATTATGAATTTTACTGAACATGGTTCGAAAATTGTTTGTTTGATACGTGTTATGTTGTTGTTCATTTTATTTAGACAGTATGATTACTTAAATCAAATTGGACCTTTGTGCTCCGCCCAACCCCATTTGTTTTTAGACTCTCAGACAATATAATTTACTTTGATTTATTTTCAATTCAATTACGATTTTAAAGTATATAGAGTTGCTGTAGGGCTTTGATACTAGATAATATTATACTTTAATCAATTTTATACAAATTTGACGAATATTGCATCAAAATCAGATTCACCGCTCAAAAGTTACAACACATTTTATATATTCACAAATCTAATGATGGGTCAAATGAGGGGTCAAAACGTTTCGTGTCAGATATGTCGTGTGGGGTATCATTTGAAAGGTCTCGACTTGTAGAATTCACTGGTCCATAAAACACTTAAATATATTTAAAAATTTGGTAGTTTTTTGAAAATTTGTGAAGAATAAACTGTGCGCACCAGCCAATATAATTTACTTTACCAATTACAACAAGTGTTATAACAAAAAACATTTACAAACTATTCACAACTCCATAAACAACTAAACAAATCCATTTCCAACTGCCCAAGTTTGCCCAATTTGCCGAATTTGCAAATTGTGCTCGCCTTCGGGTCTGCATCGTCTGCAGATGATATTTTCTCAAAATCTGCAACTCGTGGTACTTGTATTTCTGCACTCTTTGTAAAATCTTTTTTATGGATTTTTTAAATTAATTCTAAGGTTTAAACCTGGTCGTTTGCATAATTAATGTGATGTGAATATAATTATTTCTAGTATTGTAGTTATAGTGGAATCTTGTATAGTAGAATATTTTATATTTCTAAAAGTTCTTTATATTGCTTTGCACTTGTAACCAACTCGGCAATTTCATCGAACATTCGTCGAGGTGTCGCTTTGTTTCTGCATCCATTCATTTGAATGCCAATGCGCACATAAATAAATAAAGTGCTAGTAGAGATAAATCTAAATTCGATGTTTTTATGCACGTAGCGAAATTTACTGGTTCACTTGTGTTACATTCATATTTATTTTGAATGTGCTTGGCACGCTATAGGATACTGATTTAATTAAAATCGACATATCATTATTCACCATCATAATAGTACTTCTAAAATAACATTTCATCTGTTTATAAACAGATATTTATGTGTAATGAATAGAATAAATAGTCGAATGAGTTTATACGTTTCTATAGATTTCCATACAGTATACTAAAATGACATTTTAGTATTTTATTTATAAACTGCACTTGCCTGTTTTGTTAATGTTGATATGTGCATTGATTATTTTATTGACCTTTATTGAATGAAAATTTATGCTTATAGATAATGACTATTACCAATGTACAAAAATCGAATTCAAAAATTAACACTTCTGTGCACACTTATTTATATATACAGGGTATTAGTATTGACCTTAACTGACTTGAACAAATTGAGCCAAAAAGAAATATCTCACGTTATTTGGTAATTCTGAGTTTTTAAGTGCAAACTAGAGCTTTGGTGAAATGATGACCATTTTTCGGTTATTGTGGTTGATTTTTATTAATTTTATTTACTGGAACAGTAACCGTCAATAACATTTCTAGGATCATAAGAGAAAAAATACCACAATTGTCCCAAGTTTTCAAGAATTAAGACTTAATTTTTTTTAATTTAGGTCTATTTTGAGAGACCCTTATATAAAAAATATGTACTAAAGTGTTGGCAAGTTTCATAAAAAGTTGGCGCATTTAATTATAATTTTGAAACGGTAAAATACTTGATAATTTTGTTATTGAAAATTTTGAGAAAAGAATAAAAACCCATTATTGACATGACATTTTACTCACAGTCAGTTCGAATGTTAGTTCCTACAAAATGTCAGTACAAATGTTTCTACGCGCAAGCTAACAAATGTATAAAAACCTGTACACATTTTAATAAAGAAATTATTTGTACATTTGTCTATTTGAGTACACACGAATGAAATGCAATGTTAGTTGTAAAATTCTAATCTACGAATTTGTTGGAAAAAAACTTATAGAGAAATAATATTTTCATTCACAATTACATAATTTAAATTCAGTCGCTGGGTTATATTATTATTATGATTTATGACGATAATTATTTCTGATGATTTCTCATAACAATCAAGTCGTCTTCAATTTCAGTCTGAACTTAGTTCTTACTGAAACTTGCCTAAAGTAGTTTAAAATTGACTAGTTTCGACCACTTTTGTACGAACGCATGTGGAAAGCCAGTTCGTTATTAATTGAAATAATTTTCTAATGCGTTTGTGAAATGTTATGTGCAAACATGAAAAGCGTGTAATTGGATGAGAGTATTATAATTTCAAATATTTTCATCTAATTATGAAAAACAAAATGAGGAAATTAATGGTGACGGGCTTTGATTTAATCGCCGAATAGTTTGGAAAGTGGATTAACAATATACAAGTTTTAAATCACTCTGTGTCAGACATTAATTAGAGCCTTCAAATTTAATTTGGGATTTTAATTCGTTACGAGATTTATAGAAGCACTTATCTTGTCTGAATAATGGTCATGACTTTATGTAATGCGAGTGTTACGCATTTGTTAAATGTAATGGTAACATTTAATTGCTTTGAAAGGATTTTTTAGTTATTTATTAACATATTCTCTCAATGCGCATGAATTAAATGCACTGATTTATCAAAATGATCTTTCTGATCGGAAAATTTTCTGTACTTGTGTGTGTTCTTTATTAGATGTTGTTTTCTCATTTTGTTAACAATTGCTCTGCATCAGTTTCCATTCTTTTTCCACATGTTACAGTTTATATTGATTTGTACAATGCGTACGTTTACAATATATCTTACTTTACTGTCTTGATGCATCGGAGTTTATGTTTGCATACACTTATATAAATTAGACTGTTATTTTTATAGATAATTAATTGTAATTTTTAATAAATATCTAAAAAATTAGCAAACCTTGAATTAAATAGAAATAATAAGGTGATTGACGATCATTTCGTGCAGAACAGAATTATTTCAGAACGTTACTTAAATTTATTATGCACTAGATGACCTGACAGTCGTAGTCATGTACTTATGTTTACAATTCAAAAGTTCCAATTTTTTTAATAACCTAAACTGATATTTACCAATTAGTTAAAAACTATTATGTTTTTTTACACTACAGTCTATATCGAAGTCTATATACATCCACCCATATGTATCTTAAATATACAACTGCTTTAAATAAAATGATGAGTATTTGCTTTTTTGAAAAACATTATAAAACATTTTTTTGTATAATCAGTTGTTTTATCGATATCCGACGTTATTTTTAAAAAAAAAAGTAAACTAGCTGTAAGTGGAATTCTGTCTTAAGGCAAGTAAGGCATCGTGCCTTAAGGCAAATTGCTAGAACTTCCCGTACCAAAAATTATTATTTTTTTAAAAACGATTAACATTTTTGAAAAAATAAGATTTTTGAGAAACTATAAATTGGACAAAAAATTACTTTTTTTTTAAAAAAAATTTTTTTTTTTAAAAACAATTTTTTTTAATTTTTTTTTTTGAAAAAATTTTTTTTCTTTATTTTGACATATTGTGGAAGATCTGAACTTTTTTTTCAAAGCAATCGTACTGATTTAACTGCATAGAGACAAAATATAAAGCGCATAAGCGCCGCATCGTTGTCTAACGGATAAACATTGGTACGGAACCCATAGGAATGTTAACAAAATTTATATTTATTGTTAAAATCTCTATAAAATATCTGATAATTTTATGTGCATATGTCTAATGATCATTTTTGACCGCCAAATGGCTCATTTTTTTACTTTTTCCTCCATATCTCCGAAACCGCTAGACCTACCTTTATGAAAATTTTATAGATTCTTCATCTTGTCAATACAAGTGAAATGTGTTTTTTGAATTATTCAAATCGGACGCTCCGTTCTCTTAAAAACTGAGTTACCGTTTTCGGCACTTTTTGCCCCGTATCTTCGGAACGGCTAGACTTGCCTTCGCCAAAAACTAATCAGCACGTCTCCTTATCAATACGAATCGAATGTTTTTTGAATTATTCAAATCGGTTGATCCGTGTTCCCGAAATCGTCGACGAAAATTTGTATCCGCACATACATACACACACGTACATACATACATACATACATACATACATACATACACACACACACACACATACATACATCCATTTTTTCTAAGGTATGCCAAAATGTTCAGAAACCTCTGAAACGTAAAGATATATAAAAATTTTCATTTTTGATTTTTTTGCGATTACTATAACTTACCCTACGGGAAGTTAATTACACCACTGAGAGGGATGTCATCCCCCGGGAAATGGCAAAGGAGTCTAAATTATTTTCACTTTTGAACTTGAGAGTAAGATAAACCTAATTTCAAAATTTCATAGAAATTGGAGCACAGTAAAAAAATCAGACCCAAAACGCTCATTGATTTGAGTAATCCGATGGCAAAAATATGAAAATACTATCGTTTGTATGTGACAAAAGGGTTATTTTTTGGGTTTTCCCGGCATTTATTAGATTTTTTCTCACCGTAAGAACCATCCTTGGGTTCCAACGAACCTTTTTAAAAAAGAATCGGCCAAATTGGTCCAGGCGTTGTTGAGTAATGCGCTTACCAACACATTTTGCGATTCATTTTCATATTATAGATTATAATGACTAAGATGAATAATTTTTAAACAATAATGAAATAGTTTAAATATAATTTTTTTCATTATTGTTATATTTTTACAGCAACCTGAACTTGAGAGTTCTCTAAACTGTTATCCTAATTTGACTTCACAGTATGTTCTACGGATGCAAAACCAGACAGTTGTCCCATCTCTGTGTGATGAAATATTATTACAATTTCTGTAATAGTAATAGTAATTCTGTAATGTCATAAATATTTTCATTTGAAACCATAGTGATATCTATAATTCCAAGAAAAACTGATGTCACTACTGCTTGACAATCAAGCTGCTCGAAGCAGTATCGATCCCGGAACCGTGGTTAGTACGACTGCACCTGAATCTAGTCGTTCTAGCCACTTATGTACGAGCTTGCCCTGAATACAATTTATGAATGAATACTAAGTCGGTAGTTTTTTCTGTATGAAAAATTTCTTCGCATTCTTACAAATGTACGCTTGGAACAAGAAACTATTTCAGTACGTAGTATTTTAAACTCGCATACGTGAAATATCTCTAGGCGGGTATAGTCGCGTGTCAAAAAATAAGACTGCATCAATACCTTCAAGAATTTATTAGCTACTATTTAGGTCGTTTAATTGTTTTCTATACTTTTTTCAAACTTCCGTGTTACTGAAAACTTCTTCAGCAGCTGTGGGACCTTTTAAACAAAAATGTAAGGTTTTAAGACACTAGGGTTGAAATAGCAACTTTGAATCTTACTAGAAAACTTTGTCAATACCTATAGATCCTCTTCACTTTTAAGGATTTTGGAACTGCATGTAAAAAGTGCTCATTTCGGTTTTATCCAGTGGTATCCAAGAGTTTTGGGACAGGGTGTGCGTCACAAATCTATGTCAAGCCTAAAGTTTTGGTGAAAAAAATGCACTCGGTATAATGAATTTTAATGCAAGATGTTATCGTACGCAACATGTATAAAATCTTATACAAAGTCCTATTTTGTATGGAAACTAATATACTTTTATATTTTAAATTATTTGTTTGTTTGTTTTAATTGCGATTTAAAAGTATACGGACTTGCTTAGAGCTTTACTATATAATACAACATTGCAGCTTTTGTTAATATTTATAGTATATTGTAAGCTCATATATATCATACAAAATACCCACGGGTAGATAAACATGTTTGAAAAAATAATGTATACCAATTATCGTAATAAATACTTTTTTCTGTCATAAAGAAATTGCGGCTTATTTAATTTTGAACAAGTTTGTCTAACACATTATCTATAATAACCGAATGGTTTAGGATTTATATGAGATGCAAGAAGTATATGCATACTCTTACTCTCGTGTTGAGATTAATTTTGTATTTTTAAATATGATTTTATAGTGTCCGAATTGGTATAGGGCATAATGATGTTAGACAGTGTTGCAGACAATTTAATTTAGAACATTTGTCATTTATATCAAATTATCAATCAAAGTTATATTTATTTTCAATAGTATATGCCAAAAACACAATTTTTTGGTTGTTAACTTTTATTATTTGTGTTCTTTTCAGTAAATTACATTTCTAGAACTACAGTCATAATAATGATACAGTTTTTTTCATTATCTCTTTTATTTACAACTGTCCAGTTAAGGACATTTAATAAATTTGTGGAATTTACATAGTCGGCAGTAAAGGGACATTGTATACTAAAGGGGCATGCTGAAAAAAACAACTCAATAGTTGTTTTCCCATTCAATATAATATTCACATTATTTTATCGATAATTATATATTTTTAACTATTTACTTATAAAATAATTTCTTATAAATAATGACTAAGTTATTTCCGTTTTGTATCAGGAGAGTTGATGACTTAAATCCAGTGGCGCTTTTCTTTTCAATCTTTTTGGATAATGATACAGTTGCCAAAAGTTTTTTTTTTACAATCGAGACTATTTGTTAAACTATAAAATCGAAATTTACAAAATTGATCGACTTTGAATGGTCCTCTTTTTAAAAAATATGTTCTTAAATCTAAAACCCTCGGAACATTTTAAAACAACTATTCTGACGCTAACTTTATCGTCACGGGTATGACAATAAAACTATCCTTTTCCTAACAATCTAATTTCGTGCACTGATTATGTAATGCCTCCGCAGGTCAATCAAATATCGACCAAATAATAATAGGACATAAATTATCTATCAATTATTTATTCATACAAATGCGCAGGGTTTCCGGCATCGCAACCCAACACATTTATTCACTTCGTATATATTATCTAGTGTATTGTCATTAGCATACGATTACCCCGAGTACAAATCGATTTTTCGTAAAAACCGAGATTTGGTTTTACTTTTGCCTCTGCTTCTGCCGCGGCTCGAGATAAGCGGCAAACAGCCCGCGGCCATCAAACACGGATTAACGGATGCGTTAAATCGAAAATTAATTTGATGAAACAGAAGATATTAAATTTATCGAATATCACAAATAATCTGATGCCTTCATAATAATGATTCAACGAGACGAGATGATTCGAGTTATATTAAAGACTTATTGTTAGTTCAATATCACATTCATTACATTCATAATTGATCCGGAGAAGAAAAATTAATCGACATCGATACAAATATGGAAGTAGTGCGCTGAAATTGAACTGTATTGGATTATTCGAGATAAAATGTGTATAGGATAAACTCATGCTGCGAAAAGAATGTTTCTACTGCACACATAATATTGAAGAAAAAATTGAAGGACTCAAAGGATTTGCGAGAATAGAATATATCGAGAATGGAACACCGAAACATAAACACTGACAAGGAGAACAAAATATTATTTCAACTTTATCATTTAGTTTATTTTAGTTGGAATTATAAAAAATTATTTATGCCAATTACAGGAATTACACACGGAGAGATTTTTTTTATACTGAATTTTTTACCTTACAATGCTCTCAGTATTGCATTTTTAATTTACTTATTATTAATATCGAAATTAATTGAAAATGGCCTGAAATTTATATTAAAATCAATATGGAATCTATTACGAATGTGTTTGATTTTAATTTCCACTAGTTCATTTTAATTAATATGATTATAAAATTAGTTTGCGCTGGAAAGTAGTTGTCACTAGAGTTTGTCCTTTTTTAACAACCGGTTTTGAAAAATAAGACCGGTTTAGAAAATATCGACTTTCAATGTGTAATATAATATAATAACAAAATGTAGAAATATGTACAACCTTTACATGGAAAAATTACATGATAATTACTTTGTTTTAAAGTTATTTAAACCTGGTCAAAACTAACTATTTTTGTTTCACTAAACTCCTTAAAAATAATAATCAATCAGTAAGATTGAATAATAAAGATTT
>NW_020538040.1:58410479-58440996 GCF_003426905.1 Ctenocephalides felis | reverse complement strand
ATTTCTTTATTTGACAAAAAGGAATATATTTACTATGCATTTTTGATAATTGCTGTTATAGATTGTATCTTATATTGCTATTTTTAAGTGCATTTTAAATATGCGTCACACATTATTTTTTTTCCATTTTTTTATGAATTTGTCGTGGTTGTGAATAGAGTTAAAATCTATTTGAAGTTACAAAATTAATAATTAGCCTATTATTATATTTTAATATACTACTATTTATTAACTTCCCGTAGGGTAAGTTATTGTAATCGTCCAAAATTGAAATTAAAAATTTTTACATTTCTTCACGTTTTGAAGGTTTCTGAACATTTTGGCATACCTCAGAAAAAAGGATGTGTGTGTATGTATGTATGGATACAATTTTTCGTCCACGTTTTCGGGCGCACGGATTAACCGATTTGAATGGTTCAAAAAACATTCGATTCCTATTGATAGGGAGATGTGCTGATTAGTTTTTTGCAAAGGCAGGTTCAGCCATTTCGAGGATACAGAGCTTAATGTGCAAAAATTGGCAGTTTTTGAGAGAACTATGCGTCCGATTTGATTCAAACAACTTTTTGCTTGTTTTAACAAAATAATTGATTTTGGACAAAACAATTTTTTTGTTTCAAAATTGTTTTTCAATTTTTTTTTAAAAAACTATTTCTATATATTGAAAATAATTCAGATTTTATTTTTAATTCTGACTAAAGTTCTAATATACTTTAGACAAATGTTTTCAACTTTGCAATTCAGTTTATATAATTTTTATAAATATTAGACATGTTACAATATTTATAATAATTTATTTGAAAACATTCAATATTCCTCGAGCATTTACGGTACGGGAAATTCCAGCAATTTGCCTTAAGGCACGATGCCATACACCCCACTAGTTATAATACTAAAGTTGTGCTTTTGTTTTCAAAATGATGGATATTAGTGAATTATTCATAATGAGGAAAGTACTTCGGCAATAAGTGTAAAATTATTGTAGCTGTGTTAAAAATGTTAAATTGCTTGCATTATTCAATTTGACAAAAATGGAACGTGTCAGTTTCTTCAATGTGATTTTTGCATCATTTCTGACTTTTAACAAGTTTAAAAATACGATTAAGATTTGGCTGATACTATATATATACCTACTATAAAATTTATAAGCTTACTGAATTTTCTCTCAGCATGTAACACGCTAACAATTATATGAGCAAAGTACATAAAAAACGAACGCTCCTAAATGAATATAGTAAAGAGCACAAGGTTACATAATGAAATTAGTCGAGCTCACTGCATATCATTTCACTTTTTTGGAACTTTTTGTTGAATGCAACGTGTGCTGTTGTAAATTTATTGTTTTCAAAGCGCTCTATGTGTGGGTTTTCGTTGACCTAATTTCATATCAATTACCGGGGTATGTCATGTCGGAAAATGAACCATCAAACATAATGTAAGTTTTCATATAAGCGCATATATATATTATATATATATATATATATATATATATATATATAATATTCGCCGTTTTTACAAGGTAGTAGAATATATTAAAAAATTGATGTTCCATAGTATAATGGATAAGCTCACGGAGTGGTGCGGGCAGGGTCAACTGATATCAAGCTATCATGCAGTAGCGATATCCATTTTCATTTGAAAATATAGATCAAAATAATTTTCCAATTAAAAATATCCCATTTCGGGAATTGCGGTGTGAATGACAATGGGAAATCTTTCATACTATCCTTCCCCGAATCGAGTTGGAGTTCATCTCAGCTCACAGACCTGCCCTAGGATAGTACCACCCATATATGAAAAAATATTTCCATAATTCAATCAATACCATTATAAGGAATTTGGCAATAAAAAGTATAGATTCAATTTGATTTTATAATTGTTTTTTTTTATTAACTTTATCTGCACTAATATTAATATTTGTTGTGATATAATTGCATGCGCCGTTTGGGGTTTGCTTTGATTATTTGACGATCGCCAGTTAATTCAAACTGGTTTATTTTGTTTTTTGTTGAATATGATTTTTCAATTTGGTGAGCTTGCTATGCACATTATAAATACGAAATGGATTCTTATTCTTTTTTCAAAAATTAGGTTGAAGGTTTTTGACGTACATAGGGTAGAGCGGGACTTGAAGATCCGTTGGTAAAAAGGTCCACCATCCATATCTCAAATACAACTAAAGTTAGGAATGTTTTAACAACAACATTTGAAAGTAAAGACAAGAAATGCATAACCAGACCTTGATTTTTTACGACATTGCTATCGTAAGATAGATGGCAACATTTGAAAATCCACAACAAAAGGATTTTCTTTCGTTGTTAATTATTTGTGTGGTTGTGAGCACTGTTGTTTAGTTTACGAGACTTAGTATATTTTTGAAGTATTCGTTATTTAATTGTTCTATAAGATGTATTGTTATTTTTAAGTTAGCTTCAATAGACTTTTTTATATAACCTATATAAAAGCTTACATGTGGGTGCGGTAAAAAGGATCAACTATACCTTCACCCTGGAAAAAATCTAATCATAACATTTATATTTTGCATTAGTTGAGTAATGTAGATATAATGTAGTAAAAATCCTTTCAAACTTAAAAATAAGATATTGGATCTGTTTGCCCCCTGGCTGTCCCCTTTTTATCATCCCAAGTATGAAGTAAAACGGGACAGATGATAAATTTTTGAAAAATTGTGAAGAAACATATTTCTATATAATTACTTAAATCAATTGAACCTATTTGCCCCGCCCAACCCCACTTGTTTTAGACTCTGCACTCTGTACTTTTTTAAAATCTTTTCTATGGGGTTTTTAAATTAATTCTAAGGTTTAAACTAGGTTTTTTGTATAATTCATGTGATATGAATATAATTATTTCTAGTATAGTAGTTATAGTAGAATCTTGTATAGTAGTTATAGTAGAATCTTGTATAGTGGAATATTTTATATTTCTAAAAGTTCTTTACATTGCTTTGCACTTGTAACCAACTCGGCAATTTCATCGAACATTCGTCGAGGTGTCGCTTTGTTTCTGCATCCATTCATTTGAATGCCAATGCGCACATAAATAAATAAAGTGCTAGTAGAGATAAATCTAAATTCGATGTTTTATGCACGTAGCGAAATTTACTGGTTCACTTGTGTTACATTCATATTTATTTTGAATGTGCTTGGCACGCTATAGGATACTGATTTAATTAAAATCGACATATCATTATTCACCATCATAATAGTACTTCTAAAATAACATTTCATCTGTTTATAAACAGATATTTATGTGTAATGAATAGAATAAATAGTCGAATGAGTTTATACGTTTCTATAGATTTCCATACAGTATACTAAAATGACATTTTAGTATTTTATTTATAAACTGCACTTGCCTGTTTTGTTAATGTTGATATGTGCATTGATTATTTTATTGACCTTTATTGAATGAAAATTTATGCTTATAGATAATGACTATTACCAATGTACAAAAATCGAATTCAAAAATTAACACTTCTGTGCACACTTATTTATATATACAGGGTATTAGTATTGACCTTAACTGACTTGAACAAATTGAGCCAAAAGAAATATCTCACGTTATTTGGTAATTCTGAGTTTTTAAGTGCAAACTAGAGCTTTGGTGAAATGATGACCATTTTTCGGTTATTGTGGTTGATTTTTATTAATTTTATTTACTGGAACAGTAACCGTCAATAACATTTCTAGGATCATAAGAGAAAAAATACCACAATTGTCCCAAGTTTTCAAGAATTAAGACTTAATTTTTTTTAATTTAGGTCTATTTTGAGAGACCCTTATATAAAAAATATGTACTAAAGTGTTGGCAAGTTTCATAAAAAGTTGGCGCATTTAATTATAATTTTGAAACGGTAAAATACTTGATAATTTGTTATTGAAAATTTTGAGAAAAGAATAAAAACCCATTATTGACATGACATTTTACTCACAGTCAGTTCGAATGTTAGTTCCTACAAAATGTCAGTACAAATGTTTCTACGCGCAAGCTAACAAATGTATAAAAACCTGTACACATTTTAATAAAGAAATTATTTGTACATTTGTCTATTTGAGTACACACGAATGAAATGCAATGTTAGTTGTAAAATTCTAATCTACGAATTTGTTGGAAAAAAACTTATAGAGAAATAATATTTTCATTCACAATTACATAATTTAAATTCAGTCGCTGGGTTATATTATTATTATGATTTATGACGATAATTATTTCTGATTATTTCTCATAACAATCAAGTCGTCTTCAATTTCAGTCTGAACTTAGTTCTTACTGAAACTTGCCTAAAGTAGTTTAAAATTGACTAGTTTCGACCACTTTTGTACGAACGCATGTGGAAAGCCAGTTCGTTATTAATTGAAATAATTTTCTAATGCGTTTGTGAAATGTTATGTGCAAACATGAAAAGCGTGTAATTGGATGAGAGTATTATAATTTCAAATATTTTCATCTAATTATGAAAAACAAAATGAGGAAATTAATGGTGACGGGCTTTGATTTAATCGCCGAATAGTTTGGAAAGTGGATTAACAATATACAAGTTTTAAATCACTCTGTGTCAGACATTAATTAGAGCCTTCAAATTAATTTGGGATTTTAATTCGTTACGAGATTTATAGAAGCACTTATCTTGTCTGAATAATGGTCATGACTTTATGTAATGCGAGTGTTACGCATTTGTTAAATGTAATGGTAACATTTAATTGCTTTGAAAGGATTTTTTAGTTATTTATTAACATATTCTCTCAATGCGCATGAATTAAATGCACTGATTTATCAAAATGATCTTTCTGATCGGAAAATTTTCTGTACTTGTGTGTGTTCTTTATTAGATGTTGTTTTCTCATTTTGTTAACAATTGCTCTGCATCAGTTTCCATTCTTTTTCCACATGTTACAGTTTATATTGATTTGTACAATGCGTACGTTTACAATATATCTTACTTTACTGTCTTGATGCATCGGAGTTTATGTTTGCATACACTTATATAAATTAGACTGTTTTTTATAGATAATTAATTGTAATTTTTAATAAATATCTAAAAAATTAGCAAACCTTGAATTAAATAGAAATAATAAGGTGATTGACGATCATTTCGTGCAGAACAGAATTATTTCAGAACGTTACTTAAATTTATTATGCACTAGATGACCTGACAGTCGTAGTCATGTACTTATGTTTACAATTCAAAAGTTCCAATTTTTTTAATAACCTAAACTGATATTTACCAATTAGTTAAAAACTATTATGTTTTTTTACACTACAGTCTATATCGAAGTTATATACATCCACCCATATGTATCTTAAATATACAACTGCTTTAAATAAAATGATGAGTATTTGCTTTTTTGAAAAACATTATAAAACATTTTTTTGTATAATCAGTTGTTTTATCGATATCCGACGTTATTTTTTAAAAAAAAAGTAAACTAGCTGTAAGTGGAATTCTGTCTTAAGGCAAGTAAGGCATCGTGCCTTAAGGCAAATTGCTAGAACTTCCCGTACCAAAAATTATTATTTTTTTAAAAACGATTAACATTTTTGAAAAAAATTTACTTTGAAAAAATAAGATTTTTGAGAAACTATAAATTGGACAAAAAATTACTTTTTTTTAAAAAAAATTTTTTTTTTTTAAAAACAATTTTTTTTAATTTTTTTTTTTGAAAAAATTTTTTTTCTTTATTTTGACATATTGTGGAAGATCTGAACTTTTTTTTCAAAGCAATCGTACTGATTTAACTGCATAGAGACAAAATATAAAGCGCATAAGCGCCGCATCGTTGTCTAACGGATAAACATTGGTACGGAACCCATAGGAATGTTAACAAAATTTATATTTATTGTTAAAATCTCTATAAAATATCTGATAATTTTATGTGCATATGTCTAATGATCATTTTTGACCGCCAAATGGCTCATTTTTTTACTTTTTCCTCCATATCTCCGAAACCGCTAGACCTACCTTTATGAAAATTTTATAGATTCTTCATCTTGTCAATACAAGTGAAATGTGTTTTTTGAATTATTCAAATCGGACGCTCCGTTCTCTTAAAAACTGAGTTACCGTTTTCGGCACTTTTTGCCCCGTATCTTCGGAACGGCTAGACTTGCCTTCGCCAAAAACTAATCAGCACGTCTCCTTATCAATACGAATCGAATGTTTTTTGAATTATTCAAATCGGTTGATCCGTGTTCTCGAAATCGTCGACGAAAATTTGTATCCGCACATACATACACACACGTACATACATACATACATACATACATACATACATACACACACACACACACACATACATACATCCATTTTTTCTAAGGTATGCCAAAATGTTCAGAAACCTCTGAAACGTAAAGATATATAAAAATTTTCATTTTTGATTTTTTTGCGATTACTATAACTTACCCTACGGGAAGTTAATTACACCACTGAGAGGGATGTCATCCCCCGGGAAATGGCAAAGGAGTCTAAATTATTTTCACTTTTGAACTTGAGAGTAAGATAAACCTAATTTCAAAATTTCATAGAAATTGGAGCACAGTAAAAAAATCAGACCCAAAACGCTCATTGATTTGAGTAATCCGATGGCAAAAATATGAAAATACTATCGTTTGTATGTGACAAAAGGGTTATTTTTTGGGTTTTCCCGGCATTTATTAGATTTTTTCTCACCGTAAGAACCATCCTTGGGTTCCAACGAACCTTTTTAAAAAAGAATCGGCCAAATTGGTCCAGGCGTTGTTGAGTAATGCGCTTACCAACACATTTTGCGATTCATTTTCATATTATAGATTATAATGACTAAGATGAATAATTTTTAAACAATAATGAAATAGTTTAAATATAATTTTTTTCATTATTGTTATATTTTTACAGCAACCTGAACTTGAGAGTTCTCTAAACTGTTATCCTAATTTGACTTCACAGTATGTTCTACGGATGCAAAACCAGACAGTTGTCCCATCTCTGTGTGATGAAATATTATTACAATTTCTGTAATAGTAATAGTAATTCTGTAATGTCATAAATATTTTCATTTGAAACCATAGTGATATCTATAATTCCAAGAAAAACTGATGTCACTACTGCTTGACAATCAAGCTGCTCGAAGCAGTATCGATCCCGGAACCGTGGTTAGTACGACTGCACCTGAATCTAGTCGTTCTAGCCACTTATGTACGAGCTTGCCCTGAATACAATTTATGAATGAATACTAAGTCGGTAGTTTTTTCTGTATGAAAAATTTCTTCGCATTCTTACAAATGTACGCTTGGAACAAGAAACTATTTCAGTACGTAGTATTTTAAACTCGCATACGTGAAATATCTCTAGGCGGGTATAGTCGCGTGTCAAAAAATAAGACTGCATCAATACCTTCAAGAATTTATTAGCTACTATTTAGGTCGTTTAATTGTTTTCTATACTTTTTTCAAACTTCCGTGTTACTGAAAACTTCTTCAGCAGCTGTGGGACCTTTTAAACAAAAATGTAAGGTTTTAAGACACTAGGGTTGAAATAGCAACTTTGAATCTTACTAGAAAACTTTGTCAATACCTATAGATCCTCTTCACTTTTTAAGGTTTTTGGAACTGCATGTAAAAAGTGCTCATTTCGGTTTTATCCAGTGGTATCCAAGAGTTTTGGGACAGGGTGTGCGTCACAAATCTATGTCAAGCCTAAAGTTTTGGTGAAAAAAAATGCACTCGGTATAATGAATTTTAATGCAAGATGTTATCGTACGCAACATGTATAAAATCTTATACAAAGTCCTATTTTGTATGGAAACTAATATACTTTTATATTTTAAATTATTTGTTTGTTTGTTTTAATTGCGATTTAAAAGTATACGGACTTGCTTAGAGCTTTACTATATAATACAACATTGCAGCTTTTGTTAATATTTATAGTATATTGTAAGCTCATATATATCATACAAAATACCCACGGGTAGATAAACATGTTTGAAAAATAATGTATACCAATTATCGTAATAAATACTTTTTTCTGTCATAAAGAAATTGCGGCTTATTTAATTTTGAACAAGTTTGTCTAACACATTATCTATAATAACCGAATGGTTTAGGATTTATATGAGATGCAAGAAGTATATGCATTACTCTCGTGTTGAGATTAATTTTGTATTTTTAAATATGATTTTATAGTGTCCGAATTGGTATAGGGCATAATGATGTTAGACAGTGTTGCAGACAATTTAATTTAGAACATTTGTCATTTATATCAAATTATCAATCAAAGTTATATTTATTTTCAATAGTATATGCCAAAAACACAATTTTTTGGTTGTTAACTTTTATTATTTGTGTTCTTTTCAGTAAATTACATTTCTAGAACTACAGTCAATAATAATGATACAGTTTTTTTCATTATCTCTTTTATTTACAACTGTCCAGTTAAGGACATTTAATAAATTTGTGGAATTTACAATAGTCGGCAGTAAAGGGACATTGTATACTAAAGGGGCATGCTGAAAAAAACAACTCAATAGTTGTTTTCCCATTCAATATAATATTCACATTATTTTATCGATAATTATATATTTTTAACTATTTACTTATAAAATAATTTCTTATAAATAATGACTAAGTTATTTCCGTTTTGTATCAGGAGAGTTGATGACTTAAATCCAGTGGCGCTTTTCTTTTCAATCTTTTTGGATAATGATACAGTTGCCAAAAGTTTTTTTTTTACAATCGAGACTATTTGTTAAACTATAAAATCGAAATTTACAAAATTGATCGACTTTGAATGGTCCTCTTTTTAAAAAATATGTTCTTAAATCTAAAACCCTCGGAACATTTTAAAACAACTATTCTGACGCTAACTTTATCGTCACGGGTATGACAATAAAACTATCCTTTTCCTAACAATCTAATTTCGTGCACTGATTATGTAATGCCTCCGCAGGTCAATCAAATATCGACCAAATAATAATAGGACATAAATTATCTATCAATTATTTATTCATACAAATGCGCAGGGTTTCCGGCATCGCAACCCAACACATTTATTCACTTCGTATATATTATCTAGTGTATTGTCATTAGCATACGATTACCCCGAGTACAAATCGATTTTTCGTAAAAACCGAGATTTGGTTTTACTTTTGCCTCTGCTTCTGCCGCGGCTCGAGATAAGCGGCAAACAGAGCCCGCGGCCATCAAACACGGATTAACGGATGCGTTAAATCGAAAATTAATTTGATGATACAGAAGATATTAAATTTATCGAATATCACAAATAATCTGATGCCTTCATAATAATGATTCAACGAGACGAGATTGATCGAGTTATATTAAAGACTTATTGTTAGTTCAATATCACATTCATTACATTCATAATTGATCCGGAGAAGAAAATTAATCGACATCGATACAAATATGGAAGTAGTGCGCTGAAATTGAACTGTATTGGATTATTCGAGATAAAATGTGTATAGGATAAACTCATGCTGCGAAAAGAATGTTTCTACTGCACAATAATATTGAAGAAAAAATTGAAGGACTCAAAGGATTTGCGAGAATAGAATATATCGAGAATGGAACACCGAAACATAAACACTTGACAAGGAGAACAAAATATTATTTCAACTTTATCATTTTAGTTTATTTTAGTTGGAATTATAAAAAATTATTTATGCCCATTACAGGAATTACACACGGAGAGATTTTTTTTAATACTGAATTTTTTACCTTTACAATGCTCTCAGTATTGCATTTTTAATTTACTTATTATTAATATCGAAATTAATTGAAAATGGCCTGAAATTTATATTAAAATCAATATGGAATCTATTACGAATGTGTTTGATTTTAATTTCCACTAGTTCATTTTAATTAATATGATTATAAAATTAGTTTGCGCTGAAAGTAGTTGTCACTAGAGTTTGTCCTTTTTTAACAACCGGTTTTGAAAAATAAGACCGGTTTAGAAAATATCGACTTTCAATGTGTAATATAATATAATAACAAAATGTAGAAATATGTACAACCTTTACATGGAAAAATTACATGATAATTACTTGTTTTTAAAGTTATTTAAACCTGGTCAATAACTATTTTTTTGTTTCACTAAACTCCTTAAAAATAATAATCAATCAGTAAGATTGAATAATAAAGATTTTCAATAAAAAACTGCTTTTAATCGCTCGAAATTTCCTGCTATTTTTTTTTTGAAATGTCGGTTTTGTATAAACTCTAATTTTCACTTATTATTAGTAAAATAATAAAATTAAGTTTTTTTTTTTATTTTTGTCGTTTATTTTCCTTATTATTAAAGTTTTGCTCATTAAAAACGACATAAATATTTTGATGGCGTGGTATAAACAATGTTTTTATAAAATGCTACTGAAGATAATGAGTAGATTTGATTTAATTAAAGTCACGTTTATTTTACATTCACAAATTTCTATACAAATATTGAAAAAAAAATAGTAGCAAATACAAATTATAGCTTGTTGGGTGTATGGCATCGTGCCTTAAGGCAAATTGCTGGAACTTCCCGTACCGTAACGAAATGTTCGAGGAATACTGAATGTTTTGAATATTATAAGAATATTTATAAGAATTATATAAACTGAATTGCAATGTTGAAATTATTTGTTCAAAGTATATTAGAACTTTAGTCAGAATTAAAAATAAAATCTGATTTATTTTCGATATACAAACAAATTTTTTTTTGAAAAAAAAAACTTGAAACAATTTTTTTTTCCAAAATCAATTATTTTGTTAAGACAAGCAGAAAGTTTTTTGAATCATTTAAATCGCACGCTTAGTTCTCTCAAAAACTGCCATTTTTTACACATTTAGCTCCGTATCTTCGAAATGGCTGGGCCTGCCTTTGCCATAAACTAATAAGCACTTTTCCCAATCATTACTAATTGAATGTTTTTTAGATCATTCAAATCGGATTCTCTCAAAAACTCGATTTCTATTTTCTGCAATATTTGCTCTTTATCTCCGTAACTGCTGGGTCTGGCTTTGCCAAAAACTAATCAGCTCATCTCCCTATCAATAGGAATCGAATGTTTTTTGAACCATTCAAATCGGTTGATCCGTGCGCCCGAAAACGTGACACACACACACATCCATTTTTTCTGAGGTGTGCCAAAATGTTCAGAAACCTTCAAATCGTCGAGAAATGTAAAAATTTTCAATTTCGTTTTACGGCCCATTACAATAACTTACCCTACGGGAAGTTAAAAATATTTTACAACATTACAATATCAAAAACTTACACTTGATACTCACTATTTCAAAACTATTTATAAAAATAGAACAATTGTTTTAGATCAATAATACTTTTTTTTGGTTTGAAATAAATTAAACTTTTGAGATGCATAATCGAATTTATGATATGATTTTCTAAACCATTTTATCAAATAACAGCTACTCAATAAGTACTATTAAAAATTATAGAATTCTACTCAATTTAAAATCGCGTAAATAGATTAATATGAAGGAAAAATGCTGACATCAGTATATAATTATTCTATATAATGACGATTCTTTTCTCCAGAGATGATATTTTTCCAGTAAGCATTAATCCATTCATAATCTGATTAACAATGGTTATGTCGTAATTAGGAAGACATTCATTGCAATTTTTCAACTCCTTTTCTGGAGTCGGCAAACTCGTTTTTTGCGCCATTATCTGGCACGTCGAGGGATGTAATTAACATTTGCATTTTTCATTGTAGTTTCGCTCTAATGCAGTTGTTCCGATTTAAATGGCCCCCGAAGAAGAAAGGCAAAAACTTATTCCTTGCAATTTATTTCCAAACATTTGCATATCTATACAATGTTGCTCGATTCGCAAAGGTGAAGAAAATGATAAATTGTTCAGATGAAGCTGTTACAGCCAGTCATTTTTAAGTGAGATTCTGTCAAATTTTATTAATTCAATGATCTAATTTTTAGTTGATTAATGTATCTGTTTTATTATAAACGGGTTTATACTTTCACTAATTGTTCGTTGTTTAAACTCATACATTAACTCTTTCTACTCGCGAATTTTGAGATTAATATGTATTTTGCCACCGGAGCGGCGGCATCCGAGTGGAAAGGGTTAAGTTAAAATATGATCTAAATTCACAAATCTGAATTCTGAATTCTGAATTCTGAAAAATTTGAATTATTTAAACGTTTCATGTAGATATTTGATAATCATCGATTTATTTAAAAAATATTTAATTTATCTCTAAAGAAATGTATTTTCAAACATTCAGACGTTTTTCAATAGGATTTTAAAAGATATTAACTCTTTGGGGACTGCTGTCCACCTGAGTGGACAATCATACTCTGTGAGGCACGGGCTATTTTATAAACAATGACTCAGTTTGCATCGAAAAGTTGAATAACTTACATATAGCAGTGATAAACAGTGTTGTATTTTGAAAATAATTTTAAGTTATTTTAGTAGTATTTTTAGCCTTTTTCTTTACTATATAGTCTTTTTTTAATATTTAAAACGACCGAGCGCTTTTAAATATGGCAAAACGACTGGTAAATTTTGTGAATTAAGCAGTAGTAAAGATGAGTTTCAAATAGACATTCATACAGACAAATTTTACGAAAAAACTATTCGCACCGAAGATAGTGATGAATGTGATGATGATATTATTCAACCAACGAAAAGGAGAAAAGGTTAGACAAATTAAATGAAGAGCGGAAAGACATTAGCAAATGTGCCGATTCTCCTTCAATAATCGAGTTTGTCATACATCAACAAATACCCCGACTACAAATACCAAGCAATATAAGACATCCAATAGATTATTTTACTTTATAATTTACAAATAAATTATTAGACAATATAATATAAAAAAGCCATTATGACAGCACAAAAATAAACAAATATACTGACTAATCAGTGGCATATTCTAACTGCGAGAGAAAAAAAAGGTATCGTATTGTCCGTTCTGACAGAAAAGCACTAGGAGGAAGGCGACGAACACCATTGTAAAAATCAACCAGCTATGCATTTTGGAAATTGTTTTAAACGTCACCATTCTTTATAAAACGATCAAAAATAAATTAATATTATAAATGTATGTCCTTCAATAACCACAAATTTTTATCAAACAATTGCATAACATACAAAATGAAAACAAGTTTAAAGCCGGTACATTAGATTGTTTTGAAATCGGTGCCGCCCGTAAGTGTTAAAATATTTTTTTGTCTCGATTGGATATGTAAACCATCCTGCATAATATTGTCGTAGCAACTATCCTCAGGTCTATGCAATAAACATAACTGTGCAGGTCTGTCATTTTTGATAGGTAATATAAAATTGATCTATTACAAAATTTCGGTTTTAGTTATTATTATCGACTTATTTAAAATTTTATATATCTGATTTTGTTCCAAATTTATTTAGCTTTGATATTGTGTAACAATTTTTTGATTTCTAAATTAATTAAATAATCATCTTGATTAATGTAAAAAAATGGGTTTAGTTAGTTATTAAAAAAAAAACTGTTTGTTACAACCAGCTCCTAGCTCCCCTACTTTATAGCCTCTTTATAAGACAGCTTGTGCTTTATTTTGTAATGAAAGAAAACCATAATATTTTTATGAATGACTTTTATTCAATGTTTCCAATGCACCACTGTGAATTGGTAACAGTTCTGAATATGTTTGACTGCGATTCTTGCACCGGTAAGTGATCCTAAACTCGACCTTCGTGCGATTCATTCGCACTTGAGAGCACGCGCTCGGGGTTAGAATAACCATTATTGCGGTGATGTAAGCCACTTAGCACTTTGCAACTAACAACCCTTTTCTTGTATAATCCTGGCTTCCTTGTCAGCAAATTCATGTTTCTGGGAAATTTCTAGTTTATGGAGTTTATGCAGGATATGCTAGCTTAAAAACAATTTGTCGAGTTTGATTTGTTAGACTAAACTTCGAGATGCGTTAATTATGTAATATTGCTTGGGAACAGATTTAGCTTGTGTTCACATAAGAGAATGTCTCAGCGATACTCGCACCGAATTCATATTGAAAATTAAATCGAGGTTTGATATTATATTCAGTTTAATAATAATTTATTCTAATTGTTATTTTTATGCAGAAATTTATTTTCACTCTTACACAATTGTATTATTTGTATTTAAAGTCGAGTCCTATGAGCTATTGTGATGACTTCTTAAATCCAAACGGTTGCCCTATCTCTAAGTGACGAGTTTTATTTTTGTTTTTTTTTTTTGTTTGAAAAGATTTATTTGTTCCATAAAACGAATCTTATTATTATAGTGATTAATTCCTTACTAATGCAACAATGCCGGTTAAAGGATATTTTCTTTTGGAAACGTATTGCTATCTATTTTTTTTTCATTGCTTTACATCAAGCTGTCCGAGGCGGGTATCAATCATGTAATCTCTTATTCGAAGTCCATATATATATGGACTTCTTCAGGCATATTTATACTTCTTTAGATATATCTAACTAATACGCCACGGGAAAGTTTCAAATAAGAAAATTAAGTGTAACTATTAACAGAAAAATTACAATTAAATATTGAAAAAATATCACAAAAATAATGTTTTATAATAAATACAATTTTAGCAATTTTTACAAAATGTTAATGAAAAATTTAGTACTTAAATCCTAATTATGAAGAAACGATTCGGCCGATCGTCGAGCAAAACTAATCAGCGTGCGTTCGTATTGCTTTACCATATGGCTTTTAATTTTTGAAATCGGTACCGCCGTTTTTGAGAGATCGTCAACGGAAGTCAATTTTTAGCTTACATACACACTCATATATACCTTTTCCACTTTTGGTTTCAGACGGTTCAGAATGACTTGAAGCGTCGCAAAAACAAAAAAAAACGAGCATATCGTATTTTCTAGCACAAAATACATTTGTAAATGTAATAGAAATTGCAATTTCTTATAATATATAAAATACAAATGTATGTTTATGCAAAATTTTATATACCTAAAGTTATTTATAATTTTTTCTACAATCTGTGAAAAATTTTATTAAACATTTTAGTTTTAATCCTTTTTTTATATAATAATTCAAATAAAAAATCTACATTGTTTGGAAACAAACAACGATACTAAATCTAATAACAAACATTGCAGGTATTTTGATAAATTCAAATTTCGTACCTTTTTTTTAGTATACCCAGATGTAATAAAGTTTTAATGTTTCTGTTGGTAATCGACCTATGCAAATAGTATTTATTCTAAATCAGGTAACTCTGAATTGTGAAATTTATAGGGAATGAGTAGGATTGCGTAGTCGTAAATCGGATTTTGATGCTATGCCGTCGGTCAATGCATCTACATCGTGGAATATTTTATTGGCTTACGTTAAATATTTTTGTTGAAATTTGAGTGTATATTTTAAATGTTGTGATTTAATCAATTATTTGCCATAATCGCAGTGCAATTAATGGTTGCGCAAAGAAATGATTAAGACTTCAAAATTGTTTTTTGGTGATACGGACATTGTGTGTATTTTGTTCGGACATTATTATAGGTCGCAGGAAGGATGCAACGCATGTATGAAAGATAGATTTTTTTTAACATTTTTAATTTTATAGCGAATATATGTGTATAGAAATTGTTGATATCTGATAAAGATAACAATATTAAAGCTGGTCATAAAATTGTTTTAATGGTTCGGGTTCAGATAGATTAAGACTTCATTAGTACTATATTTACTATTATTATTACTTGATTATCGTATACAGTAAACCCTCGCTTTACGCGGCAAGTGCGTACCGTGCAGTATGGGAACCGTGCTATAAGAAACTCGTATTTAGCATACAATTCAGGCTAATTCGTAGTGCGTTCTATGGAACCTTACATAGTGCAGTATGGGATCCGTGCTATGAGAGACTCACAGTTGGTACAAATCGCACCATTTTTATCGTGCTGTACGGAGACCAAAAAATACAACTTGAAGTAGGAGTAATACGGACGAAATGACATGTAGGACATTGACACCTTATTCAAAAATTGGCGCGACGCAGTAGTCAGCTCAAACGTGTTCTTAGGCAGCTATTATATAATCAGGCATGTCTAAAAGATAAAAGTCGATAACAAAATTTACATCAATACCCGTTTGCACAACGAACTTATGGGCTGTTGACCAAATACCGTGTAATAAGAAGTCCGTGTAGTCGGAGGGATGTCGGAGTTTTAGCTCCGTGTAGTATGGGAACCGTGTACCCAGAGTGCCGTGTAAAGCGAGGGCCTACTGTATATGGATTAGTTCTATGGGGGCAATTTTATGCTCACAGGTTCCAAGTAAATTGCCAGGTTTCAGTATACGTAAAATTATATTCATTTTCTTGCGTGGATTGTTGGTTGATTTTATTTTATTTACCTGTGTGATATTTAAGAACAAGAGCATTTTTAGTATTGCATAATATATAATTCCAAAGTTTAAACGCTGCATATAATATGTGCATTAATTCATTTTCACTATTAAATTAATTCATCAATGAAGTAATTTATACATTAAAATCATAAAAAAGTATTATTTTGTTGTCGATATCAGCATTTATACAAAACCACCATTTTTTATTCAGCTAGTAAAAATAGCATTTTGCATAATAACAATAGTAAATGTAAAATATAGATTCTAATTTTCTGACACCCAAATAAATGGGTTTACCAGAAAATCCGATTTATTAATTTTATGTTTTCTCAATGGCTTTTTTCGAAATTAATTGTTGCAAATTTTATTTGAAGATTTTATTAAAATTTTGTGTGAGAAATGAGTTCATGGTCTTAGCAAACATCCTGAAATATTATAGGCTTACGAATTGTGGTTTGTTAGTTTCGATTATTAAGCCGCAAGTTCAGAACATACTCCTATTCTAAAATGATTACCACATTTAGTTTTTATTGAAAAGTGAAAAAAATATTTTTGAAATGAATAGTTGAATATTTTATCGTTACAATTTGTAAAGTTTATAGATATTATTAATGAGTCGATTGCCACTTACATATATATTTTATTAGTTAAAATTGTTTATTAATAATACCTACTATAATAAAATACGTGTGGGAAAAATACGGGTAAAATGCGGGTAAAATGGAATATATGGACAAATTGACACAGTGGTTTTATTAAGAAATTAACTAGTTCTAGTAACGTTTTCGCGACATAAGCCATAATCACAATCGTGTCAGATGTTGAGCGTCTTTGTCAGTCATATCGCAGTAATCAATTCAAACGCGTTTCGTGCCTTGAAAAGTTTATTTTAAGGCTATCATGGATTTTGGTAAACTATTTATTGATATTCATAATTATTTCAAATAAATAAAACCATTTAACTTACGTCAGTACTAATGATTTCGATCAATTTCATAGCAATAATTAGGTGCTTGGAGAAATTTTGATTAATCATTCATTTTTGTTCAATTTTGGAGGAAATAACATACAATGTGCAAAATGACACTATTTCGCAGACATTACACGGCCAAGAACAAAAAAATTAAAACGGGTCAATGGTGATTGGCTTCTAACTTATACTCTAAGTATGCAAGAAATAATTGCTAAAAGCAGACCAAGAGATCTGCTGGTAAAAAGAAAATTCTTGTATTTGTTGCAAAACCCTTCTTTTCTGTTCTGAGCCTTGCGAATGTTGGTTACGATGTATGACTTGCACCCTTTGGGTTCATGGTTCATGTCCCAAAGACGACGGACAGATTTATTTGTAAAGTTAACTTAAAAGTTAGTACGTTCTTACCCTATATGTCATTTCGTCTGTACTATATGGACAAAATTGTTTTTGTAACAGGTTGCATTTTTCCTCAATAAAATTCCCACTTAATAAAAATTCTATCTTACGGGTAGTCAATGAATCAAAGATGAAAAAAAAAACAATTGAGAATGGTTATAATATCATTGAATAAAAACATGTAACGATGCCGTTTTATCCGTATTTCCTTTATATTAATTCTACAATATAATAGAACGTGTGAATTAATTTCATCAATAATTTACATAAGCTTTCTTCTACTATAGAATTAGGCTATAAATCACTTTTTATCGAGTAGAAATAGTTCCATATTATCCATCATAATTTATCAAGACAGAGTCGTGTAATTCATTCGAGTTTCTGAGAAATGCTTAAGCGATTCTGAATTATATATGAACATATGCGTTGAAGAAACGTAAGAGCAGTAATAACCCTTGAAAATGTATTTATGCATGAAGTCGAGGTAGCCGAGTCGGTTAATAGGAAATACGAAATACGGAATACGGGGCACATTGTATTCTTATAGGCTCACACGATATAATGCCCTATTGATTGCCGTTCTAATCTTCTCTTTGGACCGCATAATCCTACTTACGGCATGAGTGCCACTAGAATAAGCTGGCTCGGCGCTCCCGGCGGAGGTCCTGAATATCTCACTCAATTGATAATAAAATAATAATTTCATATTGAATATTCGATACGATTTACATACGCTTTCGTGCTACCAGCATTCAATATAAAATTTAAGTGCGTAATAAAACACAATATCAAACGAAAATTAATGCACGCACAAAGCTCTATTAGTCAGCCATCTGGAAAATAGAGCTAGATCATAAATTCACTCTATTTAGCTTTATTGTCGATCAAGTTATACGAGGCCTTATTATTAGGGTAATTGAGCTCAGTTAACTGTTTAATTCGCTATATATATGAATGATGATGATTGTACGAGTAATGGATGACTTTCTGACTATAAATATCATAATTATTATGACATCTTCTTAATATTACTCCATTTATTGCAGTCATACAATAGCATGCATTCATAACATTGTTTGTGAAATGGAATGCGTTTTTATGGAAGTTGGACAAACGATACTTAATATGGAGACCAATATATTTTCTTTAATGTGAAATTACAGTTTATTTTATATGAGATTTATAGCACATATTGTGAAAATAGTCAACGCGTACTTCCTATTCAATATATTTTTTGTTATAATTAACTGTTTCTTGTTTTAATTCTGTGTTTTTCGTTAAATTAAACTACGTATAATATTTAATGTATAATTCAAAGTATGCAATGCAAATACAGCACTGAAAGTTTTTATGTAATATTAAATAACATATAAAAGTAATTCAATAAAAGAAAAATAAATAAATGAATGGATAATAATATTTGAAATATTTATGCAATGTTTACATTACATTATATTGCATATCATATATTTAATGTTAGTCCGCAAATTAATTATACTATTATTTTTCATATCATATGATCTTCTGAAACTTAGTAAGCATTATTTATTTAGTTTTTTTTTAAAATTTACAAATTCTTTGATAATGCAAATATAAGAAAATTATTATCAATTTTCTTACTAAATTTTAAATATACCACGGAAAGTATTAACTTCCCCTAGGGTAGTTATAGTAATGGGCTGAAAATCGAAAATGAAAATCATTGCATTTCTCGACGTTTTGAAGGTTTCTGAACATTTTGGCATACCTCAGAAAAAATAGATAAGTGTGTGTGTTTTGTATGTCCGCATTTTTTGTCCGCGTTTTCGGGCGCACGGTTCAACCGATTTGAATGGTTCAAAAAACATGCGATCCCTATTAATAGAGAGATGTGCTTATTAGTTTTGGAAAAGGCAGGTCCAGCCGTTACGGAGATACGGAGCAAAGAGTGCAGAAAATACAAATCAAGTTTTTGAGAGAACGGAGTATCTGATTTGAATGAGAGAGAAGAAGGCAAGAAATTTTGAGAGAACTAAGCGTTCGATTTGAATGATTCAAATAACTTTCTGCGTGTTTCAACAAAATAATTGCTTTTAGAAAAAAAAATCTTTCAATTTTTTTTTTTTTTTTAATTTTTTTGTTCAAAAAATTTTTTTTTTGTATATTGAAAATAATTCAGATTTTAATTTTAATTCTGACTAAAGTTCTGATATAATTTAAACAATCTATTTCATCTTTGCAATTCATTTTATATAATTCTTATAAATATTAGACAATATTACAATATTAATAATAATCTATTTGAAAATATTTAATATTGCTCGAACATTTAATTGCGGTACGTGAAGTTCCAGAAATTTGCCTAAAGGCACGATGCCATGCACCCCAATAGTTAAGTATTTGAAATATGAGTATATGGCAGTTTACAAAAATTTAATATCATAAAAGGATCCAAAATCTCAGTACCATGAAATATTTTGAAATTATTATTGTTTTTAGAACAGATGTTAAAAGACTATTGATTTTCTTATTTGTCTATTGCTATTAATATATGTACATAGACTCAATGCCGATTTGAACTACAAAATGTTCTATGAATATTTTGCATTTAATTTTTATGTAAAATGCTGTATTAATTCGATTACACATACGAGTATGGCTGTGCATTTACATTTTTACCGTCAGAAATTAATTTTATTCTGCAGCTTTAAAAAAATAAATAAAATCAATTATGTTAAAATACATACTTTTTTATGTCAATTATCATTACAATCTGAAATTATTCAGATCATTATGTAATTTAATCAATATATATGTATGTATTTCCAGTGATATAATGGAAATATCATTGTTGCAGAAATAAATTATTTTCTTTATGTTAGTATTGCCAAATTATATTGAAATATTCAAATATGCACATTTATATAGTATGTTTTTTTCATTATTTAACGAGTTTAATTATTAAAATTCAACAATTTCCTACACAAAAATAGGAATAACTAATTAATAATTCTTCTGATATCATAGAATTGGATCAATCCACTGAATACGAAATTGATACTGACATCTGATTGAACGAAATATCAATAATCTATGATATGAGAATATGCTATAACATACATTATGTAACAAAAAAATAAATTGTTGTATTTATATAAATATATCATAATTTAACTTTTAAAATAAATATTACAGAAAATATGTGTGTATTTAATACCATTTTTGTTGTCTGACTGCATTTAACCATTTCCCTTCATATATAAAATGGGATGCGATGTGAAAATTTGACATCTAAAAATAGTACATTGTACATTTTATTAAACAAGTTTTGTCATGTCTATCACGTCGATCTTAAAAAACATTAAAAACTCTCGAAAAAATGTGACTCAGTACATAGTGTTAAAAAAACTAAAAAATTAAGACTGCCCAAGGAAATCATCAATGTATGTTATACTAAACTGACATCAAAATTCTCTATTTAAAATTTAAGTTCCTTTTGGCACTGCCACACTGTCAACGCAACTTCGGTTAATTTCTTTTTCCTGAACAGCAGCTTTACTTTTTCTTCAGTAAAAAAGTAATTTATGATGAAAATGTTGCTCAATGCGTTTTACATTTAAAAAGTTCACAACTAAAAACTACTTTGTAGATTGAGTAGAAGATCCAGTATCATCTCTTAAAACATACAATGGTAATTCGGCTTAAAAATCTCGCAGGAAAGAATGTTTCTATCCGAACAATCTGTTTTTATGACTTATTATATACTCGTATAACATGTGCTACACGTTCCATATTATTTAACGCATTTAACTCAGGATTAGATACGCATGCAATTACATCGATTTTAGCAAAGCCTTTGATTTAGTTAATCATAACATGGTAGTTTGCGAACTACGTTATTACAGTGTTTTAGTTGTTGAGATCATATCTGACTGACAGAAAACTATAAGTGAGACTAGATGCTCTCACTTCCAGGGAATTTGAGGTGAATTAGGGAGTTATACTCTGCAGAAGGATGTTGTCAAACATAACATAATTAAACGTAAAACATATGCCTTTATGATTCAAATACTCTAGATGTCGCGATTCTTGCTATCATACCTGCTTATTGAAAATGCATAATTAACTTCTCGCAGGGTAAGTTATAATAATAGGCCAAAAATCGAAAATGAAAATTTTTGCATATCTTTATGTTTTAGAGGTTTCTGAACATACCCCCAGAAAAAATGGATGTGTGTGTATGTGTGTGTATGTGTGGATACAAGTTCTCGTCGACGTTTTCAGGAATATCGCTAAACCGATTTGAAATGATTGAAAAAGCATTAGATTCCTACTAATGAGGATTAGTGCTGATTAGTTTTTGCTAGAACCTGACATCCGATTGGAATGATGAAATTTTTGAATTCAAATGATGGGGAGAAGTGGTGGTTAATTTTTGGCAAAGGCAGGTCGAGCCGTATGGGAGATGTGTAAACAATGGTTTTCGAGAGAACGAAGCCAAAAAAAAAGTTTGATTTACAGAAAAAATTTTTTTTTGAATATCGTAAATAATTTGGATTTTAATTTCAATTCAACCTAAAATACTTGAAATAAATAATTTTAACTTAGCAATTCAGTTTTTATAATTCTCAGAATTATAAGACAAAATTCTTTTACTTTTACTGTTTATGTAAACTTATATGAACATCATCGTCCAATTTATAAGCGTTTTTATTTTGTCTATAAAATACGAATGATGAAAGTGAGTGTTTAATATTCTTCGAATTGTGAATTTCATATCGAATGGAAAAAACAACTACTGAGTTGTTTTTTCCAACATGCGCTTGTAGTATACAATGTCCCTTTTCGGCCGACTATTGTAAATTCATCAAATTTATTGAATGTCCTTTACTGGACAGTTGTAAATAAGAGATAATAAAAAAAAATTCTTCGAATGTTTTATTACGGTACGGGAAGTTCCAGCAATTTGCTATAGTGCAATTGCACGTTTGTTGATCATGTTTCGCAGAATACTTATCGTCATATAAAATTACGTTGGGGGGCGTCCATTAATCACGTGCGCGATTTTTTAAGGATTTTTGGACCTCCCTCCCTCTTAATGATGCATGGTGATAATCAAAATTACCCCCCTCTCACACCAAACATTACGTGTATTTTTAGTTGCATGAAAAAACTAAAAAAAAAATATTTTTTTCTGAAGATGTTTAATTTTTTTTAAAAAAAATCAGTTAACAAATAAATACACGTGATATCTTACTACACCCTCCTCCTGAATGTGATATTCTGTAATTTTTTGTCAAACCCCTCCTCCCCCTAATAAACCTCACGTGATTTATGTATTTGTATAAACTGCAAATACTTTGTTCTCTCTAGTTTTTTAATTAAACTAACTTCTCATTACTGTTCCCGTAGTCTTGACTGTGCAGTGCAGTGATTCAATATGAAGGGTCGTTAATTTTAAATTCGCATGTTGCAAAATGGTGTGTGAAAAGAACACTGGTTTTATATTAAACAATAAACTGATCGTCAGGATAAAAATTATAGACTTGTTCACTTTACCATAATTTCTAGAGAGATTTTATGTACTCGTATAGGTGTTACGCCCAGGTCAAACAGCGACTACAGTGCAAGCGCGATATGATTTCTGCATGTTCCACATGGTCGCGGATTAGCAAGCGCAATTTACTCACAGAGCAGTTTATTCCAAGGGCTTTGTTATTCAAATATTCTGAAAAATACTTACTGAAAAATTTCTTCTGAAAGAAGGAACTCTGAAGGATCTCAATCAAAATATCTGCATACATATACACATAAAGATCTATATATAGTAGGTAAATATACATAACCCTTCTGAAATTACTACAAAAATCAGGAGACTTTTTCAGTTTATTTCGCAAAAAAGTGTAAGTACAATTTTCTGAAAGTTTTAGCTTTTAATATTAACTTTTAGAAAATGCGCAATTCAATCAAATTTCGCAAAAAAGTATTTTTGAATAAAACTGTTTATTTACAATACTTTTTTATTGTACCTATGTCAACTTGTGAAATATAAAATTATATAGAATAGATTTTATGAGAAAGCCTAAAATTTGAAAATAATCTAAAATTCATTCAGTAAATAGTGAAAGAAATTAACAGAGTTATAATAAATATATACAATATGGTTAGTTGTCTTTAAACAGATAATTTTTCCACTTCGACATTTTCGAATTAATTTTATTTACGTCCAAGTTATTGAAATAAATAGTTTGCAATAACTTGTAGTGTGGTTGTGCCACTTTTTCTGGGAATAATTTTGTTAATATACGAGTTAGCTGGTAGAAAAGTAAATTAAATAGTAGTTTGAACATTTGTCTACGCAAAAATACTGAAATACTGTCCTTAAATTCGATGGATTTGTTGGTTTATAACGACCTTTATTGTCAGAAATATGTAACACAACACAATATTAACATATAAACGAAGCTTGATAAAAATAAAACCATATATAATAAAATATATTTTTTTAAACAAAGATATTACGAATTCTTTATGGAATCTTTTTTCTTGTATTGAATGTTTCTTTTCCTTTCTTTCTCGTCTTTTATCTTCGTTAAGTTAGATTTTTTTATCTGTTCAACCTTCATTCAAAAATGACAAGAAATACATGTAGGTATGTCACAATGGTACCCACAATTTGTCACAACCGTACCCAACGCACACTTTTTAAAACAAATCATCAATAAGACTGAGCTAAATTATCTAAGCAAAAACTAACTAATTACTAAACTATTAATTTCTGGTAAATAATTATTGATGTTCAACTTACTATCTGTATACAATTAAGGTTTTTATTAAAAGAATTCGAACATGATAATTTACTTTTGACTTTTTAAAAGCAATGCTGTTGACAGATCATGTTAATAATGCAATAATGAACAATCATACTTCATATTTCTTCATTTGAACCCTATCTTAAAATCAGTATAGTTGTGTGTTATGACGACTGTTACTATCGTACCCTGGCGCAACCGTACCCAGTCTCCCCTAATGCTAAAATCAGTAAAGTGTTATATTCGTGTATAATATAAAATATTTATATAAAGCTTATTATTAATAAGTTTAGAAAGTTTATAAGGTGCGAATATTTAATGGTAGCTTATCGTCAGAGATGTAACAGGTTGGCAAACCCCGTCTCCAGTATAAAACTTACGCTCGGTTCATCATCACTTCTTCTTTTACAACATTGTATTTTATGTTTACCATTATAAATCTGCACTTATAATATAAAAAATGCAATGAAAGTTTTCATAAGGTTTGCGCCGAGTTGCAGTCGGAATTTCTATAAAATACATTCAATAATACTTTGTAAATTTCATGCGCAATGAATAATGAATATATGCAGTTGCTAGATTCTGGCGAATAAAAATGAATTGATGCAATTATAATGCCTACATTGAAAGCTTTGATAATTACGTACTAATTTCGTATTAATGTGAAATAAACGAGAGTATCGTTTTAAAAGTGAAATTAATATCGAATTGATTGAATGATATTCTGTGTGATCGAGTGTGGGTTCATGCAAAATTTTATATAGAATTAATCGGGTTGACATCAAAATTTACTGAATATGTTTCTATCCTGGATTTGTATATATTTTGTAGAGCTTCGAACAAAGAATCCAAAAAGTATTGAAAAACAAAAGTTTTTCAAAAAAATACGTTTCTTTATTAATTTACTGTCGACGTTTCGGAACTAGGTACGTTCCATCTTCAGGACATCTGTCAAAAAACATGATCTTGATAAGATCAATAAGATTTAAGCAACCAATATGTTTAAGAAAAGTAGAAGATGATGGATTCTTTATATATTATAAAATGAATAAAATTTTGGAAAAAATAATGTTATTGCAAAAATACATCATTTTTTTCCCACAATTTTAATAAATCACAAACGGCGAGGACATAATTGTCCTGTTCATTGGCGAAGATAAATTAAGTTTTAAAATTTTTTGCTAATGCAAAATTTTCTCATATTTCGCAACTAATATCTACCGTAATAAAATATTAGCTGTGTAGGAAATAATTCTTTAACGTATATTGCATTTTTTAAATATGGTAAATTTAAGTTTTGCAAAATCAGTTTTGACACTACTTCACTACTTTGGCACCGTAATAGTACCTTCCACATACAAACCGTTTTTTATTTCGTTAGAATCAATTATTATCAATCGATATTTACTTAGAATCAATTATATTTTGTTACTCATAATATTTGCTATCCTTCTACAAATATATAATAAGTATGACTTACAATAATTGTGACTTGAAGTTGGGTACGAAAAATAGAATTAATCTTTTGGCTTTAAAAATATTATTGATGCATGATATAATATATTCGAATGCACGTAAAAGGAAGTTTATTCATTGATTATTATGAGTAATCAAAGTTAATTCGGAACCACCTGTAATACACAACTTACAATACCTGTAATACATTTTTATCAAGCTAACAATGTAACTTTAATTTTACCACTAGGTTTTTATGATTTTTGCTACTATTCTTTTTATTATGTTTTATCGATATAATATACTCTAAAATTATGACAAATGTGTATTTCTTACTTGCATAAATAATAAATGAACATCGAATTGGTTTCCAATTTCGTCTGTATAATCATATCAGGCCCTGTCCAAAAGCCTATTTTACTTTTGGTACCCCTTTGAATTCAATCCTTTTGAAAATCAATCAAAACCACCTCTTCTCAACCTCAACGTTTTTATCAATAATATATCAAGCAATATGATGAAAACATACAAGGGTGTTCTCTTTGTGTAGAAAAATCAGAAAAAACTCGAATGAAAAATATTAAATTTGCTGCTTTTGACGTAAACACGTCAATTGTGCGATCGGGGTTTTTCCTTCGGCCTTATTTAAAACCTTTTACGCTTTTAGTCTAAAAAAAATTACTTTATCGAAATAGATAAATACGTTATATTTTTTCTATGAAATGCATTTTCTAAAAATAAATTTACGAAGTATTTACTTACAATTAGATTTATTTCTGGCATTTTAGGGAACATATAATAGAAGTATCAATAACTAATAATTTTCGATAAATTTCGATAAAATGATTATTTTACTCTCTATTGTTTTCTATTTTTGTAGTTTTTAATTTCAAACATGTCTAAATTGTCAATATTTTAAGTGCTAAAAAATGCATTTAAATTATTTATTGATATACATTTTTTTTCTCTTAACAATCAGGGCCAAACTTTAAATTGGTAGGTTTTCAAAATCGATGATTATTATTTGTTAAACTTCTTTCTTATCTTTTTTTTATATTTTTCACAGTTTTCGTAAAGTTCGAATTCAAGCTTATTGAGTTTATTCAGCTATTATTTGTGTATAAAATGCAATGTTTCAAAAATTTGTCTAATTCGGATGTAATCAATTAATTTAATATTTACCTCGGCCAAAAGACTACTACTTATTACTAGTGCCAATATTTTATGCAAAAACTTATATTCATTGCATGTTTTCAATAATAAATTGATGACCAAATTAGATATACTGAGTCTCATTACCAATTGTATGTAAGAACTTATTCATCATTATTATTTGTTGCATTATTGAACCGACCTAAAATCGATATTCAAATTTTTGGTGACCGGATAATCGAAAATTATAAATTGAAGTACATAATACACAATATTAACTGATTTGTTGTCAAACATTTATCACGCTGTCATACTCTACAGTCATATATCTGTAAGAGAAATCAGAGTGATTTTTCAAAACATTTTCATAACTCAAATTCCCAATCGAAACAAATTGTACTCACCACAGAGTGATATCAAAGCAACCATAGAAGGAGGGAAATAATAACTAGATGAATGGAAACACAAAAGGTTTCAAGTGAATTTCATGTTATGATTCTGGCAAAATGTATGACATTTACAATAAAGGCGCTTTGAAAAGCATTTAATCGGTTGTCAAAAAAGCACGTTTGAGTTCAAAGACCACTTCAATTCGAATAGTAAAGAAATATAATTATTTTTGGTGATATGGGGATGATATTTGTTGCAGGGTCATCTTTACGGAAACTAAAATCCCAAACTCATTTAATAACATTTATTTTTTTCTGATTCAAAATTTTAACATAAGCATAAGGCATTGAATATTTTATTTAAATAAAATTTAATTTTTGTTATTTATTAAAACGCATTTGACTTAAAGGGGTATTTTGGTCTAGAATTTAAAAAAAAATCAAGTTTATTTTTTTTTTGCATATTTTCAACTTCAAACTAATCAAGAGTATGTGTAGAAGAGAGATTTCACAAAATTTAAATTATTTTCGGAGATATAGCTGTTTGACCGGAGATAATTCTCCTATATTTGCTTTAAACTTTTTGCGATATGGTACTTACGATTTATCAATTTATACTGGACCGATTTACATGAAATTTGTTCAGATTCATTTTTATAGACTTCTCTTCGCTATGAACTGCACTCATCCATATATTCCAATATTTAATACACTTAAAAAATTCGAGAACATCAAAAGAATTTGCACATTTTTGCCCCAGACAGACAGTCGCTATTTTATTATTCTAGATTAATAATATATTCATATTCTTCACATAATTAGGAGGGCAAAAATTCTGGGTATAATTAGGTTCCAACTTTTTGAGTCCGCCTACTCCATCATCTCTTAGATTTAAAACTTTATAACTATTTTTAATTATATTCTCAAAATATAACTTAAAAACTTAACAAAAAATAGTGACCTTTTCTATCCCTTATTTCGTCCTTCAAGAATCGCATAAAATTCATGCCTTTAGACCAGAATATCCCCAGGGGGTGTGAATTTATAAATCTCTTAAATCATGTTGAAGATGCTTTCGACTTTTCATATTTATAGGCATTTGCATTTAAAAATCGAACAAACATCAAATTTTAACTAAAAGTACTATAGAGAAATTAATGAATGTAACATTTCATTTTACATTTCAAAAACATATATTTCAATAAATATAATTATATGTACATAACATTTTTCACTTTGTTTGGATATTTACCCGTAGGTATAGCATCCATCATCGTATCTGGTTTTGTAAACAATAATAGTAATAAGTTCTGATTTAAAAACTAGTGGTGTATGGCATGGTGCCTTAAGGCAAATTGCTGGAACTTCCCGTACCGTAACGAAATGTTCGAGAAATATTAAATGTTTTCAAATAGATTATTATAAATATTGTAACATTGTCTAATATTTATAAGAATTATATAAACTGAATTGCAAAGTTGGAATTATTTGTTTGAAGTATATTAGAACTTTAGTCAGAATTAAAATTAAAATCGGAATTATTTTTGATATACAAAAAAAATCTTTAAAAAAAATAAAAAACAGAATTTGAAACAAAAAAAAATCCGAAAGCAATTATTTTGTTGAAACAAGCAGAAATTTCTTTGAATAATTCAAATCGGACGCTTAGTTCTCTCAAAAACTGCCATTTTTTTCACATTTTGCTTTGTATCTTCGAAATGGCTGGACCTGCCTTTACTAATGTTTTTCGATTATTCAAATCGGATACTCCGTTCTCTCAATTACTCGATTTGTATTTTCGGCACTCTTTGCTCCGTACCTCGGTAACGGCTGGACCTGCCTTTGCTAAAAACTAATCAGCATATCTCCCTATCAATAGGAATCGAATGTTTTTTGAACCATTAAAATCGTTTGATCCGTGCGCCCGAAAACGTGGATGGCAAAATTGTATCCATACATACATACACCCACATCCATTTTTTCTGAGGTATGCCAAAATGTTTTAAATTCTTTAAATCGTGAAGAAATGTAAAAAAAATTTATTTCGATTTTTGGACGATTACAATAACTTACTCTATGGAAAGATAATGTCATAATTGTGACAAAAAAGGAAGAAAGAAAAATACATGAATGTAACTGAAAGTATGACTTAAATTATTCTATCACAAAATGATTACAAAATAGCACATTAACAGATACCTTAATTTTAAAATGATCTACTACCTACATTTTGCTTATCGCGTTGCTAAAATAGGGAAACAAGTAAAATCAGCAGCAGTCCAGCGTGTTTAATTCTGTTAAACAATCCCCCGCAATGAGTTCAATTGTGTGTATATCCTCTCAAAGTCTAGTAAAATTTGAATACATCTAGAATGCATAACTGCATCAGTGACTATAGAGACGTTGAAGCGTTTTAACGAAATTAAATTTAACTAAATTAAAACAGTTTCTCGCGTCACCGCAGACATTTTGTATGAAAGTTAAACTATTAATAACGAAACTCTGTTTGCAAACAAGTTGCTCGCATCGCAACAGAAAGCACGGGCAACTGCACGGCGGCGACGGCAACGGCGACGGCTGCGTCCCGCCGCATAGAATAAAATACGGCGTATGGACGAATAGCCACGAGAACAAATGACTTTGTCAGATTTTTCGCATTTTTTCATTTACTACAAAGTTGCAGAGAATTCCATTAAACAAGATGAAAATCACCCACAGGCGCAGTTATTACGACAAAATCTCATTCTGTCAGAACTGAGTTTTATAAAGTCATAATTTAATTATAACAATCTTGGTGATTTTATTAGATTCGGCGGCGTTTATGCGTTTTCTTCTTTCGCTCGGAATGAATGGCTTTTAAAGATCAAATGAGCTTTTTTAGTACTGGATGAAATGTCGAATATGTCTGATGATATGCGTTTGTGAAGCGCAAGGGTATCATGAGTATAGTGGTGCATTTAGACGAGGCAAAACGACAGCAATCAT
>NW_020538040.1:58347460-58409479 GCF_003426905.1 Ctenocephalides felis | reverse complement strand
AATGTAGTAACTCTGTAACACTTCGAGGCATCCATGCACAAATTTGGGTGGTTTTATTGATTTTAATCTAGCATCAATTACATTTATCACGCATATAAAGAAAAAGGCTTATTTTTAAATTCAGTATTGAAAAATAAGATAACAATTTTTTTACAACACCACCTTCTACACAATGCATCCTATCAATGGCCATCCCCATGACATAATCAGGCATAATCAGTGAAAGTGCTGTGGGACCTTTGATTCCCATTATTGGTGCATCTCTTGAAGCATTGTCAGCAAATGATCTGCAATTTTGTAATGTTCTTTTCTCAATATTATTAGTATATGGGTAACGTAAACATTACCACCTGTTTTCTAATGTAAAATTCATGCCTGGGCAAAAACAATATGAGCAACCGTAGTAACCGTTATACTGGACAAAATTAAACAATCACTTCTAGCAGCAAATCACAAGTGCCCAACAAAAGAATACCCTTGACTGTAATATTAATTCTCGACATGGGTATGTAAACCTCAATACCATTGACAAGTTTCTTTAGATCATCATAAAACACATGAAAAAAATAATTCATATTAGCTTTTTGTCTCCATACCAAAGACCTAATAATAATGTATTTTCCCTTTTTTGCGTTCCTTAATAGGTAACTCATTAAGTGTTAAATAAATAGGCCATGCACTGATTTTTGAGGATTTAAATACTGGTATGCCGTCTGTATACCAAGTGAATGAAATATTGTCAGGGTTAACAAAGAAAGCCCTTTTGTACATATTTACGGTATAAAACACATCATAGACATCAGATATACAATCTGGGTTATTATTTATCCCTTATTATGGCAATCTGTAGCTTCGAATAAAATCCATCTCTCTTGTACATTTCTCTCAAGTGTTCAAGAAATGGTAATTGAATAAAATATGGATTTTTTTTTTGGGGGCATGATGGACAAATGCTGTCAGATTCAGTTCACTCGTCCACAGAAAGGCAATAGTAATGTTTAATAAATTCAGAATGATCTAAAGAAAATATTTTTCTAAATTGGTACAGACTGTTTTTAACCAGTCTACTTTTCATACAATGCAAATTAATAACAGCAATTATATCAGCTATGCACTCTAGTGAAACGTTATGACGTAAAAAAATCATTAATATGAGAAACATGCTATTTGATACTGTTATTGGAGCATTTTTCGTAAAACCTGTTCATCAAAATTGACTTCTCTCTCTTCGGGTTGATCTAATTCAATTCATCTTCCACTTCAAACACACATTTATGTTCAAGTTCATCTTCTTGATCATTTTGTTGAGAATAATCATAAACATCATTTTCAAGAATAGTATCATATCGTACACCATCATCACTGTAAAACGTATAATTAGACAAATTGATATGTGTAACAAAAATACAAAAAATAATTGATTTATAAAATGAAATGAAATCTACATGCTTACGTGTGAGAGTTGAAATATTTTCAACTAAGTTTATAGATTCTCTATTATTTTCTCTATTAAAAGCTTGCATTAGCCGTTTTCGCATTTGTCGAGGGCCAACTTGATCTTATATTTCCTTTGTATCATTTTAAAATTAATATATAAACAACTCAAAAAATGAAACACCAAAATTGCAAACACAAAAAACTTATATGCAACGAATTCAATGTGCAGTTGTGCACGTTGTGCACGTATTTCGCGCCATAAAAGCTTAACAAGTTGTCTGCCGACCACTCTGAATGCCTATGTTCATTTTTTTTTATGTTATAATTATAGCAAACTGAAAATTGTGATCATAAAAAAATAACATAAATAAATAAAATAATATTTACATTAATTTTAATCTAAATAAATGATAATATAACATAAATAATAATATAAATAAAGACGAAAAAACACATAATGCAGAAAGGCAGAAAGACTAAAAAAATAATACTATTATTTACATTAATTTTTAAACATAAATACATAATAATATAACATAATAAATAACATAAATAAAGACGAAGAAAACACATAATGCATAAAAGTAGCGAAACTACGGTCGGCGGTCAACTTGTTATCAACATCTGGTTTTTTGAACATAGTAAAATCCCGAGAATAGCGAAATGGCGTTGGCGTCGGTAGAGTGATTTGATCATTTGCGCGCGGTTTACTTGTTGGGTTTCGTTTTTTGCTTTAAATTGTGTTATTTACATTTAATTATTAATTTATTTAATTATTAAAAATGCCTAGAACAAAAATGTTTGCGTTGTGTTGTGGATGGAATCAAATCCACGTTGTACCGATATATTTCCTTTGAGGAGTATTTGCCTACTGATAGGTATGTAAATGCAATCACAAAATTAAAGTGGAAAACAAGCAACAATGTTAAGGCAGGCAGAGGCGAAGCAAAGGTTTTTTGGCTATTAGCGGTATGTATATCTCAATGATTATTTATAAATGTATTAAATTTATTTTTTAACTGAAAATATTAATTTTAGATGATATGCAATTCTTGAACAATATGATTGTTAGTGTGGATGGCGACATAAATGTTCCTGCTAACAAAATATTTATGGCAAACATTGTTCAGGAAAATGCATCTTTACAAGAAAATCGAAAGGTAGAGCAGATAGTTGCTCTATCGAATCGAAAAGTTATGGATGCCAGGCTAAGGGTTAAGCCAACTATTTTTGATGGTGGTAATGCACTTAGCCTCACTAATGTTGACCAGGAGTATGTGATACTTGATGATACACCCATCGATTATGTTGACGACCAAGGCAACGTGCTTATTATTAATGGAGCTCCTGAGTCTACACATGAGATTCAGGAAATAATTAATGTGAATGACAGTGATTCTGAAGAGAGTTGTAGTTCTGCTAAATCAGCAGAACTACAGTGCTCAGAGGACAATGTTAACGCAGTCCCCTCTGACAATTTCTTTTAAAGGTACAGTATAATATTTTAAAAATAATGTTTTTATATCGAATAACTACATATTTCTATTGAATTAGTTACCCCGGAAATAATAGAGAGTGCACGTGTGTGGTTAACTGCATTGGAGGTTGCATATAAAACACAAAATGAGGTGAGAAGATCGAGAATGTGCAATCAAATGCAATGGTCGAATCCAACTATAAATTCAAGGTAGTTATAAACTTCTCTCATAAACCATGTAATATTTATGCAGAGTGCACCGTAAGTCTTTTTACTTTTTCTTTATTTAAAAGGTACACAAACTCCATATGTGACCCATTCAAAAGCAATTGACTTTTAGTTCACACTGTAATTAAGGATATAATTTATGTTCCAATCAACAATCTTTTTTCTACTTATAGATTCCAGCATGCTTCTACACTCCTGGAGAAAACATGGTAAATTAATGAATAAAATGCTGCTTTTATAAGATATTTTTCAATGCTAGGACTAAATATGTTTAATTCTGTAGGAAGAAATATCTCCAGGTGTGGATTCTTTCTTCCCAAAAATAAAATAATATATTGAGCAAATGTCGAAAGCAAACGGGACAGAAAATGGCTGGGTGAATGTAGTAAGGGAGGTGCTGCTTCTCGTTTATGGGGAGCAGTTTGAAAAACTTCTCAGCCACTGGGATGAGGAGTAAGCGGCCTCCAATCGACCAAATTTATTTGGAGGGTTATTTGGTAAATTTTTTAAACATGCTTATATTGATATAATTGATATTATTATTAAGTATCTACTGAGGATTTGAAAAACATTAACAGCTACATAACTGAAATATAATTTATGCACATGAATCTAAACTGTTTTTAATGAAATAAATTGATATTTGTAAATGTGAATAGTATTAATGCAAGTATTATTTTTTCCAGATTGGTGCCGTCGATTGAAATTTATGCTGGACAAAAAGTCATTTATACATTACGTAAATAAATGTTGTGCTAATAACGGGCAAATAAAAAATAAATATAAAATGTGTTTAAATTACTTATTTATATATGTACCTACTTCAAAGACCTTATAAATACATATATAATTGCAATCCATATGTATTATAAGGCCTATGACCTACCTACATTTTTATAAAATTTCAGGAAAATTTTAAAATCGTAATAACCTAACCTCAAACTTACACCCTGACAGTTTTGACATTTATGCTCTTTTAAGTAGCTATAGTACCTTGAAAATGCAGGCTCTTTTAGGTAAATTACGTTCCTAAAACTGCACTAAGTGGAGTCTAATGTACCTAAAAGATCTTAAATTTATATGTCGAAAAGTGGTTAATTCTCAGGTTTCGGAACTGTTTTGAGTACTTAAAAGATTTTAAATTTCGACTCGGGATTGTACATGTAGCGGAACCTGGAATACACAAAAAAACTGCAACTCATATGCGATATTATTTAAAATACATAATTCAATATGTGAATTCATGCTTGATTATAAAATATATTTAGAATATTTTAACATGTAAATGTTCGCTTGATTTTTTTTAACTATGCAAAACTACATATTGTAATATGTTTACAGTATTTTTCCATTTCTATCGTCTGTTAATTTTTTGCAATAATTTTTTCAAGTTATATGAGATTGCTCTACATTCGAAAATTATATTTGATATATATATATATATATATATATATATATTATATAATATTTTAAATTATATACAAATAATGTAATGAACTAGTGCATGGCATCGAGCCTCAAGGCAAATTGTTGAAGCTTCACGTAGCGTGATTTAAATTTTTTAAAAGCTTTAAATTTTTTTGAAAACTTTGAAAATATTAGACTTTTGAGAATTTAAAAAAAAAAATAACTTTTTAAAATTTATATTTTTTTATAGTTCAATTTAAATACTGTTTTAGAATGTAATAGTAAAGCGCGTAAGCGCCGCGTTTCAGTCTTATGGTTGAACATTATAAATCTTGATACGAAACCTAGAGAAATGTAAACAAATTTGTACTCATCATTAAAATTTCTATGAATCATCTGATTATTTGACTTTTACTTTTTTTATTGGTTTTCCGAAATCGCTGGACCTGTCTTCCCAAAAAATCAGTTTTTCATTTCGTCAATATAAGTAAAATGTGATTTGAATTAGTCTAATCAGACGTTTTGTTTTCTAAAAAAAAAAGTTATTTTTTTTACACTTTTGCTCTATTCTCTGGACCTGCCTTTGCCAAAAACTAATCAGCACGTCTCCCCATTAAATTTACAGACATATAATTATATAATATATCCTTCAATTTTACCGTAGATTTTCAGAGTGTAACGTTTGTATTAAATTACTTTAATTTGCATTTGGTATTTATCGATTTTTGCTGTAACATGGAATACTAAATAATTGAATCATCTTCCTTTATTTTGCTCGTTTGTTTTTAATACAGAAAAGTGTTTATACAAATCCCTCAAAATGACTGAATCGCACTCACTTTATTACATTTTTATTATTTTGCCATGCTAAAACTCTTAACTTTATTTTTCTTGCATTATTTACTTGCAATAAAATAAATCCACAGTTTTTATATAAATTTATTGTTTGTAGAGCTTCTGGCAAAAACCATTTTCTTCTATTTATTTTCTAAAATAAATACACCAAACGTAATTATATTTTCCTTGACTTAAGTAGTAAATGTTCTACGCAAAGCAGTAAATTGTGATAAAGAAACTTTTAAATTTCTAATGAACAATACAATTAATCACGGTTTACAGAAAATAAAGAAAAACATTCTTAAATGAAGTATAATTATAAAGTTTGCCAACGTAAGCTAAATGTTTACAATCTCAATAAAGTTTCGAAAGTGCTGATTTGTACAAAATTTATCCAAAGCAACATAAATATTTGAATTCATTTGGAATTAATTAAATAAATACATTTTTTATTTCTGATAATTTGAAATTATTGTTTTATATTTATTCAATTACATGCTATTTATATTTGGTTTCTGCATTATGGTTAGTTTGGCGACTATAATTGTAATAATTAATTATTTCGGTAATCATAAATTATTTAAATAATTGCTCAACTCTATGGTTGGCATATGTTGTTGATATTAACAGTTATAAATATTTTATAATACAAAGATTGAACTAATTTTAATCAATAACAAGCAGATGTTTTAAATATATTTAACATTGAAATTATTGAACACTATAAGGTAAAATATGTCTTACTTTTTATTTTTCGCGAAATTTATAATAATTTCAATAAAGTAACAATATTTAATTAAACCTATTTAATAAAATAGGATATATGGTTTTAAATATGGGAACTCGTCGGAAAACTATCTACTAATTACTCTAATCATCATCAGAATTCAATAAAATGAATTTTTCAAAAATTATTATTTCGAGTTAACATTGTTTTGAAGAATTTATATGATGTGATTTTTTTTATGTCATTGAAGCTCCTTCTGAAATAATGGTATTAAATGTATTCCTACTATTTTATACATTTGACACGATGCATTCGTTGTCTATTTCGATATTATAGGAATGTATTAAGCTTAATATATAGGGTAGGGCGGGGCACAAAAGCCCAATTTGACTTTGAGCAATTATGTTGTGAAAACCAATCTAATTATATCATAACAAATAACACATATAAACCAAACAACTATCTGACTATGTTCAGTAAAACTCCCACCTAAATTATCATTGTACAATAGTTTGTTTTTGATTTAAAAAAAAATTATACACGGTGCTTTTTTTCTATAGACGGGGTAAAATGGGACGGTCAAGTGGCAAACAAGATTCACGAAATATTAGTTACATTATTCAACCATTGCAAAATCCAAATTTCATAGGTACATAGATAACACAGTATATAACCTCGATCTGGTATTTCGTCAGAAATATTCAACAGCAGAGTTGGAATAACCATTTATTTAATTTATTCTTTATAAAATTGCGCTTTTTTAAACTTAATTTTTTTGTTTACACCTTTGCCAGGTTAAAGTCGGTCATTTTTTACCCCATCCACGTGTAAGCTTTTATAGAGGTTATACATACAAAAAAACTGTTGATTTTTACTAAAAATTAACAATACATTTTATAAAACATAAAATAAAAGTACACTTAAAAATTATAATAATGTCTCCTCAACTAAATAACAGTGCTCAGAAACTATAACAACTTTTGTTATGGATTTTCAAGCATTGATGTTGATTTCCCGATAGTGACGTCTTAAGAATCATGGTGATGGCTGGTTATACATCTTTTTCCCTCTACTTTCAAATATTGTTGTTAAAAATTCTTAACTTTACTTGTTTTTGTGATATCGGAGTGGACATTTTTATCCGTGCACCTTCAAAGCCCTCTCTACCCTGCACAATATTAAAACATTGTTTTGCATTGATTTCATTTTTCTTGCTTGCCTCGAAAATGCATTGAAAAATAATTATAAATATTATATTAATTTTAGAAAATGTTGTGCTGTGAGATATTAGACTTATATGTAGAGTAAAAATCTGAATAACGAATCTTCTACACGAACGATATTTTATAATCGCAAAAATTGATCGTCATTGAATATGTGACTATGTGCTATGTACTTTTTGCGTTGAGTTTCCCTTTTACATTTTCTCAATGCTATTCTCCGCGGCATTCGCGGTATAACGATGCATTTCTTTTGAAAATCTTCGCGGAAACTATTATTTTGATCGTTATTTTAATAGCGACTCTAGAAAGGATTTTCGTATGTACTGTGCTGATTTAGAGTCCACATTGAGAAAAACCAGGAAAACTTCTTTTATTATATTAACAGTCGTTTTAGTTTTCTTTGCCATTTTCCTAGGAAAATGGTTTGCCTTGAGCAGTTTTTTTCAACATAATTATTTCATTTTAAGAAAATGTTACAATATTTTTAAAACTCACACTGATATCAATAAAATAAGTATTTAAACAAATAATAAATTTGTCATCTAATTGACACTTAATTTTTTTTTTAAACATTTAAATGATTTTATTCAATTTCAATTTTCAATTACAATCAGAACTAGCTGTAAGTGGAATTCTGTCTTAAGGCAATTAAGGCATCGTGCCTTAAGGCAAATTGCTGGAACTTCCCGTATCAAAAATTATTTTTTTAAAAACGATTAACATTTTTGAAAAAAATTTACTTTGAAAAAATAAGATATTTGAGAAACTATAAATTGGACAAAAAATTACTTTTTTTTTGAAAAAAAAAAATTTTTTTTAAAAAAAATTTTTTTTTAATTTTTTTTTTTTGAAAAAAATTTTTTTTTCTTTATTTTGACATATTGTGGAAGATCTGAACTTTTTTTTCAAAGCAATCGTACTGCTTTAACTGCATAGGGACAAAATATAAAGCGCGTAAGCGCCGCGTCGCTGTCTAACGCATAAGCATTGGTACGGAACCCATAGGAATGTTAACAAAATGTATACTGATTGTTAAAATCTCTATAAAATATCTGATAATTTGATGTGCATATGTCTAATGATCATTTCTGACCGCCAAATGGCTCATTTTTTTACTTTTTCCTCCATATCTCCGAAACCGCTAGACCTACCTTCATGAAAATTTTATCGATTCTTCATCTTGTCAATACAAGTGAAATGTTTTTTGAATTATTCAAATCGAACGCTCCATTCTCTTAAAAACTGAGTTACCGTTTTCGGCACTTTTTGCCCCGTATCTTCGGAACGGCTAGACCTGCCTTCGCCAAAAACTAATCAGCACGTCTCCTTATCAATACGAATCGAATGTTTTTTGAATTATTCAAATCGGTTGATCCGTGTTCCCGAAATCGTCGACGAAAATTTGTATCCGCACATACATACACACACGTACATACATACATACATACACACACACACACACACACACACATACACACACACACACACACACACACATACATCCATTTTTTCTAAGGTATGCCAAAATGTTCAGAAACCTCTGAAACGTAAAGATATATAAAAATTTTCATTTTCGATTTTTTTGCGATTACTATAACTTACCCTACGGGAAGTTAATAAACAATTTAAATATATTTATAAAAATAAGACAATTTTTTTTAAGTGATAAGTTTTGGATTTCATGATTTGAGACACTTCTGGCGATACGAAATCTTGAATCAGTCTGACAAAAAAAATAAATGCACTATCAAATAAAGATTAAAATGTGAAATTAAATAGGATGAGATAAATGGGATAAAGTAAAAAAAAAACGGTGGTATAATAATTAAATATAATTATATTGTTGGAAAAGAAATATGGGCTGAAGAATAAAAAAATTGAACTCAATTATTATCAGTGAATCATAGAAAATAACATATTTACAATTAGAAAAAAAAGATTTGTGGTATTTTGAATTGAACAGCAATTTTATAGTCTTAAATATTTAATTTTGTTTTGTGCTTTAAATATAGTCAAATTGAATTTTTAAAATCTAATGTACACAGTGATGCAGTTGAAATATTGTATCCCACTTGCATTCATTGCGTTATATTGCATTGGTGAATTATATAATAATATTTGAATATTTATTATATTAGTTTTAATGAGATTATCATCATTAATATTTATCATGTGATTATTCAATGCGTATGTTATCAAAATATTCATATTTCAAAATGCATATTGATAAATATTTCGAGCAATCTGTCAGTAATATACAAATTACAACAAAAGTCCTCAGGGAAACAATGCAAATAACAACTGTCGATTATAATCAAATCTGTTTGGCGCTATATTAATCAATGTTTAAATGCCATTTATATAAATGGTGAGGGGTGAGAGATAAATATATGTCAAATGATAATTTGATTAAAGACATTGAACAAACTGAAAATTTTATTGTAGTTTTCTATGACAAATCTAAAGCTCCACTTTATAGAAAATAATTATTTCAACTGAGCTTGTATTATAAATAGAACCTTTGTTGTTCAATCAATATCCAAAACTGTATCATGAAACTTGCTGACAGAGATGAGTTTTTTTGTAATAGATAATACCATAATGATTGTTTAAATATAAAATTTAAATAAGAAAAAAGTACGTTAAATTATGTAAGGCAATCTTATAATGTTTAATGTGAAAATAATTGTTTTTACAATTTATGTTCAATGTAATTTTTTCACGAATGAAATGATAGTTTTCAGGATTAGATGAGAATTTATTAGAAATATGATTTTTTATTATTTTACTATAAGCCCTTGAATGATGTCTTATAATTTATTTAATACAATAATTACGATTGTCATCAAAAAAGCCTTGTAATGTAGAACTCGTAAAGCATTTTGAATTTACCTCTTCAAGCAGTTGAGTTTGAAAAATTTTGGATAAATAAATATTATAAAGTGTAGATATCGTTTTGGAAATGTTTTATTTGGATAGCTCTAACAAGAGCGTAGCTAAGCAATCATGGGTTCCGGGTTCGATCTCCGTTCTGACTAGTTTGATATATAAAGTAGTAGTGATTTTATGTTTTTACTTGAGATTATTGATTTCTCAAATAAATTAATTGTAGGATACATTTGACCCTTACGCTACGATTGTCGTCCATGGATGACATCTACATCAAGTGCTGTGTGTACGGATGCTGTCCATGGACGACATGTTCTGTGCCGGTCTTTGCTTCAATATTTATCACTTGAGTTAAACTATTGTTAATTTTAGATTTCATTGCGATTTTTAGTTTATTAGAAGCGCAATATTTAATTTTTCAACACATTTTTACTGATAATGATAGAAAAAGCTTAAAATATGTCGTTCCGTACAGCAGCAACACACCTACGGAAAACACTCTCGTAGAAAAAGGGTTAAATTGCACTCATATTTGTAGATACTTATTTTTCATATACCAAATACGAATAAACTACAACTTTTATTTTTTTAAATATTAAATCAATTTCCGATTGCGTTTAAATAAGAATTATATCTAGTCGTTGCTGATATTGCAAAGGTTTCATTCGGATCATACAAATAAAAAACTAGTGGGGTGGGTGGCATCGTGTCTTGAGGCAAATTGCTGGAACTTCCCGTACCGTAACTCAATGTTCGAGGAATACTGAATGTTTTCAAATAGATTATTATAAATATTGTAACATTGTCTAATATTTATAAGAATTATATAAACTGAATTGCAAAGTTGAAATTATTTGTAAAGTATATTAGAACTATATTCAGAACTAAAAATAAAATCTGAATTATTTTCGATATACAAAAAATTAAAAAAAAAAAAAAGTTGATACAATTTTTTTTACAAAATTAACTATTTTGTTAAGACAAGCAGAAAGTTGTTTGAATCATTTAAATCGGACGCTTAGTTCTCTCGAAAACTGCCATTTTTGACATATTTAGCTCCGTATCTCCGTATCGAAATGGCTGGGCCTGCTTTTGCCAAAAACTAATAAACACTTCTCTCAATCATTGCTAATTGAATGTTTTTTAGATCATTCAAATCGGATACTCCGTTCTCTCAAAAACCGATTTCTATTTTCTGCACTCTTTGCTCCGTATCTCCGAAACGGCTGGACCTGCCTCAGCCAAAAACTAATCAGCTCTTCTCCCTATCAATAGGAATCGAATGTTTTTTGAACCATTCAAATCGGTTGATCCGTGCGCCCGAAAACGTGACTGGAAATTTGTATACATACATACATACACACACACACTCACACACTCACACACACACATCCATTTTGTCTGAGGTATGCCAAAATGTTCAGAAACCTTCAAAACGTCGAGAAATGTAAAAATTTTCAATTCCGATTTTCCGCCCATTACAATACTTACCCTACGGGAAGTTAATAATTTCTTCATTTTTTGCACATGACAACATTTGTCGACAGTATAAAATGACAATGATAGTCGCTATTTATGTAGCAAGAGTTTTATTTTGATCCAATAAAATGAATGAAATATAAATTTTTAATTTTCTACATATGACGGCTCCAATTGTCGACCGTGTTTAAATAACAATGATATTTAGTCGCTACTTCAGTGCGCTTTCCGACCGGTAATTATTTCGACTTTAGAAATAACGAACCGTGCAACTTCATGAAAACAGCCCAATTAGTGCAAAGCCCACATCGTCGGAGCCCGACACGGTTGCTCATAAACGCAAATGAGTAATTTTACTTTTGTGCGCAAACGGAGTCGCTGCATACATTATTTTTGTGCATCGAGCTTAATGCCGACTCATGCCGACTGTATTCGCGGAGCTTAAAAACTTTTTGCTAGGAACGGGAATTTAAATCGTTGAAATTTGCTTTAAATATTATGCCGAAAGTCACGGATTTTTGATAAATCAAATTGCTCACATACAAGCAATTGACATTTTGAATACATTATTTTTTTTTTTAGATAATCGACGACGAAAATCAATTTTTTGAAGTAAAACTCCTTTAGGCGCGACTAGGGTGTAAATCCGCACAAATGCAACGGAAGAGCGTTACGGCAGATAAGAGTCGAGAAAATAAGAGTCGAGTGCCAATGATTCGTCATTCGCTCTCGATGATATCATTTCTATACGGGTCGATTGTGATTAGTCGTCGTGTATGTGATTAGAGATCTGTCGTTGCATGCGTAACGGCATCAGCGTTGTATGCGTACTGATATAACAAGGAAATCGGCATAGATAAATAAACATTTTAAGGTTACATCGTAGTACTAATCTTGAATTAATGAAAAATGGCTGAATCAGAAGAATATTTTACCCTGTTTCTTGAAAATAATAAAACAAATTAAACATTTGTTCCGTGAACTAAACGTAAGATTTTTGATTGAAAATTATTTCTATATTATTCGTAGTTTCTATAAATCTTTGAAGTTATTAAAATGGAAAATATTTTTAGGCAAGAGAGATATTACAGCTGTTCAAAGAATGAGATTATATCGCCAGCGAAAAAGTAAAAAAATACAAGAAGTCAATGAATGTATGTTAATTTTAATTACATGAAGTCTTCAAACACAATCATTACATGTTGAGTGAAGTAGCAAAAACAATATTTGTTTAGGCGTTGTTTAACATAATACAATGTGTGAACGAATATTATAGAAGTTATTAATCAGCAATTACTTCATTTCTCTAATCAAGGTTCATTTCTAAATGCTTATTACAATGACAAACCGATCATGTCATATTTGAAGTATGACTTTTATTACATTATTGTTTTTAAATATATGTGTGCATCACGAGTATTACCATATTACTAATAAACATTATTCAAAATTGTTATATGATGTATTTATTTTTACTTAACTTAAATTTGCTACTTTGTACAGTAGCAAATAAGTTTCACTTCAATCGCGTGTGATTCTTACGCGCACTCTTTTTTATCTTTATGTGGAGCTGAATAACGGGGAAGTACGAAAGATTAACATGATGTTTTTTTCAAAATTTCAAAACACCTGAAATTGCTCTAAAATTGATCGAAGTCACTGATATAAGTTTATTGATTTGACTCGAAATAAATACGAATAACAATAAACCTCTCAAAATAAAGTAATCAAAAACCAATCAAAAGATTACTATTGATGTAAGTGACATTTTTTTATATTAAACAATTGCTAAATTTAAAACACATTTAAAGTTTGAAATGTTAAATAAACCATTTTTTTTTTTAAATCAATGGATTTTTTTCATTGCACATTTTATTTGCTTCGTTTTCAAGTTTTGTCCTGTTGTATTTGAATTAGCAAATAATGTTCGAATTAATTTATTAGTTTCAGTAATTGATAATAATGATAATCATCATAATAATGCTTCGTTCTTCAAGATGAGACATCTGTATATTTTATTTAATTCCAAAATCATAACCTAATTAACATATGTATGAAATGACTCATATATAATTTGAAAACTTTTGAGAGATACAGTAATGAAAAATTTTGATGAAAATATATATATGAAATTAAATGTAAATGCGTAATTTATTATTCGTTAGCGTGAACTGTAATGTAATTTCTTTTGATGCATTTAAATGTAATTGAATGCATGTTCTCATATAATTAATAATTTAACATATTAAACATTATCATTTTTATAAATATTCTATTGCATATTGAAAAATATTACTTTTAAATATAGCACCACCACATAACTTATATACTTTTTAATTATACATTGAATTAAATGGTGTTTGTTTGATACAATCTGATATTTTTTAAAGAACCGCCAACTTTGTTCTAATTATTACATCGAGTTTAAGGAAAAGAAACACAAAATTTACAAAGAATCGACTCAAACTATATAATACTTCACATTGACAAAACTGGTCTATTAGCTAAAACTTTACAATTTAACTTTTTAAATTAAAATCTATGTATTTATTATCAAAATATAAATAATAACGTAGATGGTTGGACTAACTTATAGTTATATATAAAACTTAAAAACGTTATTGGTTTTGACGGGAATTCCAATAAATGTGGTAATAAAATTTAAGATATTGTTCAAACTAATATTTTTCATAATAGTTCAATTAAAAGGAAAATGTATAAGGTTTTATAAGTTACAGAATATCTAAAGAATTCTTTTTCAATATAATGGAAGTTATTAATATCGCCAATAATATTAATATCGCGATATTAGATAACAAATATTTTATAATGAAATATTTCAAAGGGTTTTTCGTTTAATATTTATTGCTTGATTTTTCGCGAGCAGATATTAAATTGTAGTAACGTTATTATACTCTAGTATCATATGATGTAATATAATTATAATTGTAACTAAAGCATCCCTTTTTTCTCAAGCATTTAACAGAAACTTATTTATATAAAAAATCATATACCGTGAATTGTAGGAACTATTTTTTTCACAGCATCATGTATTAATTTTTAGAGACTTAGTTTGAATTTTTATTATTGCTATTCTGTAATGTACAGTATTTTAAATGAATTTTAATTAAATAATATTTCAATTATATATTAATTAACAAAACAATTCTTGATATATTGTTATTGATTTGACTATTTTTCGTGTTTTGAACTTTTAAGATAGAATAAAATAGCTCTTTTATGAAATACTAGAAATTCTTTTTATGAATTAATTGATATTTTTGACATACCAAAGTGCATCTTGTAACTAAAATAAATTTATTCGATTATACGGGTACTTAGGTAATTAATTTGTTCCATTTAACTTATTGTCCGATTTTATTCCCGGTGGCTTTTCCAATCACTAAACCGCAAAAAAAATATTTTTTGAAACACTATATAACCTTTAATTTCTCGTGATAAATTCCGTTGCAACATTTCATGTGATATGGCTCAATAAAATCGTGTAGAGGAAAATAGAGCTTTCAATTCATATTTAGATGTATTAACTGATTGGATTCTTTTTATGGTGAAATAAAAGCTCGTTTATTATCGTGTTCTTTGTTGTATTACAAAATCGAGGTTAATTCTTTTCTATGTAGACTCATAATGTACTGCACACGCGTACTTTAATTAGGCTAAAAGTGTCCACTGAAATTGTGGAGTGAATAAATCATTACTCTGCTCATTTACAAATTGCTTTGAGGTTCAGCAGCTATTTTCAATTACGTCAGGTCGACACCATAATTATTATTTTCAGTGTGAATATTTATTACATATAAATCTATAATCAAAATATTTCTATATAGGGTAGAGCGGGACTCGATGGTCTGTTGGTGAAAAGGTCCGCCACCGATATCTCAAGAATTTTTTTAACAATATTTGAAAGTAGAGAGTAAAAGATGTATAACCAGCTATTACCTTGGTTTTTACGACGTTGTTATTGGGAGATAAACTGTGATGATTGAAAATCCATAACCAAACCTTTTTTTTGTTTTCAATTTTTTGAGTGTGAGCACCAGTCCTAAATATGATTTTAATGTCTACGTAAATTTAATGCTTTAAAAAATTTAATAGTTTTGTATTTGTTTTAAGTTATCTTATAGTAATCAATAAATTTGATATCATGATATTTAAATTGACTTTCAAACGATTGCTCGTATAAAGAAGGGTGGATGGTTGTCTTTTAATGTTTCTGTATGTTTTAAAAACTTTTTATAACGATTATACAGAAGAAAGTAACCATAATAACATCAAAAAATGATTGTGTTTCTGGTTGAATCGTATAAGGGGAGAACAAGTTGAACATATACAATTACTTATATACATGACTCACGTAATAGGTATTGTAGTAGATTTCCTAACGAAACAGGTTCTGCAAAAATACATAGATATATTACATATGATATAGGGCTTCCTATATCATAGATATAGGATAGTCCTATTCCCTTTACAAATTTAAGATAATTTTCTTTCATAAATTTTGTGACTTATTGAACATTCACATTAATATTTTCAATTTCTTTTAAAATTTAATTGCTTTACATATATAATTGGCAACTTTCTTTCATTTTTTTTGTTTTATTTTTTTTAAATTTTCTTTCATATTCAATGTGTTTCAATGGGCATCTTTCTATTCACTATCAGCTCCGCATTGATATTCAAACGATTTATATGCCATTTCATAGACATTTTCGTAAAAAATCCGATAAACTGATTTTCAACTTCCTGCCACACTATTTGGACGACATTACTGTGATTATATGAAAGGGGTCCCCCATTTCAAACTTACTTTTTGGCGAAATTGTAAGCGTTGACGAAAATTTTTTACGATGTTCTCTTACCACTGGTGCGAGCAAAATTATTTATAACAAATTTTGTTAAATTATTATTTGTTAGTTCACAAAAAATATTATTTTGTATTTTGTACCAGCCTGGTTGTTTGTTTGAACTACTTTTTAATTATCATCATTCGAAGGCATATACTCTTTTTTATTGTTTAACCCAAAATTTTGTTATAATTTAGGTAAAACTTTATATTCAAAAGTACTAAATTTTCAAGTAACTGATCAACCTATATTTTCCCCACTTTTTACTCCTGTTTTAATACAGGCGGTCATTGATGATGTATTTAGTTTAATACTTGGTATATAATTGAATAATGTTATCAAAGCTTACAAGGGTCTTGCTAATGGAATATATAATTATTATATTATAGCTAATAGTAAATTAACCATTAATTAGGTTCGTTTTATCATGTATCATACCGCAGGCGTTCCAAATCAAATATTGAACTTGATTCTGCAAACACTGGATAAATTGATATTATTACCAATACTTGGATTTTCGTTATAAAATATATTCACGGCTAATGTGATGGTTCAAGTGAATAAATTTGATAAATTGACTATTCAATTTGAACTTTGGTAAAAATCTCAGTTTGAAGTAAGATACAATTTCTATTAATTTGGTGTTGAAAATTTAAATTTTAAAAAGTTGTTTAATTTAAGATTTTGATTTATGATAATCTTCGCTAATTTGGTACAGTTGTGCCAGGGTACGGGTACGGTAGTGATAGTGGTCATAACAGCTAAACCTACTGATTTTGAGATAGTAGGCTCCAAAGGGAGATAAGATAAGATGAAGTATATTTGTTCTCACAAGTTTTTATTAATACATTGAATCAGAGCCATACATTATGATCTGTAGACCGCATTGCTTATAGAGTCCGAACAAAATTTTTGTTCGATTTCTTTTAATAATAAGTGTTACTTGTATACGGATAGATCACTTTGTTAACTTCCCGTAGGGCAAGTTATAGTAATCGCAAATAAATCGAAAATGAAAATTTGTATTTGTAAATGTATCTTTACGTTTCAAAGGTTTCGGACCTTATAACCTTTCGGCATACCTCAGAAAAAATAAATGTGTGTGTGTATGCGCGGACACAAATTTTCGTGTGTGCAAAAAATGGTTTTACAAAACATTTCGTAGTTTTGAAAATTTTCAAAAAAATATTTTTATAATTTATATGACATTTTTCGAATTTCAAAATTTTCAAAAAAAAAAAAATCAAAGAACTCAAATTTTCGAAATTTCTCATTATTTTGCAAAAACATCTAAATTTCGAAAAATTAAAAAAATATCAAAATTAAAAAAACGGATATTTTCAAAAATTCACAAATTCTCAAAATATTTAAAAAAATCCAAATTTTAAAATTTTTTAAAATTATCAAAAAATCTAATTTAAAAAAATATTGAAGAAATTTTTTGTAAACATACACATAAGTTGTTTGTAGAATACGCTTGTCGCCCACTAAGCACGTATAAATTTACGGTATGTATTTATAACAAATAATCTATTTAAAATTATTTAAAACAATTATTGATTATTTTCATTCCTCGAATTTTTAATTACGGGAAGTTCCAGCAATTTGCCTCGAGGCACGATGCCATACACCACTAATTGACTATTTTGCTTTAAGTTGAACATTAGTAGTTAATTACCAGCAATTAGTTATAACTATGATTTGTTTTCGTATGCGTTGGGTACGGTTGTGACATGTATTAATTTCATATATTATTTATGAACTATTAAAAAAATATTGACTATTATTTTGATCGTGAAAATCAACTATAATAAATTTTTAATTTCTAAATATGCCATAACTCGAGATCTTTTTGATACAAAGTTGTTCAAGAAAAGTATTTTTTTCCGGACAAGTGAAGTTGAATGTTGATTATTCACTTACAATCGACATAGTATATCATATGTGCGTGCATGTTCATAATATGCGTAGCATGTAATAAATTGATCGAATATTAGCTAAACTATTCTGAAAGTTGGAGCAGTATACTGACGTGTTTATAAATTTAGAAGGGATGGCGTATTGCATCGCGTACAAAGTTTAGGCAACGACGTCATATATAGTTGTCTAAATCGATCTGATCGCATAATTTAAATTGCAGTAGATCTCATGTATGGAGATAACATTGATGCTCCATCATATTGGAGGGATTAACATTGAACTTTGGACGTGCGCTGGAATAATTAATGGTGCAGTTGTAGTATTTTCATTATATCTAAATTACAATGGGTTTAAATAGTGTAATATAATATACAACATAATAGTATCTTGTTTAAAATATCAAGCAACTCTATATTATCTACAGGATATTAAATTTATTTTTGTCTAGAGTGGACGTTTATTAAAAAAGGTTGGTTTGCATGATTATTCTAGATTAATTTTAGATTTTATATTCGGTAGAGCGAGGCTTAAAGATCCGCGGGTAAGAAGATTTACCACCGATTTCTCAAAAACAAGTAAAGTTAAAAAAAAATAGCAACAATATTTGAAAATAGAGATTCACTTCAATCACATTTTACTTTGAAAATCGATTAGAAAAGTATTTTCTTTCGTTGTTGTTTTTTTGGTTGTAAGCAGAGTAATGTAGTTCATATAATTTTTAAATATAAGTTATTTATTTGTTTTATGAGATGTATTGCCAATTTTAAGATTGATTTAACATTTTTTTTATATAAATTTATATTTTACATTGGTTGAATAATGTAGTTATTATTTCGTTAAATCTCTTTAAAATTAAAATAAGACACTGGATTGTGTGTGCCTTGACCGTCTCATCTATGGGGTTTAAAGTACCAGGTGACAAATTTTTGAAAAGCAGCAAAAAAAAGTATTTTTACAATGATGCCAGAAGTTTAACTAAACATAGTCAAATAACATAGAATTATCTTAATAATAAAGTTAGTGAGAAAATTAGTAAATCATCGACACGACATCTCGAGACGCTAGAAACCTAATATTATTGTCTTTTTACAATTTTTGCCAAAATTTTTACAACATATTAATATTGTAAAAAATGTACAAATTTTATTTACTTTAGGTACATATTAACTACATGAGTTAAAAAAGTTTTATCAATTTAAAGTCATATGACTGAGAATTATTTATGATTATTTTTTTGTCAAGAAATTTATAATGTACCAAGAATTTATAATTTACCGAAAATTTAACAAAAAGTAGACATTTTTTAAAGTTTATATTTTATTAAATATATGAATTGTTCGAAGTACTCAATAAAAGTTTATTCAATCCTATAGAGAATTAGCAATCAAAGTCTCACTTAAGATAATAAGAAACATCAAAATATATTTCCATTATTAAACTTAAAGGTATTAAAAACTTTTGTTTGAAGTACAGAAAATTCAAAAGATAGTATCTCAGCCGAAGGAAAATAGCAAATGTTTTGTATCACGGATTTCCTGAGCTTCTGAAGTTCTGGATATTATTGAAGGGTACTCTTTCGAAAGAACCTTTTATTCTAACATTTTATCCCGTTTGTAAACTTTCTTAAGCTCGTATGTTTCATAGTGCATTATTGTTAGCTTTATGAATTAACTTTCCGCAGGGTAGTTATCGTAATGGACCGAAAATCGAAAATGAAAATTTTTGCATATCTTCACGTTTTGAAGGTTTCTGAAAATTTGATATGTAGATCTGCTGATTTTTTTTTCAGTATTTTTTAGGGAAGTTACAGCAATTTGCCTAAAGGCATGATGCCATACACCACAAGTTTCTTTATTAATTCGAGTGAAGAGGTTGGGAAATGTTACTTTAAATATCAATATTATTAATATGAAATATAGTAGTAGGTGAATTGAATATGCAATATTCAAAGTGCATCATATAATGCAAAATTCAAATTGAAAAACGCATTTCAACACGATTTGATGTACGCCATGTATGTATAAAACCGACTTGCTTTCTATAACATTGCTTCATGTACATTGTTGCTCGAGCTTCAGAGATAATTTGAAAATATTTTACTACAATGAAACTACTAACCAATATCGGATTTGCCATAAAAGTGTATCTATTCATCGTGGTCTTATACAAAAGACATAAATATGAGAGCGAACAAACAACACTGAAGATTACGAAGTACATATCTGTCTGTTTGACAAATAGCTACTTCGGGATTACTCTTCATACTTTGTCGAGAATAAATAATAACCACAAAGTGGAACATCTAGAAACATTCACTTTTAACATATATTATGCAATGAAGGTTTATTAATACTAAACCTCAAGAGAACCATAATTACTGTTTAACATCACGATGTTCATTCAAAAGTACGCTATAATTTTAATGCAATTCACTATTACGTCTCCTAATGCAAGCTTTATATGACCATATGGTTTCAATTAATGAATATCTCTTGTGCTTTTTCATTAATGCTTGAATGGCATTTGTTATCTGAGGAAAGATCTTTCATAAATTGTACGTTAGTCATGCTTTGGTGTGAGAACTTTAGTTTTTTCACTTTCGTTCACATTTTACTTTCTATTTTAAAAAGACCATTTATTCTTACTAATGTAGTCAATCATTTGCATTTTACTCTCTTAGTTCTGTTTTTCTTTTTGATGATGCTATTTTTGCATTTTTATATATAAGTGAAAATGTTGAAACTTTTAAACTTCCCGTAGAATTAGTTATAGTAATCGAAAAAAATCGAAAATGAAAATTTTCTACATATTTCATTGACTCAAAAAACATTCGATTTCTGATTATAAAGAGTCCAGCGGTCAAAAAATTTTCAAAAAAGTCAAATTTTCCCAAAAGTTTTCAAAAATCCAATTTTTTTCAAGGTTCTTAAAAAATTTAAAGCTTTTTTAAATAGTTTAATTTTCTATATAGAAAATTGCAGCAATTTGCCTTAAGACATCACTAGGTATAATAGAGCATATAATAGAGTTTCAATACTTTTTTGTAGATTTGTGTTGGATAATTGAAAGGCATCAATTAAAAACAGTAAAAATTTTATTAAATATTTATTTTTTATATGTTTCGACATATGGTCATGTCGTCATAGTTGTAATGATTTTCTATAGTTTTTTGAGAAGACAGACAAAATTTATTGTAACTATAATCACTAGTTAATCTACATTTACTGTCAGTTTTAGTATTACGTGCTAGTTGTAATTATATATATATAATATTCATCATCATAAATTTATATAGAAATGAAAAAAAATTAAAAAAAAAAATTTTTTAGGTATAACTTAGCGACAAATTTTGAATAAAACTCGTTCATTTGTTCGCTAAATTATATCTAAAAACATTTTTAAAATTTTTGAAATTTTTTTCATACTATTTCCACACAAAACTTTGATTGAATTGCGCACTATCTAAAAGGCAATATCAAGAGCTAAAACTTTGAGAGAAATGTTTATCAATTTGGAACCATTTGAGCCCTTGGGAGCAAGGAAATTCGAAAATGTCTATTAGGACCACCCTAATATATATATATATATATATATATATATATATATTTATATATAAATAAATTACTGCTACATCATACTCATATCGGAAAATTATAGAAACTACATTGTAAAATGGAATGGAAAATATCTATCAGGCATGGGACTACGATGATCAGGTAGAAAGGTGGTTCGTAGCATTCGCGCCTGATTGCACTTTGTCGAGACTTCGCGTTTCATCGCATTGCATTAAAACAACATTTTGCAATTTATGTAATGAATATGCAATAAATCCATCGATGCAAATGCTATTTGCACTTTCATGTAGTTGCAATGCGGTTTCAATTTTAGTACGATGATCGATAATATTGAACATTTTAGGGGTAAGGAGCTTACGATCTTTCAATTAATTTATGTATATATATATATATATATATATATATATATATATATATATATATATCAGATTTCTATTCTATTATTAAATTAACCCCTTAACTTACAATTTAGATTCGAAAGTGTTGGGCCAAAGTTGTACAAGCTGAAGCTAACAGCGTTTGTGACTATATTTCCACACAGTGTACAGATTTTCACAAAAACAAAAATAATTTTATGTTTTATAGTTTTGTATAAATTATTGTTCCCGTAATGCATAATATTTGCTTCTGGACCGATTATCGTACGCGGGCTATGCCCGTAATATTTACATTTGGCCTAGAAATCGCATGCGGTCTCTGCTCGTCATTTTAAGTTAAGGGATTAAAAAATAAATATAAGCAATTTAGACTTGCTCATTTATGTTGTTGCATAGTTTTCAGTAGCCGTTTGACTCAATATATAAATAATGTAATATAAAAGTTCAATTCAATATATTTTTAGTTGAATTTTGGCATTTCACCATGGTCATACTTAAGTTTACTTTCATTCATCGCTCTATTAAATTAAATTTTATGCCCAATTATAAAAACAATAAGCTAAAACTTTAAAAAGTAATCTTTTCGAGAATTTAAAATTTTTATCAACTATTTTCTTTATCAAAGTCGAATATAAATATGAACAAAAAGCAAAGTGTACGAAGAAAATTTCTCTCACATTCTATTTAGTAAGGTATTTTGTGTTGCCTGTTTCTTCTTTTAAACGACTATTTTTATGAAAGAATATTATTTTAATTTTATGAACGCGGAAAAGCAATTTGCATTTTTCAGTAAATCCTAATAGGTTCTTGATATTATTGCTGTAAGCTTTTTATGTTTTGTCTTATTTATTCTAAAGGCTCTTTATAAAGCATAAAATGACATTATAATTTTAAAAGTTATTTAACATAATAATCTTAATATTAAAGAGTCTATCTAATTAGTGTATGAGGGTTTCATTCAGTTCTTTAAAATTATTTTGAAAAAAGTGCACTTTTTATATCTGTAAAAGGATTTTATGTATATTAGGAATACACTTTGTATTTATATAGCACTATATATTTGTATAGCACTTTGAAAATAAAATAAAAAAAGCATTATGTGTTAAAGCCTTATTTTATTTATATTTTAATATCGTTTTTAATTAACGTTAAAGATAATTTCTTGCAAACAAATAGTAGTATAAAATAGTATATAAATTATTAAATATAAATTAATTTTATATTTTTAAATTATTGATATAAATTATTATTATACATAACTATTACTTGTATTACTAACTGCTAGTATACTACTGCATTACCCTATTTTATTTATTTTTACTCACATTTATCCCACTGGGTGGAAGTCTGGATTTGTAACTTTGAATTTTAGTTGTTCTTATTTAGTGTACTATAAGCAAGTTTATATATTTATTACAATCGCAAACATTTTGTTAAACTTATTTTATGATATAATTTATTGTACACAGATGCTCTGAAGGTACATGGATATTATGTTTTCACAAGGGATTAGATAATTTGACCATGCTTTTAATCCGAAAGGAAATTACCCATTGTAAATATTTTTCTTTGGAGATATGATCAATTTTTATTTCTACCATCTGTATAAACACGGATTACTGGACATTCCTGAACTCTATAACTGCATATGTAATTTTTAGTGTATTTAATTTTTATGTTTTGTATTTTGTAAGTTATTGTATATGAAAGTAGGGAAGAGCGGGGCAGAAAGGATAAAACCAACTATATCACAACAAGTAGCGCATAAAACAAACTAGCTGTAAGTGGAATTCTGTCTTAAGGCAATTAAGGCATCGTGCCTTAAGGCAAATTGCTGGAACTTCCCGTACCAAAAATTATTATTTTTTTAAAAACGATTAACATTTTTGAAAAAAAAATTACTTTGAAAAAATAAGATTTTTGAGAAACTATAAATTGGACAAAAAATTACTTTTTTTTGAAAAAAATTAAAAAAAAAAATTTTTTTTTTTTTAATTTTTTTTTTGTTTTTTTTTTTTTTTGAAAAATAATTTTTTTTTATTTTGACATATTGTGGAAGATCTGAACTTTTTTTTTCAAAGCAATCGTACTGCTTTAACTGCATAAGGACAAAATATAAAGCGCGTAAGCACCGCGTCGCTGTCTAACGCATAAGCATTGGTATGGAACCCATAGGAAAGTTAACAAAATGTATACTTATTGTTAAAATCTCTATAAAATATCTGATAATTTGATGTGCATATGTCTAATGATCATTTTTGACCGCCAAATGGCTCATTTTTTTACTTTTTCCTCCATATCTCCGAAACCGCTAGACCTACCTTCATGAAAATTTTATCGATTCTTCATCTTGTCAATACAAGTGAAATGTTTTTTGAATTATTCAAATCGGACGCTCCGTTCTCTTGAAAACTGAGTTACCGTTTTCGGCACTTTTTGCCCCGTATCTTCGGAACGGCTAGACCTGCCTTCGCCAAAAACTAATCAGCATGTCTCCTTATCAATACGAATCGAATGTTTTTTGAATTATTCAAATCGGTTGATCCGTGTTCCCGAAATCGTCGACGAAAATTTGTATCCGCACATACATACACACACGTACATACACACACACACACACACATACATCCATTTTTTCTAAGGTATGCCAAAATGTTCAGAAACCTTTGAAACGTAAAGATATATAAAAATTTTCATTTTCGATTTTTTTGCGATTACTATAACTTGCCCTACGGGAAGTTAACAATTATCTGAGTATGTTTAGTGAAATTCTCAGCTATCATCATTGTAAAAATGTGTTTTGTTGATGTTTTTCAAAATTTGTAACCTGGTCCTGGTTAAATTGGGACGACCAGGTGGCAATCAGGTCCAATGTCTCATTTTAATTTTAAAGGGTTTTTACTAAACAATAGCTACTTTATTCAGCCAATGCAAAACATAAATTTTATGGGTGCATTTTTTGCAGAGATAACACTGCAAATAACCATAATTTTTATTTTATCAGAAATTCATCAGCAGAGTTGGAATAACTGTTTATTCAATTTAGCTCTTGTAAAATAGCTTAATTTAACTTAATTTACGTCTTTATTTGCTATTTTTTATTGTTCACATTTTTTCCAAGATACAGTTTCAGTTGGTTCTTTTTACCCTACTCAAGCATTTATAGAGCTAATACAAAAAAGGTTCAATCTGACTTAAAATTAACAATACATCTTATGCGATTAAATAGCGTATACTTGACAACTATATTAAGGTTTCGTAAAACAACAGTGCTCACAATAAAAAAATAACAACGAAAGAAAATACTTTTGTTACGGATTTTCAAACATTGCTATTTATCTCCAGATAGCACCATCGTATGAATCAAGGAGGTGGCTGTTTATACATCTTATTTCCTCTACTTGCAAATATTGTCGTTAAAAAAAAATTTACTTGTGTTTTTGCGCTTGAGATATCGGACGTAGACTGTTTGATCCGCGGATCTTTAAGCCCCGCTCTACCTTATATGGTTTTTGATATTTCCAGATAGTATAAAAATTCACATTTACAGAGCTTTTGCTAAGTATGCTCTGATTCCGTAACATTTAATTATGATCATCTTGGGATGACCAATATATTTCACTACCTCAATTGATTGTTTTAGTTAAATTTTTTTTAAACAAAACCGTGTTGAAATAGATAAGCCATAATATGAAGATTGAATGGCAGAAATGAATCCGACATAAACTGTGATAAATGTAATGGCAATCGATTGTTCATATGTCTGTATTAGGCGCATCCTTTACAATCGTCTGCGGTATAAAGTTTTCGATCTCATTGGTTTATTTTCCCTTTGAACCGGAGTTGAAATATGGTCCGTTCGGATTCTGTGAAACCGTAAGAACTAATCTTCTGGTCAGAGATTGCAACGAACCGACTATATCCCCACGTGCATTGCCGAGGAACATAGTTTCTATGCTATCTCACTGAGTTGACCACTTGTATGCCAGAACATTTAACGTATCCATGAAGCTGGCAACGAATTTTATCATATTACGAATTATGGAGGAAATTAAAAGTAACGTCAATTACTTCTTAGTCAATGTTCATGCCCATGATGAGCGATTCAATTTATTTATAATCGAGTCATTATAATAAGTTCACCTCGGAATTTGAGATAACCAGCGGTATATCTGTAAATACTGTATGTTGACACCCTCAAGTTTCTCAAAACCTACATATGGTATTGACACCCCACCATATGTAGGTTTTGAGACAATTTTAGGATGTCAATATACAAGTATTTACAGATTTACAGCAGGGTATCTCGAATTCGGAGATTCTTACCTAATTTAAGCTTAAATGACTGGACTATTACCCTTAACGGTCAGAAGCTTTGGCGTATAAAATTTTTATATTTATTAAACAAACATCAGTATTTTTTTAAAAGATTTTTTTTCAGATTAATATTTTTAACTGACTATTCCATTAAATATTTACCTCTGACAATTCACTATATGTTATAATCTGCAACGTCAAACTGATTGTGAGTTAAAATAACAAAAATCAAATAGAATTTTATATGTATTTTTAAATATGCACACACAAACACACATGCATATATATTTATATATATATATATATATATATATATATGTTTAATTTGAGTTTAATATTCGGGCGTAACATCAATAAAAATAGTATGAGTTTTTTTAAAAAATTTATTTATTTAAAATCCATACGTTTCGGCTAGCATCTTAGCCATCATTCAGTGGTAATCAAGTTAACTATAAAAATTGAAACTAAATAAATTATATGAAAGGAAATTTCAAGAAAATACAATAATAATAATAATAGTAATAAAACACTTACAATTTTGTATCCTAATATAGCATATGAAACCATTATTAATCCATGGTATGAGTATGTGCACATTGATAAGATATGTATTTTTTAACACAAACATCACAAATGGTAAAACACACTAATAATCATGATAACTTGACAAGTTGTCGAAACTATGTATTTACTCTTCGGAGTTTAGGATAGAAATGTCACAACTTTCTCAAAGTAGTTTTTAGCATGTGTTGATATTTTTTGGAAAATTTAAAAGGCGATGGGATTTTTTTATTTTTTAAGGAATTTTGACACGCTATTAAGAAACCACGTGTTCGCTTCGTTCAGGGCCGTATTGTCAAAGCGTTTCTGAATGATGGCTAAGATGCTAGCCGAAACGTATGGATTTTAAATAAATAAATTTTTAAAAAAAACTCATACTATTTTTATTGATGTTACGCCCGAATATTAAACTCAAATTAAACATATATATCAACATCAAATTCAAGACTATTCAAAAATATATATATATATATATATATATATATATATATATATATATATATATATTTAAAAGCAGTACTGTTCTAAAGCTGACTTTTTTTATTTGCAATTTTCAACCGGCATATTTAAACAGGAAATTTTCATTAAAAGTATTTGAAAAATATTTTAATTATTTAGTTAGTGAATGCCGTTTGTAAATTTTATAAATTACGCGTTGAGTTCTGCATTATGAATTTTATATATGTTTCAATAGTTATTTATGAAATGCTAGTGTGCGTTTTAATTATGTTTTTTATTCTCATATAATAATGTTATTCATTATTCAATCATACATTGATAACTGATAGTTGACATTCCAATCTGTCGATATTGATTTTAAACATTTACCTATACGGATGTTTTTTAATTAAATTTATAATGAAACATACCACCAGATAGTTATTTTATTATTAAAAATATTGATTTAATTAAATATATTACTCATACTGGAATTAAACATAAAATTCAAAATTAAATAAACTAAAAAGATTTATCATGAAAAATCATTTTTGAAGTGTAATAAATTCTTGGGGGCATTTTGAATCTTCATAATTAATTTTTGCAATAAGGAAAACCATTTTAGTACATTCGATAACTTAGATTTGCATGTTTATTATTTAATATATTATATTGAAGAATAAACAAAATAGCTGAAGATAATTTGTTTCATTACTAAAAGGGGCGTTTGTAGTGCAGTGGTAAGAGTCTCGGCCTTGCAACCATAAGGTTTCGAGTTTAAATTTCGTACTACGTAAGCAGTTTTGATATCTATTTTTACTTAAAAGTATAGATTTATGTTTCCAAGTGAAGATAGCCTTCTGCAGAATTGCTTCTATAATATTATATTACACTTTAGTAATATCAGAATTCCAGTTTCAATTAACTTGGTGCTAACTTAACGGTATACATTTAACACGTTTATCGTTGTGAATAGAGAATAGCGCTCTTTATCTTATTGAATATAATAATGGGTTGTGCTACAATAACAGTTTAAGGCCAAGATAAAGAAAACCGCATTTTACTAGTTTTAGTATTTTAGGGTTACACCCGAAAGATTGAAAAGAATCATTTATAAACGGTACACGATATAATCCTTTTACATACATGACCTGGTCGTCTAAAGTGTAAAAAAATTCTAATTAATTATGACATAGTGAAGATCATTTATGATATTTATACTTGGATTATTTCATTAGTTATAATCTTATTTCAAAAAGTTCAGTAGTTTTAATGTAATTTTACATGTAAATGTATTGTATCATATAAGAAGGTGCTATAAATGTATATGTTTGCCTATTACATGGATAATAAAAAAGCAAAAGCATTTACCCAATCAAGTTCAAATTACCTTATTGGTTCAATTTTTTTTCGATGAACATTATTTGTTTACAGATTTTCTATAAATAGCATATGATTCCCTAAATATATATCCAATATTACACAAATGACAAGAGAATACTTTCCTGTCTACCTTTCTCAAACATAAATTAGAGTTTCGAAAAAGTTATGTTCTTGTACCAACTTTTTCCATTATATAATATTAAGACATAGAATCGATCATAATATTAATTTAAATTGATTATCCCTGGATAACATAAGAAAATCCGCGTGTGCTTAGAATATGGAAAATAAAAAACACCTGATAAGTAACAATACATATCGAAATTGAGATATATTGAAAATGAAGTATGTTCAGTATAGTGCAAAGTAGTAATTAATATGAATAATGTGAAATTATTATACAATTATAAAAATATAATGAATATAAGCGACTAATTAAAGTTTATTATGAATTCAATACAATAAATTTTATCTTGCTATTGCAGAGATATTATGTTTTAATATTATGTTTGCTCTTATAGAAAATAATATTGTATAATAGGAAATATATACTTTATTCTGTATTCATTTTCATTTACAATTGACAATTTAAAACCATATGTTATTATTTGATTACAACATTTAAAATACACGTTTTCATCATAAATAATCCTCAGTATATTATTTTGGATAATTATAATATTTTAATGATAGAAATATGCAAACTATTAGTCACTGACAAAAATCTATAAATTGGAAAAATCAATTGTATAAGTAAACAAAGAGAAAAATCATTTGTTTTTGAAATAATATAAAAAATACAAATAATATGTATTATATGAGACATAGGGTTTATATGCATTTAAATATATTACATTCTTTTGTGATTCTATATAATTTCGATCTTTCAATAAGGGTAGAGCTGGGCTTAATTCATCGCGGATAAAAAGGTCCACCACGTCATTTAAAAAACTAGTAAAGTTAAGAATTTTTCAACAACAAATAGTGATTCCAACTCTGCTGATGATTATTTCTGACGAAATACCAGATCAAGGTTATTTACAGTGTTATCCCTGTAAAAAATGCACCCTCGATATTCATATTTTGTATTGGTTGAATAATGATGCTATTATTTTGTAAAACCTTTTTAAAATTAAAAATAACACATTGCACCAGTTTGCCCCCTGGGTTAACAAGAACCAAGTTAAAATTTTTTGAAAAACAGCAAACAGCCCCATTTTTACAATTACGTAGTACAAGTACGTAAGTACAAGTAGCTGAGAGTTTTACTGAACATAGTCAGATGTTAGTTTGATATGTGTTTCGTTTGATATTGTCGTGATACAATTGGTTTGGTTTTCACAATATAATTGCTGAAAGACAATTTGTGCCTCGCCCTGACCTATTCAAAATTTGTTTCTTTTAGATATATTTTTCATTATAGTAATTACATAAAAATCGGATTATTTAAAAAAAATTATATATTGGATTGCTAATTTAGAAAAATAAATAAAAAATAAAATATAGAAAAGATAAATAATTCAGTAAACAATTTATTTATTTTTAAAAATGAATATTAAAATAGTAATTTCTTGTGTAGAAATTTTAAAAGGTGAAATGTTTTTCGAATATGTTTATCAGTTTCCATGCTGCAAGCTCAGAGTCAAACCGTCGAAAGTTTCAATTAATTAAACAACCAGAGTGAGTTATCAATGCATCACTCATAAAGCCTCGCTGAGATGCTAATCTGAATAACAATACTTAACTATTCAAATAAATATGCATGGATTTCATATAAACAAGCAGCATACGTTACGTTACGTTACGGTGCAGTTACTGGCATTCAAAATCCATGCATAAAATTAACGGCAGATCTTTCGTCGACGAGCTTGGGAGATAGGATTACAGCGCAAATTGCTTTCTAGTTGTGTTATCGTAATAACACAAAAGATAATATTTTTCGCGTTCTCATTGCGGCGGCGACGGCGGCGGAGTCGGCGGCGGCGGATATAAGCCCTCACTGTGAGGGATTAACACGCGAATAACAACACTACGGCTCCCCAGTGCTCGTCTTCCGCTGAAAATTGTCCGCAGGTGTGATTAACATAAAGTACTTGAATGTAATATTAGCGAGGAAATTGAGATAATTTTATTCAGTGGAATATTTTCCCTGTTTTAATATTACCGGATATGTGCGGAAACCTAAATTGTCACTTTTGCTGGTGTGCGACACTTAAATATTAACTGAACCAGATTGAAAATGATATGGAGCGATTTACAAGTACGCCGATGATTGGGGTAAGACGGGGCACAAAGGTCCCATTTGACTTAACTAAATGATCTATATCGCAAAAAATATCACGTATTACACACACACTAACATCACACTCTGCTTAGTAAAATTCCCAATTAATTCCTAATCAGAGCCATATCTTTTTCAGCTATTTTTCTAAAATTTGTTACTTGTTTTTTTTAACTTATATGCTGGGTAAAAAGGGATTGTCATGAGACAATACTAGATCAAGGTTATATGCAGTGCTATATCTCTATGAAAAATGTAACCATGAAATTTATATTTTGCATTGGTTATTTGATGTAGCTACTATTTCGTAAAATACCCGTAAAATTAAAAATAAGACATTGCCCTGTTTGCCCCCTGGTTGTCTCATTTCACCCTGCCTATGGGGTGAATAAGACCAGGTAACAAATTTTTGAAAAACAGCAAAAAAAAACAATGATGTATTAGCTAGAAGTTTTACTAAAAATAGTCATTTAGTTGTTTGTTTGATATGTGTTATTTGTTGTGTTATAATTGGTTTTCACAATATACTGTATAAAAGTCAAATTGGACTTTTGAACCCCATCCTTTCCTATATTTTTGTCTTCGGTACCTTATTTAGGTAGAATTTTATGAGATTTAGGTCTATTTTCATAAATAATCATTAATTCACAAAATAATAAAAATTAGAATGAAATAATAAATATGATTATACTAAATTTATTAAAATACATTAAAATTAATACAAAAGCAACAACTTCATGCTGTTTGTTATATTAACAAAGTATATATAGATCTTATGATTTCAACAATTTGCCAACATTATGCCTTGTTTTAAATTTTAAAGGAATTTTATGAAACAATACTTAAATTATTTAACCAATACGACAAAAATTTCGTGAGCAAATTTTTACAAAGCATATAACCATGATTTCATATTTTGTGACAAATATTTTAGCAGTGATGGAATAACTATTGTATCACTTAAAAAATAGCTTTTTTACACTTAGTCTACTTTTTATTTGCAATGTTCTTATTAGTTATACCTTTGTCAGTGTAAAGGTTTAGTTGTTTTTATAACCCCACCCACACGTAAGCTTTTATAAAGGTTATGTAAAGAAAAACTGTTAAATATTAATACTTTTACTATAAACATTTTTACATAGCCATTTATCTCCTAATAGCGACATCCTTAAAAGTAAGATGATGGCTCGTTACACATCTTTTGGCTTCTACTTTAAAATAGTATAGTTAAAAAAAAATCTATACTTGAATTGTTTTTGAGATACTTTAAGCTCTTCCCTACTTTGTCACAAGTGGACTATGTTTTAAATCGACGATTTCAAAACATGCACGATGATTGGAATGAAACTACTGTTACATTTGTGTTGCGTTTTATTTACTAGTATTGTACATATGTTTCGTTCTCTGAAAGTTAATTTTTTCCTCAATTCAATACCTGACAGTGTATATTTTTTTTTTTATAATTATTTCACCGTCGAACCTGGACAAGGCTGTTTCTTATTCATCGGATCAACAAAATTTTACTTGTCCATTACGTTTAATAAAATATTTTAATTTCACATGGTTTACTTAATTATGCATAAAATTAATTTTGTCTATCAATGTACAAAATATAAAATTTCAAATAAATTTGAAAAAAAAACTTGTGAATATATTTATAATAATTTTTAATGAATAGCTTTTTATAATTTATAAAATATTCTTAACTTATGCTTCACTGTGGTCTTACGAAACAAGCGATAAAAACCCAATGCTTTCTTGCTTTCTTTATGCATATTTATTGATTCTGATCACTTACTTTTTTATTTAATGAAGCCAAAAACAAGTCTCGAAAATGATTAGCTCTTTAATTTCTTGAATTTTATACTAATTAAAAACTTCTGAACAGCTCTTAACCATTTTTGCGGTTTATTTATAATAAATCGAGCTTTAGTGTTTTTTCATTTTATTTATATAACTTTATTAAAAATCGGAAGCCTCCAGCATTTTATATAATTCTCAACGCTTTGTACGCTTAAATTTATAATTCACATATTAATAAAAATGACTCGAAATGATCGATACACATAGCATTCGCTTCAAACCCATTTCCATTAGCAGTGTGTCCATTTATAATAATTGCATCGAATGCTGCATATATTTATCGTTCGTTCGTACCTTTTCAAACAATTTCGTACAGCTGTGCGAATTGATTAGCAATGCGGCTCAATTAACGGTGTAATCAGGCAGAAGTGCAATCACGTTAACTCGCACTGCCATGGTGACTAGCGGGCATGCGATTGCCCGCTGTGCGATACTCAATAAAACAATCGGCGTGCACTTCAATAGCGAATTCATGCGGAATTCAGAGGGAACAGCCCGAACAAAACGTTAGTCGCCACAGCGGTACGATGATGACATTTAACCGATATCGCAGATAATTAGATTTTTTAACGTGCGTAATATTTTGCGAATTGGCAATTTGAGACTCCTAGTGACAGGAAACTAGGGTGTGACGATATGTAAGGTGGCCAAGTCAAATCCGGGACGGCATTATTTAGTTATGCTAATCCGGTATGTCGGGGGAGGGGGGGGGGGTGTGTTAGTCGTTTATATAACAAATGCTATTCAAGGATACAATAAAAAAACAGTTTTTTTAAATGATTTTTTTTTATCATAATTGCGGACTTTTAGTAAGAAGATTTAGTAAGTTTTATACTTCGACTATTATATGCAATACTTCTTTATCTATGATATTATATCTTATATTTTTCGATCTATATGTTCTATTCAATTTTTTTCATAAATGATTTGAAAAATTGGCATATGTTAGTTTGTTTTCTTAATTTTTGTTAATTTAACTATTAATTTTTGAAAAACCGGTTAATCCGGGACAAAAAATAAAAATCCGGGTTAAATATTGCTTGAAGAAAAACCCGGGATACAAGGTGCAAATCTGGGACTGTACCGGCCAATCCGGGACGTATGGTCACTTTACGATATGACGTTTTTTATCATAACTCATGCTTTTCTTAGCAGGAATTATGGTTGAACTGTGATTTTGCTCATGTTAATTAATTTAATTCTCTATATAACACGTTTTAATTTTGAATGTTAAACGATTCAGCCTAAAAACATTTACATTTTCATAGATTCCTGCAAGAATATAAATGGTAAAAAAAAACAATTTCAATAATCCGCAAGTTCCATTAAAAGTTCGTGCAATAGAATATTAAAATAGTAAAATACTTTGATTGTTTCACAATAAAAAAAATAGAGTAGAAAAATAAAAATTTAAAAATAACACCATTTTTGTTAGTGCATTTCTCTCGCTTTAGTCTATTTTGAATTCATAGTTTCACGAATGGTCTTAATTCCCTAAAACGTTATTAATAATATTGTTATCCTATTTTGGATTCATATTTTATTCCCCATTTCCCCTGGGTAATCTGCAAACATACTTGCAATTGAATATCTGGTAATTTTTTTTTTTTGAAAATGACTACTGTAATCTACAAAAAAAGTAATAGATAATATAAGTGAATACTCATTTAAAGAACTAGGAAACGCAAAAAATATAAGATTTTGATTACCATGCAGAAAAATTACTTGATCGGAGATTTTGAATCGATTTTTTTTTTCGATTTCTTGTCATTTTACCCCTAATTTTGACCCTAGATTTGTGTTGCACCTCTGTAATTAGCTATTTTTTATAAGTTGAATTTTATACGTATGTGCTTTTAATATTCCTATTTATTTTATATGTGGTATTTTAAATCAATATAAATTGTAATACACTCGTTTTCTTTTTGAAATTCGTGATATTAAAAATGACAATATATGGTTTAATAACAATTCAAGATTGAATTTTTAAAAAAATTAATCATTATACATATTTTGATTTTTGACTGTTTTATATAATAAGATTGTGTTCAATCAGATAATGCCCGAATATGGGCATTTATTTGTTATAATTGACTTGTTAAATTATACATAAACTAGGTAGATGGATATTGCCACTGTAAATTTGTCGATTTTATATGAATTTATAATTTCAAATTTGTTGATTGACTTCATTGATATATTTATCGCTATTAAAAATTCAATTTTTCGTTATTTTCATTTTAGCATTGATAAACTCATACTCGTTTTTGTTTATCAATTTATGTGAAAGCTTTATGAAAATATAATTTTATTAAACATTAAACTCAATAGAGAAAAGTTCAAACGGATAATGGTATGGGTGAAGCTTTTGATAAATAAAACTACATAAGTACTTTTACTTGTATTTTGAATTTATTTGAATTTCTGGTTTTTAGTTTCGTTAATGGAAAACAAAATGTTTTTTAATCTTTTAATTATACAATTTAGAAAAAATATCTCAAATGTTTATATATACAAATAATTTGTATCGCATGCTAATTTAAAAATGCAGGCTTTCAATAAATCTCCATTACAATGAGTTCTTGTTATTGAAATTTCCTGTAAGGCTACATATTGGAATATTTATTTTAAAATATTCATCGCTTTTTATTAAATATAAACATATTTGTTCTTGCTTTTTTCAACATCAAATTATAATTTTCATATTCTGGTTTTATAGTAATGAGATAACACATGCAAATTATTATTTACAATTACTATTATAAAAATATTTATTTTTAATGTTGTTAATGTATTATATTAAAAAATACTAAAATATATTTTCTTTTTTTTTTTTTAGGTGAGTTTTGGAAAACGATGCATATGATAATTCGACAATTTGTAAGTAACTTCTTTTCAGATTTTACATTGAAAACAATTATATGAGCAAAGTGCGTAAATAAATAATCGATGTATGTCACTAGATTCATATAATGAGGAAAGAGCAGAACTCTATATAATTTAGATTTGGTACATTTAATGTAGCAAATTTAGTTTTGGTACATTTATTGTAATATGATTTAGTAATCTAAAGATTAATAAATATATGTTGAGTATGGGATAAATGCCGTGCAGTAATTTGTGAAATATAGTCTGCTGAGTTATATTATTATCAATTTCACCATTTAAAATAAGTTCGACTTTAATTTTTGTCTCTGAATCTGATTTAAATGATTATATACTTCAACAAACGATATCGTCATTGAAATCTTTGAATTAATTTTGTGGTTAATCTATTTTATTTATTTGTATAATAGTATGTTTTCAAATAATTCATGATAAAAGCAATACAAGTTTAAGTTCTTACTTTCACAGCAATTTTAACAGTTATTATTATTGACATTATTTTTTACCATGAAATAAATGTATTCGAGAATTTTTTTCCTTATCTCAATATTTTCAGAAAATCCAAGATTCTGCAAAATTATTAAAAATACGCAGGATTTATTGGGAATTTTCAAAAGGTTCTCTTTTCTTAAATATAGATTCTTAGTGAAAAGTTGTAAGATATATATTGTAGAATTTTCAATTTTTTACTACATGTTAATTGAAATAGAACAATGACCTACATCCTTAGTTCAAAGACTAATGCCAAAATCGTGGTAAAGGCGCTTTGCCTTTCATACGGTTTGGAATAGTGAACCTAGTTATATTTGCGAACAGTTGATGATTCGGTTGTACGTCTGACGCTAAATGTTCCCGTGCCGTCAGTCTATAGTACTACTTCACGTCAACTACATTCTCTGTTGGTAACTGCTTAAATTACTGCGTACTGCATATGAACAATTTGCTCATATTAAACCGATTGTGTCGGGGCTAATGCAATACTACTACACTAGTCCCTATATCAGTGCACTCTAGTTAACATCTATTTGATTTAATGCAAATGATCCGAATGTTACACAACAAATGTTACACAAAATAGAATTAGTTCGCAAAACATTTTAACTGAAATTTCAGATAGGGGCGAATCAAACATGCAAGGTGTTTGTAATTGTTTAATTATCGCTGCTGCGAATGGATCCATGCTCATGTGTTCAGAGCACATGTTTAGCCAAAGTGACCGCTCGCCGGATGGGCAAACATGGTTCTGGCACATTGCAAATAATCTTCAAGATCTTTTTAGATCCATCAAAAGAATTAGACAGCGCAAGAAATTAGAAACATGTTATAGTATCTTAGAGGACACTGAGTACGGTTGTGCCAAGTTGCGGTAGTGACAATCGTCATAACAGCTAAACTATACTGATTTTGAGAATAGGGTTCATATGGAGAAAGAAAAAGTATGTTTGTTCGAACAAGTTTCTATTATTGCATTGAGTCAGCGCCCTACATCAACATGATCTATAGACCGAATTGCTTTTAAAGAGCCAAACGTATTTAATTTAGTTTTCTATAAAGTATGAGTTCAGTCTTCAGTCAGATCAGTATAAGCTCAGTCGTTATTTAGTTCAGATCAGTTTCTCGGTTGTTAAAGTTATATGTAGGGCGTACAAGAAATCATGAAATAAAATAAATATATCAAAGATTTTTGATATATTCGTCTTTTTATATTGATCAGCCTTCACATCTTGGTAACAGCTTCGTTAGCAGCAGAAAGAGCCTACATATTGTTGGCGTCATCGGTGAAACCATCTACACAAAAATTGGTAGTTCCAGCATAACATGGTGGCAGCGGTGCGATGTCAACCATAACAATTATTATATTATATTCAAAAGCTTTGCTCAAATAGATTATGTTCTGTAATGGATTATATTTCTGACAATAAACGTCGTTATAAATCATGTTTACAGCGATTGTCTTTTGACCTATTTTTATGTCTGTCACTATCGTCCCTCGGGGGTGGACGGTTGTAACACTTGCCCTTTTCTTGTATGATTTGATTTTGTGTTTAATCCATCGTATTTAAGGAATATGTTTCAGTATTTCCTCGTTGACAAATGTTCAAATTTCCATTTTATTTACTGTTCTCCCTATCTGATAAAATGACTCAATTATTGCTGATAAAAAAGTGGCACAACCGTACCCAGTCATTTTTTAATTTTACATTTATTATTACAATAAAAAATTCGATTGAGATTTCAAAATGATTACATCAAGATACTTTTATGTTCACTTATAATTAGATAAATTGAAAATTATTTGATAATCCTATACGTCAGGATATTGACATAATATTTGATACAAAATTTGACAAAAATGTGTCATTATTAATGATTTTTTTTTATTTCACGCTTTGGATTTATATAATATTTTGAAACCTATCATAGTTAACTAGTCCGCAATTCAAAATTCTCAGAAGCAATCATATTTTAAAATTAAGAAAAATTCTTATTTCTTAAAAATATATTTTTTAATTATCATTTACTATTAACAATAGTTTTTGACAATATAAACATGCTTTTTATGAATACTGCTTAATTCTTGTATATATTTTTATTTTTACTGGCACTGCAAATATTTCTTCAACTATTTATAAATTTGAACTAAATTGAATTGATAAAAAATGAGCATCGACAATGATTAATGTCAACTAAATTATAAAATGTGAACAAAAAAAATTAAATGATTTAATTTATGACCGATAAAATTTATTTTTCAAAAAAATGCTTAAAATTCTAAAATTCAGTTTGTACTGCCGACGGCAAAATGTGTTAATACCTTTCTTGCAACGAATCTTTCACACTAATTCCATTGACCTTGGCAAGCGTAAACCGAAAATATGCAGAGAACTAGATCCGAAGAACGACTCCGTAGTTAATCCGTGCCATGGGGTAGTCCCCGACAATCCACCAAGATGCACTAAGTGCATTGTAGGATGTGTGGTTCGTCCGATTTACCGCATAGAGAGAGCCACGTGTGATGACGAAGAACGCATCATTCAGCACCTGCGTGAAAACTTCTTCCAAGACGACCCAGTCGCGACGGCACTCGGGATGCGAGGTGCCAACGGCTACGTTGAACGGATTATCTTGCATAAAATGCGCGAAGGTGTCACCATCATTGCGACTTCGACCTGTCCTAAACGACGATTACTAGGTGTGGTCATTGGCAGCCACTTTTGTCCGGAAGAACCCGATATAACATACAAGCTATCGCACTCCGTCCCGGACGCCCGAATTCGTAAGTTGCTGCAATTTGTAGCTTATATTAAGCAAGAACCCGCAGTACATTTGAAGCTGGACACTGTCAAAATATTTGACATCTGTTTGCTTTCCGTGGATACTCAAGCACGGTGGCATGGTATAGGTACAATGCTTGTCAAACAGGCTTTTATCGCTGGACGAAATTTAGGGCACAGATATGTGAGATTTGATACAACAAGCTTGTATGCGAGGAAAATAGCAAAAAAACTAGATCTTCCAATTTTGTGGTCCATGAAATATTCAGACTTCATAAACATTTACGGAGACCCCATGTTTAAAGCAGTCGGACGTAACTTGGGTATTAAGGTGCATGTTGAAAATACGAGAGTTACGAAAATGTGGCAAATCGAAAGAGATATAGAGGAGTTCGAAGCTAAATGCCGAAGGCTTTTGCCCGACTATTAAGGAAGATTATTTTAACACATTTTCATATGAACAACATTTTTGTAATAAAGTTTATTTGTACTTTAAGCTGTTAGAAAAAAATAGTAACACTCACGGTCTATTTAGCGTTTTATTCCATTGATATTTTATATTAAATCCTACAAAATTTAATTTTGCGTTAATACTGAAAACAACAAATATGAGGAAACGAAATGACAATTTTTACATTTGCGTATAATAATAAATAAACGCTAATAATATAATAGAAAAATGAATATACAATAAATTGAGACTGGGTACGGTGGTCTCACTTTGTTTTATCAGCAATCAATTTAATTTATCAGTTAGCTGGGTGAAAAGTAAATTAAATGGTAATTTGAACATTTGTCTACGAGAAAATATGTTAGATATATATTAAATACAATGGTCATAAATTCAAATCATATAAGAAAAGGGCGGGTGTCACAACCATCCACACTCTAAGGACGGTTAAAAAACAATACACTACAACATAATCATTTAAACAAACCTTATGAATATAATATAACACTATCTAACAAACATAATTTTTTAAACAAGAAATATTTTCCTTTTCTTTTTGCTATTTTGCTATTTTGACTTCGTTAAGTTAGATTTTGCTTTAACGTAATTAACTACTAATGTTCAACTTACGGTAATAAAAAAGCTGACGAACAAAAAAACTGACTTTTGGCATTATAAAAACAATTCGGTTGTATGTTATGTTAGTGTAGAGTGATGACTCAATACAATAATGGAAACTGGTTTGAACAAACATACTTTATCTTTATCCCTTTGGATCCTATATCAGAATGATTATAATTTATCTGTTATGACGATTGTTACTACCGTACTCTGCTACTTTACAATTCATTAATATTCATAAGAGATTTGAAAATCAAATGTTTTCTAATTACATTTATTTCACACATTGTAAAAATTATTTATTACATGGGGCCAGCGGAGATCGGTGATATCGGTTAGATCGTAGGCTAGCACCAACTGGTCCCGGGTTCGCTGGTTCGATTCCCGCTACCGCCAAGCTTGACATCAGGTAACTTTGATGCCGAATTTCCACTTAAGATTATAGATCTCAAATAAAGCCTCAAGTAAAAGTCGCTTCGCATATATAATAAAAATGTCAGCAAATACTTTAGTATAGATAATTAGCCATAACTGGACTGGACAACTACTGGGTTGCCATCCATTTAAGATTCATATAATAAGAAAAGTCAAAACAATTAATGATTTTCCTTAAGTGTGAGAGATTGTAATTAAAATAAAAATAATAAAAAAAGGAGGCAAGTAGGCATTTATTACATAAACTGAATAGTACTAATAAAGGAAAGAATATATAAAAAAAGAGATGGAATACATTTCAATAAAAAAATCTATTGCTTATATTGCAATATGCCTTAGATTTGATGGCAGTCTCCTCTTAAGCCTTTAATATGTTGACATATCAAGCAAGTGAGCCATTGTTGGGCTGAATTAAATTTGAAATGCCTGAAAATGGATAGGGTGTGTTATAATACACCGTCATTCGGAGACTTCTTTTTGTGCATATATCCGGCAACCCTTTCTCCTATTACATGACATTCTTAGCATAAATCCTTACATCTTGTCTGTCTCAACGGGAAGAGGCAGGCTCTCGTATGAGCCTGTCAAATACAGAAATTCCTGCGTTGCCGAACAAAATTGACATACCGTCTATCTTAACCCTCTTCTGCTAAAATGTAAGTGAGGCAAGGAACTAAAGCCGAAGCAATTCCAAGACGCACAGCGGCACCGTGTTGTGGTAAAACAACGATACACAATAGCTAATGATGTGGCCCCCGCGCACGCATTCCGCGCTACGAAAGCTCTCAGCGTTCGCGATATGAACGGCGGAGATAGAGGACGTCTATATATAAACAGGGGCGTAGAACCGCGGTCGAAACGACAACACCGGTAGGCCCACTTTGTGGTTTTGAACTCAAGCACGTAGGTAATTCAGCAGACGGATTAGTTAATTTTAGTTAAAACTAGTGGGGCGCATGGCATCGTGCCTTAAGGCATATTGCTGGAACTTCCCGTACCAAAAATTATTTTTTTAAAAAGATTAACATTTTTGAAAAAAATTACTCTGAAAAAATTAGATTTTTGAGAAACTATAAATTTTTGACAAAAATTTCCTTTTTTGAAAAAAAAAGATTTTTTGAAGAAAAATTTATTTTGAAATATTTTGGAAATTCTGAACTTTTTTTTAAAGCAGTCGTACTGCTTTAACTGCATAGAGACGTAATATCGAAGTGCGTAAGCGCCTCGTAGCCGTCTAATGCATAAACATTGGTACGGAACCCATAGGAATGTAAACAAAATTTATACTTATTGTTAAAATCTCTACAAAATATCTGCTAATTCGATGTGCATATGTCCAATGATCATTTTTACTTTTTTTACTAGATCTCCGAAACCGCTAGACCTGCCTTCATAAAAATTTGATCATTTCTTTACAAGTGAAATGCTTTTTGAATTATCCAAATCGGACGCTCCGTTCTCTTAAAAACTCAGTTACCGCTTTTGGCACTTTTTGCCCCATATCTTCGGAACGGCTGGACCAAACCTAATCAGCATGTCTCCTTATCAATACGAATCGAAGGTTTTTTGAATTGTTCAAATCGCTTCATCTGTGTTCCCGAAATCGTCGTCGAAAATTTGTATTCGCACACACACACATTCACGCACACACACACACACACACATACATGCATTTTTTCTAAGGTATGCCAAAATGTTCCAAAGGTTTTGAAACGTAAAGATATATAAAAGTTTCATTTTCGATTATTTTGCGATTACTAGAACTTGCCCTACGGGAAGTTAACTAGCGGTGAATGGCATCGTGTCTTAAGGTGATCTGCTAAAACTTTCCGTACCAAAATTAAATTCTTTAAAAAAGCTTTAAAATTTATTTAAAACATCTTAGATTTTTGAGAATTTTGAAATTCAAAGACTTTTGAGAAATTCTATTTTTCTATATTTTGAATTTTTTTGCAAAATTATTTTAAAGCAATAGCGATGCGTGGCTGTTTTATGAGAAGAAATATAGAAGCGCTGTGTCTTACTTAGTCTAACGGATAAATATTGGTACGGAACTCATAGAAATGTAAACAAAATTTTCTCTTATCAAAATCTCTGGAAAATATCTGATAAGTTGATGTACATTTATCTAATGATCGCCAAAGCTTTTGACCGCCAAATGGCATTTTATTTCCTTTTTTTCTTTATCTCCGAAACCGCTAGACCTGCATTTTCAAAAATTTAATAAGTTCCTCATTTTGACAATGTAAGTGAAATCTTTTTTGAATCATTTATATCAGACGCTCTGTTATTTCAAAAACTGAATTACTATTTTTGGCACTTTTTGCTCCGTTTCGGCTGGACTTATCTTGGTAAAAGAAAAACTGCTAAAGACCATAGATATATAGAAACTTTCATTTTCGTTTTTTTGCGTTTACTATAAATTACCCTACGGAAAGTTAATAAAAACAAATAGAAAAATTGAAACATTAAGTTTTAAAATAATATAGTGAAAGTAAATACATAATGAAAACGGTATAATCTCAAGTAGAATTAGTTGATAATTGAATTAAATTGATTAAATGTGCTTGTGTTTAGTTAATAAATTTTATTATATTAGTTCATAAATGTTTATACCACTAGATTGAGCAGATGACAGGTAACATTTTTGCTTTTCTATACCAGTTTCCTCTAAAAGCATCAGACAATGGTGCAATGATACCTTTGATAAGACAAAGTGATTATAGGATTAGACAGAACCAATCAGAAGAGATAATCCTATTGGGCATCGAATACGGAAATGAGCTTCATCGCGATGTATATCATGGATGTACGGGTTAAATATATTTTATCAAAGTAGAAATAACTGTTTAATTATTTAATAGTTTAATTAGTTTTGCTCACGGTAAAACTGTAACATCTTATTATTACTTCAATAGAATGAAGCTTTATGAATAGAATTATTCACAGTTCAATGTTTAATATTTTCTACAACCGATTTTTTGCAAGTTTTAAAAAAAGTTATATATTAGAATTTTATTATCTGACTTCGATAAATGACTAACAGAATACAGTGGGTTAGCTGTAATTAATTTCATTATTTAGTCGAGAACATCTACACCAGCTCCTTCAGTTTGACGAGGTGTCAATTGGATCAGCCTAATAAATTATTAAAGCGCACTAAAAAATATTATCCATTTCAATAACTTTTAAGATTTATAGAAACTACGAATAATATAGAAATTATTTCAATAAACTTATAATTTATACACGGCGCAAATGCTGCATTTGTTTTATTATTTTCATTTTAATTATTTATGGGAGACAGGGTAAAATATCCTTCTGATTCAGGCATTTTTCATTAAATTAAGATTTGTACTCCGATGTAAAGTGTTTATTTATCTATACCGATTTCCTTGTTGATATCGGTACGCATACAATGGTAACGCCGGTAAGCATACAACGACAGATCTCTATTCACATACACGACGACTAATCACAATCGACCCCTATAGAAAGGATAACATCGAGAGCAAATGAAGAATCATTAGCACTCGAATTTATCTTTTCTTATCTGCCGTAACGCACTTCCGTTGCATTTGTACGGATTTACACCCTAGTCGCACCTAAAGAAGTTTTACTTCAATAATAATATTAATATAAAGGCATCTAAATGATCGTTTGGACAAAGGTCCAATCTGCTTTTGTAATTGGAAGCGGCGATTGATCATAAACGTGAGCTAAAAAGTAACTAATATGAGGCAAATTAGTAATAAATGTGTTTTCTCCACTAATAATATTAATAAACAAATTTTTGTAAGTTTTGCATTGGCATGTCTTAATAATGTTCTATCTGGCATCGGCATCATTGTGTGGCGTTAATATTAAAGTAATTTCAAAAATGTCTTTTTCTGACGATTTACAACTGCTAACTAATTTCAGCTTGTGAACCAGCTATCCTATATCGTTCGACATGTGATCGTCGATAAGGAAACAATATTCTCGTTCGCCATACGTTGTATCTGTAATTGCAATTCGCCTGCTGTGATCCGGATGCAAGCTTTTAGTTTTTCGCAATTTCCAAAACGGAAATATTGTCTATTGGTGCCCGGATGGCACGTAAGGTGGCGATGCAATTTGGCCGGCTGCCCGTGAGCGAGACGTTCGCGGATGAACTGTTTGCGGGCTCGTTCTTCCGCACACATCGACACATTGCCGGCAATCGCCGGGATCGTGAAATACGCTGTAATTTGTTATCGGCTGCTGGCCAATAAATTCACAATCTATTATGTGGGAATCAGATCGATTTTTACTTTAGATTCCCGACTATTATATGTAATAGACACCGTCGGAATATACTTGCCACGGTAGATAATACATGTACCGGCGAACAGAAACTTTCGAATTGAAATTAATGTATTTGAAAAAGTGATTCGGATATTTCGGTGGAATGTGAGAGTATAAAGAAGATGGATTGTTCATATGTGAAATTTTAAACCTTATAAGAATTAGCTAAAGGTGCATGGCATCATGCTTTGGGGCAAATTGCTGGAACTTACCGTACCGCGCTTTACATTTTTTTAAAACTTAAAACTTTGGAAAAATTTGATTTTTTAGAATTTTGATATTTTTAAAAAAATGTACTTTTTCGAAAAATTTAAAATATTTTTGTTATAATTTGAAATAGCTGTTTTAGAGACGGAATATCGATAAATAAATATTAACGGTCAAAATTTATAAAACTTGGTACGGAAACCATAGAAATTAAACAAAACTCAAAATTTGACATACATACACACACGCATACATACATTCATACACACACACTTACATCCATTTTTTTAGCAAAACGTATGCCAAAATGCTTAGAAGCCATTTTCGATTTTTTTGCGATTTCTATAACTTACCCCGCGGAGAGTTTATAATAATTGGTACTTATTTAACGGGTATTGTTCTATACAGAAGCAGATTTGGTCTATATCACGGATATGCATTGTATGATAATGAATATATTAATCGATATAAGCTCTTTCTGCATTACTAATCGCACATTGGCTTTGATTGTAAATTGATACTAATTTATGCATATTCGATTATATTTCTAGTTCACCTAATATAAATACAATCTTTGAAAAATAATTTAACTCACTTATATTTTTGTAAGTCATTCTAATAATATAATCGAGGCGCGAGACCTAACCAAAAATTGTCCTAGAAATATTGCATTTACATTACTGAATATTGAAATATAATCTTATTTGTGTTATGCTATTATTGCCATTCCACTTAGTATGTAAATTTCATGTCATACAATTGATAATAATTGTACCCATTTGTACAAATCTTAATATGTACATTTCATACAATGATATGAAACTTTTACATGTGTTTTTCAAAACAAAAAATATTGTACGTAGAATAATTAAGGTAGTTTTAAAATACACACAAAAATTAAAGCGAAGGATAGAAATTATTTTGATAAAACTGAAAATGCATATGTTAATAAAAAAAACAAGGAAGCAATAAATTAATTTATTAAATATATTTTATACGATACAAAATGATATAGATGTTTTAAACAATGTATGAAACAGGAAAACCATTATTTACACGTTTCTTTGAGGTATTAAAATTGATTCTTTCGCTCATATATTACATTCATTATATTTTTATTGCTAAGAATATCAAATAATATTTATATTATATTTGTCACCTGGATTATTTTTAAACAAAAATAATAATTTAGCGTAGAAAGTTCTTTGTTATTATGAATTGGTTTCATATTTCTTAGCAATTTACACAATTTCCTGAAGGTTTACTATTACAAATGGTATGATAACTTTCCATCTTGTTAATGGCTTATTGACATTTCTTGAGAAGGGTTTTTAAAAATTGTTGGGCGCGGTCAATTATCAAATTAACAAACCGGTGCGAAATGTTTTCCATATTTGTTTTAACCAGAAGCATGCGAAGCGAAAATATAATAGTTTTAATATATATATATATATATATATATATATATATACATATATATATATATATATATATATATATATATATATATATATATCCATCTACATTAGACATTGAATAAATTCGTCGTAATAATATCTTGTTTTATCCATGAATTATTTTTTTTAAGTGCTACAGTTGTATACTCTCGGATTTGAACGATTAGCAATTGCAATAATTTATAATTCTTCAATAAGTATTATATGCAAATATTTTTTTAATCCATTGCCATCAGTGTTTGGTTATTTTTGAATATTTGATTATTTTTATATAAAACGATAATTGAGTTTCGTATGCGTTTTGCCAAAAGGTTAGCCAATGGTATGTAAATATGCACATAAAAAACGAAACACCAAATTGGCAAAGTGCAAAATTGTATAGAATAACAAACACTCTACAGTAAGGCTTTTAATAAAAATCATTTACAATTGAACAATCCAACATGACAATTATTATCAACCGTTGCGAAAATAATATCCGCAAAAGTGGAAAATTTTCAAATAAACATCACATGTTGGAAATACGTTTTCATCGTTTGTATGAAGCTGAAACGAAGGGATTAGTGGCCGCTACTATTGATTTATTTTCATTGGGAATTGTAGCATCGGTTGTTTTCATTTGATCAAGTATAAACAAGATGCAAAAACACTTTAGTATCTTCATCCGATTCTCGATACTTTTCACGCGTAAATAAAAACAACTACAAGAGAATTAAGATTTCTTTTTTCTTTTGATGAATGTAAAACGACATACTTTATAATAAATTAGCAGGATCTACAAATTTATTTCGATGATATCGTGAATAATTCGGCAGTAAGTTAGAGTACCAATTCAAATTTTACTGCTTCTCTGATTCATTAATTCAAGTACGATAATTTTTTTTTCTAATATACATTGAATGAAAATCAGAACAGTTACATTATTTAAACCAATTTTGATCCTCACGGACGATGATTAAATTTTTTTCTTATAATATAAACAAAAGAGTTAGCAAAATTCACATTAGATAGATACTAATAGACTGTTTTCTGGCTGATTGTAAATTAATGTTAAAATTTAATTTTAAAAGAGAAATTATAAACGAGCGCTATATGAGTTGAAAGTCAGTAACATATTTATAATTGAAATATTTATGTATTCTGATTTTGTGTAAAATTTGATAAATAACTCACCTTAGCATAGATGCAATAAATATAATATATATTATTCACTATCGGTAAGGGGTTACCTTTTAATATAAAATACTTGAAAAAAGATGGACAAACATTTTTAAAAAATCTACGTGATTTTGCAAAAAAGTGCCGTTACAACAGCTTAAAGAATTCTTAGTTCTGCTTGTGAAAATTATAAATAAATATGGATTAAAAATATCAAAGTAAATCCCAATAGAAATGAAAACCTCGAAGTTTAAGATAACTATTATAAAAATGTTGATTAGTTTCAAAAATCTACTATAACTTTCAATAATTTGGAGAAATTTGGTTAAATCAAAAACGTTATAGCGATTGTTAAAATTTTTTGATATTGATGCGATATTTCATATTTTAGCAATAATGCAATCTATTTTTTCCTTGAATATGAAAGAATTGTTTAAAAATCTTAACATGAATAATGTAAACTAAGCTAAATATAAAAAAAAATATTTGTATACTATAATGTTGTACACTACGTTCACTTTTAACTTATTAAATCTCTGGATACTAATCGTTGGCAAAGAATTAATAGAAGACATATTGATTCTTATATAAATACATATAAGAAGAAAGAATAATGAAGACATATGAACTGAATCCTAGCGTTATGCATGCTACGTTTATATCTTAAAACATTCGTTTTTTAAGGATTATTATCTTTTTGTTATCACTTAACTTATTCTTAAAACGTGTTTCAGCCTGCCATAGCAATATAATGTAATAAATATTACTTAAATAATCTATTATCCCACGACTTTGATTGAGATATTAAACTTTCTCTTCCACGCCAGTAGCTGATAATGTAAGGAATAGATTGAAGTTGAGCGAAGGTATTTATGGACATGTCAACCTAGGCTAGTTGAGACAATGTTTATTGCCTTTGAGATGTCTAATTAGTGTGATAGAACATATAAAAAAATACATGAATGTAAGCCCACAGGCTGTTATCTTCCTATTGAGTTACCTACCAATATGTATGTATTGTGAAACTTCTAGGTTAATATACTGAAATAAATTCCGCGTATTCTGTTTTTACAAGCATATTTCAATAAAAACCAACAAGACAATGCACTAAGGTAATAACATGCTAAACCTAATATATACATATATACATATATACATATACATGTAACATGTACATACATATGCGTCTAATGTACGGTAATATTATTGCATTCCGCGCAGAATAATTTCGGTTCCTACGATACTTCTTTGAAACGCGTGGGTAGTAGTTTTATATACTGGAGTATTATGACTTCAATTAATTCAAGAATTTCAGTTTATTTTGGATCTTGTGCATTTAAAATATTTTTTTACACATAGAAAAGAACAGCTAAAGGATCCAATGTCTCACTTTTAATATTATAAAATAATAAAAAACATTATTTTTCCTATGCAAAATAAAAATTTTATGACATATTTTACGAAGACACACTGTATATAACCTTGATCTAGCATTTTGTCAGAAATATTCATCAGCAGAGTTGTAACAACTATTAATTTAATTTATCTTTTGTGAAATTGCTTTTTTAAACTTAATGTACGCTTTTATTTACTATTTATTTATTGTTTATAACTTTGTCAGTGTAGGGTTCAGTTGTTTTTTTCTACCCCACCCGCGAGCTTTTATAGAGCTTATATAAAAAACCTGTTGAATCTAACATTAGATTAACAATACATCTTATTTAATAATTAAATAACGTACAATTAAAAATTGTATTTAGGCAGCATAAATAAAATAAGAGCTCAAAACTAAAAAATAATACTTTTGTTATGAATGTAAGGCCGTTTATCTCCTGATACCGACATCGTTAGTATTAAGGTGTTGGCTTATTTTTCTATAATATCTTGATTTGTCTTTTCCAAAGTGTATCTATATTTTTAAACAGATGGATTTTTTTAAGTGAATTAACATTAAAGTTTTGTGAAATATAAGTACATTGAACACATTTTTTCAAATGTAAGCCAAAATGCTACCGGAAAGCTCAATGACATATTCTGTTAACAGTTAATGAACGAACAAAAATTATGTATTTATTGCTATACCTTAACTGCTTTTGATTTTCAATAAAAAAAATCACGATTTTTGTATAATATATAAATTTACAGCCAGAAAAAACGCTTATATTATGAATATTGTAAAGCTACATTTAATTAATTATTATTGCATGGTCGTACAAAATATATTATTCCAAGTAAAGATATCTATCACATATATCATCAATTGGGTGTTCTATGGTGTAATGGTTAAGCACACGGACTCATGTGGACGGGGTTGTGAGTTAGAATCCCTGATTTCGTGCTGTAGTGATGTCCATTTTCAGGTAGATCAAAAATATGTCTCCAATTGAATTTAGTCCAAAAAGGGCTGAAACATAATTTGGAATTGGAAACATTTGCGGTGTGAAATGGCAATCGGAAATCTCTCACACTGTTTTTCCCTGAATCGAGTTGGAGTTTAACTCAGCTCACGGACCTGACCTAGAGTAGTACTAGTCATTATATATTATTTTTTGCATATTCATAAATAGTATTTATGTAAATATCTACTAATAAATAAACATAAGTTGAGTTATCTTTTTATAAAAACAAGTTCTAAAACTTTAAGACTAATTTTTTTAAAACTAAGAAGCTTTTACTAGATCACTTTTAATTTTATAATTAATTATTATCTTTAGGAAGATGGACGCCACTTTTGAAGAATGTATTTGTACATTTCTTAAATATTATACAGCAATAACAAAAAATATTTCTTCATAAACTTTCCTAATTCGTCGCAATCACGACTAGGTACATATAATATATCCTGAGAATATATTCGTGCGTTTATACGCGTGGCTATTGTTAATTTATTGTTGCGCGAAAGAAACTTCCTTTCAGAACGTCATGTTTTATTTATTTCAGCGGCCTGGTCTCGTTCGTTATCATACTTTAGGAAAAACACTTTTTTCTATAGAGTGTTCTCTTATTAAAATTCATCCTGCGTAAAAAGATGTGAATTCATAATATGCACGAAGCTACCGGAGTGAAAGACCTCGAGTTGGTTACAATGGGTTACGCACTTACAAAAGGGTGAACTTATATTATGCCGTATGGCAATTGGTTATTTATTCAGGTACAAACAACAATGGCTCAATACTACTCGGGCACGCGTTTTTATATTTAATCGTGTATTCATAAAACAGGATTAAAGATTCAAATTGATATGATAGCTATCCATAATTATTACATTGTGTGCGGTACTGATGCACAATGGTTACATACGCATTATACAGTTTCCTGGCATTATAGATAGCATAATTATTACCCAACATTAGACAGTCAGGAGTAACAATTCTTATGACCGAAAATTTCAATAAAGACATTTAATAACTAAATTTATGAAAATAAAATGTACATTTTATGCGAGCAAACGTTTGTACTAGAATATATAGTTCCAAGTAATGTTTCAGAGAAAGACTTCGTAATTTTTTTCTTAAAATATTTATAGGGGCACAGGAGCTATTTGTAACAGGTGTAAAGGTTTTCATTAGGATCTCTTTGTCTTCATTGGGCATGTAAACTCTCATGCATAATATTGCAATAGCAGTAATTTATCAAAGGCATTATTGTGATTTTTTGTCGTTACTACTTGCTTCGGTAGATGTTACAACTAGCCCCAAACACGGGATAAGTTGTAACACCGCACTATGTTTTAGTCATTGTTTAATTGTGAATTTTTTTTTTTTTTTTTTTTAGTTTTTATTTCTGTTTTATTACAATATATTACAATATAATATACAATAACCATGATTTATGAGTTTACTACTAAAAGTATTTTACTCTTAATTGTGAAATTATGAACAACAGTTGTGGAATTATTTTGATTAGGCAGAAGAATAGTTGCAGCAAGTATCCATGTATATTTTGCAGAAAAATGGGAGTTTTGGCACCAAATACATTGTATTATGAATTATCATCTTTCATTAACAAAAAATATACACCCACATATACAAAAAACTATATTATGTGTTTTGTTTTTCTAAATTGTTAAACATAAATTTTATACTAAAGTTTAGCATTTCATTCTACATTGGTGAGTTTTTACAATTTGATACGTTTTCGTACAATATTGTTAAATGCATATTATTCAGCGTTAACATTGACATGGAGATTAATTTTTGATTTATGACCCGAGTTTAGACAATCTTAGAACATAAATTTGAAATATAAAAGTTTTCTTATACATTTTTACCATCAGCGTAAAATATATGTGATCGAAAAATTCATCCACCTAAGAAACTTGAAATGGAATATCTCAGAGTAAAACAGAATGCTAAGAAAACTTTGTAAAGGCTGCACTTTTACATTTGTGAGATATTAAATTCGCGTACGTCGAAAGTTTGGAAATGGTATTTTAGGATTTCAATATTTTATGTTGCGATAGAGAAAAATATTATTAATATTATTGATTGAAAACATTGCGCAATCAAGTGCATGTGAAAATCGATTTTGTATAAAAGTTAGTTGCTGATCACTTTAATATCTGTATTTCAATCAAAATATTATTACCTTGCCAAGTTAAAACTTCAGTTGATGTTTTATGGGCAAATTCTCGGATAAAATTGCTATGTTATGTTACAGGTCTTGGATTACAGAAACTGTTGAAAAGCTATGTCTTTTATCGCGCGATTTACACAATATCAACTTTTAAAACCTAATATAACTTCAGTTCGACTTCACGAATGTGTTATCGGTGACAATAAATAAAGTTGAATAACTGGGACATTTGATATAGTTTGGATGTTTTATGACAATCAACTTATGCGATTTTTTAACATAAGAAACCAGTAACATAACACAGCTTTTTTATCCGAGAATAGGCCCCTTGTCTTCTACAGAATATTTAATTCTTTGTGTTTATCTTCAAGTTTTTATTACCGAAATGCCTAAGTTAGGTAACATCATATTATTCGATATATGGCAAAAGTTGCATTGTTATACTAATTTGTTTATTTTTTTAAATGTCACATATAATTCAGTGTAATACTTATCATTTAAACGTTGAACTCACTTTATTTCACATCAATCTGTCAATTTGGGCTCGCCCGTAGGTAAGCGGTTAAGAGCGACGGGACTTGTTTCAGACGTTCCGGGTTCGATACCCACTTTGAGCAGCCTGTTGTCAGGCAGCAGTGACAACAATTTTCACTTGCAAATATAGATAGAAATATGTTTTCAAGTGAAAATAGCCCTTGCCCGGCATTGCTGCACCAATAAAAAGTCAGCTCTATTAGATTAATTCTAATAACAAAAATCATCAAATGTGGCTGGATTAACCATTGGGTTACCAACTAAAAATACAAAGTAAGGAAAAGTTTCAGCCCAACAGCTTATAGGACGTAAGGTTCTGATTGCTGTTAAATATATAATAAAAAAAATTAAAAAAAATCTGTCAATTTGAACGTTACTTGAACATTGCTTCGTGTAGTATTTTAAGTTTTTTTTGTTATACATTTGCTGATATTTATATTTGCTATTATATATACTTGCTGTTATGATTTTTTATTGTTTTAAACAGCAATTAAAACTCACGAGTTCTATAAGCTGTTGGACTAATTTGACTTGATACTTTGCCAGTTTTGGCAGATGACAACCCAACAGTTGTATCATCTCTGTGTGATAGATTTCAGATTTTTGTAATAGAACAAATATTTTGTATCACATGAGTTATTTTTACTTGTGAACATACTTCTATCTATATTTCCAAGTGAAAACTGATGTCACTACTGCTTGACGTCAGGCTTCTCGAAGCGGAAACAAAACCGTACTCGACTTACCCACGAGTGACCCTGATGTTATAAATATAATTTAACGTTTTTTGTCCTAGAGAAACACCAACTGCAGAATACACTATTACGCATATTCTTTAACCGAATTTGAAAATGGTTTGGCATTTATTGTGCATTAATTATTTTTTAATACCAATTTGTAATATCACAATTTGTCTTAATTTTATATATTTGTTCTTATGTTTTTTAAAATAACAACTATCCATCTATACCTATATCTATTTTTACCAGTATCGGATTGCAAAGTGTCAGCATGGGGACCGTGGTCGCCCTGCGATGCGGCTTGCGGACCTGGCACCATGACACGCGAAAGAACTGTGGAGCGGGCTCCACAGCACGGCGGCAGACACTGCCCTTCGTTGCTGCAAAAGCGAGGATGCCAGGGAACTGACTGCGCCCAGCACGATCGAAGTGCAATAAGAGGTGAGTGATCGTAGAAAATTTAAAACTATCAGTTATATGTGATTGTACAAATATATGCTACAACTTGTTAATCCACACTATATTAATCTAACTTTAAAAAACTCCATTATTCTTTGAAATGAGGCCAAAGTTGTGATTTTGGTTTACCAAAATATGAGACATCATTCAACGTGAATTTAGTAAAAGTATATTCGTATAAAATATATAGAAAAGGATATTAATTTTATCACCATGTGGTATATAATAGGCATCTAATAGGCAGAATTTTCCACTCTTTCCATCCTGAACATCATTTTCTGAACTTTTTCCAATTACTAAAATAATCAAAATAACCTTTATATGTAAGTGTTCCCTGAGTTTGTTTTATGCAATATATGTTCATTAATTAAATGTGCCTAATTCTGTTTAAAATTGACTCTCCCACGGGAAGCAAGTCGAAGTTTCTGAGCATAAAAAATATAATAATAATAATAATTGGAGAAATGTAATAATAGCTTATATGTTATTGTTTCCTAAGTTTGTTTTATGCAATATGTGATCATTAAATAATGTGCCTGATTCTGATTAAAATTGACTCTCCCCCGGTATGCAATTCGAAGTTTCTGAGCTTAGAAAATATAATAATAATAATAATTGGAGAAATATGATAATAGCATTTTGTGCTGCTGAGCAGTTTTTGATGCTCTTACTTTTATGATGATTTGGTATAAAAGTTATGTTGGGTATATTTGCTTATAATTATTTTGTGAAAGGGTGTATTTTGATCTAGAATGAAAAAAAAATGTTTTTTTTTTATTTTAGTTTAACTATTCAAGAAGATGTGTAATAGAAGACTTTTCAAAATGTATACTATTTTCGATGATATAGTTGTTTGATCACGATAATCCACATTTTGCTTACTCCGAGTAACTTTGAACGCGGTTTTCTCAAAACTGTCTTTTAGTATGCGACCACGATTTCTCAACTTCTACTGGACCGATTTACTTGAAATTTTTCCAGAGACTTATTTATTAAGGTGACCATATTTTATTGAATGAAATCCTGGCTGAATTAGAATCTGTGTGAGACCGGGGGGAGGGGGTAAAGTCTTGGTGAGCTAAAAACTAATATGCACATTTATTCGGTTCAAATTTTCTAGTTGAAATATATTTAAAAAAATATTGGCAATCAAAACATTTTTAAAAATCCGGAACAATTCGGGACAAAACACCTAAAACCGGGGCAAATATTGCTTTTAGAAAAAGCCGGGACGCAAGGCGGAAAATCGGGACTATGGTCACTTTATATTTATAGACTTCTCTTTAATATCAACAACGGTCATCCTCAAATTCCGGTAACTATTTTTGAAAAATCTGAGAATTTAAAAGAAAAGTTCTATTTTTTTAGACAGTCGCTACTCGCTACTATGTGGAAAAATATTTAACTGGTCCATAATTCATTCAATTGCAATAATATACTAGATTGATAATGCATATAGTTTTTTCTTTAGATTATTTCGAGGGCTGAAATCATGGATATGATAATGAGCCAATTTTTTGAGACCCTCCACCTCATCAATTCCAGAATTAAAACTTTGATTATTTAAAATTTTTATTATTATCACATTCTCAAAACATTAATTAATAACTTATAATAAAATGTATGTACAACATTGTTTGTCTTTTTTACGATCTTTCAAAAATTGCATAAAAGTCATGCTTCTACACCAGAACACCCCCTTAAATATTTAAAAACAAATTGCAACTTTTTTTGAATCATATTAACACTAAACTATAAGTAAATGTTTATGAAGTTAATTTTATTAGTTGAAATCAATTAATAAAACAATGCTACGGTTTATAATACAATGATTGCAAAATTTGCATATAAATTTTTATGGGTAATTGCTTAAATTTATTAAATTCACCAACACTTCACAACGTATATCCACTACTATTCATCTTATCAAAATTATAACAAGACTGTTTCAATTATCGTACAAAAAACTTCCAGATCGTTGATCGAATTGCTCAAGTTGTAATTGGTATTGATTACAAGTGCAGAGCGTTTGTCATCACTTAATCACTTAGCAATGCAAAACAACTTCGTCGAGTTGAGTCGACACTAAGTACTCTATATACAGTTTATACAATTATTTCCAAACCGCAGTACGTAAGTTCTACCGCATTTTCCATGTCTAATGAAGCGGAGCGACATCAAGTCGTCCTGCGAGAGACATCCGGGCTCACGAAAACGCAAAGCGCAAAACTTAATCTTTCGTATAAAGTAACCGCGGCACGTAATCACGTCAGGTATTCAGAGGCAAAATTTTATTAACGGAATTGGAACGGTTCAGCGTGCGTAGATGTAGGATATAGAAAAGCGTGTCTATTATATACATTTGTTTTGCTGATACATGTATTGTATTGCTAATTAAATGTATTGTTATCGATATATGTAAATAATCAATTATTAGCGAAACGACACAAAGGTATAAGTTACAAAAATGCTACGATATAAGAAAATTACCATGATGTAGAAAAACAGTGACAAGAATGTATTTCATCATTCTTCATTAAGCGTTGTTATTTTACAGACAATATTTTAGGCGTACGGTTAATTTACCACTTAGCTGGGAGAAAAGTAAATTATATGATAATTTGAAAATTACGTGGTATTACTGAAAAACTGTCCTTAAATACGATGGATTAGACATAGGATAAAATCATACAAGAAAAGGGCGAGTGTAAGGATCGGCCGCATAAAATGACTTTTATTCTCAGAAACGACTTTCATTGTCCGAAATATGTAACACAACACAACATAATCATAACAAAACAAAATTTTTGAAACAAAGTTAACAAGAAATCTTTTCTTTTGTATTGAATTTTCCTTTCCCTTTCTCTTTTGTATTTTGTCTTAGTTTTGTTAGGTATTTCTTTATCCATTAATTCTTCACCCGAAAAGGGCAAGATCCACAACTACATGTCACAACCGTACCCAATGCTTATTTTGGAAACAAATCATCGTTATGACTGACAATGAGCACAGCAAAATAGCAAAAAAGTGATCTATCTGTATACAAGTAACAGTTATTAAAATAAATAAAGTAAAATAAATCCAACAAGTAAACTTTTTTGGCTCTTTAAAAGCAATGCAGTCTACAGATCATGTTACATAGCTCGCAGATTGAATTAAATGATGGGAACATGTTTAAATAAACGTACTACATCATTCTGTCTTTGGACCCTATGTCAAAATCAGTATAGTTTAGCTGCTATGGCGACTGTCAGTGTCAGTAACCAGTTTTCCACAATAAAGAATAATAAAAATATTTGTGAAAATACTTTAAATATAGCTTTAATCAAATTATGTCTATAAACTATTTGGATTTAAGAAGTTTTTTTAAAAAATGGATGTTTAGGTGTTGGAACCTTTTATGCTCAATAAACATTTCTTTCAATTTTTTTTGACTTGCAACATTTTGTACTAAACATGCGTATTTTTAAATGTTTTTTTTTTTAATTTTATTGGACTCCGCTTTACAGCATTTACTTTAGCCCACCTACTTTATTTATATTATTTTTCATCATATTCTATACAATTCTTATATATATATTTCTTATACATTCATCATATATATACTATCTCTTCTTATATCCTAATCTTCCATTCAATTTTCTTTTTTCAATTCCATTCAATTTCATTCTTCTTCTTGTTTCTTAATATGTTCCTCTCATCTTCTAAATTAAACTTCCTTTTACCTTCTTACTTCTAATGCAATTTTTTCTTGTATTCTACAAATTAACAATTCTTAATCTACTTTAATATTTTATATTTTTAATTCTGGTATTGATGGAGATTTGAACCGAATTCCTCCAGCGTGAGTCGAGAACGCTACTGAGTGAGCTATTCCCGCCACTAAGCCAAGTTTAATTATATGTTAAAAATTTATTGAACAATTGTTATTCTAATATAATTGATGAAACTTCACTAAATTTCAGTTCTTCATCGTAATGACAAAACGAAAAAAACTTGAACTTACAAAATATCTAAAATATATTTATGTATGTACATATATATATATATATATATATATATATATATATATATATATATAGCACATAATGCGATAGACTGTGTGCTGCATCATATCTCGTTTTAATTAAACCGCAACTGTCACGTTAAATATATACTACTTTGAACTAACATTATTGCGAATTTCTTTATTAAATTCTGAATATATGCGGTAGTTTCATTTAGTTTCGTGGAATTTCAGTATTAAATATGTTTGCTCCAATATATAAACACAACATTATATCATTTTCGTTTCAAGTTTAAAATTAAAAAAATCATTTAAATTCAATCGCACGAAAAATATAACTGAAAAATTATAAAAACGTAATAATTAATGCAATATAAAATATAAAGTAGTAAGAACTTGAAAAAATAAAAATAAAATGTAGATAATAGATCAAATAGAAAAAATTAAAAATAAAATTATATAAAATGGGAAGAACTCGAATAAGCCTGGAGAAGTATAGAGAAGTTAGCATATATATAAAAGTTTTAGTTAGCTGATTATTAAAATATAGTACATTATGTACTATATATACATACTATGGTGGGAATCAAACTAAAATTTTATATCATTCACCATATGTACGTCCAATAAATAATTTGTACAAATATACAAAATAACTAATGGTGTATGGTATCGTGCCTTAAAGCAAATTGCTGGAACTTCCCGTACCGTAACGAAATGTTAGAGGAATATTAAACTTTTTTAAATAGATTATTATAAGTATTGTAACATTGTCTAATATTTATAAGAATTATATAAACTGAATTGCAAAGTTAAAATCATTTGTTTAAAGTATATTAGAACTTTAGTCAGAATTAAAATTAAAATCTGAATTATTTCCGATTTTTTTTAAAACATAAAGATATGCAAAAAATTTTATTTTCGATTTTCGGCCCATTACTATAACTAAATGTGCTCTGGATCGCAAATTCATCTATCTCTTTTAGTTTTACTACATTTTTTATTCTCTTATTAAGTAGTAAGATGAAAATGCGCATGCTTATCTGAAAATGAAAGTAGAGAATCATTTATGTTTGAAATAGCACAATGTGCAACATAAAAACAACCGATTATTCCATTGAATTTCAGTGCGAAATTTCTATCGTATCGCCAATATTAAGCGTGATTTATATCGCAGCGAAAAAATAAACTCATGACAATGGCACAAGTAAAAAGAATATAAGTTTTGACTCGAAATGTGATTTATGCCTCGTGTGGGTGTACGAATATATTGCATTTGCATTTTAGATTTCGACCGGCGTGCGCTTGGACACTACGTGAAAGAGTTATGTGATTCTCTCATTATTTTTCACAGCAATCGCTTGCATTAGTCATCTCTCTCACAATAACTCATACACGAATCACTGCATTGTTTAGGAATTCGTTTCGATTCGTATTATGTATCTTTAAATCTCATCGTAAGGGCTGGCCCTTAATTGCAACCCACAATTCGATCCTATAGTTTTGAAATCGAAGATGCAACTCGTCCTGGAAGGCTGGTTGAAGTAAAGCTAGTGGTGCAATGCATCGTGCCTTAAAACGAATTGCTGGAACTCTCTGGATTAAAAGTGATTTTTTTTAAAAAAACTTTTAAAAAATTAGATTTTTGAGAATATTTAAATTTTTAGAAACATTTGACTTTTTTGAAAAATTGGATGTTTTTTTATTAACTTGAAATATTGTGACTTTTTTCCAAAGTGATCGCGCTGCGTTAGCTGCGTGGAGATGAAAGATCGAAGCGCGTAAGTGCCGCATCGCAGTTAAACGGATAAACAATGATACGGAACCCATAGAAATGTGAAGAAAATTTGTTCTTATTCTTAAAATATTTATGAAATATCAGATACATTGATTTTTTGACAGTCAAATGACGTTTTTTTACCTTTTTCATTGGATCCTCTAAGCCGCTAGACCTGCTTTCCGAAAAAAATTGTCAGTTATTAACTTCCCGAAGGAGAAGTTTGTTTTCATCAAAAAATCCGCTTCGCTAATTTTATGTTTTTTCGGCGTTTCAAGCCATTCTGAATCGTGTGTATGTGTATGTGTGTGTGTGTATGTGACAGATTTTTTACTGTAAATCGACGATTTCTCGAAAACGGCTAGACCGATTTCAAAAATTTAAATTAACTGTTGAAATAAAAATTTAAGCCGATTTTTATGAAACTTTTTTTAGCCATATATATCATGGTCTTATAGAACTTACTGAAATATTATAGCCCTACGAAAAGTAGTTTAATTTAAGAATTTATCAAAGTTTGAGGAAATGAGTAGTATTTTTGACGTTAGCTAAAATTAAAATTGGATGATTTACTTGGTATAACGATAGATTACTTGGTCTTAGTGAACATAAAACGATTAACGTTCTACGGAAACTGATTCAAATTTAAAAATTGTATATTTTTGAAAATTTGCATTTAGAAAATACTCCGAGTTAACGTGTTCGTTCGTTTGCAATGATATGTAAAAAATCCACTCGGAATACTTTTAATCACTCATAAATTAATTTATTTTTTATTGATTAAGTCGATTTTACACATATCGGGAAGTTCATGTAACTTGCCTCAAGGCAAAAAACCAATACCAACTAGTTTTGTTATTACAAATAAAATGTTTTTTGATTCATTCAAATCTGACGCTCCGTTATCTTAAAATCTGAATTACCATTTTTGCAACTTTTAGATCCGTATCTTTGCAACGGCTGGACTAAAAAAAATAATCAGCACGTTTTTTCGTCAATACGCATGGAGTGTTTTTTGAATTATTTAGATCGATTGTTCCATGTTCACGAAATTGCCGACGTTTAAGATCCTATTGAAAAATTCCTGTTACTAGTAACCCCTGTCACAGATAGCACCTAGGTCTCTTGAGAAAAACTTTTAAAATTAAATTAGTTTTTTTGGCGAAAAATTTAACTATTCGTTTATAGCGTTAACAATAAAATAATAATTGTAATTTCTATGGACATCCCTGACATAAAACTACAATACACCTTGTATTGTACTTTCTCACAAGTAAATCACGAGTGTTCGTCCGAGCAGCAATAATTAAAAGTCGAAACGCGACGCGTACGTCCGCGGGTCTGCGGCTTCCCGGAGGCGATCCGGCTTGGGGCCCTTTCGACCTGCGCGCACGTCACATGTGTCTGTAAATAAATGGCTTTTTGTATCTCTGGGGCCGGACGATCGGACGAACCGATGAATTCTGACGGGGTCATTGATACTGCGGGGAGTCGATGAGGTATCGTCGAAATGTATACTTAAGCGCCGAGGTGAAAAATCAACAAGCGCTTGTTGCATCTGAGGCTGGGGACACACCGAGAATAATAATTCAGGCACATATGATTCTATAAGATTATATTCTGTAATAACTAATTGTAAGCTTCAACTTGTGGTGCATTATTTACCGAAAACGACGACGAAAATTGTATCCAAACACTCACACACACGCACATACATACATACATACAATTTTTTTTTCTAAGATAAGAGAAAATAAAAATCTTATTTTTGTTTTTTTGCGATTACTATAACTTGTCTTACGGGAAGTTAATTATAATAAAGATT
>NW_020538040.1:58309920-58346460 GCF_003426905.1 Ctenocephalides felis | reverse complement strand
GGTAACATCATATTATTCGATTATATGGCAAAAGTTGCATTGTTATACTAATTTGTTTATTTTTTTAAATGTCACATATAATTCAGTGTAATACTTATCATTTAAACGTTGAACTCACTTTATTTCACATCAATCTGTCAATTTGGGCTCGCCCGTAGGTAAGCGGTTAAGAGCGACGGGACTTGTTTCAGACGTTCCGGGTTCGATACCCACTTTGAGCAGCCTGTTGTCAGGCAGCAGTGACAACAATTTTCACTTGCAAATATAGATAGAAATATGTTTTCAAGTGAAAATAGCCCTTGCCCGGCATTGCTGCACCAATAAAAAGTCAGCTCTATTAGATTAATTCTAATAACAAAAATCATCAAATGTGGCTGGATTAACCATTGGGTTACCAACTAAAAATACAAAGTAAGGAAAAGTTTCAGCCCAACAGCTTATAGGACGTAAGGTTCTGATTGCTGTTAAATATATAATAAAAAAAATTAAAAAAAATCTGTCAATTTGAACGTTACTTGAACATTGCTTCGTGTAGTATTTTAAGTTTTTTTTGTTATACATTTGCTGATATTTATATTTGCTATTATATATACTTGCTGTTATGATTTTTTATTGTTTTAAACAGCAATTAAAACTCACGAGTTCTATAAGCTGTTGGACTAATTTGACTTGATACTTTGCCAGTTTTGGCAGATGACAACCCAACAGTTGTATCATCTCTGTGTGATAGATTTCAGATTTTGTAATAGAACAAATATTTTGTATCACATGAGTTATTTTTACTTGTGAACATACTTCTATCTATATTTCCAAGTGAAAACTGATGTCACTACTGCTTGACGTCAGGCTTCTCGAAGCGGAAACAAAACCGTACTCGACTTACCCACGAGTGACCCTGATGTTATAAATATAATTTAACGTTTTTTGTCCTAGAGAAACACCAACTGCAGAATACACTATTACGCATATTCTTTAACCGAATTTGAAAATGGTTTGGCATTTATTGTGCATTAATTATTTTTTAATACCAATTTGTAATATCACAATTTGTCTTAATTTTATATATTTGTTCTTATGTTTTTTAAATAACAACTATCCATCTATACCTATATCTATTTTTACCAGTATCGGATTGCAAAGTGTCAGCATGGGGACCGTGGTCGCCCTGCGATGCGGCTTGCGGACCTGGCACCATGACACGCGAAAGAACTGTGGAGCGGGCTCCACAGCACGGCGGCAGACACTGCCCTTCGTTGCTGCAAAAGCGAGGATGCCAGGGAACTGACTGCGCCCAGCACGATCGAAGTGCAATAAGAGGTGAGTGATCGTAGAAAATTTAAAACTATCAGTTATATGTGATTGTACAAATATATGCTACAACTTGTTAATCCACACTATATTAATCTAACTTTAAAAAACTCCATTATTCTTTGAAATGAGGCCAAAGTTGTGATTTTGGTTTACCAAAATATGAGACATCATTCAACGTGAATTTAGTAAAAGTATATTCGTATAAAATATATAGAAAAGGATATTAATTTTATCACCATGTGGTATATAATAGGCATCTAATAGGCAGAATTTTCCACTCTTTCCATCCTGAACATCATTTTCTGAACTTTTTCCAATTACTAAAATAATCAAAATAACCTTTATATGTAAGTGTTCCCTGAGTTTGTTTTATGCAATATATGTTCATTAATTAAATGTGCCTAATTCTGTTTAAAATTGACTCTCCCACGGGAAGCAAGTCGAAGTTTCTGAGCATAAAAAATATAATAATAATAATAATTGGAGAAATGTAATAATAGCTTATATGTTATTGTTTCCTAAGTTTGTTTTATGCAATATGTGATCATTAAATAATGTGCCTGATTCTGATTAAAATTGACTCTCCCCCGGTATGCAATTCGAAGTTTCTGAGCTTAGAAAATATAATAATAATAATAATTGGAGAAATATGATAATAGCATTTTGTGCTGCTGAGCAGTTTTTGATGCTCTTACTTTTATGATGATTTGGTATAAAAGTTATGTTGGGTATATTTGCTTATAATTATTTTGTGAAAGGGTGTATTTTGATCTAGAATGAAAAAAAAATGTTTTTTTTTTATTTTAGTTTAACTATTCAAGAAGATGTGTAATAGAAGACTTTTCAAAATGTATACTATTTTCGATGATATAGTTGTTTGATCACGATAATCCACATTTTGCTTACTCCGAGTAACTTTGAACGCGGTTTTCTCAAAACTGTCTTTTAGTATGCGACCACGATTTCTCAACTTCTACTGGACCGATTTACTTGAAATTTTTCCAGAGACTTATTTATTAAGGTGACCATATTTTATTGAATGAAATCCTGGCTGAATTAGAATCTGTGTGAGACCGGGGGGAGGGGGTAAAGTCTTGGTGAGCTAAAAACTAATATGCACATTTATTCGGTTCAAATTTTCTAGTTGAAATATATTTAAAAAAATATTGGCAATCAAAACATTTTTAAAAATCCGGAACAATTCGGGACAAAACACCTAAAACCGGGGCAAATATTGCTTTTAGAAAAAGCCGGGACGCAAGGCGGAAAATCGGACTATGGTCACTTTATATTTATAGACTTCTCTTTAATATCAACAACGGTCATCCTCAAATTCCGGTAACTATTTTTGAAAAATCTGAGAATTTAAAAGAAAAGTTCTATTTTTTTAGACAGTCGCTACTCGCTACTATGTGGAAAAATATTTAACTGGTCCATAATTCATTCAATTGCAATAATATACTAGATTGATAATGCATATAGTTTTTTCTTTAGATTATTTCGAGGGCTGAAATCATGGATATGATAATGAGCCAATTTTTTGAGACCCTCCACCTCATCAATTCCAGAATTAAAACTTTGATTATTTAAAATTTTTATTATTATCACATTCTCAAAACATTAATTAATAACTTATAATAAAATGTATGTACAACATTGTTTGTCTTTTTTACGATCTTTCAAAAATTGCATAAAAGTCATGCTTCTACACCAGAACACCCCCTTAAATATTTAAAAACAAATTGCAACTTTTTTTGAATCATATTAACACTAAACTATAAGTAAATGTTTATGAAGTTAATTTTATTAGTTGAAATCAATTAATAAAACAATGCTACGGTTTATAATACAATGATTGCAAAATTTGCATATAAATTTTTATGGGTAATTGCTTAAATTTATTAAATTCACCAACACTTCACAACGTATATCCACTACTATTCATCTTATCAAAATTATAACAAGACTGTTTCAATTATCGTACAAAAAACTTCCAGATCGTTGATCGAATTGCTCAAGTTGTAATTGGTATTGATTACAAGTGCAGAGCGTTTGTCATCACTTAATCACTTAGCAATGCAAAACAACTTCGTCGAGTTGAGTCGACACTAAGTACTCTATATACAGTTTATACAATTATTTCCAAACCGCAGTACGTAAGTTCTACCGCATTTTCCATGTCTAATGAAGCGGAGCGACATCAAGTCGTCCTGCGAGAGACATCCGGGCTCACGAAAACGCAAAGCGCAAAACTTAATCTTTCGTATAAAGTAACCGCGGCACGTAATCACGTCAGGTATTCAGAGGCAAAATTTTATTAACGGAATTGGAACGGTTCAGCGTGCGTAGATGTAGGATATAGAAAAGCGTGTCTATTATATACATTTGTTTTGCTGATACATGTATTGTATTGCTAATTAAATGTATTGTTATCGATATATGTAAATAATCAATTATTAGCGAAACGACACAAAGGTATAAGTTACAAAAATGCTACGATATAAGAAAATTACCATGATGTAGAAAAACAGTGACAAGAATGTATTTCATCATTCTTCATTAAGCGTTGTTATTTTACAGACAATATTTTAGGCGTACGGTTAATTTACCACTTAGCTGGGAGAAAAGTAAATTATATGATAATTTGAAAATTACGTGGTATTACTGAAAAACTGTCCTTAAATACGATGGATTAGACATAGGATAAAATCATACAAGAAAAGGGCGAGTGTAAGGATCGGCCGCATAAAATGACTTTTATTCTCAGAAACGACTTTCATTGTCCGAAATATGTAACACAACACAACATAATCATAACAAAACAAAATTTTTGAAACAAAGTTAACAAGAAATCTTTTCTTTTGTATTGAATTTTCCTTTCCCTTTCTCTTTTGTATTTTGTCTTAGTTTTGTTAGGTATTTCTTTATCCATTAATTCTTCACCCGAAAAGGGCAAGATCCACAACTACATGTCACAACCGTACCCAATGCTTATTTTGGAAACAAATCATCGTTATGACTGACAATGAGCACAGCAAAATAGCAAAAAAGTGATCTATCTGTATACAAGTAACAGTTATTAAAATAAATAAAGTAAAATAAATCCAACAAGTAAACTTTTTGGCTCTTTAAAAGCAATGCAGTCTACAGATCATGTTACATAGCTCGCAGATTGAATTAAATGATGGGAACATGTTTAAATAAACGTACTACATCATTCTGTCTTTGGACCCTATGTCAAAATCAGTATAGTTTAGCTGCTATGGCGACTGTCAGTGTCAGTAACCAGTTTTCCACAATAAAGAATAATAAAAATATTTGTGAAAATACTTTAAATATAGCTTTAATCAAATTATGTCTATAAACTATTTGGATTTAAGAAGTTTTTTTAAAAAATGGATGTTTAGGTGTTGGAACCTTTTATGCTCAATAAACATTTCTTTCAATTTTTTTGACTTGCAACATTTTGTACTAAACATGCGTATTTTTAAATGTTTTTTTTTTTAATTTTATTGGACTCCGCTTTACAGCATTTACTTTAGCCCACCTACTTTATTTATATTATTTTTCATCATATTCTATACAATTCTTATATATATATTTCTTATACATTCATCATATATATACTATCTCTTCTTATATCCTAATCTTCCATTCAATTTTCTTTTTTCAATTCCATTCAATTTCATTCTTCTTCTTGTTTCTTAATATGTTCCTCTCATCTTCTAAATTAAACTTCCTTTTACCTTCTTACTTCTAATGCAATTTTTTCTTGTATTCTACAAATTAACAATTCTTAATCTACTTTAATATTTTATATTTTTAATTCTGGTATTGATGGAGATTTGAACCGAATTCCTCCAGCGTGAGTCGAGAACGCTACTGAGTGAGCTATTCCCGCCACTAAGCCAAGTTTAATTATATGTTAAAAATTTATTGAACAATTGTTATTCTAATATAATTGATGAAACTTCACTAAATTTCAGTTCTTCATCGTAATGACAAAACGAAAAAAACTTGAACTTACAAAATATCTAAAATATATTTATGTATGTACATATATATATATATATATATATATATATATATATATATATATATATATATAAGCACATAATGCGATAGACTGTGTGCTGCATCATATCTCGTTTTAATTAAACCGCAACTGTCACGTTAAATATATACTACTTTGAACTAACATTATTGCGAATTTCTTTATTAAATTCTGAATATATGCGGTAGTTTCATTTAGTTTCGTGGAATTTCAGTATTAAATATGTTTGCTCCAATATATAAACACAACATTATATCATTTTCGTTTCAAGTTTAAAAAAATCATTTAAATTCAATCGCACGAAAAATATAACTGAAAAATTATAAAAACGTAATAATTAATGCAATATAGGTAAAATATAAAGTAGTAAGAACTTGAAAAAATAAAAATAAAATGTAGATAATAGATCAAATAGAAAAAATTAAAAATAAAATTATATAAAATGGGAAGAACTCGAATAAGCCTGGAGAAGTATAGAGAAGTTAGCATATATATAAAAGTTTTAGTTAGCTGATTATTAAAATATAGTACATTATGTACTATATATACATACTATGGTGGGAATCAAACTAAAATTTTATATCATTCACCATATGTACGTCCAATAAATAATTTGTACAAATATACAAAATAACTAATGGTGTATGGTATCGTGCCTTAAAGCAAATTGCTGGAACTTCCCGTACCGTAACGAAATGTTAGAGGAATATTAAACTTTTTTAAATAGATTATTATAAGTATTGTAACATTGTCTAATATTTATAAGAATTATATAAACTGAATTGCAAAGTTAAAATCATTTGTTTAAAGTATATTAGAACTTTAGTCAGAATTAAAATTAAAATCTGAATTATTTCCGATTTTTTTTAAAACATAAAGATATGCAAAAAATTTTATTTTCGATTTTCGGCCCATTACTATAACTAAATGTGCTCTGGATCGCAAATTCATCTATCTCTTTTAGTTTTACTACATTTTTTATTCTCTTATTAAGTAGTAAGATGAAAATGCGCATGCTTATCTGAAAATGAAAGTAGAGAATCATTTATGTTTGAAATAGCACAATGTGCAACATAAAAACAACCGATTATTCCATTGAATTTCAGTGCGAAATTTCTATCGTATCGCCAATATTAAGCGTGATTTATATCGCAGCGAAAAAATAAACTCATGACAATGGCACAAGTAAAAAGAATATAAGTTTTGACTCGAAATGTGATTTATGCCTCGTGTGGGTGTACGAATATATTGCATTTGCATTTTAGATTTCGACCGGCGTGCGCTTGGACACTACGTGAAAGAGTTATGTGATTCTCTCATTATTTTTCACAGCAATCGCTTGCATTAGTCATCTCTCTCACAATAACTCATACACGAATCACTGCATTGTTTAGGAATTCGTTTCGATTCGTATTATGTATCTTTAAATCTCATCGTAAGGGCTGGCCCTTAATTGCAACCCACAATTCGATCCTATAGTTTTGAAATCGAAGATGCAACTCGTCCTGGAAGGCTGGTTGAAGTAAAGCTAGTGGTGCAATGCATCGTGCCTTAAAACGAATTGCTGGAACTCTCTGGATTAAAAGTGATTTTTTTTAAAAAAACTTTTAAAAAATTAGATTTTTGAGAATATTTAAATTTTTAGAAACATTTGACTTTTTTGAAAAATTGGATGTTTTTTTATTAACTTGAAATATTGTGACTTTTTTCCAAAGTGATCGCGCTGCGTTAGCTGCGTGGAGATGAAAGATCGAAGCGCGTAAGTGCCGCATCGCAGTTAAACGGATAAACAATGATACGGAACCCATAGAAATGTGAAGAAAATTTGTTCTTATTCTTAAAATATTTATGAAATATCAGATACATTGATTTTTTGACAGTCAAATGACGTTTTTTTACCTTTTTCATTGGATCCTCTAAGCCGCTAGACCTGCTTTCCGAAAAAAATTGTCAGTTATTAACTTCCCGAAGGAGAAGTTTGTTTTCATCAAAAAATCCGCTTCGCTAATTTTATGTTTTTTCGGCGTTTCAAGCCATTCTGAATCGTGTGTATGTGTATGTGTGTGTGTGTATGTGACAGATTTTTTACTGTAAATCGACGATTTCTCGAAAACGGCTAGACCGATTTCAAAAATTTAAATTAACTGTTGAAATAAAAATTTAAGCCGATTTTTATGAAACTTTTTTTAGCCATATATATCATGGTCTTATAGAACTTACTGAAATATTATAGCCCTACGAAAAGTAGTTTAATTTTAAGAATTTATCAAAGTTTGAGGAAATGAGTAGTATTTTTGACGTTAGCTAAAATTAAAATTGGATGATTTACTTGGTATAACGATAGATTACTTGGTCTTAGTGAACATAAAACGATTAACGTTCTACGGAAACTGATTCAAATTTAAAAATTGTATATTTTTGAAAATTTGCATTTAGAAAATACTCCGAGTTAACGTGTTCGTTCGTTTGCAATGATATGTAAAAAATCCACTCGGAATACTTTTAATCACTCATAAATTAATTTATTTTTTATTGATTAAGTCGATTTTACACATATCGGGAAGTTCATGTAACTTGCCTCAAGGCAAAAAACCAATACCAACTAGTTTTGTTATTACAAATAAAATGTTTTTTGATTCATTCAAATCTGACGCTCCGTTATCTTAAAATCTGAATTACCATTTTTGCAACTTTTAGATCCGTATCTTTGCAACGGCTGGACTAAAAAAAATAATCAGCACGTTTTTTCGTCAATACGCATGGAGTGTTTTTTGAATTATTTAGATCGATTGTTCCATGTTCACGAAATTGCCGACGTTTAAGATCCTATTGAAAAATTCCTGTTACTAGTAACCCCTGTCACAGATAGCACCTAGGTCTCTTGAGAAAAACTTTTAAAATTAAATTAGTTTTTTTGGCGAAAAATTTAACTATTCGTTTATAGCGTTAACAATAAAATAATAATTGTAATTTCTATGGACATCCCTGACATAAAACTACAATACACCTTGTATTGTACTTTCTCACAAGTAAATCACGAGTGTTCGTCCGAGCAGCAATAATTAAAAGTCGAAACGCGACGCGTACGTCCGCGGGTCTGCGGCTTCCCGGAGGCGATCCGGCTTGGGGCCCTTTCGACCTGCGCGCACGTCACATGTGTCTGTAAATAAATGGCTTTTTGTATCTCTGGGGGCCGGACGATCGGACGAACCGATGAATTCTGACGGGGTCATTGATACTGCGGGGAGTCGATGAGGTATCGTCGAAATGTATACTTAAGCGCCGAGGTGAAAAATCAACAAGCGCTTGTTGCATCTGAGGCTGGGGACACACCGAGAATAATAATTCAGGCACATATGATTCTATAAGATTATATTCTGTAATAACTAATTGTAAGCTTCAACTTGTGGTGCATTATTTACCGAAAACGACGACGAAAAATTGTATCCAAACACTCACACACACGCACATACATACATACATACAATTTTTTTTTCTAAGATAAGAGAAAATAAAAATCTTATTTTTGTTTTTTTGCGATTACTATAACTTGTCTTACGGGAAGTTAATTATAATAAAGATTTTCAATGAAAACATCAAGAAATTATAATGTTTTCTTTATACAGAAGTTGGTGTTGATATACAAAAAAGGTTTTTGGTTGAATAGATACTACTAATAGATATTAACACCAGCCTGTGTGAACGTACTTGATAATATATTTGTGATATGTTAATTATTTTGTATTAGGTAAAATACGGACAAACGGTGTATATGAACTAAATTATATAGTGGTCTCATTTAAAAATTGGCTAGTTTTATTAATGTGTCCGCGACTGTATAACATGAAAAAGCCATAATAAGAATCCTGTCAGATGTTGAGCGTCATTGTCAAAGTCTTGTCGCAGTAATCAGTTCAAACGTATTTCGCAAACGTAATATTTTTATTATTTAAAAGGTTTATTTTGAGGGTGTTTGTTTGTACTTCCTCTACATGCTATTTTAACAATTAGTAATTATTTTGTGAAATAAATCTAGTACTCTAAAAATTAATTAATTAATTGCAGATTGTACCACTTTAGGTCTATACATTATTTTATAAGCATAAAATTTTATATGCTGTTTATTAACAATAAGCAAAAAAGTGTAAAGCTTTACATTCACATTTTATCCAAAAATCCTGAACTTTTTTTAAAAACTAAAAATTTGTTCGTACGATATTAGTTGGGGAAAATATCGTGCTGATTAGTTTTTGGTAAAGATTATCCGAGCTGTTAATTTGTAATCAATTTGTTTTGCTGGGTGTAAAGAAATTATTAGTTTTTCGAGAATGCAGCAATTTTAGGAGGTACTGAAAGTTCTGAAAATTTGTATTTGATAGTCAAAAATAATCATAAGCTTTTATATTTCATCTATAAACTAACAATAAGAATGATCAACGAATCAGTATTAATAATAGTTTTTGAAAACAATTATTATTAACTATTGATCATTTTTTCTTGATTAATGATTAATTAACTTCCCGTAGGGCAAGTAATAGTAATCGCAAAAAAATCCGATGAAACTTTTTATATATCTTTACGTTGCAAAGGTTTCTGAACATTTTGGCTACCTTAGAAAAAAATGATGTGTGTGTGCGGATACAAATTTTCGTCGATGATTTCGGGAACACGGATCAACCGATTTGAATAATTCAAAAAACATTCAATTCGTATTGATAAAGAGACGTGCTAATTAGTTTTTGGTGAGGGTCTAGTCGTTCGGAAGATACGGGACAAAAGTACCAAACTCAGTTTTTAGAGAAAGGGGCGTCCGATCTTAATCATTCAAAAAACATTTTATTTGTATTGACAAGATGAAAAACTGAATAAATTTTTGGGAAGGCAGGTCCAGCGGTTACGGACTCTCAATAAAACTAAGTTAAAAAAATGTCATTTGGCGGTCAAACATGTTTATTGGACTTATGCACATCAAATTATCAGATATTTTATAGAAATTTTTCATAATGTGTACACATTTTGTGTAATTTTTTTGTGTTTCGTACCTGGATTTTAAATTACGGGAAGTTCCAGCAATTTGCCTTAAGGCACGATGCCATGCACTCCACTAGTTTCATTCCTCGAATTGTTAATTTCGGTACGGGTGTTCTAGTAATTAGCCTAGCGAAATGCTATGCACCACTAGTTATATTTAAATTACCCCAGAACATTTGGTATTTAGTATTGTAACCACTACTGAAAATGTGTATTTTGATACAGAGATATTGACAAATACATTTTCACACGTCCTATGACGTGGAAACCTCGATACTTCCATAGAATGAATTCGACTGGATTTTTTGTTCTTTTAAGTGCGCGGATTAACCCTTTATCTAAGAAAAGGGTCTTTTATTTCGACTTTTCGTGCTCGTCAATGAGAACCCCGACCCCGCCCCTGACGTTCCGATACTGCTGATAGGGCTTATCTATTCACGCTTTTATCCTTACATTAGTGTAAGACGCAACTCAGACGCCACTCATGTGTCCCGGTTCTACATGTGATCGACAGATTTAGAATTTGCCACGCATCGTTGACAACACCGTATCGAATGTATTGTTTATCGAATTCTTCAAGATATTGCTTTAAGAGTAGTATTATATATCAAATTTAAATAAAATATACAAGTGGAAATATTTGTAAAAGTATAGATATAGTAATTATTATATCGTTAGTATTGCATTTTTATAAAGATTAAGAATATTGTATGTGCTTTACGTTTTCCTGAAATTTATTAAAACTCTCCTTCGGTAACTCTGGTTGTTGGGTTATAATTTAACCCTTGTAGCTGTGGACTGTATTAAACACTGATTTGTTTTGTATTTGTATGTATTTGTTGCAGTTCTAATTACACTATTGATTTGTCTATAAGTTCTAATTGAAGAAGATTTATTTATTTATTATATATTACACATGTTGTTTCGCGGACTTTTCTTTTAGAAGTGGACAATTAGTCAATTACAATTATATATACAATTAAATATAATTAGTTACCAGGGGTAGCAACCATCCCGTATAAAAGCTCAATGCCATAAAGATTGTCGCTTCATGGCCAATATAATAAGATGAAAATACGCCCGAACAAACATATTGCTAGAAAAACCAATAAGCGTAGCTTATTCATATATAAACTAGTGGTGAATGGCATTGTGATTTAAGGCAAATGCCTGGAAAGCTTTAAATTTATTTGAAGTCTTTCAAAGAATTAGATTTTCAAAAAATTTTTTTTTACTTTTTTCGTCTAACGCATAAACATTGGTACGGAACTCCTATAAATGTAAACAAAATTTGTACTTAGCAATCTCTATGAAATATATAATAATTTGCATATCTAATGATCATTTCTGAAAGCCAAAATCTTTTTCGAATCATTCAAATCGGGCACTCTGTTCTCTTCATTTTTGGTACCATTTATCTCGTATTTCCGAAATGGCTGGACCTGCCGTTGCCAAAAATTAATTAGCACGTCTCCATATCAATATGAATCAATTGAATTGTTTGAATTTGACGAAAAGTTTATCCTCTCACACATACACGTATACATCAATTTTTTCTATGGTATGCCAAAATGTTCAGAAGCCTTCGAAACGTAAAGATATATAAAATAAAAAAAATACCTACTATTACCCTACGGGAAGTTAATAACCTAATTTTAAAAGGCAGCAGCGATCAACATTAATATTAACATTTAGATATAGTCAAAAGTTTTCACTTTTTGGACTGCATTTAATTTTATATGTACACATTATGATCTTTAAATTTGTTTTATTAACAAAAACAAATACAAAATGGTTTGTGCATTATTATATACTATCCACTATGATGTAATTATAATCATGCATTATTAGATACTATCCACTATGATCATGCCATGATGTAATTAAAATCAAAAATGCAATGATGTAATTACGAAAAGTAATAAAAGTTGTAAAGCTTTATCTATGTTTTCTGCTCATTTTTTTAACGATGCGATTTTTGTATAAAGTATAATCTATAACTTACAAATATATTTACAAATTTTATGATACTGACGTTATAATCGTGCATTGGAAGACAAAAGCTTCCTATTCATAAGAAAAATTTTAAACATCAATATATGTCAAAATAAATTTTATACAAAATTTCGTTTATTAAATAGTTTAAATTTTAATATTTTTAAAATACCTCTTTTCTATCACAATCTTAAATATTTTTCCTACATTTAAATTGTTAAATGCTACATAAATATTTGTGTGTGAGTTTGAAAATTTAATTATCACACACATTTATTGAAAGAAAAATATTGCTGCAAAAACGTAGTTAATCTGGATCTCACAAAAATTTACAAATATGGCCAAAAATTTCATCAAATCTGTTTTCTCATGCTTCTGTTTCAGGTCCATTCAATTTCGATCATCATTTAATCAATTCGATTTCGCTATATGTTATTAAGAACATTAGATAGAAATATGTTAACAGGAGATTGGCATGTCGAGTTCAATATATATATATATATGATTGCAATTTTGAACATATCCGTTTAAATTCCAATCGTCAATTGCTAAATTACAAATCCAATTCGACTAATTTATGCATATATGTTGCATATGTACATATTTGAAACCAATCAAAGTTCTCAAATTGTTCCAATGTTATCAGAGAATGAAATTTTATGAAATTAGACATTATATTCAAATAGGGTGAAATGGCTTACAAATAGCAGATACGCTTTAAAAAATACGAGATTCAATGTAAAACGATTAAGAATTAAAAAATTAAATAGATGTATTATCAATGTGACTTTATTTGAAAATTATAATTAAGAATTTTAAAAAGTATTTAAATTTGACCAGGGCTAGTGGTGATCGTAATTCATACAACTTTTTTTACTTAAAAATATTATTTTTTATTTTAAATGATGTTAACAAAAAATATCTATACAATCTTATAATAAAATGCTATGCAATTTTACAATACAACCTGAATAGCTTGCGGTTTTTTGTTTTATATAGCTAAATTAGTCAAATAAAAGTTTGATTTGTAAGGTAATAAATATTATAATCCGTAATAAACTCTTCTCGATTTATTATAAATCTAGCAATAAGAAATAAGAAATTTTGAATGTTACATAAACAGGACAGATTTCTTAATTATCTCAGTATAGAACGAAAAAATATTGTTCAAATTTCCAGACATATTGCATTATAGTGCAGACAGAATATTTTTTGTTGATTTCATTGTTACGATATACCTATAAATTTTTGCACAATACAAAAATAGGTCTATACAAATATGTTCTAATAATATATTACATACTATGTAAAGCCTCATTAACGAGCCGGATTCAAGTCGCTGTTTTCATTCAAATATTAATTTTGTGTTTTTAATAGTAAATATCAAGTTTTTAAAATTAATAGCAGATGTTCGAGAAAAACCAATTTTGTACTATGTTTCAACTTTGAACTTTTATCGAATAATAATGTATCGAATTTTATCGAATAATATAATTAAATGGCTGTAATAATAAATGATCGTATGATACAAAAACGAAAGATAAAATCAGCAATAAAAGAGTTTGTGTTAAATGTTTATATACGCTTTCAACAATGGTTAATTAAACTCTTTGTATTTATTAGGCATTTGCAATACCTGTTGAACTTTAATTAAATAATGAATAATGGCAAATATTTTGAAATCAACTCTCATATATTATTTGTTTCCATCCTCTTGATATAACACCACAGGCCATCAAGTTGAAAAAGAGTTGGATCTGAATTCAAAAATTAATTAAATGAATAAAAATTAAGTGTACTCAAAATATGATGTACATACATTAAATATGCATTTTACACACAAAATATGACGTACGTACTATAAAATCGACGAAGTTCTTCTAAATGCAGATAATCTAGTGCGCAAGATGTGGTTTAAAAATACTTCAGAGATCTTTGAAACAGAAATTTTTATCAGTTACCATATTTAAACAAAATTTAGATGTTATATATTAATTGAATGTAGTGAATAACTGACTAATATTTAGAGCTATGTTTATTAAACTGAATCTTTTACATGACTAAGATTATTCTTTATTAAAGACGTTTATTATTTATCCATGTTTCAGAATCTTATTTAAACCAATTATTAACGAGATTTCATTTCATTTATACAAATGGCACTGTATATAGGTGCTACTGCCTCATGATTCAACCACAAAGATTATTCATGTCATAATTATGAAAATAAAACAGTCCAGGTTTTAGGAAAAATATGAGTAATCCGTGGTTTCTTCTTGGTTTTTTTCACCACAAAAATAAGTAGAAGTTTATAAATGTAGATAGATGATCACTTTCTGTTCAATAATTAGTCGTATAAAATTAGTATTTCAACATGTACTAATTTAACAATTAGCATTAAAATCTTAAAACATAAACTTAAAAATCAAATCCTAAATGTTTTTACAGTCGAGTTTCGGCAGCCGTAGTGAGCACATCGTTCAAAATATTTATTTAATAGTATAATTTTGATAGTAGTGAATAGAAGAAATTATAACGGGTTATTATGGATACCGAGCCACCTGACCCGGGTGGCGGTGAGTCACAATCGTTATCAGATGTTGATATAAATACAAGTAGTGAAAGTGAATTGGAGTGGGATAATAATACATATTATGTCACAGAAGGTGACAAAATTCATTGGGTAAATGATACTACTAATATTAGAGATAAATCGGGAATAATTAATAGGAAAGATGGTGAAACATATAGAATTTATAATGAAAATAATGTAATGACTGGTAATAATTCAATAAATGACAGATCGGAAAGTACAAATAAAAAGTTAAAAGCAGATGTAATTGAAGGGGCAAATGCAAATCAAACTAGTGAAAATAATTCAGTAGTAAATGAAAACAATGAAAACAATAATAATTGGTATAATATGTGTGTAAAGGACATGGAAACTATTAAAGAAATGAAATTTTATCAAGAAACGGATGAAGGCCCATTCATAGTGCATGCTGAGAGTAAAGATAAAAATATTGGAAGATTTCACCCAATGGCAGTAGGAAGAATCTTTCATAAACATTTAATAAATTTGAGTAAAGATATAGAAGAAATCAGATCAATCGGTAAAAATAAAATAAATATAGTATTGAAAAATTATAAGAGTGCAAATAGAATAATAAGAGAAAATTTATTAGAAATATTTAACATTAATGCATATATACCTAGACACAAATTAATGAGATCGGGAATTATCTTTGATATTGACCCAGAAATAGATGAAAAAGAAATATTGAGCAGTATTCGAAGTGATTGTGAAGTTTTAGCAATTAAATGTTTAAAGGGTAGAAATAATGAAACAAAAAAGGTTAGATCACAACGAGTCAAAATTGTATTTAGAGGTAATAAATTACCGGAAAGAGTTTATATACATTCAGTCAGTTGTAGGGTTGAACCATTTATTCAGAAAGTAATACAGTGCCACAATTGCTGGAGGTATGGTCACGTACAGGCCCAATGTAAAAGTAAAATACGTTGTAAAAAGTGTGCAGAGGAACATAAAATGGAGGTATGTAAAAGTGAATTAGTGATATGCGGTCTATGTTATCGAAATCATCTAGCGGATGATAAAGGCTGTGAGGTTTACTTAAAAAATAAAAAATTAAAGAGATTATGGCAATGCAGAATATAACATATTCCGAAACAAGAAAGATAGTGCAAAACAATGGATACGCTGAAGCAGTTGGTAACACCAATCAGTTTAAAACATATGAAAGTAGTTACCCAGAAATCATTAATACCACTGCACGGAATTCAAGTACATCAAGTAGTAATAGGTATCAAATACTATCAAATTGGAAGGAAAAAGAAGAATATTATGACAGAGAAGTGTTAATGAGAATAAATAAGCCATATAATAGGAAGAATATGAGAAATTTTTACAACAGAAATTTTGAACATCGGTCAGGGGTAGATTTAGTAGAAAGAAATGATAGTACTAACTCAAACAGAAGGAATAAAAGAAATGAGATTAGAGAAATATCAACTGCACGGAGGATACAATTGAGAAGTGATATTATGAATATAATTAAAAAACTAGAGGATCAGAGATATGGGATAGATGTAAATAAAGAAGAAATATGAATTTGATAAAAACAAAATTAGAATTAGTTTTAGAAAGTTTAGGTAAAGGTAGTGAAAAAAAATCATTAGAAATGGTTTATTCTGAAGGAATTGATTAATTATTTGTTTAGCAAAGATTAATGTGTGAGTATGTAGGTATAAATTTAAAATTTAAAATTTAAAAATTATAAATATATATTGAAAAAGAAATAATAAGAAGATAGTTAAGGTTCTATTGTATTTATTTGTTTATTTGGTCAAGTAATGTTAAATTAATTAATTAATTATTGTTATTAATTTTTATATATATAAGGATTAAATTATGAGAATAATGCAATGGAATATTAGATCGTTTTATGCAAATAAAGAAAGTTTAGAAGAGTGGTTATATAATAAACAATTAGATATAATAGCATTATCAGAAACCTGGTTCAATAAGAACAGGCAGTATAATCTAAAAAATTATAATTGTATAAGAAAAGATAGGAACGATAATAAAGGAGGGTCGGCATTATTTATAAATAAAAATATAGATAGTAGGGATATGAAATAAATTTTGAATCAGTCGAAGATAATAATTGTCAAATGTGTGCAGCAGAAGTTAACGTTAATAAGGAAAAAATTTATTTGATATCATTGTATGTTGTTCCAAAAACGAATATTTCAAAAGAGCAATGGAATAGATTATTCTGTAAAATCCCAAAACCTTGTATCATAATGGGAGATTTTAATGTTCACCATTATGCGTGGGGTTGCTCATATAGTGATAGATATGGTAATGAACTATTGGAATCAATTGAAGAAAACAATTTATATTTAGTGAACAATGGAAGTCCGACTCTGGTATTCAAAAATACAAAAACGGTGGTTGATATAACTTTATGTTCATCAGAAATAATAAATAAGATAAAGTGGGAAGTGCAAAAGGAGTCACTGGGATCTGATCATTTTCCAATCCATGTTGAACTTAATGTGAAAAATGACAAATATAAAATACATCAGTAAGAAAATGGAATTGTAAACGAGCAGACTGGGATAAATATAAATCCGTTATAGAAGAAAAATGCGAAAAGATAGATAATTCTACAACAGAAGTTAGTTATAGTGAATTATTAGATTGGATTGATAGTGCAGCTAACAGCAGTATACAAATTAATAAGGTGAGGAATAAAACCAGAAGACCAATGTGGTTTGATAATGAGTGCTTGGATTTAATTAAAAAACGAAGAGAAATAGAAGCAAAATACAGAAATAATGCGAACTGGGAAAACTTTATGGAATGTAATAGATTCAAGGCAAAAGTAAGAAGAATTTTCAAATTGAAAAAAAGAGAAAGCTGGAATAATTATATAAATAATATAAAACCTAAAACGCCCGCTAGGAAAGTTTTCAAAATGGTAAGATCTATGCTAAATATGGGTGAATCGGGAAATGTATCAAAATGTAGTGATGATGTATTAGATGTTCTAGTAGACAAAATAGCACCACCAGGAGTTAGTTACAATATTGATGAAGATTTAAATGGGTATGCGGAAATGGAAAATGATTTATTAAGTAAACCGTTTACAAAATGGGAACTAGAAAAAACCTGGAATAAAAGAACGGATACAGCGCCTGGATTAAATAATATTCAATATTCAATGTTAAGAAACCTTCCAGAGAAAGGTAAACAAATATTACTAAAGATAATTAATAAATATTGGAAGAGGCCTGAATTAATTGATGACTGGCATATTAATAAAGTGATTTTATTAAGAAAACCAAATATAAATAGAAATGAAATAGATGCCTATAGACCAATAACTTTAAGCTCGTGCATAGCCAAGATAAAAGATAGATTGATAAAGAGGAGGCTAGAATGGTGGTTGGAACATAATAAAATATTCCCAAGAACTCAATTTGGTTTCAGAAGAAAACATAGTACAATGGATAATTTAAGTATATTTATTAGTGACATATATTTGGCATTTTCTAAAATACATATGTTGTAGCACTATTTAGTGATATAAAGGGAGCTTATGACAATGTAATACCTAATATTTTAATGGATAAATTATTAAAGTTAGGTTTGCCATTAATTTTTGTACGAAGTATAATTTATAATGTTTTCCAAAGAAAAATAGTTTTAGAGATGAATGATAGAAAATATGAAAGATACTTATACAAAGGACTTCCGCAAGGGGGTATACTGAGTCCTTTATTATATGCTTTATATGCTTATGACTTAGAAAAAATTTGGGTACCTGGAACAAAGATCTTACAATATGCTGATGATGTTGTGATTTATGTAGAAAGGAAAACATTAAAAGATGCTTTGGAGATTATGACAAACAATATTGATTTATACAATTTATGGTTGAGCAAAAATGGTTTAACATTATCAGAAGAAAAAAGTACGATTGGTATATTCACTAGACATAATAAAAGAAATTTCCCAACAAGCATTCAAACAAAAAATTATAATATAAAAGTTCAAGAAATAAATAAATTTTTAGGAATTTATCTAGATCAAAAGTTGGCATTCAAGACACATATAGAAAGTATTAAAAAAAAGACAGAAAAAAGTATAAATATATTAAGAATGTTAAATAAAACTTGGAATGGTTTACATCCAAGTTCAGCATTAAACCTATATAGAGTATTAATTCGACCAAAATTAGATTATGGCTCTTGGATATTTAGTAACAGCAGAAAAATTCAAGATTTAGACAAGATTCAATATCGATGTCTTAGAATATGTATAGGAGCAATGAAGTCAACGCCAACAAATGTATTATTATTGGAAAGTGGAGAAATGCCATTAGAAATAAGACGAAAGCTCTTATGTGATAAATATATTTTGAAAAACATGATAAATAATGAATCTGTGTTGAATTACAAACTGATGGAAATATGGAGATGTATAGACAGGAGCACATATTGGATAAACAAAAAAGTACCAGACATTCTAAGCAGTTTTCAATTTTTAAAGGATTATAGGAAATTTAACGTATTCCATGGAGTTCATCCGTATTATGAAAAATTGTATTATAACAAAAGAACGATTGTAGTCAAAAAAGAGTATAAAAAGTGGATAGAACACGATGGACCTAATAGTATAATTTTATATACGGATGGGTCGAGAAATAATGTTTCACATAGAGTTGGATGTGCAATATGGATTGAAAAGGAAAAAATACCCATATGTTATAAACTCCCGGAGTTTATTTCTATTTATTCGGCAGAACTAATAGCTATTCGTGAAGCTGTTAGAATAGCTAAAATAAATAAGTATAAAAAAACTATGATTTTAACAGATAGTTTAAGTTGTGTAAATAAATTAGAGAAGTTCATGAATACAATAGAATTTGAAGAAAAAATATATTTTGAAATATTGAATGATATAGAGATAATTACAGGGATTGGAAATAACATAAATATTGGTTGGGTACAAGGTCATATAGGTGTGGAAGGAAACGAAAAGGCTGATGAACTGGCAAAAACAGCAAGTGTAAGCGGACAAGAATATAATAAATGCTTATATGGTGACATAATTAAGAAAATTAAAATTAAAGCAGAGGAGAGATGGAAAGAAGTATGGAGAGAAACATCGCAAAGAAAAGGAAGGCATTACAAATTATATAATGACTGTTTATCGTTTAAACCATGGTTTGAGGAGTTTAAAAATGAAGAAAGAAGTTTTATTGTCACCATCAATAGGATAAGAACCAAGCACGGAAGCTATGCGAAACACTTGCATAGAATAAAAGTGATAAATTCAGATATATGTGAATGTGGAGAGGAAGAAGGTACTCTGGAACATATAATTCTGGAATGTAAAAAATATGAAGAAAACAGAAAAAGAATGTTAAATTATATATATAGAAATTTAGATATTATCAAACCGTTTAACTTAGATCTATTAATTTGTAATAAGAATAGCTATAGAGTAATATATGAATTTTTAGTTAGATCAAAAATTAAAATATAAATTTGTATATTTAAAATTATATAGAAAATATTTAAGTTAAAATGTATGTTATATGGCTAATTGTATAATAAGAGGAAGCCAATAAAAATAAAAAAAAAAAAAAAAAAAAAAAAATCCTAAATGTTATGTGCGCTATATACGTAATTAGTAGAACTGATAAATAAAATAAAAAATATTTAAGAAAATTGTTAAAATAAAGAAAAAATATTTGTTATGAATAATAACGTACAAATAATACAAATAATTGATAAAATTATAGTACATATTTAGTAATTATAATTCGTGTTTTGAATATTTTCATATAAATATAGTTTAATAGTTTACATAGTAAACAGAGTAGCTTTAAAAGCGTTTAAAAATACAATTAGTTTAATAATAAAATTGTAATATATAAATAATAAATTGAACTTAATTCGAATAACATATGTTTATGCATTAATTGAAATCAATTTGAGGTATTGAACACAAAGTTTTACTTAGAGGTTTGTAGTACAAAGTTGAGAAGTCATAACTTATGCCTTTATTCATGAATATTGTAAAAACAAGTTTCTTAAACATATGTATAAGTAATTTGTGAAATTTATTTTCTAATTTTTTAATGATTTTTTAAAGTTTATGTCTAGTTTTGTACCAATTAGATTTTGAACTTGAATTTAAATCAAACAGATTGGCATTAGTTTTTATGAAACAAATGGTAATTAAGGGAAAAATGCGAGGAAACAGAAGGTCTTTTGCTCTTGGAAAAAAGACCGACAAGATTTAGTATATGATGGGAAAAACATAATTGTAATTGCTGTTTTCTGTACTTGAAACATTTATTTACATTAGTAAAAAAAAAAGTTTCGTGAAAAACCCTAAAGGTGATGTGATATATGAGCTCAGAGTTTCCTAAAATGTTTTTTATCATTTTCCTGTAGGGTAAGTTATAGCGATCGCAAAAAATTGAGAATAAAATGTTTTATATATCTGTACATTTCAAAGGTTTCTGAGCATTTTGGCATGCTTTGGGGAAAATAGATGTATGTGTGTGTGTAGTATATATTTATGTATATGAGGATACAAATTTTCGTCGACGATTTCGAGAACACGGCTCAACCGATCTGAATAATTAAAAAAAAACATTTGATTCGTGTTGATGGGGAGACGTGCTGATTAGTTTTTGACAAAAATTTGGCATGCACATCAAATTATCAGATATTTTTTTAAGAAGTACAAACTTTGTTTATATTGCTATGTCTTCCGCACCAATTTTATGGGATTGCTTTGAAAAAAAAATAAGGAACGATGTCATGCACCACTAGTTAAAATTTAAATGAGTTGAAATATATGAATAAAAAATTGATACCAATGCTTTTGATAAGTGGAATAAATTCTTATTTTCTCTCACCTCGGTGTCATCTTTTTCGATGATCTCCCTTTTTATGAGCATAACACTAAACCGCAGTTTCTTAATTCCTCGTTCTCGTTCTCTGTGTCATATCCCTCATAGTGGAAAAATTGCTACTTTTCGGTAATTTCTATGCAAAGTCTGCTCTTGCTTTTCGCTGTAAGGTAACACCCGGGCGTAAACTCGGCGCCCTGATGCGCATCCATTGTTACGTCTGCTAAGCTGATCTTCAGAGATTTTCTCATTCACGGATGAAGAAACAAATCTTTTTCGGGCACAAATGCCGAATGAAAATTTTTATGGGATGACTTTTTCTGCGTCCTGGAAGATAGACAAAGCACATCTGTCAGATTTCCAGTGGAATAAGAATAAAATAGGAATATTTTATGAACGTCTTAATTGCGTTTGAGGTGTTTGACCGAATGACTGAATGATGTTATGCTGATAGAAGGTATCAGCTATTTTCTCATTATTTTGTAATTGATGTAATCTACGTTAATGATACTAATTATGGGTCTTTTTTAGTTCCATTTTTATAATTCCCATATATATTTTACTAATTGGCTGAATCTTGTTTTGAAATGATGAAGCGTTGTGACCACCCAGTGGTTGTTTTATCTTTATGATATATTTTGTATTAGAAGCAACCCAGTAGTTGCAACCTAATAGTGATGGCATATTTTAAATTATTAGAGAAATACCGGAAAAGGTTATTTTTACTTGGAAATACACTTAATCGTCTGTATTTAAATTATTTTTATGCAATAGAGCTTTCGTATTATGTTCATTTGTTTTATTCGAATATAACAGTACAATTAAATTCAAAATTATATCAAATTAATAAAATTAAATAATTGAATAAAATATTTGGTCAAATAATGATTGTAAATGCTGAAATTTTCATGATTCGATATAATAGTTTCATTATTGCAGTATACAATTGGTTTTAATAACTTTCATTTACTACTTCATATTTGACTTTTTTTCTAAATTTTATTTTATGAGAGAAAAATGACATTATTATCAGTTATATTATTAAAAATTATGGGTTGTAGTATTTTTTGGTAATAAGTGATTTTAATTTTGTACTCATATTTCTAGAAATGTCAGGCGTCTTAATAATTCCACTTTTATAAATTAGTAATCAAACTGTTAGCTTAATAAAAATCAAATCGCCAATTAAACGATCTTATTGTTAGAGTAATTTTGTATTCTAAAATCTAGTGTGAAATCAGTATTAGAGAGTGTGGTGAACGGAAGCTTATGATACAATATATTGCGAGTAAATTCTATTGCACTTATTTTTATTATTATTAACTTTTTGTAGGGTAAGTTATAGTTATCACGAAAAAATAGAAAATGAAAATTCTTTTGTTGCATATCTTTTCGGAGCTCCTGAACATTTTGGTATACCCACCTTAGAAAAAAATGTATGTATGTGTGTGTGTGTGTGGGTGTGGGTGAATGTGTGTGTGTGTAGTATGTATATGTGTATGTTTGGATACATTTTTTTTGAATAGCAAGCACAACATTAGAATCTTATAAGCTGTTTTACTAATTATGCATAATACTAGTCGGTTCTATAGATGGCAACCTAAACAGTTGTCCCATCTATGTATGATGAATTTTTATTACAATATCTGCAATAAGACCAATATTTATTAATGCAGCAAGGCCCGATGAAGGCTATTTTAACATTGAAAACATGTCGTTATCTATATTTCCAAACAGTTGTCACTGCTGCATTGAGTCCAGTCGTTCTAGTCATTTACCTACGTCCAAAAATTAAAATAACAACATAATCAATCAATCAATATAACCACAATTATATCGAATCATAATGCCATAAATGCCATAAGTGATCATTATCCATTCAAACATATAAATACTTCAAATACCTTCGCAATAATTTTGTGGAATTAAATTATGAGTTTGTGACATAATATGCAGCAGTACATTTTCAAATATCCAATATTCTACAAACTGAACAATTTACTGGTTAGTGTTTAATCTATAAACCTTAATGTAATTTTCATGCAACACCTGTAATTATTAATTACCAACTTAATTGAAATTTTGAACTTTGAAACAAAGTTTAATTGTTTGATGATATTAAATTGGTATTAGGTTTGATAATCTCTATTTTAGTGAAGCATGCATGCGAGCTGAACCGCACTTTGTTCTGCGAGCGCAATGAATCAAATTTCTAAGGTTATGAAACTAGAAGGTCGGTCTCTAGTGGTGTATGGCATTTGACTTTAAGGAAAATTTCTGGAACTTCACGTCCAATATGAAATATTTGATGAATAAACTTATTGAATAATTTAAATTTAAGAATCTGATTTTGATTATGTTGTACCATAACCTATATCTAAAATATCTGAAAATGTGTTGTATATATATTCGTTCCGAGCCAGGGGCGTAGCGTGCCTTCGCGGAGCCCCTATCAAAACTTGTTTGGGGGCCCCCTTAAGATGAGTAAAGATTTTTTACAAAATATACAGAAAGCATAAAATTAAAAGAAAATTTATTTATCATCATCTACCTGTAAATTTCCTGAAAGTTTTACAAATTATCCAAATATGAATTCACTCTCATGCCTTTTTTCGAAAATCTGATTTATAAAGTAATTATCTTTCTACAGTTTTTCTAAAGTTTCTGCTTCTAGGAACAATCGTGACAAACCTGACAGACTGTTTTTGAAAAATTTTGTTCGGTAGTTGCTATTGAAACTGAAATGGCCAAGAAAAAAATGCATACTGTTATCACGTCGTTAAAACTTGATGCAAAACTATTATAAATTCGACTAATTGTTTGGTGAAATAAAATTTTTGGATATCTAATTTTAAGCATCTAGGTCTAAAATTTTCTCATCTTGTGATAACACATCATAAAAACGTTACGTTATCTTACGCTTTTTGTTTTTTATTTTTATTTAAATTTAACTATTAAGTATACGCATCATACCGACAATTCAAGTAGAAACAAAAAACAAATATAAAAATTTCATAAATTTAGCTATGAAAATTCCAACATCCAATTTTCAGGGTTAATTATTAGCTAAGTTTGAAAACACATGTATAATTAATTAATTCTCATTTGCAAAAGTGTTCGAAAAGTACCTACGAAAATGTTAAAACATTGCGCAGCTGAATATAAATTCTCTTAGCGTTGAGCTAAAAAGTTTAAAACTAGAATCTTTTAATGGAGTCTGTATTATTAAATAAACTTGTTTCAGAAACTAAAATAAAATTTAATACCTTTCGATAACAAAAGGCCATGCCAACTATATCGGAATAATTCAATTTTTTAAAATAAATATTCAAAAAAAAAAAATTATGAAGCTTATTAATCCAATATAGATACATAGTTGAATTTTTCTCTAAAACTAATGAAGATATAATTTGCGTTGTCCGTAAATATATGTTCAATTATTACTCAAAGGTTTCTGAACATTTTGGCATACCTTATAAAAAATAATAATACACACAGTATGTATGTTTGGATACAATTTTTCGTTGACGATTTCGAGAATACGGATCAACCGATTCCTATTGATGGGGAGACGTGCTATTCTGAATCATTCAAATCGGTTGATCCGTGTTCTGGAAATCGTCGGCGAATAATTGTATCCGCACATACATACATACACACACATACATCCATGTTTTGCTAAAATATGCCGAAATGTTCTGAAGGTTTAGGAACGTAAAAATATATGAAAATTTTTATTTTAATTTTTTTGCGATTACCATAACTCACGCTACGGAAAGTTATTAACATCCTAAATATTATGACAAAATAATGATGCGGTCGGCACATATTTTTAACACTGTAATTATTTCATAACTCGATATATTTATATAATATTATGTTAACAAAATTAATTTTATTTAAACACATTCATCTGGCAAATTGGAATTACTTTCTATAGTGGAAATCAAATCTCGAATTCCGATGATTTGTATATTTGTGAAGCAGCCAATGTGAACAAACCTCATTTAAATTACTGAGATTGGCGTGAACGGTTTTGACATATAATTATGTTTCATTTCATAAAATTCGTTTTGCATGATATGAATGGAATTAGATATGATATATGGGGAATGCGATACAGTTTGTTGGTTTTATATTGCATCGTAAGTGTATGATGAATGTATTTATAAAGGTATACATATTATATGTACATATATTTTTGAATTTAAATGCACACAGGGAAATTTTGAATTCTTTTTGATGATATAACTAAAAAGAAGTTCTAAACTGTGATTTTTTTTAACTTCCCGTAGGGTAAGTTATAGTAATCGCAAAAAAATTGAAAATGAAAATTTTTATATATCTTTACGTTTCAAAACCTTCTGAACATTTTGGCATACCTTAGAAAAAATGGATGTATGTGTGTGTGTGTGTGTGTGTGTGTGCGTGTATGTGTGTGTGTTCGAATACAAATTTTCGTCGACGATTTCGAGAACACGGATGAGCGATTTGAATAATTCAAAAAACATTCGATTCGTATTGATAAGGAGGCGTGCTAATTAGTTTTTAGGCAGGTCTAGTCGTTCCGAAGATATGAGGCAAAAAGTGCCAAAAACGGTAACTCAGTTTTTAAGAGAATGGAACGTCCGATTTGAATCATTCAAAAAACATTTTACTTGTATTAACAAGATGAAGAACTGATCAAATTTTCATAAAGGCAGGTTCGATACTTCGTCTCTATGCAGTTAAAGCAGTACGATTGCTTTGAAAAAAAGTTCCGAATTTCCAAAATATTTCAAAATACACTTTTCTTCAAAAAGTCTTTTTTTTCAAAAAAAGTAAATTTTTTGTAAAAAATTTATAGTTTTTTAAAAATCTAATTTTGCAGAGTAAATTTTTTTCAAAAATGTTAATCTTTTTTTGGTACGGAAAGTTCCAGCAATTTGCCTTAAGGCACGATGCCATGCGCCCCACTAGTTACTGTTTTGTAAATGAGTGAATGCTTAAACTTTTGATATGTATGAAAGTATCACCGATTTTCTTCGGTTTGAGGCTCATTTGTATCCAGTCAATTCAGTAATTTATTTACTTTAGTTTAATCTTAAATGTATTCTACACGAATTTTCTTGAATATATTTTCTTGCTGAGCTTTATTGATAATATAGGGTAAAAATAATAATATTAAATTAATTTTATTTTGTTCCGTGGCTAACTTAAGCTTTCCCAAATTATTTTACGTTTCTGGAATTTAATTTGACAGGCGGCCGCCACCATGTGCTGAAATAAATTAAAAATTGAAATTAGTCATTTTTTTGTTATTACTTTGCCATTATTATTAATATAACTAATAATTATTTAAAATCTTGGAAATATTGACTTCTGAGGATAAACTTATCAATGAAATCATCATAATTGCATTGCTGATCTAATGTTATTTTAACCATTTATGAATCTAACATATCTCAAGTATTGTTATATATATATATATATATATATATATATATATATATTTCCTTAATTTATAATTTGATTAATATGGACACAGACTTGAAAAAGTTTCATATTGTTGTTTTGATATCATCCCACCTCAAAACCAGAATTTAAATGAGATATTTTTGATTAAATATAGGTTTTTTTGAGTTTCGTTTTTCATGAATATTCGGATCACACGTTTCGTGAACAAAAGTCCTAATTCATTGTTATTGTAATATTGAAACACGGCTCTCTGGAAACTGAAAAGCGTGATCTTGTGTAATCGTACGTGCAACAAATCCAAATTGTGTATGCATAGATATTTTGACGTTTCGATTAAAGTGATGAAGATTCGACTTATGTTCGTGAAAGAATTTCTGAAATGGTTACTGGTCAACAGATGAGTTTTGGACAACAATTCTAATTATATATTAGGATTTTAAACCCAATAGCCCAGTGCCAACCCTCGTTAATGAAGCACCGATGTTTTAAAGAGGCTAGGGCTATTAAAATTTAGGTTCATTCTATATTTATAAAAGGTGCTTGAAAAATTTTGATTTTGGGCGTTTAATCAATATTTTGGGAATTTACAATAAGAGTAAAACCAAAATAATTTTACCAAGCAAAGAAGCACACAACTCTATAATTTTTTTGTGAACCTATCATATCAAAAATAAGAAAAATTGTAGAAGTAGCAATATTACGGTATACTACGCAAAATATAATAATATTAAATAGTAGTCTGCCCGAATGAAGGTCCATGGCGTGGGAGCACTAGAAATCAATGATTTCCTGTTCTTCTCTTTTTATTATTCTCATTTTAATTTAATTGCCAATATTCACATTTTATAAATTTTCATGCATTTTCTTTTCCAAACTTCTGCTTCCATGCTTCCTGGACCTATTCTTTGGCCCTGTATTTTCTCTTCTCGCGTAAGTCATCAATCATTTGCATTCTTTTTCCCAATCCTTTTAGTCCTTCTATTTTATCTTCGATGACATCATGTTGGAGGCAATTTTTTTGCAGAATGGTTTCGATCTAGTTTTTCTTTCTTTTAATGATTGTGCTCAGTAGAGTTTTTTCTTCGCTCCTTTTTCTCAGCACTATAAATAAAGAATTTGTTAACTTATCTGCCCACTTTATCTTTTTCATTCACTTCTATATCTCTGATCTAGAATATAAAATAATTTTTAAATGTCGATTCAAAATTGATGTACAAATATGTTTCAATATATCTATTATATTCTCAAAATGAGAGATTAGTATTTTTTAACAAATATATGTTAAAATCATATTACTAAAAAGACATGGCTTGAATAATTGCACAAGGAGTATGCTATAAAGCAAAACAAGTTCTTTAACTAAAGTTTCAAGGGAGTGACTCGCACTTTGATCTCTTATAATTCAGAATGTATTTCTATGCAATGTATGAATTGCATACAAGTTCTGTGAATTTCCACGTCTGGCATCTGCAAACATGTGTTTGCTGAAATTTAGCTGCTCTGACGATTCGAACTCGTAGATATTGATGTGCAACATTAGTTCCTTTATTATAAAGTTCCGTTTTAACACATCGTTGAACATCCTAACTTGTTCAACAGCTTCGAGCAAGCTCTCTATAGTTTAACTGCAATTCTATAGTAATCTGATTTTATCTTTGAGTTTGTTTAAATGGCCGGAGTCATGATTTTACTTCAAAGTTTTCCCTATTTTCCAGTTTTTAAATAAATATCCGCTTAACAGAAATTGAATCATCTTTGAAGTTGCAAAGTCATGTTGCGTCTAAAAATTGTGTAGCGGCTTAGAATGTTAATCATATCAAAAAAATGTTTGTTTATTGTAAGATTCGCGAAATAAATCGTTAAACACGAAAACTCAAGTAGGACATTATTTCGTATGTAAATGAAATTAACTCTTTTTATTTTTGGATCAGCATTGCTAATGTACCTTAATCACATAATCTTGAAACAACAAGCCTAGGAGCTTTTATTGTACTTGGCAAACTATACACACAGTACATTCAGCTAATTTACAGGTATGTTTATTTGACAGCGTGAGAAGGATCGCTATCCTGCGATAGCACCTTCTTAGATATTATGTGTTTTATTGTAGTAAATCATTGCAGATTCTTATTTTGAAACGCTTTGGCGGTAAAGGCTGGAGCAGGTTACACGCTAATTGATTTGAATGACGACTTAGACGAGCTTTGTATCTGGAGCAGTAATAATTAATTTCTTCTTCTATTCTGAGATCTTGATGTATTAACCAGTTGGGGACATATTTTGGAGCGTTTACGATTTCTTTCAAAATTTTGTTTTGAAACCTCTGTAGAATTGTTATGTTTGATTTACTGGCTGCACCCCATAGTTGTAGACCGTAGGACCATATTGTTTTAATAATTGTCTTGTATATAAGATGATGTAACTTACATGTCCATTCGAGACAAAAGAATTTTTTATTATTAAAATGTATTATTTTAATATCGTGAAAAACGCTTTTACAACTTGCCCATGTTACAATAGGTCCTAAGTTCTCTCATACATCTACATTTGTTTAACATATGACTTAGGATTATTAGGATGTAGTCAAGATCATGTAGGAAAATCTATTGTTTTTATTGATTCATATGCATCATGCCTCTTCTATACTGATGTATAATTTTGGTGCTTGGATTTGTGTAAAATGCACTCGATTAATAGAGTTTTTAACTGGAAATGATATTATTCTGTATATCGCAAGAAACTATTATCTAATTGAGAATTGATCATAACAAGAATAAAAAAATGATACAATATTAGACATGGCTCATAGGTAGAACGATTGGACCTGAATGAGAGGTCCTGGGTTCGATCACGCTTTGAGTAGCCTGTTGTCAGGCAGTAGTGACAACAGTTTTCACTAGAAATAGCCCAGCATTGTTGCATCAATAAAATATTTGCCCTATTATAGAAAATGTAATAAACAACATAAATAAAAGAAACACCGCGCAAAATTTTAGTCTTGCATCCTGGTATGTCTCCAACGAGACCTAAACATCAAATATGTACAGAAAGTTATCAAGGAGAGAAGTACGAAATATCATCAATGGAGCGCATACCATCCAAACACTCTAATAAAAGACCTGCTAAAACAAGTATCTATGAGAAGATTAAAAAGAAAGTGGTCGCAAGATTCAATAAATTAACAATCAATATATTTAAGTAAGGAAATTCTCCAATGGAGGAATTTCTAAAAGCCCTGTACCCGTCAGCAAATAACCTCATTGAACCCAAGGTTCAGATTGGTTATAAGAAATAAATAAAAATAAAAAATTTTTTTAGTCTTTTAAGAGAGTTGATAGCAAAAGAGCTACATGAACAAGCAGTTCAATAACTAAGCATAATTGAAGCAAAACTATATTATCTTAACATATAATATTTAATTTATTCTAACTTAATTATAATAAATCGATCTAGGATTTGAATTTTACCTGGTTATGTCTAATATTTGAGGAGCTTGATGTGAAGCAGTAGTGGCGTCGGTATTCACTTGGAAATATAGATACCAATATGTTTCCAAGTAGCAATAGCCATCATCCGGCATTGCTGCATTAATATTTGCTCAATTTCAGACATTGTAATTATAATTCATTACACAGAGATGAGACAATTGTTTGGGTTTCAGTTCAGTTTAGGTTTCAGTTCAGAGTCGATTCATAAGTTATGATTGCTGTTTAAAAACAATATAAAAAATAGGCAAACATCCACAGAAATCAGGATAACATTGGTGTTTTGCTAAAATTTGGAGCATTTAATCTCATGCCTACCAAGGCTCGAGTGATTCCTATATAATTACACGAAAGACAATCGCAGCTTGTTCAATTAGCGGATCTACCTGCCAATTAACGCAGAACGTTTCGTGCGTTTTCAAATCAACATTAGCGTCACGTCCCGCGATGAGTGTCTGCTTGGGCTGCGGAACGGTCTGGTCGGTGTCAATGAGCGGGGAACGTGCGTCGTGCGTCGAGTATGTGACTAATGGCACGGGGCTGAAGCAATACACGCAGAAGAGAGGATTATCATTAGTCAAAGCTGTTCTAAGCAGAAGCGTAATTAGTCGAACATTCGCACTATGTTCGCACTCCTTAGCAAGAAGACCGACACCGACACCGACACTTAACCGTCACGCGTCACATCAAACCGGCGCCAATACTACGAACGCGTGCCGATATTACCATGCGCCGATCTAACGTAAGGCATTATCTATATTCGCGGATGTAGGCGATTTTTTCGACACGCTGCGAGATTTAGACACGCACGATCAGAAGTCACCACACCTGATACATTTTGAAAATTAATTTTGACCTGTTAATTAATACGTTTGCTGAATAATATTATTATACAACTAGCTGTACCCATTCACTCTTCGCCGTATTTTACTTTCAATTAAAAAATTTGAACCAACATGCATATTTATTATATCTAGTCCTGACCACCCGTTTACCTGTCAACCTGTTTATCAGTTTATCTATTACCTGTTCAACAATTTACTTATGTACTAATTTACCTGTCTACTAATTTACCTGTCTACTAAGTTACCTGTCTACCAATTTACCTGTCAACCTGTTTATCAATCCACCATTTTACCTATCAACCAATTTACTTGTTTACCAATTCACTTGTTATTCGGTTCTACATGTCTACATATTAGTCTATCTACCAGTTGTCATATCGTCCATTTTATTTATCTTCGAATTCACCTGTCCACCATTTTACCCATATCTACCAATTTACATGTCTACCCTTTCATCTGTCTAAATATGGATGAGAGCATGTATAAAATTTTGTATATTTTTGAAAATTTCGAAAAAAAATCTGGAAATTTTGAAATTTGTTTGAACCGTATATGTGAACTTTGTAAGTTCACTTATACGTGAACGTTTGAAATTGTAACAAAGTTCACATGTTTAAAATCTTTATAATATATCTGATAATTTGATATGTATATGTCTAATGATCATTTCAGATCGCTAAATATATTTTTTTTTACATTTTTTTTCTGTGCCTCCGAAACCGCTAGATCAGCCTTTCTGAAAATCTAATTAATTCTTCATTTCGTCAATTCAAATTAAATCATTCAATTCGGGTGTTCCGTTACTTCAAAAACTGAATTACCATTTTGGCACTTTTTGCTCCGTATCTTCGAAACGGCTGGACCTGCCTTAGATAGCAGTGAGTGCTTGTAATTTAATATGAACTTTATATAATAGCAATAAAGCTCAATTTGATTGTACGTTTTAGTTAGAAAACGTTAGTATGTGAAAAAGAAAAGGGCTGTTAGGGTTTTTTCGGCAGTTATTCGATTTTTTCTCGCCGTAAGAACCATCCTTGAACATTTTTATATATAAGATATTAACTAATTTATCAACTATTGGTTCATAGCATCGCGCTTTAAGGCAAATTTATAGAACATCCCGCATCGCAATTTAAAATTTTTAAAAACTTTAAAAATTTTTGAACACATTGAATAAATTAGATTTTTAAGAATTTTGAAATTTTTGCGCAGTCTAACGGTTAAACATTTACAAATCTTAGTACGGAATTCGTAGAAGTGGAAACAAAATTTTTGCCTATTATTAAAATGTCTGATAATTTGATGTGCATATATAAGGATCATTTTTGACCGCCAAATGGAATTTGCGTCGATAAAACATTGTATTCGCACCTACATACACGCAAACATGCATGCATACACATACACATACATCCATTTTTTTTAAGGTATGCCAAAATCTTCCGAAAATTTTGAAACGTGAAAAAATGTAAAAAAAAAATAGTTTTGTTTTTTTTTGCGATTACTGTAAACATACTTTTATTTGAGAATTGCTCTGTGAAATTTTCGAAATAGGTGGTCGACATTGAAAAACTCAACGCAGTTTAAACTAACGCTAAGAACATTCCGATTTATTTTTCAATAAAGTTGAAGTGGCCAAGCAACGGTTTTGGATTTGGCGTATTTAACAAACCTTGTAATTTTCTAGAGTGTGCCCCAGAAGCATTATTTGATCTTATTTTTTTACAATATTTAAATCATTTAGATATCAATAAACGAATGATGTTTTTCAAAAAAAATGTATTTATGTATAAAAAGATTATCAATTATGGACTTATTCATTATAATGACGGGACACAAAGATCCAATTTGACTTTCAGTAATTATACCAAATAAAATGAACAAACAACACGTATCAATTAAACAATTATCGAACTATGTTTTTTACTATATTTCTAAAATTTGTCATATATTCTTTTTTCCTCATAGGCGAGTTAAAAAGAGTCAAACATGAGTATATTGACCCATGTCTTACTTTTAATTTTAAATGGATTTTACGAAATAGTAGCTATCAACGAATGCGAAATACAAATTTTATGAGCACATTTTTTACACATATCAGATTGTTTGTCTCCAGGACATCGTATGAAGTAAAGGTATTTTTATTTTTGAATATACCATTTGAAAGAAAAATTTCCACAATTTTTCCTAGAATATCCTTAAATACGACTAGTACCCAATTTGAGCATAACATGAAATATAAAATTTCAAAAAAAATATTAAAATCATTTCTTATTACAAATAAAATCAAAGTAAAATTGTCGCTTGGTTTTATCAGTATTTTTCGTCTTGAGAAATATGATTAGGATATCAACTTCCTCTGATTATATTAGTTATTTGTAAATATATTCGCATTTTATATTAACAGGAAATTATCGGTATTTATATTATTTAATTAATCATCAAATTACATATTAAATATAGTTGTATTTACTTTCATCGAAAATGTTTGTTTTTCATTTTGTAATATTGCATATTTTATCGAAAGTTATTTTTAATTAAATTATTTCCATATTGAAACATTTTGTACTTTGTCTGATATTAACTCATTATTAAGCAGAAATCAAACATATTTCAATTTCAATTAAAAAACGAATGCAGACGGGAAAATATTAAATTTAATGATAATCTTATTATGCTTTTAAAATAAACTAGAGGGCGGAGTAGAAAAATAATTGAATCGAATACTACGTAGGCTGGTATAGCATAAACCTGGTAGAAGCAATTTAAATTTGAATAAATACGATATTTTACACATAAAAACCCAAATTAAATATTTCAAACAGGTACGCTCAATTACTTAGAGGAATATATACTGGATGCAAATGGTTTAAGGATTAAAGTCTAGTGGGGTTCACGTAGACTTGATATCTTTGTTACATTTCTTATATGGTACTTTCGAAAAATTGAAAAAAAAATAAAAATAGGTGTTTACTAATGAATGTTATGAACTATCAAATATTTAGTTGTTAATTATATGTTCTTAAATTGCATTATATATTTATTATATATTTATTTATATGGAAGTTTTATATTCGAATTTGATCAATAACACATTTTTAAATATCATTTTAAAGAAGCGATTTATAGAAAGATTTGTATATGATAACATCTACATATACTTTGATCCTAAAATGATTTTGTAAAGCAAAACCTTTGAAATACTTTGGATAGAGTTTGAATATAATACTTTGATCAATCTTCCAACATAGAAAAAATACTGTCGTAATATTCAACAGAAAGTGACAGGGTAGAGCAGGGATTAAAGGTGCGCTTGAAAAAATGTCCACTACGATTATCTCAAAAACGTAAGACTTACGATTATTCCAAAAACGTAAAGTATAGAATTTTTCAACGATACTATTTCAAATTAGATGGCAAAATATGTGCAATCAGCCATCATCTTAATTGTTACAACAACACTATCAGGATATAAACGGCTTTGTGTGAATATTTTTATGTTTTGAGTTCTGTTATTTAGTTTATGAAATCTGAATATAATTTTTAAGAATACGTTATTTACTTTTATAGGATGTAGTGCTATTTCTAAGTTAGATATAATAGTTTTTCTACATGACATTCATGAAAGCTTACATGTGGTTGGGCCAAAAAGGACTAACTAAACTTCCACACTAAGTGTAAACAATGAGAAAATGGTAAATAAAAAAGTAAAATAACTTAAAAAAGTCAGTTTCATATAAGATATATTAATAGAATAGTTATTTTGAATATATCGGACGAAATTCCAGATCAAGGTTATATGCAATATCATCTTCCTAAAAATTTCTATAAAATATGTATTTTTCATTGGTTAAATAAGGTGGCAATTATTTCATATAATACTTTTAAAACTGAAAATACAAGTGATTGGATTTGTTTGTCCATTTGCTGAACTTTTTTATCCCGTCTATGGTATAAAATGGGACAAATGGCAAATTTTAGACAAATAGTAAAATGACATAATTTCAAATCATATTCCGTAATTAAAATTAACTGGGACATTTTCTGACCACAATTTGATAGTTTGTTGTTTGATACGTGTTATGTGTTATGAAGTAGACCATTTGGTTTTTAGACAGTATAATTACTGAAAGTCTAATTGGACTTTTATTCTCCACCCTACTCTACGTTGGGTTCTAATTTTAATTTTTACTATTGGTGTATTAACAGTAATTATACTACAAAAATGGTATCATTAAAAACGTAGTTTAACGTTCTGAAAACCCGTTTAGATGAAGCAATGTGTATGACTGCATTTAAAAGCATGGTAAATTTATTCTATCAAATCAATGGAAACACTTGAATCGCACATGAGAACGTACCCTAAATCTTTCTTGCGCTCTTATGAGATTACTTTTATTCCTCGAAAAACGATAAGTGCAACCATGAAATATGTCGACATTGTGTTGTCACAGCACCGAAACGATCGTCTCCTTACAAGGTAAGACGGCCAGAATCTGCTTACCAGCGCAGATGTGAAGATCCAATTACGTCAATTTACATAACAATCGGCGATATTAACATTTAATATAAGAGCCTGGCTGTAGGCACAGCCTGAATATACTGCTTATGGTAACACTTACCCGTGATTCAATATGCAAAACTCACGGCACGCGGGCGTCTGCAGGAAGCGATTAAATGACTCCGCGGGATTATAAAAAGGACAAATTAAAGCATTGTTGTTAAAGAAATCACTAAAGCATTGTCGTAAAGAAAATTCACTCAATTTCACTGTACATGGTATAATAGTATCTAATACGACGCGGGGGAAAGAAATTATTTTATTCTATTATTGGCTGCTTAAAAATCTGTAAGATAACTTAAACTAGGGTGGTCCATGGCATCGTGCCTTAAGGCAAATT
>NW_020538040.1:58266516-58309820 GCF_003426905.1 Ctenocephalides felis | reverse complement strand
TTTTCAATATAGTTTTTTTAATATATAATTTCTTTGCACATCTTTTACTAATCTTTCCACAATATTTTTAAAATTCGTAAAATTTTACTTTATAACAATAAATGGAAAGTAAAGATGGATACATATAATTCGGCCCTCACGATATCGATTAGGAAAAGTTTAAGATGCAATTTTGAAAATCTTAAATAATAAAAAATTAAATTAATTTAATCCAACATGAAGTACCTGTGTTATGTTATGGTTATGGTTATGTTATACCGTTTAAAAGACTTCAATTTCAAATATAGTATGGGTATTGAGACTCATCATTTTATTTAAAGCATTTCTACATTTAACAATCGCTCATATTATAAATGTATATGCATTTTGGCGTAAAGAGTAATTTAAAAAACAATAATTATTATTTTTAGGTAAACGGTAAATATTAGTATATTGTATTGAAAAATTGTAGACATGGGTACAGGACAACGTCTGTTGGGTCATCTAGTTTAATATAAAGTATAAATACAATGCCCATAAATAGACTTTTTGCAAAGATTTTTTTAAAATATCTGCGAAAAAAGAAAGACAAATTACGTACTACATACCAGGACAAACAACACAATGAAAAAAATAACAAAAAAACAAGATGTACTTACGCTTAAGACCGAGTATTACAACGAGAGGGTAGTAAACTGTTAAAACTCCAGTAACCCTGCGCATTTTTTATGTATTATTTATTTTTGGTAAATAAAATTTGGCCCTGTTCTCATCTAAGTAAGTCATGATTTAACGATCTGTCAGCAGCAGAAATTGAATCCGCTCCGAATATAAAATAATAATACTTCAGTGTGCGGTACACTCGGAAGCAAAGAAAATCATCTCTTATATACAGCGATGTACACAGCGATAGAGGGAGAGGCTACGTCGTGCCCTCGTGCCTTATGGCGCTACGTAATATTTATAAATGTATCTTTGTACATGGGTGCCTGTTATACATATACATACATACATACATACATATATACATATATATATATATATATATATATATATATACACATACATATATATAATAGAAAAATTTACCAAAATTTACCAAAATTTACAAAATTTATTAAGTTAATTCACATTTTGTTATTTATATCTTTGTATTTTTATTGTATTTTTAACTCTGTAATCCTTTAATGTAGCACTGAAGATGGGTCAAATCAGGACCCGAAACGTTTGACAATAAAACGTTTAACTTCAATAAAATAGTTTCAATTAATGGATGAACGCCCAAGAACAACTTTATTATATATATATATATATATATATATATATATATATACTAGCAAACGCGACGAACTCCGTTTCGCCACCAGATGGTTTCGTGAGATAGATGAAGAAATTTTTTGTTTGTTTTATATTTGAAAAGGAAAAATTTGATTTTATTATGCAACAGTAATGAATTTATTTCGATTACAAAAATGAAGTGTTTCTTAGTTGAACTTCTCTAAGTAAATGAAAGTGAATCCGCAAATTATCCGTTTCATTGAAGTGCTCTTTGGTAAACCACATTTTTTGTTTTTTGGTCTGACGTTAACACAAACAAAACGGATGATTTTCCAACTCGTGAATAGGCAACGTATAACTGCCCATGTGAAAAACAATGATTTTCTAAATAATCTATTTGAAATTTATCCCGCAAACACTAAGCGATTGGCCGAAGTCAAACGGAAGACCAGTCAGAATCATTGGTATGTCACCAAATCGCCAGCAATTTTTGATTGAATGGTGAAATTCAGTGCGTGTACATCATATTTCTTGGCGGCAAGAATTGCTCGTTGACTAAACCAAGCATAATTCTGAAAATTCTCACTAATGTCATTACTCGAATTTTTAATTACGGTGCGTGAAGTTCCAGCAATTTGCATTAGGGCACAATGCCATGCACCACTAATTTTCTCAGCTATAAACCTTGCGGAGCCCGAAACCTTTTCAAAGAATGCAAAATTGTCGAAATCGGTTCGTGCGTTCTGGAGTTAAATCGTCAGAAAGGAAAAACCGACTTATTTTTATATATATAGAAGATATATACTCTCTCACACACACATATATGTATATATATATATATATATATATATATATATATATATATTTGAATAGTCTTGAATTTTATGTTGATATATGTGTTTAATTTGAGTAAAATTCGGGCGTAACGTCAATAAAAATAGTATGAGAGTTTTTTTTAAAAGTTTATTTATTTAATATCCATACGTTTAGGCTAGCATCTTAGCCATCATTCAGTGATAATCAAGTTATTCTACATATCATACATTTTTTCAAAGATGCATTAAAAGCTTCATATTCGCATTTAGTTGGAAAATTTAAATTGGAGAATTTTGTTATTTTGACCTAACCAGATAATTCTCAACTATTAGCTTAGAACTTTTGATACTGATGTATTAGTCTTATAAAATCCATATTTTATGAAGTGAAGATTCGGTACTAGGTATATAATATTTTTCAATACATGAATATATTATTACAACAAACGTTTCGTTTCCATACTTGTTTATCTATGGTAATAATTTGGTTGTTACCAGTTATAAATCACAAATCTTCAATTACGACTATATTTGTTAAAATATTTTAACATTTTACCATGATTCAATTTCAATGTACTATACACAAATATTTATCCGATTATTATTTATATTTATCTAAAATGTTTAATATTTCGGTACCTTTAGAAGAGAAACTGATTGTAAGAACATTTCAGGGGTGTCCTGATAAAACGTAACGCCATCTAAGCAAAGTCTGTCGAAGTCACGCACTGATTTATAACCAAAATATTTGAACCAAACGGAGATTAAATGACCGATCCAGTCGTAAAATAGACCAATTATATGGCAAGGCTTTATTATATTACGTAGCATTTTGCATATAAAATGGTATTGAAAAACTGTCAAAATGCTATGTTTTCCACATAAGATGTAACTTCACTCATATGTTATTATGCAACATCACAAATATGAACTTATTTGCATGCTTCGCTTTTGATAATAATATTACAATACATTCTACTTTTTTGCAAGCACGAGTTCCCATGTTTTCTATTTTCTGAAAATATAATTCTTTAAAAATTTTGGACTAGTTCGTGTTAGCCCACATTCTTGATCTTAACACCACAGGCTCTACCAAACATCAAATGATTCTCGAAATATCAGTACCAAATAAAAATTTTGACTTTGTCATTCAAAATTATTTTTGATCTTTTTCAAATTAATATAGGCAGTCGGTCATTGCTAACAGATTCTAAAAAAAAAAAAAAAACGAAGAACTTTCTACCATGCTTATTCAACTTTGGAAGTAAAACTTCTTTAGGCGCGACTAGGGTGTAAATCCGTACAAATGCAACGGAAGTGCGTTACACCAGAACTGTACGTCATTCGCTCTCGATGATATCATTCACAACAAGGAAATCCGCATAGATTCGGATCATTTTTAAAGTTACATCGTAGTACCAATAATCTGAAGAATAATTTACCCTGTTCCTTGAAAATACTAAAACAAACTAGCTGTAAGTGGAATTCTGTCTTAAGGCAATTAAGGCATCGTGCCTTAAGGCAAATTGCTGAAACTTTCCGTAGCAAAAATTATTATTTTTTTGAAAGCGATTAATATTTTTGAAAAAAATTTACTTCGGAAAAATTAGATTTTTGAGAAACAAAAAAAAAATTGTTTGAAAAAAAAGTTATCTTTATTTTGGCATAGTTTGGAAATTCTGAACTATTTTTCAAAGCAATCATACTGCTTTTACTGCATAGAGATGAAATGTGAAAGCGCGTAAGCGCCGCGTCGCCGTCTAACGGATAAACATTGGTACTGAACCCATAGGTAAGTAAAGAAAATTCATACTTATTGTAAAAATCTCTATAAAATATCTGATAATTTGATGTGCATATATCTAATGATCATTTTTGACCGCCAAATGGCTTTTTGTTTTACTTTTTTTCATTAGATCTCCGAAACCGCTAGACCTGCCTTCATGAAAATTTGATCAATTCTTCATCTTGTCAATGCAAGAAAAATGTTTTTTGAATTTTTAAAATCGGACGCTCCGTTCTCTTAAAAACCGTGTTACCGTTTTTGGCACTTTTTGCCCCGTATCTTCGGAACGGCTAGACCTGCCTTCGCCAAAAACTAATCAGCACGTTTCCTTATCAATACGAATCGAATGTTTCTTGATTTATTCAAATCGGTTGCTCGGTGTTCCCGAAATCGACGACGAAAATTTGTATCCGCACACACTCACACACACACACACACATACATCCATTTTTCTAAGGTATGCCAAAATAATATTCAGAAACCTTTGAAACGTCGCGAAATGCAAAAATATTACAGCAGTTTAAAGAATGAGATTATATCGCCAGCGAAAAAGTTAAAAAAATACAAGCAGTCAATGAATGTATGTTAATTTTAATTACATGAAGTTCTTCAAAGACAATTACATGATGAGTGAAGTTGCAAAAACAGTATTTGTTTAGGCGTTGTTTAACATAATCCACTGTGTGAACGAATATTATAGAATTTATTAATCACCAATTACTTCATTTCTCTAATAAAGGTTTATTTCTAAATGCTAATTATAATGACAAACCGATTTTAGTGTTAAATAGACTAAACAAATATAAAAACGGACAATATTGCTCTGATATTTACAAAAAGATCATAAATTACATTATCTTATTAAAAATGTGATAAAAAGTCTGTATATTGTAATTTTCAAAACTTATTTATATTCCGAAAATTAAGTGCATCTAAGTATAGCTTGACTTTTCTGTAACTTAAATACCGTTTTTTGCATTTTGAATGCAAAGCAATTTGAGTAAATAGTTTTGCTCGTGAATTCAATCGGCTGTTACCCTTTTAAATTATTTTATTATGATTTTCATCTTAATAACAATCCAATTGAAACTTTGTTGTAGTTAATTCATTAACTGTAATAAAAATATGTAAGTAGTTTTCATAATAAAGAAAAATCAAAATATTTATGAACTTCAATTCTTTATATGACATAATTATGCAATTATGATCACATATCCTGCAATTAAATTGAAGTTAACGCAAGTTTACGATTGTTATTGATTAATTATTAATTTCAATGGATTGTTTTCGCAAGAAAACACGCCATCTGATTTAGATTTAATTGCTAACCGCAGAAATACAGACGTCAAAATCATATTTTCCTTGTAGCGTTGTTTTCAAAACAATCCTTTGAAAGAAAAAACTATTTTTGCACGGGCACGCAATTCCAGATGCATTTTTTTGCACTTCAGTGCTCTAAATTCATAACATGATAATTATATTATTAATCATATAATACGCATGAATATGTGTTCGTAAGTTCGCAAAAGCCACCGAATGATTATGAATTTGTAAACATTTTAGTTATCATTAAAAGTAATTAATTAATGAGATACCGTTACTAATTATTACATGACTCTGTGGAGTGATAAGGAATAATATTCACAAAAAATTATCTGTGGCCAAAAAGTTAAAACGTGATGTTCTAAAGCTTATTGCAAATAAGAGATATCAACTATTTCAGGTTCATTGATTTTAGGCAAATTCTTTAAGATTCGGTAGGCAAAAAAATATCAGACATCTAGTGAAATAGGGCGTATTATGAAACTTTATAAATAAACTTCTTTAATAAATATGAACAAATTGCAAGCTTATCATGGCTTGGGTAATTGTACCGAAATTTCGGAAAGGATTATTGACTATAAGCTTTGTATATTTTATGACTAATGTGATTTTCTGGTATGTAGTTACCTTTTCATATATTACGTACATCTATAATATAAAACTATCAAAAGTATTTCCTAAACGTGATATAGTCAATAGTTTTTTAATTCAAAACCTACAAACCGCCAAAATATAAAAATAATCAGAAATTAATATAGCCTAAAATAATAAAGAATAATATCATATTGAATGAGCTCAATGGAGCACGGAGTTTACGATAAAATGTTTTTGTTTGATAAACTTAGCAACTGGTTATCATAAAAAATTAGCAAACCTGCTTGAAAAAGATGTCTAATAATAAATTTAATGAATTTCATATTTATAATCTAACTAATTTAGCTTTCATAGTAAGAATAGTACATGCACACTTATAAATAAAAAAAGATTTAAAAATCCTAAATAAAAAGGCATGTTCGAATATGTGCAATTAATCCATTTAACTAATAAGAATAGACATTTAGCAACTTCACAAATTGTGATTACTCCAAACTTTAAGGAACCACATTTTAGAGGCTTATATCATTAAAGATATTTTATCATGCATATTCTCTATCATTGTCTCATTTTCATTTTTTCAACAATGAATTACAAAAGAATATCCTGCCCTACCTTCTGTCATAAACCATAAAAACGAATTCTATCTGATATTTTTGAACAGTTTTTGAATTTTAAAATCAATCCTATATCAAAAAAAATAGTGGTGTCTGGCGTCGTAGTTTAAGGCAAGTTGCTGGAACTTTTCGTACCGCAGTTACAAATTTTTAAAAGCTTCAAAATTTTTTGAAAGCTTTGAAAGAAATTAGGTTTTGAGAATTTTTAATTTTTGAATAAATTTGACTTTTCTGGAAAACTTGATTTTTGTCTATATTTTGAAAACTTTGAATGTTTTGTTTTTGTTTTGTTTTTGTTTTGTTTTTGTTTTGTTTTTGTATGTTTTTAATAGCTCTTTTCATACTTATATAAGTCAATTGAAACAAATATATATATGCAAACAATAGAACAGATGTATACAATTTGTATCTTTATGTAAAAATCAATGTATGTATTTTGGTCAAATAAAGCAAATTTTTAAATTAAATTAATTTTTTTTGATTTTTTTTTAATGCAATCGCGCTGCGTATTAGTCTAATGGTTAAATATTATAAATCTTAGTACGGAACCCATAAAAATGTAAACAAAATTGTACATTATTATTAAAATCTTTAACTACCAAATGGCATTTTTTGTGGGAAGTTAACAATTCTTTACGGTATGCCAAAATGTTCAGAAGCCTTTGAAACGTAAAGATATATAAAAATATTCATTTTCGATTTTTGTGCGACTCACCCAATAGTAAATTAACAATACTTTATACTTTAATTGCTCAAAATGCTCAATGAACGCGGTCCACTCGTATTAAACCTCCGCCCAATAATCGTTAGAGAATAGCAATTAACACCTCACTACGAAATACGTATTAATTTATCTACGGTACTGTTACATATTCTAATTAATTTGTTATATTTATCGTCAAATCGCGTTGTACGCAAATTAAAAAACCATGTGAAATATCGCTAAAATAATAAAGGTTTCCTCGTTGTACGTTAAATACAAACCGTCCGGACGAGCGGACGCATATAAATTTTACAGATATATGTCTTGAAATATGTAAATGTACAGCCGGCAGAGCGAAAAGCCCGTTCGGGGTGCAAAAAATAAATATATAAAACAAGGTAAAACATGAACGCTACCAACATCATAAACAACGACGATGGCTGGGCTCAAACCATCATTTTACCAGCAACAGAAATATTGATGTGGTATATGTTCTTTTAGAAATATCTATTACTAGGTATTTAGCAAAATTATTTTTTTATTTTTAATATCAAATAAGAAGTCCAATATAATTTGGAAATGCGTGATGAGAACATTGTGATATTTGCAAAATATCCTATAATAGCAAAGAATTCACAATATTACATCCGAAATTATTAGCCAAATTGTTAAAATAGTTAAATGGTGTTGATTTATTATACGAATACGTTTAGTAAATAGTTGCACTAAGTTTAAATATTAGTGACGGGTTGTAGAATATATAGGGCCTTATTTGAATTTATTAGATCTAATAAGAAAAAATTATAAACGATAACGTGTTTATTCATAGTTTTAATAAAGACAATAACAATGGATGACAAATTTTACGGTAGTTTTATTCTATTTTTATTATCATGAGGTCCAATTATGCGGTAACACAACGTTGATATGGCAACTAGAAAAATGTTTCTCTAATTATAGTTTCAACAAGTAGGGTGCATGGCATCGTGCCTTAAGGCAAATTGCTGGAACTTACCGTACCGTAATTAAAAAACTTGGTACAAAACACAAAATGTGTACACATTTTAAAAATCTCTATAAAATATCTGATAATATGATATGAATAACATTTTTGACCTCCAAATGTCATTTTTTTAACTTGTTTTTATTGATCTTTATTATTAATCGCTGGACATACCCTCCCAAAAATTTAACCAGTTTTTCATCTTGTCAATACAAGTAAAATATTTTTTGTATTATTAAAATCGGATGCCCCGTTCTCTTAAAAACTGAGTTACCGTTTTTGGCACTTTTTCCCCGTATCTTCGGAACGGCTAGACCTGCCTTTGCCAAAAACTAATCAGCACTAATCATCTCCCTATCAATACGAATCGAATGTATTTTTGAATTAATCAAATCGGTTGATCCGTGTTCCCGAAATCGTCGACGAAAATTTGTATCCGTACACACACACATACATCCATTTTTTAAAAGTATGCCAAAATGTTCAGAAACCTTTAAAACGTGATGATATATAAAAATTTTCATTTTCGATTTTTTGGGGATTACTATAACTTGCCCTACGGGAAGTTAATAGTTAAGTATAATAGTAAATGGCTAATGTACTAGATTACAATATAATGTAAATGGCTAACGTACTAGATTACAATGTAATGTAAATAGCTAATGTACTAGCTGAAAATACTAATAATAATAACCACTAATAAATAAGTACTAGATTACAATAAAACAATAAACTAGTGGTGCATGGCATCGTGCCTTAAGGCAAATTGCTGGAACTTTTCGTGCAGTTATGAAATATTCGAGAAATTTGATGATTTTAGCCTTAATTTATATCATTTTCATTTAATCAATTTAGGTTTAAAAAAATTATTGCCTTGCCTAAAAACTAATAATTTCTTTACACTGTCAATACGGGCTTTTTGAATCGATCTAATCGGATGCCCCGTTTTTGCAAAAACAGAGTTTTCATTTTCTATATTTTTGCTCCCTATCTCGGGAATTGGTAGACTAGACTTATAAGCATGACTTCCTATCAATAGGAATCAAAACTTTTTTGAATCACTAAAAACAGATGTTAGTGTATAATCAATCATACTGGTAATTAGTTCTGTCTTTTCCGTAAACTTTTTCTTAAACTTTGTTTTAAACTAAAAATTTTTCAAATTTTCTAACATTTCTAATATTTTGTTATGTAATCCATTCATTTATTTTTATCATTTTCATTTTGATTATATTGTCATATTTCTGTACATTATCTTTTCCACAATTTTATTCATTTTATATAAAAAAATGTACCGTCTTCTGCTTTTTTTTAAACATATTGTTTGCTTAAATCTCATCAAGATCATGTTTCTTGACAGATGTCCTAAAGATAGAACGTACCTAGTTCCGAAACGTCGGCAGTGAATAAATAAATGGCTTTTTAGAAAACTTTTTAGTTTTTTATTACTGTTTAGATTCTTTGTTCGAAACTCTACAAAATATTTACAAATCCAAGACTATACCATCTTATATATGCATATATATAAAATTATTATATATAATCAGTGTTATAGCGGGCAGTGTGGTCTACACCTAATACGCATTTCCACTGGACCCCACAGCGGAGCGTAGACCGCGCGCTTGTCAAAAAAATGCGCTGGTCCTTAGAATTTATTACTTGGCCTGTTGTCGGTTGTCACGACGTGGAAACGGGAAAATTTGAAAATAGAAAAGCCACCAGTCGCAGTATTTTATGTGTGCAACGAAAAATTCGAGCGCATGTAATAAATATCGCCGTCAAACGAGAAGCCAGAAGAAAAACGACGTGCGAAAAATTAATTTGCTATGAAAATATTTAGTCATTTAGGTGTAATAAAACATAATGGTTCAAGAAGAATACAAAGTTATACAGAATATTAGTTATTTTATTAGAATCAAATAAAAATTGTTTTTTTTATAATTAATAATATATTATATTATAATAATATAATTGGTTTTCGAAATTTCGTGGTCTTGATTTTTCAATCAAAGATAAATAACACTCCTCCAGTTAAAGTTGATTAAAAAAGTATTTGTCTACTTTGAACTGTTATTAGATTGTTATTACTGAACAAATGATCAATTCTTAATATCTACATTAAATAACTAGCAAAATTAAACAATGCAATTAAAAAAGCGGCAGGAATTCACAAATAGAAGTGATTATTTAGACATCACATAAATTTGATCACACGACAAAAATTTCGGAGCTTGGTTGGGATGTGATGTTATCAATCTGTATCTGATTCTGTTTTGTGAATAAAAACCAGAAGTGTTATGAAAGTAAGATGATGAATTGATAATGTTGCTTAAAGGATGATAATATGTCATTGATCAAAATAAACAATTCATTACAAAATTACGAAAGTTATTTACCAAACTAACAAATACATACATTCATACACACCCCCACATTATATATATATATATATATATATATATATATATATATTAAAAATTAACTACTGTAGTTTATTAAAAAATCTCATTCCCAAATATACCCATGCTTATTTTTTTGTGTAAATTATTTCTCTCATTTATATTTCTCTCTGAAATATATGTTACGTAATTGAATTCTTTGTTAACACGAGAATAAGATAAAAAAATTATATTTTGAGCAAATTATGAGTTTATCGCCTTCACTTAATTACCTAGTAAATTCATTGTTAACGCTTACTCTTAATGAAAGAATTTCCGTGCTTCGTGAAATTTATGACCACTATCATAGCTTTTGCACAATTAATGTTTCTTTCACTACATTGTTTTCATAGTTTTCTCGTTTTTTCAACAACGGATATGTATTATTTATATTTGAGGTATAACAATTGATTTATGGTGAGGTGTCTTTAGACTAGTTTTCTAAAACAAATATTAGTACATATTACACATAGGTGATAACAGGGAATTTAACTGAACATAGTTTGATAGTTTGTGTGTTGTCATGTAGTTCATTTAGTTTAGACAGTATGAATACTGAAAGTCAAATTGGACCTTTGGGCCCAGCCCTACTCTTCGCATAATTCAAAATATATAAAATTGTTTAAAAGTAACAAAGAGAGGAAAAAGTATAGTGCTTAAATTATATCAATAGCATAAATATTAACATAATTTCATTAAAATTACAAAAATCTAATTGCCGCCCAAACGCCATTGCTGCGTTGGCGCACGCTGCCCCGTACAAAAAACACAATTAAACGAAAACAAAAGCAACACTTTATTATTTGAAAGTCAAAACGTCAAAACAACGTTTGCGAGATAAAAAATTTCCCTATTCATTTGGGACGGAATATTCTTTTAAAAACGAGTCGAGATAAATATACTTTTATATTTTTTCATAAAATGACCCGTCATTCATTGCCAAGAGCGTTATCAAACAACCTAACCACTTTAATTATTAATTTATTATTTAAAGTTGTGGACATGTGCTAATTTATAATTAAGTACTTTTAAGTTTATAAAAAATTATATTATAAAATATTGATTACAAAAATATGTAAAGTATCATAACATAACGTTTTTATTATCCCCGAATGTCAAAGCTGACTTGATCGCCACATTACTCCGCGACCAGTGTTGACGTCAAACCAGTTCGAGGGTGATCGGAAACACGTAGTTTTTAATTATGTAAAGACCAAATGTTCGAGAATTAATATCCAGATAAAAACATTAAAGTTTAGAACTATTTTGAACCGACTGACCCAGTGTTCATATTAACCTGGACAACACTAATTAGTAAATAGGTTTTTACCAAATTACCAAAATGTTTCTTTTAAATTCCAATTACAAAATAACACATTCATCATCCCTCCTATTAACAATATTTTAGTTAATGATTGGTTTCTGAATTGTAAAAAAATAAAATCATATTCTCGAGCGAAAAAAGTTGATGTTAAAAACTAATTATCATTCAATTTAAATTTATATGGGTAATTTTGGTTAATCTATTTTAAAATAGATGTATGATCTCACATATTCAGTATTAGACATCATTTTTAATATATGAGCCCGTCGTGGTGTGATAGGTATGTTATGTTACCGGTGACACGGAGGTATTCATAATAAACTTATGCAGGTAATATGATAGACAATAAAAAATATTTATGAATCAAATTTTAATTTCACTAATATTGACACGAATTTGACTTTGATAAAAACACAACGTACAAGTTGCGGTTTTAATCACGTTTCATATCATATTTAATTGACTATAAGGAATAAAATTAATAAAAAAAAAGTTTATATATCAAGCGGCAATTTATTAGAATTGAATTGAAACTACTTTAATAGAGACAAAACAATTTCGAAGTTTATATTCGAATAATTAAAAAAAATAAAAGATTGATTTTTTATATTAGAATAACTATATCTTTTGAGTTTTAAAGATAATGTCAAAGAACTAAAATTCTAAATATGAAATATATGGGTGACATAAAATTTCGCATTATCTTGACAAATATTTCCAAAACCATTACATTACAAACAAGTAAATATAAGATGTTAGAGTTAAACAATGTCTGTATATACTTACAATATTTGGTACGAGTAATATATTGGGCTTATACGACATTTTTGGCCGACATTTTTAGATATTTGAATCATATTATTTTAATTATATTCAACCCAAAAATATTTATTGTAGAAAAAAAACAACTATCTACGTTACTAACTGATTAAAGTAAAACCAATGTACTTCATTTATAATTTTGATGTAATGAAACAGTTTAAATTAATATATATTTATAGAAATTTGAATCAGGAATAAAATAAAACTTAAAATCATTAAAAAATTTTTTGTTAAATTTCTTGAGGACAAAATTGCTTGTACAACTAGGTAACATAAGATAAAAAAGATTTTTTAAATGAAAATATAACAATAAATTACGCCTAATCGCATCAAACATGCCAAAAAACTAGTCGAAATCGGTCCAGCAAAAAGATGATAATTTGTCATATGTGCCTTATTTATATTCATATTCATGTAGTAAAAAACGACAATATATTATATTTTGTTTATTTTTGCGGTAAATCCTTGTGGGTAGACGTTTTCGATGGGCGTTTATTAGCTTCTCAAATCACTCATATCATTTCCATTTCATATAATGTACTTTATTGCATTTATTCGAATACGGGCTCATTCGAGTACTAGTTTGCTCAATTTTTATTTCGATGGCGCAATGGGTCAATAGGTTAATCTTTTCAACGAAGCAATATGCCTGTTTTTCGTTTTTTTGATGAATCCTAAATGATTTTTTTCTTCGGAATGATTGCCATGAACCAGAGTAAGAAAGATGTAAGAATGTAAACTATTGCGTTTTGCGGCGTGCTTTAGAACCTGCATAAAATTATACATTGTTTGGTATAATTTTTAAAATAACAAATAATATGCATTATATTATTAAACCATATAAAAATACAGCTTTAATTGTAGTATTTATATCTAGAAATAAATTGGTCTTGTTTCATGCGTTTTTACTTTCATATTCAATGTTATTAAAATCCATATAACAAATACGATCAAAAGATAATATAATTTACTTTAATTAATTAATTAATTAGTATGGCATAAAAATAACTTACATTAGAATGCATTATCCTATACATGTTCTATCCCCAATAAAATATATTTTTTCATTTTCCATAGTTCCCATCGACTGGAAGTAAGAAGCCTAAAATCGAATAATAAAAAATCATAATAGTCAAAATTAAGCTAAGTCAAAATATACATCATGATCAATCTTAACTACATTGGCATATAATTAAACTTACATACAATGGTCATTTTAAATATGTGGTTTCCTCTAAAAATGCTTTCAATATTCCATATTGTTACTTTTGACGACAAGTTCTAAGCCTGAAATAGAATAATAAAAAATCATAATAGTCAAAATTAGGCTAAGTAGAATATACATCATGATCTATCTTAACTAAATTGGCATATAATTAAACTTACATGCAATAGGTCTTCTTAAATATGCGACTTTCTTTAACAATGTATTCAATATACTAATTGTTATCTTCGACGATACATTCAAAGCCTGAAATAGAATAATGAAAAATCAAAATAGTCAAATTTAAGCTAAGCCAAAATATACATCATGATCAATGCAATCTTAACTAGATTGGCATATAATTAAACTTACATACAATGGTTCACTTTAAATATGCGGTTTCCTCTAAAAATGCTTTCAATATTCCATATTGTTACCTTTGATGACAAGTTCGAAGCCTGAAATAGAATAATAAAAAATCATAATAGTCAAAATTAAGCTAAGTAGAATATACATCATGATCTATCTTAACTTGATTGGCATATAATTAAACTTACATACAATGAATCGTCCTAAATATGAGGTGGTTTCCGTTAAAAATGCATTCACTCTTCATTGTTACCTTTGACTACATGTCCAAAGTCTAAAATAGAATAATAAAAAATCAAAATAGACAAAATTAAGCTAAGTCAGAATATACATAATGATCAATCTTAACTTGATTGGCATATAATTAAACTTACATACAATGAAACGTCTTAAATATGGGGTGGTTTCCGTTAAAAATGCCATCAGTACTCTTCATTGTTACCTTTGACTACATGTACAAAGTCTAAAATAGAATAAAAAATCAAAATAGTCAAAATTAAGCTAAGTCAAAATATACATCATGATCAATCTTAACTTGATTGGCATATAATTAAACTTACATACAATCGTCTATATGGGGTGGTTTCCGTTAAAAATGAATTCAGTTTTCTACATTGTTACCTTTGACTTCATGTAAAAGCCTGAAATAGAATAATGCATATAAAATAAAAAAAGTCAAAAGTAAGTCTAATTGTAAGTCTAACATAATCAATCTTAATTAGAATTAAAAAAAAACTTACCAAAGAATGAATATCATCGTTTTTTTTAATATATTTTTATCAATGGTTTTCTCTTATTAGAAATAAGATGCCTGTAATAGAATAATGCAAAAATTGATATAAAATAAAAATAGTCAAAATTAAGTCTAAATCAAAATTAGGTTTAAAATAAATTCTTTACCGGTTTGAACAGTTTCGGAATTGTTGGTTTTCGTTCGGGAGTGCCGAAATTAACTATCGGAAAGGGTGCAGAATAACGACTTCTATCCTCATTTGTGCTAAAAAAAAAATACGAATATTTAATTATGATAATTTTTTATACGGATATCACTTGGCTTGAAAAGGAATAATATATATTATAATATAAAGTTGTTTTCATTTAATTTTATTTTAATTATTTTCATTATTACCTTCCCGATGGGAACATAATCGCAAAATAATTGACAATAAAAATGTGTATATATCTTCACGTTTGAAACGTTTCTGAACATTTTGGCAAACCTTTCGATTAAAAAAAATTAAATGTATGTGTGTGCGTGTGTGTGTATGTGCGGATATAATTTGTCGTCGACGATTTCAAGAAGACGGATTAACCAATTTGAATGATTCAAAAGGAATCGATTGCTGTTGATAAGTAGACGTGCTGATTAGTTTAGGGCAGGTTTAACCGTTCTAAAGATACGGGTAAAAAAGTGCCAAAAATGGTGATTCCCTTTTTAAGAGAACGAAGAGTTGATGAAATTTTTATTTAGGCAGGTCTAGCGGTTTCAGAGACCCAATAAAAAAAAGTAAAAAAATGACATTTGGCGGACAAAAATGATCATAAGCCATATGCACATCAAATTATCACATATTTTATAGATATTTTAATAATCGCGCAAAACTTCTAAACGGTAGTCCTTATCGAGTTACATCGAGTGACTCAAATGTCGATGGAGGGTAAAATTTTGGTTTACGTATTACACATACACACACTTCTGCTGTAGGCAGATACGCCACATTATAGTCATTATATTCTTAACTACTGCCTTCGAATAGTTTCAATAATAATAGAAAATGAAATTACCATGAGGGAGATCGACGATGATGTTTGCTGATACAATGAGACCACAGCGGTTCTGAAATTTGAAATGGCTTTAATTAATTATAATATGAAAAATAAGAAATATATTGTTGAAAAATATTAAAAAATAGTTAGACAAGAAAATACAATAACTTTGATTCAATTTGTGAAAAAAAAAGATGCGAAAACTATATTGATGGATAGATGACATCAACTATAATAGAAATAGAAATAACAATAAATCGTAAAATAAAAATTAAAACAGTTATTAAATAATTGTACAAAAATTCAATTGGCAAAAGGAATCAATTTAGCAAAAACCCATTCGAGTTTTCGCGAGTTTTCTTTAAATAAATCATAAAATTTGTTTGTAGTAAATATTTGTGATAAAAATAATCTTGAAGAAACATTAATCCCATACATTCAAAATATTGACTTTATTTACAAAATAATGTAATTTAATTAATACTTTGTATGAACATAAATGCAATAGCAATTATATTATAAAACAAACAAATAGATATTTTTTCCAAAATGAATATATTGATTACTGACATCCATGAATTTTGCTGGTCTGAATAGGTTTGATGTGAACAAAGAAAGCGTCAGTATATATATATATATATATATATATATATATATATATATATATATATATGTGTGTGTGTGTGTGTGTATATATATATTATTTTTGTCAGTATTTTGTCAGTATTCAGACGTTAGCCAATTTGTACACACTATATATTGTAACCAAAAAATTGTCAAAAAAATAATTACGTAGTTTAAATGTTCCAGTTATTAATAGCTTGGTTTATCACAGTATAATAGTGTAGTGTATTTTTGTATAATTAATTCTTTTTTCCACTGAATGACGGTCTCGATGAAGACCGAAACGTATGAATAAATAAAGTATTTCAAAACTACTTTAGTTTTTTTTACTTGGTGTTACTGCCCGATTCTAAATAACTCTTTAAAATATATATATATATATATATATATATATATATATATATATATATATATATATATACAACTGTATATGTGCGTATATGTAGTTCAAATAAATCAGTTATAGTTAATTATTAATGATGTATTTAGTTAATTCCTTCTTACCGCACAGTATGAAGAGTTGGATCTTCCTGAATGGCTCGGTTTATTAGACGATGGAGTTTGCTGGCATATTCTAGAAAACTCAGAAGAAGATGCTCGGTCGAAAGAACTACCTCCTGTGACCGGAGAGCCGTGAGTTTTTTTAGGTGATAGATGCCGCAGGGATCCTATTTTACTATGAATCTCATGTCTGGAGAATAATATTTTATTATTCTCCCACTTGAAATTTTTTATTTATTTCTAAAATGCAAATACATATATATAAGAACGTTTCATCTACATTATGAAAGATCGACTTATCATTGCGAATACAGTTTGTTAGTTATAGTTAGCCAATAACGCCAATTGTTAATAACAGAACATTTAAAAACAACTATAGTCACGTAGAAATGTAGTGTTGCACTTAAGATTCTTTCCTTAAGCTATTATTGTAAAAAATAATATATTAGGGCTGGAACTTTTAAAACCAAAGATTAACTCACCTGTGATCCACAACTCCGCCATGATCCTAAAAATAAAATATAGTTGTTATAAGTTGTCATAGATAACTATAATATGTATTATTGTTATTTCATAAAGATAAACATTTGAAAATGGCAAGTCAAACCAACAAACAATTTACAAAAATAGCATTGTTAAAGAAATATTAGACGCGCCTAAGTATGTCCCAAATTGGCTGATCCATCAGGAAAGTAACAGAAGATATCAGAAGACATGCGTTTAAGTATAACACTAGACTTGAATATCATCCGAACTAGGGTTTTCGAATTTTATATAGAAAATAATTTTTTGTTCGAATACCCTATAATTTACCCGCAAATTTAGTGTAATTTAGAGTAGTATTTGACTGAATTTATTTATTGTTCAATTTTATAGATAGTAAGCAAAATTATTTTAATTATAATTAGTAGAACTAAAAAATAATAGTTTATCTTGATTAAATAACTTTGAAAATAATTATTCGTTATTCATGCATCATTTTCACATATAAGAATAAAAATATTTTTATGATAGTGAAAGGAAAGTTTTCGAATAAATAAAAATAATACATTTTTAAACAAAAAACATTCATTAAATTGAAAAAAAAATTAGATACATGTTGATACATACTTGTTAATGTCAATTTTAGTTATTGACTGTTCCGAGCAAATTTAATTAATTAAATTTAAACATTCTAATTGTTTTTTGTTTAATAAAATATGATTTCAAAAAACTGAGAACGTCTATCGAATAAGACATGACCTTTATTTACTCACAAAATAATTTTTTCTGAAATAGAAAATACTCTCATATTGCGACCAAATTATGCTTAATTGTTTTTAAAGCCTGATATAAAAATTTTATGTTTTTTGTTCTTTATTTTGTTGCTTCTAGGGTTTAAAACTATTTCTTTTCTTCAAGAAGTCACACTGATTTAAATTAATGTATACACTGGTATAAAAATCGTAATTAATATATACAAAACCTTTGTGGGAACCATTGCAGACTGATAAGATATCAAATGCTATTGAGCCGATATGATTTTAAGAATCAAAACGCTTTCATCTATTTTTTGTATTTGACTATATTTGTCATTTTCCATTTATACAGTGAAAACCGACTTTTTTCACTAAAAAACCGGTTTTCGAATTCCATAATTTTCGCCAAAAAAACGGTTTTTAAAAACCGACAAACCCTAATCCGAACCAACTTGCAAAAGAATTGCTTTCCTCAAACATCCCCAAAAGTATCAAAAAAACAAACTTTTTAGATTAAAAAAATTATATCGTTAAAAAATTCCATACTTTACTTATTTCTGAGATAATGTTCGTGGACTTTTTACACGCTGATCTTTAACTCTACCCTAAACTCCTGTGTATGAGCAAATATTTCTAAAAAATCTCACCGGACACAGAAGAGGTAAATCGTAGTCAACATTGCCGCCAGCCCGTAACCGATGTCTCTTGATTTCACAAATACCGGACCAACAGTCTGAAAAAATATGTGGTCAATAACATGTATTTTAGTTTTATCATTGCATAATTTAATCATTTAAAGTAAATCACTTTATCTTAAATAGTAAGAACACTACAGTTCTATAGTGAAAACATTATTTACAACTTGAAATTATCATCAAACAATAAAAGGTAAATGCAATATAATAATTACAGGATTCGCTGGTGATGATTTGCTAATATGATATGAAATACATAAAAGTGCACGGGCGATTAATAAGGTATTCAGGTGTAGCCGCAAGAGTTAATCAGGTTAAAAATCTGAAACTTTCCGTAACGAATTTTTTTTATTTTTTAAAAAGTTTTAAAATTTTAATTTTAAGAGAATTTCAATTTTTTCTTTTTTATATTTTGATTTGTTTTTTTGAAAATTTTAAACCTTTCACCAAAGTAATCGTGCTGCATAGCCGTTTTAAAGACGAAATTTCAAAACAAATCCCTTTAGTACAATCATCTCCATAAAAACTGTATTGTTGGACGTAGTATGTTTTCTAAGTTTATAAAATATCAATGGATTGGTAAAACGTAATTGAACATTTGTAACTGAAATATCAATGTATTAACAGAAAGATTCATTTCTACTCAAGACATTTTGAAAAAGTGGACAAATCCTTTTTTGAATATTTTTTATCAATTTTCTTTATTTTTTATAATGCGGGATTAAAAATACGTATAATTTTATAATCTATATTATGTAAATGATAGATAAAACTTATTTGGGCAACTAATTTTTTGTGGAACACATGAACAAAACAAATTCGTTGATCTTCTAATACAGCTTAATTACAAACAAACATTTGCTATTTTCCTGCATAATATAACTACATTTGACAAAACGGCATTTTTGTTTAGATTTTCAATTACATAAAAAAAGTGCATAAAGTTATAGTATTTTATGAATTTCATTCATTTGATACAGGATTGTTTTTGATTTGACAAACAAATTTGATAAATTTTAAGATATGAAGTAATAATGTCTATTTGAATAAATCATTGTATGATGTGATTTGCATTCTCATATGAAATTTAAACTTCTTATAATGCAAAAATACCTAATATCATTGAAGATAATGCTTTTGAGCAATCTAACATTTTCTTCGTGATTTATTACAAATGTTTAATAAGAAGTAGAATAAATATACAAAAAACTATATATATATATATATATATATATATATATATATATATATATATGTATGTATGTATATATATATATATATATATATATTTATATATAATTATATATAGGATTTATGTTATGTTATAGTTAAGTAACATGATTTATAAATTCGGATTACGAAACATTCCTCATATATATTTAATAAAAACTCACTAAGAATTCAGCCTGAAGGCCCGAAAACTTTTAAGTGGCATTCTATAAACCTTAACAAACTAAGTGAACATCCTCCGTGGTGGTCTCTCCAAATTTATTTCAGAAAAAAATAATAATCGACAAGTTGTCAATATTCCAAACTTTGAAAACCTTGAAACTGTCAATTGATGAAATATGTTTCGTATTCCAAATGACAAAAAAGTTCGCTAATGTGGTGGCAATATTTTAAGAAATAAAAACATTGAAACTAATATTTATCATTATCTTACAAATATTTGGTCATAAAGAAGCCACCCACAAGTTGACCAGAGTGGTTATTCAACGCGTACCAGTAATTGAGTATAAGAAATAAAAAATATAAATTATTTTTTAATATACGGTTACAATTGAATTGAATTGTTCATATAAATCAAACAATATCTTGATGTTTATAAAAGTACCAAACCAAAATTTTGCAGAGAATGTTCAATAATGTAGTGTTTGCTATGGTCCGTTTTCTGTCATACATTAAGATATATATTCTATTCTTACACATTAATTAAAACATCATATTTAAAAAATTAAAATTAAATAAAACATCATATTAAAAAAAACAATACATTATTTCATACTTCTGCCAAACTGCAGTAAAATCAGTAAAAATATGGAATCTACTCAAAATGCCAAAGCAGATTAAAAAATATAATAAATAATAAACATCACATGTATTTAATACAATTTATTTCGTGCACAAGAGAACGCTTCTCTTACCAACAAAATTATTTTTTAAATATGCTTCTTCTTAAATCTACGCGTTATTTGCGAAACGCCTTCTATCACTCAAATATTATTTTAAACTAGTTTATTTGAATTAAATGAGTCTTGATGAAAAATCTGAATTTCTTTGAATCAACTAATCATCATATTTTGGCTCTGAATTGACAGAATATTATGATTATCATTATTACTATTGACTTACGCCTACAGTAGACCTCGCCGTGTCCCTCACTAAAATTCCTCGGCTCTAAGGGCTCCCTGCAACAAAAGCACGTAAAGCAGCAGTAATGATAAAAACTGCCTGCTGCCAGTTGTTGTTCTCTCGGGTATACCTTGAATTGAAATCGATCATTTGAATGGCCAAATTCAAGCTTATATGAGCCTGATTGATAGTTTTTTAAATAAAATACTCATTTCATAAAATAAACCTACATATTACTAAATACAGCATATCACTTATTGATAATAAAGTGCATATTAGAGGAAAATATATAGAACGTGTTTATTTTTTAACAAACATTGCTTTTACTCGCAACATCCCACACACAATGTTATAGAAACAGCAAAAATTGTTATAAAGGACATCTGATGCATTTCTACTTGATTTTATTTTACAAGAAATGTACTTTTAACGCGCAAATATGTACTATTTGGTTGGAAGCTAATCCAGCCATTTTCAAAATTCGGTAAAATACGCTAAAAATGATCATTGTGAGGCCAAAAGTATTTGATACATAAAAAATAGTTATAAGTGACATTTTGCCTTCAAGCAAGTTGCATAAACTTCCCGACATATGTCAATAATCGACTTAATCAATAATAAACTATTATATTATTCTATGAGTAATTTATAAGTATGTCGAGTTGCTTATAGTGCTTCATAATGTCAAAAACCATTGCAGATTATTCAATGATATACATTTTTTATTATACATTACTGAAAACCAAACAAGTGCCTAATACAAACTCGGAATATTTTCTAAAAGGGCGGCCGTATAATTCAAATTTTAATAAAATTTCATATTTGAACCACCAGTCCACAGAACTAACGTTTTAGTAGGTTTATAAAGGTAACTCTATCGCGATATTAAGTATCATTAAATTCATCAAATGTTTTTTTAAACCATCAATTACAAAAAGACTTCATCGAACTTTATCAATCATTGTCCATAACCAATCAGCACGATTTCCTAATCATATTTTTCGAAAAGTATTTGAATTTTCAAAATCGGATCATAATTTTTGGTTGAAACGCGTCCGAAAAAATTTGCACTTATTTGTTAATTTTAAAGAAACATCTCAGCCGATCGTATCAAAAAACTAGTTTCATAGATTGGCTTTTAAATTATTTAAATCGATAAACAAGCATACATATAAACTCACACGAGTTCCGTATCTTTGAATTTGTTACTGAGATAAACAATTATCCTAAAAATTTGATTTTGTTTGAAAAGTTAGATTGCAGTTTTAAAATAATTGATTAACAGAATAAATAAATTAATTAATTAATATTACCTTACATTTATTTTTTAAACACGATGTTTCCGCAAATCGCGGCATTCATAACTATTTGCGTTTTACATTAAAAAAAGTAAACATAACATAACATAAGCATAAAAATAATGTAAAAATGATAAAATTCTTACATAAATGATTCAAAAAACAAATTCGTAACGTTGCAAACTTTATATAAGTAGGCAAAAATAGGACAACATTCGTCAAATTAGTGCAGGAGAAATGGTTAAAACTAAAACTTACCAGTTTTTGGCATCGATGGCATTTAGATCCACCCCCTCCGAAGCCGAGGATCAGCGGGCATGTGCCTGGTGGGCACGGCGTACTTGGGCAGGCTGAAGGTCGGGGAGACACTGCCACAGGCCTGCTACTATATATATATAAATTTTTGATAAATAACTGTATTATTTATCTTTATATATTTTACTACTTAAATATATTTAATTGTTTATATTTAAGGGTTATATACAGTTAGTTTTGTATTAAATAAGTTAGTATTAAATATTATAGAACTTTATATTAATTTCAATAAAATCTGCGGGGTTGGTTTAAGTTAAAGTAGGTTTAAGGTATTATTGTGACTTAAGATATTATTGTACTTCAAGGCTGGTCGGCTGAAATAAATAAATGAATAAATAAATATTAATTTCAATAATATATTAAAATAATGGTCGATTTATAAAAGTTTTATATTAATGTTAAATGTGGTACTGTACTTATAACTATCTAAGAATATGGATACGAGGTTTTTGAAAATTTGAATTATTTTCGGAGGTATAGGCATTTTACTGACTCGGTCTCCATACTGATTTGGCTTCACGCAAAACTTTAAATGCGTTTTTCTTCGAACAGACTTTTTCAGTACTGTTGACACGATTTCTCGAGTTTTAATCTACCGATTCACTTGAAATGTTCACAGAGTCTTGTTTATAGACCTATCTATAGCCCAAACTAGGATTATCCCCAAATTCCAATTTTTACTATTTTTAAAAAATTGGAGAAACTCAAAAAAACAGTAAAAAAACACTTCAATGGCAAAGTAGCTATAAGTAAGTAGCTTGAAGAGTTAAAAAATCAGCAAAAAAACAGAAAAATATTTGAATTATTTTATTTCTAGATCTTATTCGCTTAATTTAACATTGAAAATATTTATTTATTAGAAAGAATGTGGTCAAGTTCAAAGTGCTGTCATATATGGAGAGATTTGATACTACGGCGAGAGCAGCAAAGACTTTGAGGCGGCCGTTCTCTCAAACTATCAATTTTACAAAAAAACGGTTTTCTAAAGAATTGTAGGAAATTTTATCTAGTTTAATTCGTACATAGATACTTTTATCGTAGAATAATCCAAAAAGGAGATATTTTAAAAAACCTGTTTTTTGACGCCATTTTTCCAATATGGCGGCAACTTGCCGTTCAAATTAAAGGTGGCAAAGTTTATTTTCGTAAATTATTTTTAGAATTTCCGGAGTACTGTACCGGCAAAACGACCAAATGACTATGGACTATAATATTCGTAACATAATTTTATTGTTTTTGCAGGAAAAAATCTAGAAAATAAGTTTTTTTTGGCCTTATAACTGTATACAACTTCTCGAATTTGCATTAATCGTTCATGATATTTACCATTTACAATCTTGTGTGGACTTTTGTACTTTTCCGGAGGGCACGTAACTAGGAAGCGGGTCCAGCTTTTCGTATGACGTCTGTTGGTCTGATGTTGTTGAATAAGTACTGTAGGAACTGTGTGAGCGGTCGCAGAGATGGTCGTGGCTGTGCTCGCATGGCATGAATTCACACTCGTAGTGATTCGGATCACATCCACTATTCGACAAAAACACAAAAAAGAACTCATTACGGTTAATAAGATTATTGCCTAGTAATTTAAAAGTAGTTCATTTTTTTTAAATTTGCAATTTAAATATTGAATCAATTGTTAATAATAAATTTATGCTTTAATACACACACGCGCACGCATATACAGGTCGTCACAGAAGTGGAAAATAGCATTGATCATAACATAACTTCCCGTACCGCAATTCAAAATTCGAGTAATTAAAAATAATCAATAGTAATAATCAATAAAAGTTTATCAATGATTTAAAACTTTTAATAGAATTTCGAACCATATTAAATCATTCTATCTTAAATCATTTATTTTGAAATATTTTGGAAATTCTGAACTTTTTTTCAAAGCAATCGTACTGCTTTAACTGCATAAAGACGAAATATCAAAGCGCGTAAGCGCTGCGTCTCCGTCTAACCCGTAAACATTGGTACGATAGGAATGTGAACAAAATTTATACTTATTGTTAAAATCTCTATAAAATAATTAATAAATAATTTGATGTGCATATGTCTAATGTTCATTTTTGACCGCCAAATGGCTCATTTTTTTTACTTTTTTCTCCATATCTCCAGTCATTGGACCTGCTTTTCCAAAAATTTGAACAGTTCTTCATTTAGTCAATACAAATAAAATGATTTTTGAATTATTCAAATCGGACGCTCATTTCTCTTAAAAACTGAGTGACCGTTTTCGGCACTTTTTGCCCCGTATCTTCGGAACGGCTAGACCTGCCTTCGCCAAAAACTAATCAGTACGTCTCCTTATCAATACGAATCGAATGTTTTTGAATTATTCAGTTGATCCGTGTTCCCAAAATCGTCGACAAAAATTTGTATCCGAACATACATACATACACGCACACACACACACACACACACACACATACATCCATTTTTTCTAAGGTATGCCAAAATGTTCAGAAGGTTTTGAAACGTAAAGATATGTAAAAATTTTCATTTTCGATTTTTTGCGATTACTATAACTTGCCCTAGGGAAATTAAAAATGGCGTTGTTTATTACGAGCTTTTAAGTACAACCTAAAACTTGGTCAATATACCTTTACCTTTACTCTCCACCTATATTTGGTGCTTTAGTTTCACTTTTACTCTATATTTGTTGCTTTACCATTACCTTTACTCTACCCATAATTGGTGTCTTACGTCTGTCTACCTTGACTCTACCTATATTTGGTGCTTTACCTTTAGCTCTACTCTACCTATATTTGATGCTTTACCTTTACCTTTGCTCTATCTATATTTGGTGCTTCGCCTTTACCTTTACCTATAATAGGTGCTTTACCTCTACCTCTACTCTACCTATATTTGGTGCTTCACCTCTATTCTACCGAAATTTGGGGCTTTACCTTTACCTTTACTCTACATATATTTGATGATTTGATCACTTTTTGGTTATTGTGGTTGACTTCTATTAATTTCGTTCATTTAAACTTTTGTTCATTTTTAAATTGATACCCTTTAAAAGAGCCGTCCCTAGGATGTGGACGGTTATACCACAGATCTTTTTCTGTATGATTTGATTAATACACGTCGTATTTAAGGAGAATATTTCAGTATTTCCACGTAGGCAAATGTTCAAATTACCCATTAATTTACTTTTCCCCCAGCTAACTGGTAAATTATGGCTGCTACTCATAATTTCACAATTATAAATAAGTAGTTTTTAATGTGATTACTTTGTTGATAAAGATTAATATAGAATATTTAAAAGATTTTAATTTTTCAAACCAGATAGTATAATAAGTTTTTCTTATAATATTAGAATCAAACTAGCTGTAAGTGGAATTCTTGAGGTCTTGAAGGTAAGTGGAGTCTTGAGGCAATTATGGCATCGTGCCTAAGGCAAATTGCTGGAACTTCCCGTACCGTAACGAAATGTTCGAGGAATACTGAATGTTTTCAAATAGATTATTATAAATATTGTAACATTGTCTAATATTTATAATAATTATATAAACTGAATTGCAGAGTTGAAATTATGTATAAAGACTATTAGAACTATAGTCAGAATTAAAAATAAAATATGAAATATTTTCGATATACAAATCTTTTTAAATTCTTTGAATCATTTAAATCGGACGCTTAGTTCTCTCAAAAACTGCCATTTTTACATATTTAGCTCCGTATCTTCAAAATGGCTGGGCCTGCCTTCGCCAAAATTTAATGAACACTTCTCCCAATCATTACTTATTGAATGTTTTTTGTATCATTCAAATCGGATACTCCGTTCTCTCAAAAATTCGATTTCTATTTTCTGCACTGTTTGCTCCGTATCTCCAAAACGGCTGGACCTGCCTTTGCCAATAACTAATCAGCTCTTTTCCCTATCAATAGGAATCGAATGTTTTTTGAACCATTCAAATCGGTTGATCCGTGCGCCCTAAAACGTGACTGGAAATTTGTATCCATACATACATACACACACATACACATCCATTTTTTCTGAGGTATGCCAAAATGTTAAGAAACCTTCAAAACGTCGAGAAATGTAAAAATTTTCAATTCCGATTTTCGGCCCATTACAATAGCTTACCCTTCGGGAAGTTAAAAATATATCAGTTCAGGCAATACAAAAAAAAGAATCAAATTAAATTAAATTATTTTTAAATTTGAAAAATATTACTGAATGCTTACCAGCTGCACGTATAATTGTTTGTATTGTGATGATGGTGCATGTGCTGCTTGCTATGCTGCCCGCTACAATCGCTGTTTACCGGAGTGCAATATGACTGTCAACAGACAATACATTGATATGTTGAATGAAATCTTGTTTTTAATATAGAAAGTATTAAAATATTAATAAACTTATTTAGAATTTGCTCTCTTCTATATAAAATTTCCAGTAAAAATTAGAACTTGGAAGATGTGTGAGACACGCAATCAGAAGCAAGCCAAAGTGCCTCAATGAAAGCATAGCTCTCATTTAATTATTTACTGCTCAAGTAATAGTAAAATCATATTACTATCATATTGACACTTAATACATAAGTAAAATTTAACCAAAATATAAAAAATAACTGACTCAAACACACAGAAAAGGAAAGTATGCAATAATTTGTAATGATAAAGCAAACTAAAATTTTATTCATGTCATTGAAATCGTGTCCAATATATTTGGACCATTTAATTATGAGTGAGTATTTTGTTACTTGTTCGTATCAGCTATTTGCATATAATTAAATTACCCCCGCCTTACGAGCTTAATTCATTCCATAACCACGCTCGCAAGTCCAATTCCTCGTATCTCGAAGCAGTTTTTTCCATATAAATACATTTAAATTCCAGCATGAAGTTTTTATGATAAAAATGAATAAAACTTTACTGCTAAGATCAAATACATATTTTGTAAAAACAGCAAACTATTAAATAAAAATATTTTTTTCATTATACTAGTTTCTGCGTTTTAAATAACTATCCGATAAGCATTATTCTTTTTTCTAGGGGTGTTTTTTATCCACAAACTTTTCAACTTCGTCCCACTTTGCACGTACAAATGCACAACATTGATATTGATAAATTGAAATTTTTAACTTTGAAATAATTTACTTTAAATGTTTGTATGATTGTTAAATGCGACTTCACATACGAAAATCCTAGTTACAATTGATGTTTGAGTCACACCCCCACAAGTTTACGTTATGGCGCTCACTCGCACGTATCTCGAATTTTGCTCGTATGACAAAGCAAACGAGTCGCTTCTTTGGCGGTTCGTATCTCGAGAAACGAGTGCGACGAGTTGGGAGGGGGGGGGTGTACTATTGTATGTATAACTGTGCACTAATTAATGTAACGTTGCAATAAAATGCAATGATTCAAAAAATTCCAAATAACGTGACGTTTATTTATTTTCACCTACATCAAAAATAATGAAAACTTCTTACCCTTGGTGGGCTGTGTATGTAACTACATGAGGGTTCGTCCAGAGAATGGGCAGCCATATGATGATGTGTCTCATGCGAATGCGGCGAGCATGAACGCGAGCAACGTCGGCGAAGTTCGCATGAATCATCGTAATACAATCTATTGCGAGGAGCAGGCCTGCGGCTCGCGTCGCAGCTAATGTCGTCACTAAATCACAGAATAATTGATAAATACCGAATAGTTCGACCAGAGAGCCAAGTATGATTCAATCCTCACAAAATAATAAAAAGCAACTAAAAATAATCCAGATTGAATGTTCTTTTTCAAAATGTATATTATATAATTTCTATTTAAGTGCTTCGATATATACAAAGGCAATAGCCAAAGTGTTCGGAATGAGTTCATTTTTAGATAATTTGTAATGTAGACAAAATTTATTATTTCTAGTGCGCTATTACATATCTACGATAACTCAGCAATCGGGAATTTTGTTAAAAAAAATCTAGAAACATCCATCTTAGTGATTTTTTGTTGAAAAATAAACTATTAAATTATCGGATCACCACCAGTTGATCAAATACATTTTGAAAAATATTGTAGCAGTGCTACAGTAGCACATAATTATTGAAGTGGCAATCAGTTATTAAAGTAGGGTTAATTACACAGGTCCACAATGAAAATAAGTTGTCTATATTAGATGTGCGCTATATGTTTTCCAATAAACTTTTTACCTAACCCAACTTTGAAATAAAGTATACAGTAAACCCTCGCTTTACGCGGCAAGTGCGTACCGTGCAGTATGGGGACCGTGTTATAAGAACCTTGTATTTAACATACAATTCAGGCTAACTCGTAATGCGTTTTATGGAACCTTACATAGTGCAGTATGGGAACCGTGCTATGAGAGACTCAGATTTGGTACAAATCGCATCATTTTTATCGTGCTGTATGGAGACTAACAAATGCAACTTGAAGTAGGAGTAATACGGACGAAATGACATTTATGACATTGACACCTTATTCAAAAATTGGCGCGACGCAGTAGTCAGCTCAAACGCGTTTTTAGACATCTATTATATAATCAGACATGTCTAAAATATAGAAGTCGATAACAAAACTTACATTAACACCCTTTAGATATCAAGTTCCTATAATCACTCAGAGGTTGCGCAAGAAATGTATGCGCTGTTGAACAAAAACAGTGTAATAGGAAGTCCGTGTAGTCGGAGGGATGTCGGAGTTTTAGCTCCGTGTAGTATGCGAACCGTGTACCCAGAGTGCCGTGTAAAGCGAGGGCCTACTGTATTTGTGTTTAGCGGTAAAAATGCATTGGAAAACATATGTCGCATACTCAACAACGACAACTTCCTTTATGTGGACCTGTGTTATCTTGAGACTTCTTTTTAATATAATTATAGTAGAATTATTTTGAATTGTCAATAAATATTTAACAAAATTTCAATATTGAAAAAATTCTTACTTTAGCCAACTTTCATTCAGGAATTTAATCATAACTAAATTTGAAATATTATGTTATTATGTTTATTATACATGCTATACATGCACAAAACTATATAGATAACATTGAAATACCGACTGGAAATTTGCTGACAACTATAAATCAAAATTGACGTACTACAAATTACAATTCTTCATTAACAAAGGCTGATAAGACTGAACTATATCAGGTCAAGGGTGCGCGAATCATAATAGTTCGATTGATTAACATAAATTGATATATAGTAATAAATACTGGATTTTGACGACAGATGCTTGACGTAAATTATCACAAACTGAGTTGTTTCTTATTATAAATTATTCAACCATTTATGAAAATTTCTCGTGTAATCGAGCAAAATTTAGAAGGAAAACGTTAAAGTAAACTAAATTATGTATACTTACTTTATGCTGCTGCGGATAAACATGTTCTGAAATATAGAATAATGTTATTGGTTAAAATAAGAATAAAATAAACAGATTTTAGTATTACGATAATATTAATAATTATAAAGAATATCTAAAGCTAGTTGCAAGTAGCATTAAGCCTTAAGACAAGTTGCATGAACTTCTCGAAACGTATACATGACTTTTATTAATAAGAATTGAGATTCAGCTATTTAGGTAAATTGTTGTTTATTATTTATTTGTTATAAAAAAATCGCTTTTACTAAAGAATAATCAATACGATTTTCAATTGATATGTTTCAAACATACTTAAAATATCTAATTCTAAAAATAAATTTGTTTAGCAAATTCATTTTATTCATTTCGGGCCTATAAAATATATTTTATTTAACACCACGCAGATGCTTCGACATAGATTCTGATTAGAATCGCTCAAACGCGCGGCGAAATTCTAAACTTTGATGATTTTTTATGATTCAATCACTCATCGTTTTTTTTTTGGTAATTTTTTATACGATTAATAAAGTATCTTATCTGACAATCTTATTTAAACATAAGCTAAATTAATTGAAATAATACATATTACAATTTACATGTGTGCAAACTAAAAATTTTGGGTCCATATTAATAGAACAAAAATCGATCCTATTACGTACACATAGTCTATACTGCGCTAAAGTTTACAAATATATAAGTCGATTAATAAAGTATAAATCATATACAGTGCTGGATTTACAGTAGGGGCAATCGGGACTACTGCCCAGGGCGGCAAATTTTGGGGGGCGGCTAAATTTGGATAGTGAGAAAAAAATTATAAAATATAATCAACTTTTTTTAACAACAATTTTATTTCAAGAAATATAATTAACAAAATATAATACGATTGCAATGCAAAATTTGGGTTGAAATAAACGCTAACTAAAATTTATTATTTTGCCCTGCCTCCCTCTCCGAACGAAAATTATCAAATTGGTTAATAAGTTGGCTAATATAAAGATCCGTAAACAAGCTGAAAGTTTAATAAAAATATGTACTTCAGTTCTCAAGCCCTCTTAAAATGACGTATTTGTGCACTTCCAAGCTTATAGCGTCGAAAAAAAATTTAAACTAGTGACTCGTGGCATTGTGCCTTAATACAAATTACTGAAACATCCCGTACTGAAAATTACATTTTATAAAGAGCTTTAAATTTTATTGAAAAATGAAAAAAAAAGAAAATTTTGTATTTTGAAATTTTTCGAAAATTATAAACTTTTTGCAAAGCAATCGCGCTGCGTAGCTGTTTCAGAGAAGAAATATCGAAACTCAATTACCATTTTTCGTAATTGCATGTACCAAAAGCTAATCAGCACGTCTCCCAATCAATACAAATCTAATATTTTTTATATTTTAATTATTCAAGTCGATTGCGAGAACACGGATCAACTAATTTATGATTCAATTCCTATTGATAAGTAGACGTGCTGATTAGTTATTGGTCAAGGCAGGTCTAACTGTTTAGAAGATACTGACCAAAATGCCAAAAATGATAATTCAGTTTTTGAAAAAAAGCGTCCAATAACATTCAAAAAAATTTACAGAATAAATAACTGCTTAAAAAATTTGAAAAAGAAACATTTGGCGGACAAAAGTGATCATAAGATATATGCACATTAAATTATCAGATATTTTAAAGATATTATAATAATAAGTATAAATTTTGTTTACATTTATATAAGTTCTGTAACATTGTTTATCCGTTAGACCGCGACGCGGCGCTTACGCGCGTCTATATTTTGTCCCTCGCAGCTGAAGCAGTTTGATTGCTTTAAAAAAAAGTTCGAAAGTTCGTAAAATTTCAGGGATGAGGCGGAATTTTTGTCAGTGCCCCGGGGCATCAAATTTCTAAATCCGGCCCTGATTATGTAAAAAGTTTGTATAATTACCCCGCATCTGCAAAGATCCGAAAAGCATTTTACGCAGACGGTCGGCTGCGCTGTAGTGTGCTGCCCCAACATGTAGTCCGAAACACTGTGATTCACCGAATCACTGCCGCGACGTCTCTTGTCGAAATTTTGGTTTCGATCGGGTGATCCGCTTGACGTAGCGCCAGAAGTCTTGTCTGATATGTTGTATGTGTCGTATTGTTGTTTGGCCCTTCCGTAGGTATCAAGTGATGGGCTATAAGTAGTACCGGTCGGTACGTCGTTCGACAAGTTATCGCTGTTTACTGGTCCACTGGTTAAAGCACTTTGTGGATCTTTATCCTCAAACAACAGTGCGTGGCACGTTTTACAATACAGTTCTTCGTTATAGAGAACCGCAGAGCACTCGTCTATCACCTTGCGGCATACGTCTAGAACCAAAATAAAGCACAGCATTACGATCAAATGTTGCTTTCAAAATTTATTAAGTTTTAAAACTTATTCCAAAATGATCAATTGCAAAAAAACTATTGTGACAATGAAAATCAGAATCAGATAATGCAGCCAAATTCAGAACTCATTCATTAATTCATTCATTTTAAATAAACAATTCAATTCAATCAATTCAATCATTATTTAAAGTTAGACTACAGTAGAACTCCAATTATCCGAACTCCGACCATCCGAATCGCCGATTATCCGAATCACTTTCAAAAAAAAAATTGTTCAAAAAAGTCTAAGTTACAGTTAAAACAGATTACATTGACGGAGATGTTTAAACAACAATGATTTTTATTTCTAAACTTGTATATAAGTAAGTTTTATTTATATTTAAAACATGTGAAAATTTCATGTTTTTTTCATTTAATTCAATAAAAAAAATAGTGCAATATCAAAACGTAACTTTTTTTTCTCTCCAATGGCAATTTTTAAAAAAAAAACTTATCCGAATATTTGATTATCCGAATGGGTTCCGGTCTCCATTAATTCGGATAATTGGGGTTCTACTGTATAATTAGACAATATATTTGGTGTAGGAAACAAAGTAACAGTATTTATTAGATTATTTAGAATTACAAACAAAGACATTACAAATGAATTCAATCAAAAATACGAGTCAGTTTCATAAAATACTAGTCGCATAAGCAATGACCTAAAATAAATAAAATATTATATAAAAACTACTTAAACGGGTTCATAAACAAAAGCAATGTATTCATCGATATAAGCCCATCCAAAAACATACTTATTGTTAATAATTCTTCATAAAATATTTATATAATTTCAAAAAATGTAGATTGAAAGATTTTTAATAAATGTTATAATATAAATTGTAAAATATAACGTAGTACGTGTAAATACAGGGCCGGTTCTACCTTGAATGCAATGCATGCAAAAAATGCGGGCGCACGCCTTAGAGGGCGCCAAAACGAAATTCAGAAATGAAATTTATATTTATATTTTTTTAAAAATAAATTAAAATAAATTTAAAATTTTAATGAAAAACTATTAAAACTGTTAAAATTATTGGGTGGGGGGGGCGCTGGAACAAATCTTGCATGCGGGCGGTGAGGACCCCAGGACCGGCCCTGTATAAATACATATATAGCTTACATGTAACGGTATAAAAAGTTAATAACTATTCATAGCGAGGAAATAATTGTTATTAAAGTTAAAGTTTTGATACGAGTTATGGAGTTATTCTATCAAGTTGTCAACTGAATAAAGTAATAAATCTAATTCTTATACTTATAATTTTAGTGTTATTTTTTCAAAGTTTGTAAAGTCCTTGATGTCCTTTGTAAAAACAGATGAATTTTCTTGAGACTCACGAGACCACAGTTCTTAGCTAAACAATCATATGTTTTATATTTTTATTAAATTCTTATCCGTAATTCATGAATTCAAACCCAAAATCAGGCCCAGCCGGAACATTTGAACTACAGAATGGAGTTAATCAAAATGTCTTCTGAAATAAATGACTCATTACAAAAAAAAATCTGTTTTATAGTGTTAAATTATTTCGAAAAGTTATCTGTTTTTTCAAAAACTGAAGTTATTCAATGTGTGCACTGAGCGGCTCAAATGTCTTTGTCAAGATGTAAAGAAAAATGAAAACACTTAAGGGGTATTCTAGTGTAGAAATTCAAAAAAATCGATTTTTTTAATTTTATATTTTCAAAGTTTAACTAACTAAGAATATGTGTACGAAAAGGTTTTTGAAAATTTGAATTATTTTCGGAGATATAGGCATTTTACTGACTCGGTCTCCATACTGGTTTGGCTTCACCCAAAACTTTAAATGCGTTTTTCTCAGAACAGACTTTTTCAGTACTGTTGACACGATTTCTCGAGTTCTACTTGACCGATTTACTTAAAATGTTCAGAGAGTCTTGTTTATAGACCTATCTATAGCCTAAAAAAATCGAGAATCTCAAAAAACAGTAAAAAAAAACACTTTTTTTTTCAAACAGTCGCCAATTTGTAAAAAAATCATCTTTTTACTCAGCGCTAGTTCAGACGATTGCGACATCATTGTAGAATAATAATCTTTTTATATTTTGCATTTCCGATGGCCAGGAGGGCTGAAATCATGTCAAGACTGAGGTGCCAATTTTTTGAGACCACCCAGTTTATCAGCTGCCAGTTTTTACAATTTTCAACTTTTTTATTTTTTAATTTTTGTTTTGTATTTTAATAATATTAATAAACAAGTGGTAAAAAAATGGACAGTAAAAACATTTATTGCTTTCTTTTATGACACTTCAAAAATGACCTAAAATTCATCGCTCTACACTAGAATACCCCCTTAATTTTGATTTCTAAACTTTAAAGTTAAACTCACAGCACGCGAAACAAAACACGTGCCACGCACGGCCAAGTGCCACGCGAAGTTCCGGCTTATTAACAATTCGGCAGCATTTACAGCATATTACTATCGCCATCATTAACTATATTACTCCTTACATTCCTCCCTGGTTTCATTCTCATAAGTTACAGTAAGTCATTTTTAGGATTCTGTATAAGAAATAATAAATGAGCATTGCAACAATATAGTTGATATTGACATATATACATTCGAGATGTTGAGAACCAGAGTGGAGCAACCTAGATTATATTTGCAAATGGTTTCTATCTATTTTTATGTTTTGATTTATAATTTTATTTATATTACAAATTACAACACGTTTGAAGCCCTGAAACCAGAAAGCATATACAATTTTACTAGTATTTTACTATTTTGTTTTTGAATTTTGCAAAACTTTATAATGCAAATAGAGGGTTGATATTCTCTGATTTTCAACGCCTCGTAAAACACGTTCTTCTGTGATATAGTACTTGTTATTAATTAATATTAAAATCATTCATACTAATATCAATTGATTTATTTTAAATTATATGTGATAAAAAATCATAATATAATCTCTGATTACAATTAGTCTAATCTTAATTTCTAAACAAATAGTGAAAATTGGAATTAAACAAGTAATTGCACAACTTCCAAGCACTGAATTATTTAAATAATTTCGAAATAATCACTAAAAAATTATAACAAAGTAATTCTTTCATCTATATTTTGCGACATCTATATATATATATATATATATATATATATATATATATATATATATATATATTATCTTATATATAAAATTCTTTTCTAATGAGGTATGAAAGGTTAATCCTCATAAACTATTATTTGCATTTTCATAAATCTTCCTGAAGGTTTGTTAAGGGAATTTTCTAGGATTTTTTGATTATGAAAAATAAATACAAAAAATACGCTTATCATTGTTTGTCATTGAAAACAATTCGACACATGAGAACTGTCATCTGCCAAAAATGTCGATTCACTTGAAATTTGAATTTACTTTAAGCGAGCCTAGACAATATTAGTATATAATATCCATATTCATGATACTGAATAAGATAAATATATCTACAATTGTCAAATATTGCCGAAAACCAGCTGATATGTGCCAGATATTAAAACTATATAAGATACAATATAGGTTTGAGAGTAGAAAATATATAATTTAGTTTAATAAATAACACAATACGTCAAAAATTACATATACATTATTTCTTTAAACTTATGCATGTTGTTCTTCCGATTATTATTAATATAGGGTACGCAATTATAAAAATTATAAACTATGAAAGAATTTTATTGGTTGGAAGTAACAAAGGTGATATTGTTGTTTCACTACTACTAAGTAGATACTATGTTTATTCTTTCTGAATTTCTTATACTGATAAAAAACTGCAGTTTTCAATACGTATATAGCTTATGCTAAGACCATAAATTGAAGGATATTAAATAAAATATTAAAAAGTTTAAGATATGATATTAAAAAAAATGGAAGTAAAGTTGCAGACGTGAACACAGTACAACGTCTGTCGGTTCATCTAGCATATTTATATATATATATATATATATATATATATATATATATATATATTTATATATGTATGTATGTATATATATAGAAGCTACTCTTTATACGTAAGAAATTAGTTCATTTGAATCGTGCAATTTTCATCAAAACATATACTAACGAGAATCACAAATCAATAGATAAATTTCAAATTTTCAAATTTACCATTTATTTATCAAAATTTTACCATAAAGAAGAACACCGGACTAACGTTGGCACAAAACACCCGTCGCGATTTTCACTAATTATTTCATTTGAAAAAAATTCGAATTTCAAAAATCAATTTATGAATTTCCAACTTAAAATAAAATCTCAACAAAATATCAAATAAAAAAAGTATTCACTAATTCAATATAATATTGTATTATTTATAAAAATTGAATTTGTAGCTGTTATATTTATATTAAATCATTAGATCATTACTTTTCGCAAAACTTTTCAAATAAAAACTAAATACACAAGAATAATTTAAGCACAAATATACATGCAATTAATTACAAATACGATTTATTAATTCATAAATGAATTTAGTTAATTAGAAAAAAATGTTTGTGATATTACAAAAATCATTTTAAAAATGTAATGAATTCTCACTTTTTTTAATTTTACATTTGTGACCCATTATTTTTCTATATATTACGGAAGGCTTGAGATATCTTTCCTGAAAGTGAGTTTATATATATATATATATATATATATATATATATATAAATTAGTGAGGGTAATTAATTAAATCTTGAATAATTAGATGCAAAGTGGCCGAAGATTTGCACAAATTGCTAATATTCTAATAAATTAAAAAAAACAAACTGAATGTCGACAAAAATTTTATTTAATTGTCCATTGCAAAAAAAAGCTCGTTGAAACGCCAACCAACAAATTTTCATTTAAATGTTGAATTAAAAAAAAAAACTGCTATACCAATGAACGTGAAAAATTAATCAACGCCTACTTCTTATCTAGTTTCAGCAGGTACACACCCACCCAAATGCAGGGACATAACATACTTTTTCCCAAGTTTTGTTTCAATCGACTTCAAAAGCTAAATTTGCGATCCTAATTCCATAAAACAAACACATCCTTCGAGCTCGTATCTAGCAACGCGTTAATAAATAATAATAAAAAAAGTTTTTGACACATCAATATTGAAAAGAAATAATTATTATGGAAATATGTGGAAACTGTTTTAATATTATAAACAAATATAAAATAAAACATTAGCTATTAAATCAAAATGATTAAACATTGCTACATACCAATTATCTCGCCTCGAACTATGCCCGTTTTTTTTTAAAAAAAATTTCACTTATTAATTCATATTACACCAATTTTGTACACGCCAATCCACTACACGGATACTATTATTAAATTAATTTTTTAAATTTTGTACTATACTTATAATTTTGAAGGTATTATTCGAAAAATTTGAGTACTGTAGCCGAATTTATTTTAACTGGATGTGATTTTAAAACAAATGATATAGCCTACTGCGATAGCTACTCTGATTGGCTGTAGAGTCATTTTGATTCGAAACAAAATCCGAAACAATTATAATTTTGACATCTATAGTGTGCGTTGGATCCGTGTTGGAACATTCCAGAATTGAAAACAAAATTATAAAGCCAATAGTAGCATGCCTTGTGGCCAAAACATGGCTAATCTAGACATTTACTGGATTCGTTTCATTGGATTTAATATGAATGATTTAGTGCGTGGAAAGGATAAGGGGATACTACCGCATTACATTCTTCCTAGAGTAGGTGAGATAGCATTCTGCAAGAAAATGGTTCCAATGAAAACTTTCTCTTTTGTAAAATATTCCGGAGTTAAAAAAATCACCCGTTAGGATTTCCGGGGGTAGGCTATAGAGGGGAAAGCCATCAAATTAGCAACAAAACTGCGGTCAATTTGCTTTTCAAGTTAGCAAAGTGGAATGTGAAAACAATGATGAAGGCAGGAAATTGCATCGGACAGATTCACTATGTATAAATCCGGAGTAGACCAATCCGAGGTAGAAGTGGCGGTTATGATAAGAAACAAGTCGGTGTCAGGTATACCCAAAAACTCCGATCATAATTTGCTAATACCCGACAAATCTAACGAATAATCTCAAAACAGATAAAAAAGACAGATCTGAAGCCTGGAAAATTGAAGAATAATAGAGACAAAATTCTATAAAAACGCTGTAGGGAAAGATTGGAAGAGGGTAAAAAGTTTCCTTCAGGAATCGCTGGAATACATTGTCGTAAAGGTAGAGTAAGTAAAGTAACCTTGAATAACGACATAGATCATAAAAAATTGATAAGAAAGAAAATTAATCAAAGGATTGATAAAAAATTAAAAAGGCAAAAAACAGAGTAGGCAATGGCGAAATACATAGACAAAATATGTAACAGAATAATAAACTTCAAAAACAAGATAATCAAAAGAGATGGACTAAATACATAAGTATTGGAAGACGATAATGCTAAGTTACCGAACACAAGAAAATTCTCACCATAAGGAAAAAATATATTGAGAGGATGCAGGATAGAGAATATCATCCTGACAATATTGAAATAAAAAAAAGTGGTAGACACAGACGACAAGGAACCATGCATATTGAGAAGCCAAGTCGAGAAAAAAATAAAGGACATGAGAAGAGGAAAGAAACAAGAGATGAAACAACATGAAAGAAGCAACATTCCGACGGACCTGCTGAAAGAATTGGACAATAACAAGTTAACAAAACTGACAAAACTACTGAACCGAATATATAAATATACTAAACGGGCATATGGCCAAAGAACTTTCTGGATGTCACAATGATAGCTCTTGAGAAAACGCCCAAAGCAAACAAGTGACCACAGGACAATTGACTTCGCATACAGAAAAGGTACTGGCCAAAATACTTACGAGACGGCACAAAAATAAGATCGTGCAAAAAATTAGCAAAAAACAATTTGGTTTCAGAACAGAAAAAGTAATCAGAGATGACATTGGAGTATTAAGGATAATGTCAGACAGATGTCTCGATGTTCAGGAGCCTTCGACAGAGTCAACTGGAATACGTCTACGAAGATTTTAAAATCTATTGGCGTCGATTAATGAGACCACAAGATTATCCAGAGTGTGTATATGTAACAGAATATACGTCCAAATGAATCAAGAAGATACAAACAGAATTACATGTCACCGACCTTACTCCACCCTGTACGAAAGAATAGCTCGTCAACGAGGTATTTGAAGACACGGGAGATTTTTCGATTGGAGGAAGAATAAACACCACTATAAAGTATGCTGATGATCTCGTGGTAGTATTAAAAACCAAAACCGAGCTACAAATCATAATGAGTACAATCGTCGAAATGGGAAAAAGATACGAATAGAAATCAACATCAACAAATCGAAAGTGAAGGCATGAAATCGAGAATTAAAAAAGTGGATCATATCCATAACCTGGGATACTGCACAAGAGAAATCAGGGCTAGACAACAAGCACCAGGGCAGCATTTACGAAGAAGACGTAAAATATCGACTCGCAAAAAATTGTAATAAAGTGCTACGTCTGAAGCATAAAGTTTAAAGTCTAAAATAAGTGTCTTCTACATGCCGTCCTATAATGTCAAATAGGTCTAAAAGAATTGGAAAGAAGAATGCAGATTATTGGTGACATACGCAAGAAGAGTAAATACAGGTAATTGAAAGCAAATCACAGAATCAGAAAGCATGAAAGCAAAAGTTCGGTAAGGTAAATTAGTAAAATTGTATGAAAAGTAATTAATTTTTTTTGTTATAATTTATTTTTGTTAATCAAGACTTATTAATGATAAAAAAACGGTAATAGGATTAATAAATAAGGAAGGAACAGGGAATCATTAATTAGTAGTGCTGTCAAACCATGGACCTGCCTTCGGAGAGACTACTATATATTCAATTAGTTATTATCATACTAGACATATTTTTATAGCAAAACAACGTTTGCCGGGTCAGCTAGCATATATATATATATATATATATATATATATATATATATATATATATATATATATATATATATATATATATATGAATAATGCTCTTTATATAAAACAACTTGGTTTCAATTTATTGGGTCGTGTAATTTTCATTCAAACTAATAAATACTAACGAGAATCACGAAGCACTAAGGATTACCAAAATTAAGCATCAAGAAAGAAGAAACAGTTCGATTGACGTTGGCATAAAACACCCATCGCGTTTCCCATCAATTTATCTGATTTTAAAAATCAATTTATAAATTTCGAAGTTAAAATTAAGTCTAATACAATATCAAACAATTTGTTTGATCTTTTTCAAGTAAATGTAGTATTTTAAAAAGAATTACTAATTTAATTTATTTAAAACATTAGCACTACTTTTTAAAAATCTAGTCAAATAAAAAGCAAATACACAAGAATAAATTAAGTACAATAATATACATTTACAAATATAATATATTAATTTATAAATAAATTTCATGAAACAAACAAGACAGCTTTCGAATCATTTTTAACATTTTAAAATCATTTCACTAAATTTTATGAAACGTTGACGACAACAATTTCATTTAATTATCCTTTGCAAAAAATGCTCGTTGAAACACCGACCAACAAATTTTCATTTAAATGTTGAATTCAAAGAAACTGCTATACCAATCAACATAAAAAACTAATCAACGCCTAGTTCTTATGTAGGTTTAGCAAATACCCAAGCGCAGGAACATAAAATACTTTTTTCCAAGTTTGGTTTCAAACGACTTCAAAAGCTAAATTTGCGATCCTAATTCCTTAAAGCAAACACATCCTTCGAGCTCGTATCTAGCAACGCGTTAATAAAGGATAAAAACAAGTTTTTGACACATCAATATTGGTAACACAGATATAATTATTACGAAAATATGTAGAAATTGTTAAAAGTTTAAATAATAGAATATTATAAACAAATATAAGGTAAAACACTAGCTATGAAATCAAAATGATTAAAAATGGCTACATACCGAATTTTCACTTCGAACTATGCCCGCTTTTTTAATTTCACTTATTATTTCATAATACGAGTACACTCATCGTCTACACGCCAATCCACGGATACTATTATTGAATTAATTTTTTAAATTTTGTACTATACTTATAATTTTGAAGGTATTAATCGAAAAATTTGAGTACTGTGGCCGAATTTATTTGGAACTGGATGTGATTTTAAAACAAATGATTTGAACCATGGGAGCCGACTACTGCGACAGCTGCTCTGATTGGCTGTGTACAGTAATTTTAAATCGAAACAAAAACGAAACAATTATAATATTGATATCAATAGTGAGCGTTGGATCCGTCTTGGAACTTTCCAGAATTGAAAACAAAATTATAAAGCCAATAGTAGCATGCCTTGTGGCCAAAACATGGCTAATCTAGACATTTACTAGATTCATTTCATAGATTCAATATGAATGTTTTAGTGCCTAGACAATAGGATTTCGTTTTGAAATTTTCGAAGAAAATGACTGAAATTATTTTTATACATAAACTTTTTTTAAAAAAGTTCATAACTTTTTTGAAGCAATCTGTGTGTGACTTTTTTAGAAAAGATAAGAATAAATATCAAAAACCGCATGGTATTATTGTCACTTTTTTATTGGATCTCCGAAACCGCTGGACCTGCCTTCCCTAAATATTTAGTAAATACCAAGTTAGCCAATTACAATGATTGATCTAATTTTGAATAGCCAGAAAATCTTTAACTCTTTTGCCTTTGTTATAAATAATTAGACTCTGTAAATGTTCTGCGTAGAAATTATATACTATAGTTAAATTAGAAACTGATCTATTCATTGTCCATGAGCAATACATTTGAAAGCAATTTTAATGAATACTTTATAATGAATTTTCTTAGTAACAACATGAAAAATATTTGATCTCGTCGAGTATTACGAACGTACTTCGTAACATTCTTTACATTTCCTTACTTACTTTACAATGTGTCGACCCCTAAACTACACTTATTATTAGTGAACGCGGGTTTTGCTCCGATGTCTATAGGAAACAAATATATTTTTAACTACCCGTAGGGTTAGTTATTGTAATCGTCAAAAATCGAAAAAAATTATTTTGCATATCTTCACGGTTTTTGAGCTTTTTGGCATACCTTAAAATGTGTGTGTGTGAAGTGTTTGTACGTACGTGTGGATACAATTCTGCACCGCTCAACTGATTTGAATGATTCATAAACCATTCGATTCCTACATTCGGTGATTAGTGCTGGTTAGTTTTGTGAAAGGTCGGTCCAGCCGTTTCAGAGATATAAAGAAAAGTGTGCAGAAAATGCAAAAAGTTTGTGGAGAACAGAGCATCCGATTTAAATAATTCAAAGAACATTAAATTCCTAATGATGAATGAGAAGACGTACTGATTAGTTTTTCGCAGAGTTGCAAATTTTAATTTTATTTTTATTTTCCAAACAATATTTTTTGAATATCAGATTTTAATATTAATTCTAAATATAAATAATTTTAACTTTGCAATTCAGTGTATAATTCTAACAGTATTTATCATAAACTATTTGAAAACCTTCTAGCAATTTGCCTTAAG
>NW_020538040.1:58238094-58266416 GCF_003426905.1 Ctenocephalides felis | reverse complement strand
TTATTATCTTTATTTATTTTTATTTAGTTTATATACTTCAGCATAGAAGCTTATAGAATGTAATTACTGTTCTGATTGCTGTAATAATAAATAAATAAAAAAAAAAGTTATAACCTTTAACCTGCAACTCGACGCCGCATTCTGGCGAAAACGTACCTGCTGTGTAAACATGGTATTACTGTGCATAATTTTTAAAACCAAGTAAAGCTAATGGTATGTAACTTGTTTTACAATAAAACCTAAATTATATAATAACAAAGGGTAAAAAGTACTCGAAAGAGTCTTATCATTGCAAATCTATTCTAAGGATGTGAAACCTTTTTAACTCACGGCTTACATTTAAATTTTGAAATTTTGTGACGGGCCGCACTTAATAATTGCAATGTTATATATACTGATAAACAATGTAATACAATATTTAAAAAACATATACTTCAAAAATTAATGCAATTCATTATAATTAATTTATTGATGAGAGAAAATTTATAAAATAAATAAAACTCTATTTTAGAAATGTTTGGCGAGTCGCAGAAAAATATTGAAAGGTTTTCATCAGCCCGCGGGCTACGGGTTGCTCATCCTTGATACATTAATTGTATTCGACGCTTCAATAGAAACTAAGTCACTGCGTATACTAACTGCCTTGATCGATATATTTGTTGATATTTTTTATTGATATTTGATGCTATACTGTTAGTGATAATAATCTATAACCGTATTATTTTTGTGAAATATTGTTTAATTACAAGTGTTGATATTACATAGTGTAGTGCATTACCATACCTGATACCTTGGATTATTGAATTTTCTGTTTTAACACTAAGATTAATAAATTGCAAGTACTTTTTACTCATTATATTTTTTTTCAATTCAATTGAAATCTATAACCTTAAGTGGAAATCTGACATCAATGCTGCCTGATGCTGCTGGGCCCTACTCATTAAAAATTCGATATTATTGTTATATGGACATTGAATTGTGCATGTCAACTGTGCAATGTATCACGATAACTATGTTTTCTTGTCGGTATATCGTTTTGAATAATTTTCAAATTTTAAACGCATAAATTCCTTAGTACGTTAATGAGAATTGACCAAGAGTTTATTTTATATTGCTTTTAAAATTATAAACTGTATGATTTTTATAATAATAATAGTCAATAATAACAATATAAAACATATTAAACTTTGTTAAATTTGCACTCTTATCACCTGGGTCTCTCATTGTTCTATCACTGAAAACGTTTATGATGAAATTGGTAAAATTTAACGCTGTAAATTGTTTGTTAATTAGCATCTACTTATAAGGTATTGCTGATCTGTGCACATATTGAGATATCACTGATATCTAATTGTGACATCACTTCACTCTCCAGGTAAGTAGTCATTCCTTTGAATAAAACAAATACATGTGCCCTACAACTACAGACGCTTGTTGCACTGTTGGTATTGCGAAAACTCTCTATCCTGAGAACAAAGAGAATACGAGTGCTTTTAATGCTTTGTTGATCTAAGAATTGGATGGATGTTAATTAATGTCTAGCGCAATGCAGCAGATAAAGAAACAAAGAACCCCTTATTCTTAAAAAGCAGCAAAACGAATTGTTAATTTCCTTTGCACGACTTCTATTTGTTTGAAAATCGAGCTCGGTTTTTCACACGACACGGCAACGGCAAGTTTTCATAAGACCGAGCGATTGAAGTTATTTAATTTAAAAAAGATTTTCATTAAGTTGATTTCAGTTTGTTGTGTTTACGGTATATAGAGTCGTAGCAAATTATGAACTCGAAGACTAAATTCACAAAATAATATTTAATTATATGATCAGTACGAATAAAGAACAATATTCTCGATAATTCAGTGCAGTCATGTTGCTATGTATACACGTTTTAACACGTTTTCGATCTTACACGATTTTTGAACATCAAAATCTGTTTAATGAAAGTTATGAATTATGCATTTACATAAAATTATAAATACTAAACTATAATTTGTTTAAATCTATAAAAACATTTTCATGGTTTTACTGTCAACACTACAAAATGTATGCTACAGCTGCGAATACTTCTATGCCTATGATGGAAATATGCAGAAAATTTGAGAACTCCACATTTTATGATCAAAACTAAAATTTATGTGTGTATAAGCTATTATTACTACTTTTACTCCTTCTTATATGTAGGTTTTGTTGTTAAATCATAGCTTATAAAACTACATGTAATTTTGATTTCTGTTTATTAATAATAAAAAAAGGAAGGAACAATATAACAAAAAATACAATGCAAAGTCATAAGCAACTTCTTATTATTAGATACAACAAATGAAACTCAAATTGATATGTGAAACAAATAAGACCCAATGGTATGTGATCTCTATATGGATTTTTCTGTTAAAAGTAGTGCACATTTTCTACATAAATTCCAAGTAGCTGATAATCATTTCAAATCATTTAAAATATTTTATTTCTCTCATATACTTAACAATATTGTATTGCAGTTATTGTGTTGAAGTTTATAGAATTTAGATTTTCGTTTCTCTATGCAAACAATTTCTAGGAATAAGAGTACCTCACTAGTTATTTTCTTCTTCAGATCATATTGTTTATTTCATACACAACTTTGTTTCAAATTAATACGTTACATTACACCATACATAAACATGTGCACAGTACAAATATTATACAATAATTTGCGGTCATATCTATTAAGCCATTATGCTTTTACTGGAAACATAAATGGAAATTCCGACCATAAACAAAACTCTCACGACTATAACGTTAATCCATTGTAAATGGTCTAACAGTATATATAAAACAGCAAATATATAGTTAAATAGCAATATATAACATCTGAGGATGTTCTTTTGTATAGCAATGTTGTAATTTGAAAATGATTCAATTTAAGAAATACAAAAATACACGTTCTTAATCTGTTCTGTTCAATTTTCTATTAGATAATCACTGTAACTTTTTAATCAAGCATAGTAATAAAAATTCTGAAAATGTATCTGATATGTGTAAAATTGATTGAAACGGCATGATTAATAATTTATTATATTAATTTTAAGGGGCACACCTAGTATGAAATTTTCAAAAAATCGAATTTTCAATTTTTCCATATTTCTATGGGTTACACCTTTAAAAATAACATACCAAAATTTTAAATCGATATCGTTTTTCTTGAAACAGCATTTTCCGAATTTGCTGTAGCGATTACTCAAAAACAATTGATCCGATCACTATCAATTTTTTTTTACATGTTCTATATACAATATATAGTTCTCCGTAAAATGAACTATCGATTTTTTGGATCATATCGGATCAAAAATCGAATTTTGGCAGTCCAAAAACGATCAAAATTTTGGGTAAAATTCGATTTTTTTTTCAAAAACGCCGCCATTTTGTCAATTTGATTTTTTTTATCATAAGTCATTTTACAGACAATGTTATCTAGTTTAACGAGAATTTCTTTTTTTATTTTTCATCCACGTAGAAGGCCGGAATCACTGCAGCAGTGAAGGGCATTTTTTTCGCACCGTTGGAAATCGACGATAACTTAAAAAAAATTTTTTTTTTCAAAAATTTTACTATGTATTCTTAAAACATGTGTAAATATATTCTTAAAATTTTGAAATGTTTAATAAAGTTTTTTTTTTAATATAAATTCCCAAAAATCACCTTTTTTTAGGCGGTTACACTAGTTGTACCCCTTAAATACAGAAAACTTAATTTAAACAAATCATTGAAAATTTCATATGTATAGTTTTATAAAAAAGTTACTTTCTGGTCGTATAATTAATTTAATCAAGGATCCAGTATTAATCTATTTGTACATATTTCACAAGAATACATATAACGTGTAATTGTGAAACACACATACCTATATAACTATGTGTAATGATTCGCCCATATGAATAAACGAATCAGGAAACTATTCCAGCACATGAGCTTTTGCCAGTATTTTTAGAAGGTATCAAACATAACTTTCGAATCAATATTGACTTCTATTTGCGGAACCAGGTTGCTCCGCAATTTACCTCAAACAGACAAACAGTCTAACTCATTGGTAAATAGTTCTGCGTTCGTATGTCACTTAACGAAAACTGATTTTAATATTTTCACAGTAATAGCAATTGTTTTATGGCATTATACATAATATCAGAAAATGAGAAAGTTTTATCCACAAATTACTAAAATAAATTAAATCAACTTTAGAGTGATTAAATTTAAATTCATATAACAAGTATTCGTCACCATAATAATTTGTTATAAATTGTATTGCCTTGACAAGATACAAATTTATGCATTTCAGTACACACCTGTTAAAAAATGCATATTTCAAAATCTTTATAATTATTGAAATTTTATTACAATTCGATTATTGTTAATAAATTTATCGCACAAATCCGAAAATATTTTTTAAGTGAGTTGGATTAGTTATTTCTAGCACTATTGATTTTTAGCTTTGAATGCATAAATATTTAGTGCCTTTTGTAAGCTCGCACGCACTATTTGTCGTCAACAAAAAAAATGATACAATGAATATGTAATGCAATACGCGGTGTTCGCGAAACTTCTAGAGGAGTTTTGTCACTTGTTGAATGGCAACGGTAAAATTTTGGCTGGACATTCTTTACAAGTGGTCAATTTTTGACATTATTAAATAATCATATAAATGGTAGTAGAAGAAACTGGGTACGTTTGTGTCACATTTTTAAATCAGCAATAATTTTTTTAATTTACAAGTTAGCTGGGAGAAAAATAAATTAAATGTTAATTTAAACATTTCCTACGTGAAAATACTGAAATACTGACCTTTAATAAGATGGATTTGTCATAAAATCGAACCAAACAAGAAAAGGGCGAGTGCCCACATTACAAGGACGGTTGTGACAGGCATAAAAAATAATAGCTATAAAGACGAAAATGTTTTATAACGACTTTTATCGTCGCTACTAACAATAATATGTAACATGATACAAAAAAGCATTTAAACAACGCTTATAAAAATATAATAATGTTACAATACATACATATTAATAAGAAATCTTTTTTCCTTCTATAGAATGTTCCTTCTCCTTTCTCTTTCGCATTTTGACTTGCTATATAAGCAAAAACTAATTGCTGGTAAATAACTACTAAAGAAATACTTTTTATGGGGGATATATAAAATATTATAATTTTATTATTGCATTTCAAATTTTAATAGAATGAATTACCGATATTTGTAGATATAAGTTTCCAATTCAAAGTGGAATTGGCTTAACGCACACTTCTTAAAACGTGAGCAAAAATTTATATTTTTATTTTCATGAAAAACGAGCAATGTTTCGTCTAATGAGTAACGAGGTTAGAGTGATTCAGAGCGGGTGGCAAAGAAAGTGAAGATTGTGCAAACGTTCGTTATACAGCATAAAGCATATTTTGCTTTACAATTTCGGTTCTCAAACAATTTATACTCATCAACCTTTATTTTATTAGGTAAGAAAAATATAAAAATGCGATTTACAGTGGATTGCAATGCACAACTTGTGTTTTCACTATTTTTGACACTCGCCCAGAAATTCCATTTCCGCTCAACAACATAATCAATAACTAGTGGGGTGTATGGCATCGTGCCTTAAGGCAAATTGCTGGAACTTCCCGTACCGTAACGAAATGTTCGAAGTAACTGAATGTTTTCAAATAGATTATTATTAATATTGTAACATTGTCTAATATTTATAAGAATCATATAAACTGAATTGCTAAGTTGAAATTATTTGTTTAAAGTATATTAGAACTATAGTCAGAATTAAAAATAAAATCTGAATTATTTTCAATATACAAAAAAAAATTTTTTTGAAAAAAAAAAGTTGAAACAATATTTTTTTCCAAAATCAATTATTTTGTTAAGACAAGCAGAAAGTTTTTTGAATCATTTAAATCGGACGCTTAGTTCTCTCAAAAACTGCCATTTTTTACACATTTAGCTCCGTATCTTTGAAATGGCTGGGCCTGCTTTCGCCAAAAACTAATAAACACTTCTCCCAATCATTACTAATTGAATGTTTTTTTATATCATTCAAATCGGATACTCCGTTCTCTCAAAAACTCGATTTCTATTTTCTGCACTCTTTGCTCCTTATCTCCGAAACGGCTAGACCTGCCTTTGCCAAAAACTAATCAGCTCTTTTCCCTATTAATAGGAGTCGAATGTTTTTTGAATCATTCAAATCGGTTGATCTGTGCGCCCGAAAACGTGACTGGAAATTTGTATCCATACATACATACACACACACGCTCACACACACACACATCAATTTTTTCTGAGGTATGCCAAAATGTTCAGAAACCTTCAAAACGTCGAGAAATGTAAAAATTTTCAATTTCGATTTTCGGCCCATTACAATAACTTACCCTACGGGAAGTTAAAAATGGAATCAAAATATGCAGTATCGCCTATGATACCGTTTCTTCTTGTACTGATGTGAAAAGTGCCTCAGTACGTTGTACGTACAACGTTGTGTACTTACGGCATAATAGTGTCAGCAGCCCTCGCAGGATTATGTACTTCGGGAGCCCAAATTAATCCTCTGCTCATGCATTATTCGCAATACCATATATGTACTACAGGTGTGAGAATTCACAACGTTATTACAATAGAAGCATATCGGTGTGCAAACGCACATAACATGTAATTCTAAGGGATTGATGGCTACTCAATCAGATGTGTGTTGTTACCTCAGGTTCTTAGACAAATATAGATCTTGTAGATTTAGGTGTTCCTGATTGACAAATTATGGATGAGCAATAACAGGGTCTTTTCGTCTTCCTCGTCAAGGATGAAGACTAGAAGTCTAAGTTTATGTACAGCGGAAATTTCTGTAACTATCTCACTAACTATGCCCGCGATATAAATACTTTGATATGATGAAAATGATTTCCAAAGGAGCATGAATTATAAAAAATATTATTCACACAAAAAGTAAGTAAGCAGTTCTATGATGTGCTACAGTGAAAACAGCATATATTGAAAAATAGTGTAATCGTTTTGACAAAAATGCTTATCCCCCGAAGTCTACATCATGCTTAACTATATTTTTCATCAATTACAAGTAATATATCATTCACGTGTTCAAATAAAAACGGGAATGCCATCAGAAAATAGCAATTTTCTGAAGAGAATGATGCTTCAAGAGAATCATAAAGTACACAGAATAGTGCACTGCTAGCTGAACAGCTTCGTGTAGAAAGTTTAATATATCATCTGGGATGAGCCATTCAATTACATGCTACATTTCTGTCATGAATTTACAATAAACTACCCCAATTACATTGCATGAAATATGTATGTTTTAACGCGTGCTTGGGGGGAAGGAGTTACTGTTTGAGGGAATCTTTGTAAAATATAATGCAAGAACTCACATTATACATATGGCTATATCTCGATACCAGAACGTAGAAACACGAAAATTAGAAAATCGGATTTTCCGGCGAAAACAAACTTCTTCGGCAAATTAAAAAATTATGTTTCATGTAACATTTTATATATACAATGTCATATTTTATATAGTGTTTAGTATTAAGCATAATTGAAACCAGTGGGGCATGGAATAGTGCCCTAAGGTAAACTGCTGAAACATCTCATACGGTTATTATAATTTTCAAAAGCAAACTCTTTTGAAAATTTTGAACACATTTGAAAATTTTCAAACTTTTTTGAAATTTTTATAATTTTTTCAAAGCGATCGCATTGCTTTATTTGTTTTAAAGACGGAATATTTAATCGCGTAGGCGCTGCGTCGCAGTCTAGCGGTTAAACATTATAAATCTTGGTAACAAACCCATAGAATTGTAAACAAAATATGTACTTTTTATTAAAATTTCTATAAAATAACTGATAATTTGATATGAGTATGTCTAATGATCATTTTATGATCATAGCAAAATTTAATCAATTCTTTATTCCGCCAATACAAGTAAAATACTTCTTCGAACAATTAAATCAAACACGCTTCGTTCTCTTAATAATCGCATTGCCATTTTTCTGATTTTTTCGCTCTGTATCTTCAAAACGGTTGCTAAAAGTAATTAACACGTCTCCCTAATCAATAGGAACCGAATAATTTTTGAATCATTCAAATCGGTTAAACCGTGTTCTCAAAATCGTGGATAAAAAATTGTATCCAAACACACATACATACATCCATTTTTTCTATCCCAAAATGTTTAGAGGTCCTTGAAACGTTGAGACATGCAAAAGAAAATATTTTAGATTTATTGCGGTTACTAAAACTTACCCTACAGGAAATTAAAAATAGTGAAAATAAAAATAAACTAGTTGGTAGTGGTATTTTGCCTTGAGGCAAGTTACATGAACTTCCCGAAATGTATAAATAATCGATTTAATAAATAAAAAATAAATTAACCTATGAGTGATTAAAAGTATTCCGAGTGGACTTATTACACATAACGAACATGTTAACTCGGAGTATTTCCTAAAAGCAAATTTTCAAAAGTCAACAATTTTTATAATTGAACCAGTTTCCATAGGACTTTAATGATTTAGTGTGTTTATTGAGACCAAGTACTCTATCGTTATACCAAGTAAATCGTCTAATTTCAATTTAAACAAACGTCAAAAACTCAACTCATTTTCTCAAACTTTGATGAATTTTTGAAATTAAACTACTTGTCGTAAGGCCGTAATATTTCAGTAAGTTCTATAAGGCCATGATATATATCTCCAAAAAAAGTTTCATAAAAATCGGTTTATATTTTTTTTTCAACAGTTAATTAAAAGAAAACGGCTCGGTAGATTTTCACCTAAAACTAATCAGTATCATTTCCAAAATAGTATCTTTCGAACAGGTATTGATTTTTTAAAATCGATTTGGTAGTATGAGCTTAAATGTGGACAAAAGGTTTAACACTTTTTTCCAAATTACAAAGAAACGGCTTGGCAGATCGTCGCACAAAACTGACGAACGATAGTCCTCCTCATTGAGATACTTTAATGGCTTTCAAATTTTTGAAATCGGTCTGGCCGTTTTTAAGAAAACGTCGATTTACGGCAAAAAATCTGTTCACACACACATATACACACACACATACTTTTTCTAAATTTGGTCTCATTTGATTCAGAATGGCTTGAAACGTCGAGAGAACATAAAATTAGTAAATCGGATTTTTTCATGAAAACAAACTTTTCCTTCGGGAAGTTAAAAAAACAAAAAATTCAATAAATTATCAAACTTAAGTATAAAATAAATATAAATGAGGCACCTAAAATTTGTTCTGTATTTGAAATATATATATATATATATATATATATATATATATATATATACCTTGGCGAATCCTCGCCGTAGCCAAAGCTTCCTTGTACGTAACGCGCGCCGAGATCCAAAGTGCACCGAAAAAGAGTACAAAATCTGCAGAATAAACGGACGTAACGAGAACGAACCAAAAATAAACACAACAGAACGATCTCCAGCAAGGCAAAGGATGTACGTATATGCACTTTTGGGTTGGCAATTGTCTACGTTTTTTTTATTCAACTTTCACGTCATGCTATAGGCGAATCAGGCAGAACCGAGCAATTATGCGATTTTTAAAGTATTCAGTTTTATGTGACTTCCATAAATATTCAACAAATTCGAATATATTGCATTTTTTTTTTTTTTTTTTTTTTTTTTTGATAAATATTTACATATATTTATGACTGATACATTTGTACGACAGCATTATATATTTTTTTTTTTTTTTTTTTTTTTTTTTTTATAATTGTATATTTATTAATCAATCAATAATACAATTATTTCAATACATTGTAATCTTAAAACTATAATCAACATAATCTGAATTGCTTAAAGCAAAATTTTAATTTATTTAAAAACAAAATATATATTTATTACTGCCAAACTCCTTCCTAGTCATCCTTTTTCTTCTAATTTCGTTCAGAAAATCGTATAGTGATTTATTTTTCTCCAAATTATACCATACTGTGGCAGAAACAAACCACAGTAAAGCTCTTTGCTTTTCACTATTTTTTAGTTTGATTTCAAAAATATTTTTAATGTCCATTTTTTCTAAGTCTATACCACAAGTTGTTTTGATTTTTTCCGTGGTCCATTTCCAAATTGTTGCAGCCATTCCACATTCTTGTATTTTATGTTGAATTGAATCATTTTTTTGGCAAAATTTGCATTTGTTATCAGTTGTTATCTTATGTCTTAATAAGCGGTCTTTTGTTGCAATTTTTTCATTTAATACAAGATATGTTTTGGATCGCCATAAAGTAGGAATATATTTATTAGATATATTTTTCCAGATTATATTCCAATTCAGATCTGGGTATTTCACTTCAATTGGATTTATAATTATAATTTTATTCAATTCAGAATAAATATGTTTTGTTGTGATATTTATATCATTATATTTTATCACCAACTTTATAATTTCTCTGTATACTGTGGGAATTTGAAATATGTGATCTTGATTGTTTATTTTTAATATATAATTCAATATTAAATTTTTGTTTTCGCAATTTTCTCCATTTATGATTTTTATAAAATTCCTGGTGATAAGTGCATCTGCTTTGTTCTCTACATTAATGAGGTTTAATCCACCTTCTTCATACTTTTTTTCCATTTGTTTTCTTTGAATTTTATATAAATGGTTTTGCCATATAAATTCATTCACTATATTCTGAATTTCTTTAATTATAATCTTTGGAGCAGTTAAGATTTGCGCAACATACCACAATTTTGATAATGCATATATATTCACAAATCTTACTCTCTGAATTAGATTGAAGTTTCTACTTTTTCCGTTATATAATATATTTCTGACACTATTTTTTACTTTATTCCAGTTTTCCATGGTTGTATCTTCCAAATTCCTTCTAAATGTTAATCCTAAAACCTTAATTCTATCAGTTATTTCTATGTTTGTATTTATTTGCCTGCTTCTCCAATTTCCTACTTCTAAAATTTTAGTTTTGGATTCATTTATGGTGAGATTTGAAGCTTTTTTATAGTGTTCTAAAATATGTTTAATCATTTCCAGTTCATTTATATTTCTCATAATTATAGTTACGTCATCAGCATATGCAAAAATATGATTTGTTCTATTTAATGTTTTGTGAAAAGTCCTAATTAGCGGTTCTAAAACAATACTAAATAGCAACATTGATAATGGGCATCCTTGTCTTATAGATTGTTCAATTCGAAAATTTTTTGTTGTGTATCCATTTATTAAGACTTTTGACTTCGACAACTTATAATAATTTTTAACAAAATTAATAACTTTTGATGGAAAATTCATTTTATTCATTATTTGGAAAAGAAATGTATGTGATACCGTATCAAATGCTTTTTGGAAATCGATATTCATAATTCCCATGTTTTCATTTTGCGTTATATCACAACACTCTATGGAAGATCTTATTCCTTCTAAATTATATGAGATATTTTTATTCGGTATACCACATGTTTGCTCACTACCTAATATTTTACTAATTTTAAATTTTATTCTGTTAGCAAGAATTTTATTTAGTATTTTTATATCACAATTCAAAAGAGTTATCGGCCTATAGTTTTTTATAGTATGTTCTTTGCCTTTTGGTATTAAGGTGATTATCCCTTCGAATAGCCGTTGATTTCTAACATCTTCAAAAATTTTATTCAATATATTTAAAAAATCATTTTTTATGATTTCTATATGATACTTATAAAATTCATATGGTATTCCATCGGGTCCTGGTGTCCTGTTGTTACTCATACTCTGTATTACCTCACATAATTCATCGATTGTTATCTCTTTATTGAGGTCTTCTGCATCAGTTGTTGTTAGAAATTTTGTAATATTTTGTAATAACATTATTTGGTGTTTTTCTGAAGAATCTTGGATTTTAAAGCTTTCTTCAAAATAATTTTCAACATGTTCCAAAATGTCTTCCGTTTTTGTAAATATTTCTTCATTATTTTTTAACTCCTTTATATACGAACTGTTTTTGTTTTTGATATCTCTAGCGTAACTAAATAACGACGCATTTTCATATTCATCAATAGTCTTAATTTTACTTCTTATCATTGTTCCATTTAAATACTTTTTTTGCATTAATATGATCCTTGTTTTTAATTCTCTAATTTGTTCCGTTAAATCTTCTCCGCTATTTTCTTTCTGTGACATATCTATTAACAATTCTTGCATATTGTTAATAGTTTGTCTTCTCATGTTTGCTGCATCAATTGCCATCGATTTGAATAATCTTTTAATTGTTGGCTTCATTTGATCAATCCACCAACTTATTACGTCATTTTTATATTTATATGTATTTTTATTTTTATTGTATATTTCTTGAAAAATATTTGTCGAGTTTTTCAACGTTTCTGTATTCAATTTCCATATTCCTTTTCCATAAATTGGTAATTTATAATCAGTTATATATTTTATTTTAAGCATATGGTGATCACTAACACTTACCGGAATTATTTCTGTATTCTTAATTGTATCCGCAATATTTTTAGATACATATGCTCTGTCTATCCTAGATTTTGTAGAATGTCTTACGAAGGTAAATTTCACTAAATTTCCGTACTGCTTTTCCCATGTATCTTTAAGATCCAGTTGTTGAACTAATCTATTTAAACCATTACAGAAATTTGTGTAATTACCTTGCTGGTCTTTTGCATTTATCACGCAATTGAAATCTCCTATTAAAATCAATCTACTGTTATCGACTATATGTGGCAGTATATCATTTTCAAAGAAGGAATTTCGAATGTTTCTATTTTTGCTTCCAGATGGAGCATAAATACAAATAATTCTATTTTTGTCAATAGTGATTGATGTTATTCTTCCATCAGTTGATAATACAGGATTTTCTACAGCAATTGTATTCCGGTATATGATCGCCGTACCTCTTTCAATGTTTTGATTATTATGTAATACATCATAACCAAAACATGAAATTTTTAAATTCGACGGTACTTCTTGTAGACACGCCACGTCTACATCAAAGTCTCTTAATATTTTCCTGATTATGTTAATTTTGGTAACAGAATATGAAGCACAAATATTAAGGCTAATTATTGTCCTTGTTACATTCATTAGAATTTTTAATGATGGTATTGGTACTTTATCTACTATTTTTCTAATTTTTTCGTGTTGGTCCATTAGTGTTTCCATCATTGTTTTATGTTTTTTACATTCTGTTCTGTTGGTTTTTTCTGAATCAATATTCGCATTTATAATACTTGCTAGTATTATTGCGGAGTTCGGATCATTTTCAGTGTTTATATTTTCTGCAATAATGTCCATATTCATCGGCTCGTCATCGTTTTGTTCTATTATTTTATTTTGATTTATGTTTGTTGCTATATCTGGGTTAACTACTGGTACTGATTCTTGGTTTACTGTTGGTACTATTTCTATGTCTTGTAATAATATTTCGTCTCCATCTTTATTTCCTGTTATTTCGCTGTATAATTTTTTCTTATTTTCACTGTTTTTTCTTTTTTCACATTGGCTGATTATGTGCGTTGTTTCAAAACAATACGCACATGTTTTCGGCTGGTTATAATATGTAATTAACGCTTTATCGCCATTAATGTGAATAAAAGATGGAATGGGCTTTTCCAGAATCATGTCCACTAATCTTGTTCCTGTTAAAAATTTCTTATTCGTATCATCTATACTCCTTTTAGGGCTACTCACATATTCGTTCTGAATGTTTTTAACAGTACCATATTTAGATAGATGCAACCCAATTGTCTCGTTATTTGTTTCAAAGGGAATTCTATATACTCTAATTCTTGTAAATTTGTCATCTGCATATTTTATTTTTATATTATTATATTCGTTATTTGCCATTGGGATCTTATTGTTGTCAATACCGTTTTCTATTAAATTCTGGCAAATCTCTAATTTATTGAATTTTATATATATGCCTTTCGGCGTCGTTTGATAACCGATCATTTCGTTTTCTAAATGTTCTAAACTCTTAAATATCCATAGATATATTTCTTTCGCATTGGGTCGCAATTTGTTTTCTTCAAATTGCACCCAAATTGTATTATAACGTTGCACCATTTTTCGAATTGTCCCCGTTCCGAACGGGGCTCGCTCACTATAAAAACGGGTTTGTTTACATGCGCTGTGTTATGTTCTTGTTTTCTATTCACTTCACTTTATTCAAATTTAACTATATATTTACCTGAATATTATTTCGATGTGCACTGTTCGAAAGTCAGATTGCGACTGTGCATTCGGATTTGTTTTGTATGCAGTATACGACCAGTAGCAAAAATAATCCTTTATTTTTCTTTTTGAATTTAATCGATGGAAAAAATATGTATACTTTATGCAAGAAAAAACACTGCAAAACTTCAAGTTCGTTAACATTCTCTGCTCTTTTAAATTTACATTAGTGTGAATAGATAATATCAGAAAAATTTATATAAAATATCATTGCGAAAATTAAAATTTATAATTTTTTATATTAGATGGCCATAATATACTCAAAGAGCTACAGGGGTGGAGCGGGACTTAAAGATCCGCGGGTAAAAAGGTGTACTACCGATATCTCAAAGTTACAATGTTTTAACAACATTATTTGCAAGTAGAGGGTAACAGATGTATAACTAGCCATCACCTTGATTTTTACAACAGTGCTACCGAGAGATATACAGAAATGCTTGAACATCCATAGCGAAAGTATTTTCTTTCGTCGTTAGTTTTTCATAATATAATTTCTAAGCATACTAGTTATTGAATTGTTTTATAAGAGAATTGTTAATTTCAAGTTAAATAAAATAGTTTCTTTCATATAACCCCAATAAAAGCTTACACGCGGGTGGAGCAAAAAGGACCAACTGAGCCCTTACCCTGTAAAGGTATAAACAATGAAAAATAGTAAACATAAAAGCAAATTGTTGAAGAATCAATTTTACAAGAGATAATTTAAATAAATAGTTATTCCAGCTCTACTGCTAAATTTCTGACAAAATACCAGATCAAGGTTATATACAGTGTTACATCTGTGTAAAGAATGTAGCTTTGAAATTTATATTGGTTGAATAATGTAGCTATTACTTCGTAAAATCCTTTTAAAATTGAAAATAAGAATAAAACCTGTTTGCGCCCGCCTAAAAGAACCAAATGCAAAATTTTTGAAAAACAAGAATAAAAACACATTTGTAAATGATAAATTAGCTGGAAGTTTTACTGAATATAGTGAGAGCGTTGTAGTCAAATTGGCCCATTTTTATAACAAAAATAGCTCAATTTGATACTTTCTATTATGTTATTATTAAATTTCATTATCATTTGTACTTTCTGCTCAAAACAACTGATGAAAAAACCTTATCATAATGTTTGTATGCCGCAAAAACATCTTAAACGGTATGGCCGTGTTTCCATACAGAATCGGCCCCACCCTGGTGTTTGAATGATTTTGATGCCATTTTATAGGTCTTTTCGAAACAATATAATATCCCAATTTTCCAATTTTGTTTTTTTTTATTATATCATATTATCATGTACATGAGCCACTGTATGTTTTATATTAAATTTCTGTTTTTTTATATAATTTACGAGTTTCGTCATTCTATATAAAATAATAAAAATGTGTTCCATATAAAAAAAACAGAGAATTAAATAAGTTCAATCCTAAGTACTCTGTGTAATAAATACATCGAGGCAATTGAATCTACTCTCTATTCAGGTTGTTTATAAATTGTGCATATTTCGACCATTATCAAACATGAGTAGGTGACTAAGAAACCTCACTTCATAATCCTGATTTATGAGTATGAGAGCAGGGCAGGGGCTGGCACTACTCTAATACGGCGTTAACAGAATGTTGACGAGGCGAGCACAGATTTGGATTATGCGGGCGCCAAGCTCCACCGCAGCGCCACGAAGCAAAGACGTAGCAGCTACGGCTACGAAGTCTCCGTAGACCACAAATTGAATAAAGTTCATTTCCTCACGGATTATTTGAAAACTTCAAACGGACAAAAAAACTATTTGAAGCTACAAAGAAGACATATATGCAAAGAGATTATTAAATATAAATTGTATCTTCTAAGCCAAGAAGACATTTACGGTGATTCATGTATTATTAATGTGAAATTAAAATGGTAACTGTAAAATATTTTGGTAAATACTAAAAGATTTGTTTCAGTGTAATATGTATATATATATATATATATATACATATACATATACATATACATATAGCAAATGTATTCTGAGAGGACAGGCAGATATTAATTTAGAAATATGAACAAACAACACTTTTTTTTGCACTAATTTATTAAATAAAAATTTTACAAACGTTTCGAGACTAGGTTTGTCTCATCATCAGTGTTTTATAATTTTAAATCTAAAATTTTGAATAAATTAAATTAGCATTATGTGTTATCCGTTACAAGTCGTTCATTATACTCATAGAGTTCATATTTATAAATTAATATATACATATATACATATACATATATATGTATATATATATATATATATATATATATATATATATATATATAGGCGGGCCACAAAGGTCCAATTTGATTTTGAATAATTATATTGTGAAAACCAAACCAATTATCAAAACAAATAACACATATCAAACACACAACTATCTGACTATATTCAATAAAACTTTCAGCTAAATTATCATTATAAAAATGTGTTTTTTGTTGTTTTTCAAAAAATTGACACGTGTTTTTTTACCCCTTAGGCGAGGTACAATGGTACGGTTAGGAGCTACCAGGTCCAATTTCTTATTTTTATTTTTATATTAATTTTACGAAATATTAGTTACATTCTTCAACCAATGCAAAACATAAATTTCATGAGCACATTCTTAAAGAGATAGGTATCGCATTAACTTGGATATGGTATTTCGTCAAAAATATTTATCAGAAGAGTTGGAGTAACTAATAATTTAACTCATCTTTTTTAAAGTTGCTTTGGTAACTTGATTTGCCATTTTATTTACTATTTTTTTTATTATTTACACCTTTGCCAGTGTTAAAGTTTAGTTTTTTACTCCACCCATGTAGAAACTTTTATAAAGGTCATATAAAAAACGGTTGAATGTAACTCAAAATTAACCATACACGTTATAAAACAATTAAATAAAGTACAATGATAAGAACAAAATTATATTAAAGTCTTGTAAACTAAATAACAATGCTCATAACCAAAAAAAAACTAACAACGGAATAAAATACTTTTGTTTTTGATGGACTATCAAAAATTCCGGACTATGAAGCGATAATTATAATAACAGTTAGGTTAATAATTGAATTACAAAATCAGTACAATCAAAAACATTAAAACGATTAATCTGTTATTTTCCAAAAACTTTGGCTAATTTTTCTCTTTCCCACAGTTAAATTATAATCTGCCAGAAATATCTCAAACTCGTCTCTGTATTTTTTTATAGAGGTATCTAAATCTTGGCCAAAATATTCTGACTTTTCAACAATCATTGGTCCTATTACCGATTTTCTTCCGAACTGGCTGTTCCAGTTTTGTATTTTTTAATGTTTGTCCAGAAAACAATGTTTCAGTTGTTACCAACTGAGTAGCAAACTTCATTATTCTTTATTTCTGTTTGTCCTAAATAGTTTATGAACTAATATTAAACTCATTCTTTAATAAATTTCTATTCTCGCAAGAACACGCCTAATTATTAAGTAACTTCAAAAAACTTATAAAAAGTAAGTTAAACATAAAAGTATCAAACATATAAAAATCTAGATATATGAATATTGAATGTGAAGGTAAACAATGTATCAAAAGACACCATTAAAATAAATGGTATTTTCATAAATATTAAATAAGCCAAGGCTGTACTCTTTTTAATATATAATGCATACTTTTTGAAAAGTTCGTGTGTGTTTACTTATATATCATTAGTAATCAGGGATTAAAACATTAATACAATAATCGTTCTCAAAACTGCAATTAGATTAATTTATAAAATATGTACGAGGTCTGTTCAAAAAGTTTTCGTAATTTTCGTTTTTTCAAAAAAATATTTATTTATTCGTCTACATTAATGTGGTCCCCTTCAAAGTAGTCCCCCCCAGATATAATACACTTATGCCAGCGTTTTTTCCAATTTTCGAAGCACCCTTGATATTCACTTTTTGATATGTCCTTGAGCACTCTCGGCGATTTTCTTCAATCGAGGAAAACCGCCGTCCTTTCATGGGTCTCTTCAACTTTGGGAATAGGAAAAAGTCACACGGAGCCATATCTGGTGAATTTTTGCACTTTGCAACACTTTATTTCATTTTTTACGCAAAATTTAATACAAATTCTTTGACTTTTTCAATTCTTCCATTGTAAAAATCGCCGAGCTCAGAAAAACACTCGAACCTTAGCGACTACCACAGACAAAGTAAACAGTGAATATAGCTGAAAATTTCATCATACTTTAGGGGCATGTATACCAACACAATAAAAAAAAAATTTTGACAATCAGACACTCCAGACCCGCGAAATTTAATTATTAGTAATTCCGGGTACTTTTTGAACAGACCATGTATAATTAAAATAAATATATTTATTTAAATTTATTCTTATTATTTCAATGTAACAGGTTTCGAGAGATAATTTTATTTGGCAAATATTTTACTTTTATAGAATAATGAAAACAGTCAAATATTCAAATACATACCAAAGATTAAATAAATAAATTAGTATTTTCCTTGATAAAATAGGATCCACCTTCTATATGCAAAATTATAATTATATTTTATATTTTAGGCAGCTGTGTTCTATAATATTTTCAAGTATATACATAGCGTGCGATGTTTTGTTTAAAATGAACATGAGTTTAATTTTTGTACTCTAATTAGCTGCAAAACTAACAGTACATAAATAAAGGACGCATAGACGTCCGTATGATCAAGTAAATAAAGCTCTATGTTTTGTGTGACATGTTATAATACAAACTATTATTTTTTTTGCTAATTATATGTGCATATGTTAGAGTGTCGCTATTTTGTGTCAAATTATAAAATATTGTGCTGAACGAAAGCCTAGAAAGCTCTCAGTTTGTACATTTGGTCACTTCGAATTTTGAATGTGCCAAAAGCATTATTCATATTGGAGATTCCTAGGTTCATTATATGTAAGTATTTAAATTGATACTCCATTTAGTATTTGTATACAACAAACATTTGAAAAGTGAATAATGCAAACATAATTTCTTGAAATATTGAAAAAAAAGTTATTAAAACTTTATATAATATTTAACACAAATTGCTTATTAAATATACTAAATATATAATTTCAACTTTCCCGTAGGGAAGTTATAGTAATAACAAAAAAAAAATAAAAAAAAAATTGGCATATTTTTACGTTTCAAAATCTTCTGAACATTTTGGTATGTATAGATGTATGTAGGGATGCTGTAGTATGTATGTATGTTAGGATACACATTTTTGTTCACGATTTCAAGAAAACGGATCAGCCGATTTGAATGATTCAAAACGCATTCGATTTTCATTGATAAGGAGACATGCTGCTTAGTTTTTTGCCAAGGCAGGTCCAAGCGTTTCGAAGATTCGATGCAAAATGTGCCAAGAATGACAATTCAGTTTTTGAGAGAACGCTGCGTCCCTTTTGAATGATTCAACAAACATTTCATTTGTATTGACGACGTGAAGAATTGATTAAGTTTTTGGGAAAGCTGGCATAGCGGTTTTGAAGATCCACTAAAAAAAGTGTAAAAAATGTCATTTGATGGTCAAAAATATTCATTGAAATTATGCACGTCAAATTATCAGGTATGTTATAGCGATTGTAATATAATGTAGACACTTTTGTTCACAATTCTATGGGTTCCGTACCAAGATTTATAATGTTTAACCCGTGTAAACGCTTTGCAATTTCATCTCTAGAAAAGAAAAGCAGCACAATCCCTCTTCATTTTTTTTTTTTGAATTTTCAAAATATTAATAAAAAAACAAATAAAAATTAATTAAAATAAATATTAATTTATAAAATATTAAATTGCTGTACGGGTACTTTCAGACACGATGGCACGATGCCATGCATCACTAGTTGAATAAGTAAAAAACATGATGACTCTAGCCAATCTTGAACAATAAAGTAAAGGTTGTAAATTGCACTGACCGATAGAAAGATGAATCTAAAATAATTGCTATTTTAATGACTCGAAAAAATTAATGTTGAAGATTTTGCATTGCCTTTCACTATCGTTGTGTTGAGTTGGCTTTTTTACATGATCACGTATTTTCTGTTTTTGATATCGCAAGTTTCGATGTCATGCTCGAAGGCATAGTATAATAAAAATATGTGCATTTAGTTCTTAATTGTATTATTCTCGAGCTCTGGACTTATACTAAATCAAGTCAAGACAAAATCAAGGCATTGGACCTCATACTATAACAATTTCTAACGCAATTTATATACTGAGGAGTGTAGTTACAGCTCTGATTGTCTACTTCTAGTCTAGTTACATTAGTAAGTAGGTAACAATACATTCTCGTTAAAGTTTCACCAAAGTGTTGTATCGTTTTCGTAGCGGGCGCAGCTACTTGACAGCTCTGCTTAGAAATTCATAACCCGACGGGTTCATAATAAAACACACTTTGTATGTACCACAGTATAATATACACCTAGAAGTACCCAATGTTGAGCTAACTGAGTTTTATTATAAATGGTTAACTTTGTTCAATATAGAATTATGTGGATTGCATAAATTTCAAAAATGAAATTTCAAATTTACTTTACCTTGTTATCATGGTTGTGGGTAAATCTATGAAATTGCAGATACAGCGCAAGAATATCATACTTTTGTTGAGATTTTATAAATTAATAATCGAATAACTATTGTCTATTGAATATTATTAAAATTATTTTAGATTACATAGATAGATAGATTACTATTACTAAATATCAAAATAATTAAAATTAATCAACACTTCGTCAGCGCATATTTCGTTATCTTATTATTTTTTGGCGATTCACTTTAAGATAATTTAGTTAATAATTTCCTGCAGGGTAAGTTATAGTAACCGTCCAAAATTCGAAAATGAAATTTTTGCATAATTTTACCTTTCAGTGTGTGTATGCATGTATATGAGAATACAATTTTTGTCGACGTTTTCGGAGGCACCGCTCAACTAATTTTAAATTTTCAAAAAGCATTCGATTCCGATAGATAAGAAGATGTACTGATTAACTAATTTTTGTCTAAAGTTGGTCCAGCCGTTTTGGAAATACGGAGGAAAAAGGGCAGAAAATGAAAATTAAGTTTGTGAGAGCACGGAGCATCCGAGCAGTATTGATGTATTGAAGAATTTATTCGGAGCGGTTTTGAAGATCCAGAGAAAAAAGTTTAAAAAATGCCATTTGGGTATCAAAAACTTTCAAGCAAATTCAAAATTTTCATTATTTACAAAAAAAATTTCAAAAAGGTATTTTTCGAATATTGTCAAAATATTCAAAAATGTTCAAAGAAATTCTCAAAAAAAAATCTAATTTTTCATCTCTGAGGTTTAAAAAAAAATTACGGTACGGGAAGTTTCATCAATTTATCAAGGCACAATGCAAACACACTTTATTTTTTATGTGTGTCTATAATTCTTGATATATGTTTATAATTGTAATGATTACTAATTAATACTCCTAATTAGGATATGACATTTTGAATATAAATAACCAGAATTTTCGTGATTGCATCAATGATAAATCATTTAAGTTCGACAAATGCCAGTCATAAATAACAATCATTCAAATTCAAATTTCAGCACTATAAATCGCAAAAAGTTCATAAATATAAATAACTCAATTGATTGATTGACTGCAATATATGGAAGAAATTTCTGAATTCCGGTTCGGTATTCGTATAAGTTATTATATTAAAATTTAGTTCATAACAATTTTTGTGTCAACTCCAGATATACTCACATATTATTTTTCGTGGGTTTTAAACAAGGATATTAATAACATTTCAAAATCGGAGCATCCATGTAGAATAATGGATTGTTCTGAAAATAGTTTCGAGAAAATAACAAATGTACTTTTTATAATGGTTAAAATAGTTTGTATTCTAATTTTTAAGGCAACTATGATAACCACATTTCAATTTTAATAGTGTTCCTTTTTGAGTTTTTATATTGTGAAGCCAATAAAATATGACAAAAATGCTGCTTACTGCCCACTATACTTAAAAAGACACTAACCAGAAACTAATGCCCAAAGACTTGTTTAAATTGTTCTTTATTTCAAAAGACTATTAAGTATTAAGCCAGTGGTTCCCAAAGTGGGCGCCAGCGCACTCAAAATAATAATTAAGCACTCAAAACAGTTTAAATTAAGGAATAAATACTGCCTGAACAAATATTTTTTAAGCAACATAACTTTTTACCACATTTAATTAACACAAATTTTCTATCGATCTTCAAACATATGAATAGAATCAGAAAAAAGTACAGCAGCAGTTTTCGCAAATAAAACTAAATTTTATTTAATAGCTACATGAAAATACTGGGAAATGCAGAATAAATCGAGTGTATTTTATTTCGTCCTTCGAGAAAAGTTTTTAACTCTGGATTAAATATAATCATCTATCAAATGAGAAAGTATTAGTGCGTATTGCGTATTTCAAACTCAAATCCAATTTCCCGGGTTGTGGGCAGAAATCATGGGAACGGCCGAGGTTTAAAAACATAGCAACAAGTTTTAATTATTACCGAGGCTTGTAGTTATTTAATTGCTTTATATACATTCCTCAAGTTCTATTACTCGCTATTCGAAAGTCAGTTGTGTAATCTGCTTTAAGGTTTAATTACGAAATAGCAGGTCGGTTGTTCGAGTAGAATCTGAGCATTTTCAAACATTACGGGAACACACTAACTCGAAAGCTCTACTCCACTGAAGTCTACTTGCACTGCAACGCAAATGTTATTGTTGGTGCATAATTAATATATGAAAATTTTCATAAAAGCAAAACTAATTTTGATGCCATTTAAATATTTGTTCATTACGGAAATGAGATAATATTCATTGAACAAACAACAAGCATGAAGCATACTACAATACAATTTATGTTCATTTTGTATTTTCTAATGCATTATGAAGTTGAAAATATTCAGCGCAAACATTATTTGTGTATACGAGCTAAATTGTTCCTTGAAAAGTTTTTTAATAAATGTATATGATACTTTACTTTAGTAATTCTTCCAGAAAATTCTTCCAGATATTTATATAGTAAAAATTTTTTTTGCTAAATTTATTAAATTAAATTGCGATACAATTTATTTAATTAAATTTTTATGTTTATGTAATCAGAAATTCAAAACTCAACCAATTAAGTTTTGCTACATATAGGTATAAGGTCCACTATCGATATCTCAGAAACAAGTTTGAAATTTTTTAGTAATAATATTTGAAAGTAGAGAGTAAAAGATGTGTAACATGCCATCACTTGGATTCTTACGACGCAGTTATCAGCAGATAATTGGTAGTGTTTGAAAATCCACAATTATAGTTTTTTTTTTCTTTGTTAGTTTTTTGTTTGTAAGCGCTGTGGTTTAGTTTACAAGACTATATAATATATAGACTAGGCCAACAAAGAAAATGGTGCAAACGATTTTAATGCTATTTTTAAGTATATTTGGGGCGCTGATTTCAAAAATGACATTGTTTTTTTCTATGAGCTTTAGTTTTCAAGATATGATATATAAGGAATGAAAGTACAAAATAGTAATACAATTCAGAAAGTTATTTAAATGAGATATGCCTACTCGTACAGAGAAACTTACAAGACCCATTCGGCCTTAGTTGGGACATTAGTTGAGACTGTGAAAAGTTATTTTTGGTGACGACCTAGAATAGACCTGGTTTCGGCAACTTTTTTCCAAGTTCCAAACTAGAGCTGATACAAAAAAATGGTTTGCATTTTTGAAATCAGCGAAAAAATGCAATAAGAAGAGGCCTTAACATTTGATGCACCAAACAAAAAAAATTGTAGGCCTGTGTAATATAATATAATTTTGAAGTGTACGTTATTTAATTGTTTTATAAGTTATATTTAAGTTTTTTTTTATTTAGCTAGGTACTTAAGAAAGACTAACTAAACCTCTTTATTTTTTAAGAAGAATTTTATTCTTTAAGAACAAAAAAATAATAAATAAAGAAGCAAATCAAGTTAAAACAGTGAATAGTTATTCCGAGTTTGCTGGTGAATTCTTCCGACAAAATTTTAGATCAAGGTTATATACAGTTTTATCGTTGTAAAGAATGTACCTATGAAATTTATATATTGCATTGGTTGAATAAAGTAGCTAATATTTTGAAAAAATAATAACTGAGACATTGGATCTGTTGTCTCCTAGCAGTCCCATTATACCCCGCCTATGGAGTAAAAAGGGACAGATGATAAACTATAGAAAATTGGTATAAAAACACATTTATATAATTAGGAAATAACTGTAAATTTTACTGAATATATTTTGATAGTTGTTTGTTTGATACGTGTTATGTTTTGTGATGTTCACTTGAAGTTCACTTGGTTTTTAGACAGTATAATTACATCAAGTCAAATTGAAACTTTGTGCCCCACCCTACCCTTCATTAAATTTAAATTTGAATTTGAGATGTTTTAATATTGCTAATGTTTAATATTTAGGCGCAAATATATGTTAATATTACCATAATAATGAAGTTTTTTCATCAATGTAAACGGCCAATAAATTCAAATTAGTTGCACTGTGAAAAATTAGTTAAAATATGTTTCTTGTTCCCAACAAAATTTTAAGATAAATTTGAATTTCAACTTGAACACAAAAAGGTCCCATTAAAAAATAAGCGGCGTGAACAAACTCATAAATAAAGAAGACAAATAACGACGCAGGACGCACGAGCATCATATCTTTGTCGAGAATAAAAATTTCTTTCGAGTAAAAACCTCAATATAAATCACGTTTTCAGGGTTATAATAACTAATTTGGTGAGAAAGCATGAACTTTTTTGTGTTTTCGCATCTCCATCATATATTTTGAGTTATTGCTAGCTTGTAGCGGCACGGAACCCGGTAATTCCGGATGGCATGTGCTCCACTTATCATAAAATCACTAATAAATTGCCCCTGAACACGACCGATGCTAATGTATGCGTTTTATTTCAACGCCGAATGCTTGATCAATGATGTAATTTTCTGTTGTCTGTGAATACTTAACGAAATACCGGCTTCGGAAATGTACAGGAATTGAAAAATTACAGGGCATTCTTTTTAGAATGTTCTTGAAATAAGTAATTTGTTTTGCTCATTTATTACTTCAACGGTTCCGAACAAGTTGTTTAAAATCGATGAGAGACTTAGAACGAATAATTTTCCAAAAATTTTCATTTGATGATACTAACTGGGTGAGTAGTCGTAATTAAACCAAATTATAAAGAGTTATACGCGTTTATATGTTTTAGAAGAAATTAATTTATAAGTAGACTTCTGAACAAAAACAAAGTTTAATGTTTTTCTTCGGAAGTCTACGATGCAAATATAAATGTTTAATGATTAAACATATTTGAATATACTGAAACACAATGCAATATTTTATGTTAATAGTTAATTGTAAACTATCTTGTTCATATCTAATCATAATGAGTAGGTGAAAAAAATCTAACTGAAGAAATGTGAAACAATTATATACATATAGTATTAGAGTAGGATGAGGCACAAAAGTCCAATTTGATTGTAATTATACTCTGAAACTACATCATGACACATAACACATATGAAATTGGTAACTATCGAACTACGTTCAATAATATTCTCAAATAATTTCTATTTACAGAAATGTGTTTTCTTACCATTTTTCTAAAATATGTTACCTGTCTTTTATACCCCGTAAGTTGGGTCAAAATGGACATCTAGGGAGCAAACATCGAATGTCTCAATTTTAAATTTAAAGTAATTTTGCAATTTCATGGACACAGTTTTTGCAAAGGTAACACTGTATATAACCTTGATCTGGTATTTCGTCAGAAATATTTATTAGCGGAGTTGGAATAACTATTAATTCAATTTAAGTTTTTTAAACATTGTTTTCAAACTAAATTAACCTTATTATTCACTATTTTTTATTGTTTACACATTTGCCAGTGTAAGTATTCAGTTGATCCCCACTTTGCTTAGTATGCTTTCATAGAGGTTAATAAAAAAAACTGTCGAATTTTACTAAAAAATTATACTAAGGTCTCGTAAACTAAACAACAGTGCTCATAACTAAAAAAAAACAACAACAAAAGAAAATACCTTTTTTATAGACTGCTTTTTATCTACTGACACTTTTTACCCGAGGACCTAGCACTGCTCTGACTTATTGTATAATATTATACTATTAAGAAACAGAAAATTCCTTTTTCTAAAAAAAATATGATTTCTTAATTACTTAAGTAATTACTACATCACAAAAATTTAATACGAGAAAATAAAATTAATATTTAGAAGAATTTTTTTTTCTCATAGTTAAACCAATAAAAATAATATCTAAGTTTGAATGACGTTTTAGAATATTGTAATTAAATTAAAAAATAAAATAAAATGGAAATAATAAAATTTTGGCAAATTCTGCAATTTTTTTGAATATTAAATAACAAAATATAAAAATAAATATGTATTTTTTTTCTTCTTGATGGTTTCATCAATTATCCAAACTATTTATTTCGTTCTTTCGTAGTAACTTGGCAATTTTATTCAAACTATTATATATTATTTTAAGGCAAACCAAGGTGATTATAATCTTAAAATAAAAATAAAATAAAAAAAGTTTTTGATTGATTTAAACAAATTATTTTATAGGAATTTCAAAATCAAACAAATGCCTTACAATAATATATATACTCGCCACAAATATTAACTCATTTGCCTTCATTATATAGCATTTAAATAAATCTATCTATCCTATTCATAAAACCTACAATATTACATGCTAATATCCTAAATCGAGTGTGAAATTCAAGGGCAATAAATCATTTCCCACTGTCCTTTATTTCTAGCCACGCAATTCAAAAGATAATTTCCTACTAACACGTGTGCAAATCAAACAGCACAAAATGATTATACCACGAGAAATATAATAACGGAGCGATTTCGGAAACTGAACAATGTCTGATAATGCTTATAATCTTGTTGGAGCCGTGTAACGCCGAGTGCTTCATCCTAACGGCCTCACGACGGACCATAGCACACTTCACGGCACAGGACGGAGAGGAAAATTTTGAACTAAGGAAATTTTTTATAGTTTAGGTATTTCCTTTTGAATAAAAAGGATTTTTGACAGCTACTACAAATACTACAAATACAATTGAACCATCAGACAAATGACAAAAACCCTACATAGAAAATTTTTATTAGAAAAATGGTTGGGCTTGCACGTAGGTAAGTGGCAAAAACGACTGAATCAGAATCAAGTCCGGGGTTCGATCCCGGTTCGAGCAGCCTGTAATCAAGTAGTGACAACGGTTTTGACTTAGTATTATAGTTAGCAATATGTTTCCGAGTAAAAATAGCCCTTGCTCCAAAATTTCGCCATATTGCAGAAATTGATCAGTGCGAATTCCAATTGATGTATTTCAAACATACTCGTAATTGTATAAATTAAATTGATTTGTTTAACGATCGAATTAATACGTAGGCTATTTAATTGGTTGGGCTGGAAATCACAAGTCTCATTAGAAAATAATCTCTTAATATACAAGACAATTATTGAACCAATATGGTCCTACGGTCTACAACTATGGGGTGCGGCCAGTAAATCCAACATTACTATTCTACAGAGGTTCCAGAACAAAATTTTGTTCCAAACTGGTTAATACACCAAGATCTTAGAATTCTAACTGTAGAAGGAAAAATTAATCATTACTGCTCCATATACAAATCTCGTCGTGAAGCGTGACCTGCTCAAGCTTTTACCACCAAAGCGCCTAGACAAAAGAACCTACAATGATTTACTACATCAAACCACATATTATCTGGGAAGGTGCTATAACAGGATAGCGATCCTTCAGATGCTGTCAAATCAAATTTACGTATCTAAGTATTTGAATGTACTATGTGTATAGCTTGCTATGTAAATTAAAACAAACAAAAAATTGCAGAAATTGTAATAATAATTGATCACACATAGTAGGGACTACACTTTAGGTTGCCATCTGTAGAACCGTCTAGTGTTAGGTCAAATCAGCCCAACACCTCTGAATCTGACTTCTAAGCTCAGACTGCTGTTCAAAATAATAAAAAAGTCAGAAGGCTATTTCACTTTTTTCCTAAAATTTTCTTCCATTA
>NW_020538040.1:58198045-58237094 GCF_003426905.1 Ctenocephalides felis | reverse complement strand
TTTCGATATTTAGACGATTACTTACCTTACGGGAAGTTAATAATATTAAAAAAATACATACATTATTTTTGAACGTCTAATCTTTATAATGTTTTTAAGTTCATAATATCTTCGACAATTGCAACAATTTTATGAAAGAATTGCCCGCACCACTTAATTTACATGATTTCCAGTCAACCTACTGCTATAGTCAACCGTGGTTGTATTATAATAATAGCTACATTATTAATCAATGCGATGCAGTTTAATTATTATGTTGTTTTACAAAATTAAAAATCATAATCAAAATTAAAAATTATATTTTAATGTATTTTTTAACATGATAAACAAAATATTTTATCGACTTTTACTACTATCATAAAAACCTGCTTTGGTAGGTATATTTATTGTACAGATTGCACTGGATACAATCTTAATATTGAACTTTGTCAGAAGAATTCATCAAGAGATGTAGATAAACTATTAATTTACTTTATCTTATGTAAAATTGCTTTTTTCAACTTATTTTAATTTTTATTACTAGTTTTTATTTGTTCGCACTTCGTCAGTATAAAGGTGGTACTTTTTACCCCAAACACATGTAAGCTATTCTAGAGGTTTAAACAAATAAAATAATTGAATCGAACTTACAAATACTAATACATCTTATATAAAATATACTTAAAATTTTTAAAAAATATCATAAACTAAACAAACGTGCTTAAAAATAAAAAGGCTCAAAAAGCTAAAAAAACTTTTGTTACAAAATTTCAATGTGGGATTTTATGTCATGATTGTTATATATCCCGATAAGGTAAACGATACACATCTTTTGCCCTCTACTTTCAAATATAGTTATTGAAAAAGTCCTAACTTTTGTGTTTGAAATATTGGTGGTAGACCTTTTAGCCCCTCTCTACCCTATACTTAATTTGTAAAACGTACGCTCGAGACTTGGAAATTTCCAAACTTGAAACAAAATACCCACAACTTGAAAGTTTATCACCAATTGAATGTGATCCTTTTTTGTGAAAATAATCACTGTTTTTATTGATCATTCAAACCTAATTAGTATTTCTATAAATAGATCAAGTAGATGAATCGAGCTCAAAAAATGCATAATAAAAGATCGAATATTTTGTTTTGTAATTAAAATACGTTTCAGTTTCTTAAGCCTCATAATTCATTTTCTTAAATCTGTAAAGGTAAAAGTCAAAAGCATTTATAAGCTCAATCATTCTGAACAGCGTCAGTTCCTGCTTTTAAATTACGACAGATTACACCTACATTGCCATTGACTTGTCCCCATACCTCCAGTTAAAAGTTAATCTTGGATTTTAATGAAATTTTGAGAAGTTCTCCTTCGACGGCGTGAGGACTATTAAAATGCGATGCTTAAGGTATATTTAGTAGGCACTCGATGTATTCTGAATATTTTGGAAGAAAAATAATTGTAGCACAATGTATATTTAGGTTTATTGATTTGTAATTTGTTTCAGATAATTTTTGAATAATTTGATTAAAGAAGATTGAACTAGTATATTGAACGCTGTAATATAAAGCTATTCAGTTACTTTAATGGGGTTACATTATTCTGCACTATAATCGTAGAATTTGAATACTTTTTCTCTTCATATATTTGTTATAATATAATCTATCATATTTTATATTTTTCATGCAGCTAATTTTGTTTTGAAATATACAATTCTTAATTCAATTTATTCATTTTAGTAATTAACCGTAATTAATTAGGTATTAACCGTATCGTAATTTAATACTTTAAAAAGGCTCAAAATTTTTTGAAAATTCAACAAAAATAGATTTTTTGGAGAAATTTGAGATTTAAAAAAAAAAATCGACTTCATTTAAAAATGTGTAATGTTTGAATTTTTTTACATTTTTGAAACCCATTCAAGTCGGTTCATCCATACTGTCGAAAATGTCGAGGACATTCGTTAGAACTGTAAGATATTACATATGCTGGTACGAAATCCATAAAAATAAAAATAAATATTGTACTTATCAACATCTGCTGCCTAATGGCATTTTTTAAAACTATTTTTTTCTGGATTTCTGTAACCGGTGGACCTGCATTCGCAATAATTTAATCAATTATTAATTGTGTCAATACAAGTAAAATGTTTTTTTGAATCATACAAATCGGACGCTCCGTTCTCTCAAAAAATTAATTGCATTTCTTACCCCATATCTTTAAAACGGCTGGTCAAAACTTATCTATGCCAAAAACTAGAATGTCTTTCCATGAATATGAATTGAATGTTTTTGAATCATTCAAATCGGTTGGTCCGTGCTCTCAAAATCGTGGACGAAAAATTGTATCTAAGCTTACATACATACATATTACACACACGCAAACATACAGATATATATATATATATATATATATATATATATATATGTATATATATATGTGTATATATACACTTATATTCATCTTTTTTCTAATGTGTACCGAAATGTTCAGAAACCTTTGAAACGTAAAAATATTTAAGCGAATTTGTATTTTAAACTTTTGTGCGATTACTGTAACTTACCTTGAGGTAAGTTAAAAAAATCTTATCCATTCTATTGTTTGTTCCAGATAATATTATATTAACTACTACTATTATATTAACTACTATAGTTTAAAGCGCTTTGAATTTGAAATAATGGCAAATATGACAAATTAAATAGAATATTTAAATTTTTAACGGCAAATATTTATTTTAAAAAATGAAGAAGTAAACATAAGACATTAAACAATCTACTCAATAATATATTTTGTATAAATATTTGTTATATATAAATATTGAAGTTTTCACATGACTTATTTCATAGGTTTACAGTAGTTCTTACAAAAGTACATGTTCATGCAACGCAATTCCATGACAAGTAAAATATTTAATGCAAATAGATGACATTTATAAATAAAAATGCTTTCGATTTGCTACTACTTGTAGCAACAATCTTTCTAAGCGATCTTCCCATAAAAGGTTAAAGTAGACTTCTTTTATTATCCGGCTATTTTCTCTGAAATCACTAAAAACTCAATTTCAAATTCAGCGTAAACAATATTGGCCATAAAAACTTTTTAAGATGCCATTCGAAGAATTGCTGAAACAACATTGTTAATGAGTTGTAATCATTTTACGATGTCGCAAAGGCAAACGAATATTCATTACATAAAATTCATGGATTATGACGTCACAGAGTAAAAGCTCGATAAGATTACGGCGATAATGAAGTTTACTCAAAGTTTCACGGCGAGCTTCAAAAGTCGATAATTTTCCTTCTTGCTCGTAGCTTATTCAGCAAACTCAAGTTTGATTATACTTAAACTGCGGATGGAAGATCTGTATAGTTGATGAACGGAATGGGACCAGGGGGATGAGACTGTTGCCGTTGTAATTAAACCTAAACGATATTCAAAATCTTGCCTCTATCGAAATCTAACTTGACAGAATACAACGGACCAACTTTCGGGTACAAATTAAGTTTGTCGTTTCGCCTACGAGATATGTTTACACGATAAACTTTCTATATTACCTGAATACGCAATTATAATAATTTATCAAATCATATCGCGTTGTATACATTTCTAAGGCTTCGTATGCAAGAGGGTTGAAAGGATACTTATTATTGTCGTTCTTTTGATCGTGCCCCATATATTTTTCTTTTCTAAGCAAACAGAGTTCTGAAAAAATATTTGAGGAGATTGAAGAGTTCTAACTTACTTCAGTATTTTTTCGTAAAATAATTTTGTTCCTACTAAAAAATTAGAGCTTTCGACTGAAAATGTTTCTATGTTATTCATTATTTTAGTTGATAATTTCATTCACCTTTTAATTATATTCTGTAATTTTCTAACTCCAAGTCTAGGTCTATACTTTAGAGATGCATAACAAAGAGTGCAAATAAGGGTAGTTTTTGAGAGAGCGGTGCATCCAATTAGAACACCATTTTACTTGTATCGGCGACTTAAAAAATTGAAAACATTATTGCGAAAGCAGGTCCAACGATTTTGGAAGCACATGGAAAAAGTTGAAGAATTTATTGTCTAAAATGATCATTACAAATCATTTTTGTTTCATATACATGTGAAAATATTGATACACAGATGACAGGTATACAGATAGACAAGTACACTAACAGGAGGATAAAATGATAGATGGGTAGACAGGGTGACTAATTGTCAGGTAGACATGTAGACGAGGTAGAAAGGTAGAAAAGTAGACAAGTAAACGGGTAAAAATTGATCACATTTTTCAAAGGCAGGTTCAACGATTTGGAAAGTACAGGTATAAAGTTAAAGAATTCATTATCTAAAATAATTCCAAATCATTTTTGTTTCATATACATGTGAAAATATTGATACACAATTGACAGGTAGACAGGTAGATAGAAAGATAGATGAGTAGACAGGGTAACAAGTTATCAGGTAGGCATGTAGACGGGGAAGAAGGGTATACAAATAAAAAGGTAGAAAAGTAGACAAGTGGACAAGTAAACGGGAGGATAGGTAGGCAGATACACTTAGACACTTAGACAGGTAGTAACTTAGACAGATAAACAACTAGAGTGTTAGACAGATAGATCAATACAATTCAAATATTTGGTGGTTAAATCGACTATTTACACATATCGCAAAGTTCATGCAACTTGCCTTAGGCCAGGTGACCATATTTTTTTAAGTCCAAACTGGGACCGCTAATTTATGTTTTGCTAACCCGGGACATGGGGAACCATTGTGCTGAATATCTTAAATATGGTTTAAAATCAGTTTTTTGTATTGCCCATAATGTTTTATTTTAATGAGAATAACTGACTTTTAGTAGGACTTCATTATTCTATTATATGCTATATTATATCATACATTTTTCTTCATAATTATCTTTAGTAAAAATTAGTTTTTCATCGTTTTTATCATTTTTGATAATTTTTGTAAAATTGAAAATGAAAGTATAATATTATTTATAATTGGCCATTTTAATTGGCTTTTGGATTTTTGCATTCAGCCATTTACTCATTCATAACGTATTGTTTGATCCATTTTATGATGGATTGTTGTAATTTTATTATCAAATAAGTGGAAATATTTAATTCATACCTATACATCTTGGATACCCGGGACAATCCGGAACAGAACATCTAAATCCGGGACAAATCTTGCTTTCAAAAAAACCACGGATTGTGGTGAAAGGGACGTATGGTCACTTTACTTAAGAAAAAAATGCCACTTATATCTAATTTATATTATGTTTTGTAATTGTTCACATGAGTTTATCAAAAATTGATTAAATTTTTCATCAAAAAGTACTAGTTTTAATACTTTGTTCAAACATAATTTTTATGTATAATTAATTGGCCTTCTTGCCCCATATCTTCAGAATGGCTGGCCAAAACCTATCTATGCCAAAAACTAGAACGTCTTTCCATGAATCTGAATCGAATGTTTTTTGAATCATTCAAATCGGTTGGCCCGTGCTCTCGAACACGCACACACACACACACACATATATATATATATATATATATATATATATATGAACATCCATTTTTTAAGGTATACCGAAATGTTCAGAAACCTTTGAAACGTAAAGACATTTAAGTGAATTTTTAACCTTTAATCTTTAAAGTTAAAGGTAAGTTAAGAAAAATCTTATCCATTCTATTGTTTGTTTCTATATTAATAACTGAATGAATATCTGTTGAAAAACTGGGTGGCAACATCTATGGAAAAAGACTAACACTCGAATGGTATGAAAAGAATAATATAAATGCAGTATTATACCGATATCTACATATTCATAAGTTACGTTAGAATTACATTTTAGTGTTATATAAATACGGCAAAATGCACATAATAAGATCACACATCAACGGTTTCCTCTAACCAAATACGGCGCGATGTCGCTTGTGTTGGTGCCGATGCAAACACGCTAAAAGTTTGCACAGCAGAACTTTTCGTTTTAGAAATACTCTTGTTCTGCCATAATGTATATAAGCGGTGCAAGAAACTTTATTGGGACAGACGTATCTCACATTTAATTTAATCAGTCGCCACTGCACACTCCTCGGAAGAGAATTCCAGCCCGCGCTTGTTTGCAACTTCTGGGCAAATACCCACCGTAATTCTAATGTATAATGATTTCGTTTCAAACTCACTGAAAGCTTTGTTTTTATTGAACACAGGAGTCTTTTTTGCTTTTTCGGCAGGAATTATTCGTGATGGGATCATTTGTATGCAATCTCGACGTAGATTTGCATTTGCATTGTAGATGTTGTGAGTAAATAGTTAAGGGGGCGTCCATTAATCACGTGAGCAAGTTTTTAGGGATTTTTAGACCCCCCCTCCCCCTTGGTGATATTTGGTGATATTCAAAATTACCCCCCCTCCCCCCACCAAACATCACGTGTATTTTTAGTTACGTGAAAAAACTGTAAAAGTTTTAATTTTTTTTTTTAAATGTTTGAACTTTTTTATAAAAATATAAAAATAATAAATACACGTGATATCTTGCTATACCCCTCCCTCCCCCACGTGATATTTTGTGATTTTTTGTCAAACCCCCCCTCCCCCTAAAAACCTCACGTGATTAATGGACGCCCCCTAATGGCGTGTGAGATAAACCAATTCTTCATATAAACTACTTTATTGGAATAAAAGACCTTTTTGTGAAGAAATATAGTACACAGTATAAAATTAGGTGCATTTATTATGTTTTCCGCTCATACCGTATCACTATTATACTCTTTAATATCAAGATTTTTTTCTATTTTTTATGTTCATTGTCAGTAATGAAGCACATAAGTATATTTCTTGAAAATTGAAAAATTTTATAATATCACACATTTTTAATTGCAATTAGTTTTCTTCAACTTCATCTTTACCCTGTTTTTTTTTTTTTTAAGTGTTTCTAACGGTTGACTTCTCTATATTTGATCAATTTTAATTAGAATTTCCGTAACACAGATAGGTAATATATTTTTATTAACTTCTCATGGAGTAAGTTATTGTAATCGCATAAAATCGATAATGAAAATTCTCGTATCGCTACGTTTCAAAGGTTTCTGAACATTTTGGCATACCTCATAAAATTGGTGTATTTGTGTGTATGTGCGATTTCGAGAACACAGATCAACCGGTTTAATTGATAGAAACTTTCGGGTCATATTGATCGGAAGACAATCTGATTAGTTCGATTGCTTTGTACAAAATTCCAAATTTTCAAATCGTTTCGAGATTAAAAAAAATATATAGACTATTTTATATTTCTCAAAAACATTAAAACTATCAAAAATCCAATTTTATCACGTTTTTCAAAAAATTAAAATTAAAAAAAATTAAATTACGGTACGGGAAGTTCCAGCCATTTGCACTACTAGTTTTATTGTAGCAAGGCTATTTTCACTTCTAAATCTATTTTTGATCTATACTATCGAGTGAAAGTGGATATCACTTCTACTTGATATCAGGTTGTCTGAAGCGTCAGATTGAAATCTAAAAGTATAAATCGAAATTTTGGATCTAATACGATTTTGTTTATTTTGGAGTTCTACTTAACCATTAGTAAATTTAAAAATAAAATTTGCTTCTTTTTTTACAAAATACTATTTCTTTTACCTTACGATCATTGACTTATCAATTTCTTGCTATTTTCACGTGATTTTCTCTTCGAATAAACAAATCTGCTTGTATCCGGGTATGAAGTTGATATATTATCGTTTCGTTTTCATTTGTGTACTGATCACCGGATTGCATGTTTGCAATGATTAGTTTTCAAATCAAGAAATTATTTTATCTATTTTAGTGCACTGAGTTCGTCAGACACGTTCTCACGGCTCGCAATGTAACGTGATACAAGGAAATAGGAATCACAATGACGTATCGTACCTGACTTCATATAAAATATTTTCAATTAACTTCAGCTGGATATATATATATATATATATATATATATATATATATATAAATAAATATATATATCAAGTTACCCTTACCCACTGATAAACACATTCTGTTAAAAATAATTTAAAAGCTAAATAATTTATTTTTCGACTTCAGTCATAAATTAGCATTAGACAAGATCGTTTTATCTCAAACTGCTATAAGCATATAGAAAAGTTATTTAGTTCTAAATTGTATATTTTTTTACAACTTCTTGAACCAGAAGGAGTAGTTATATGATTAGTATAATTAGGAAGTTAGTATGATTTTCTTAGAATCTAATACGAAAATAAAGACAATTTGTGTATTAACACATTTTAGGACAACTTTAAGTGAAAAATTCTAAATGAACATTACAACAGTGCTAAAGTATTTGTGATATAAAAATAAAGGCATGAAAAAACACACAAAAATAATGTGGCGAAAAACTTTATTTTTCTTAGATTTTAACAACAATCAGAACCTTACGTCTTATTAGCTGATGAACTGAAACGCTTCATCCATCTACTTATGTATTTGATTATTTTATTACTAGAATTTATCCAATAAAGCTGACTTATCAATATTATTTAATGCAGCAATGTCCGGAAAGGGCGATTTTTCACTTGGAAACATATTTAACCCTTCGTCGGGCGCAGCCGATTTGATAAATACAGAGCCAATTTTTTAGTTGGTGTCTTCATGATGGGGCGCCATCGAGTTCCCCAGATCAGTAGCATTGTTATTTTATGTTTACTATTTATTCGTCCAGATTTAGGGACCGATTCTGTCGCGTAACAGCAAAATGTTATGGCAAGCCATGTTACGTTCCAACTTTCACACATTATGCTACTGAATCATACTGAATACTGTCAAAATGATATATATTTGCTGTTCATTCAGGCGTTTTATACATAAACTACAACGTCACTCGTATGTTATAAAACCGAGTCAGAAACGTCATGTATCTAACATCGTTTCTTTTTGATATTTGCAAGTTTCTAGGTTAGGTTTTCTATCTGACAACCTGAGAAATACACCTAGCTGCATACCAACTACATGTCTTTTTCAATATTTATTATGGAAAGTCCTTCATAACATGGCCTTGCCATAACATTTTTCTGTTATGCGGCAGAATCGGTCCCTAAATTGTCTTAGAACCTCGCATATATTGCCAGTAGCAATTTTGTTTCAAGAAACGCACTAAGCTAAATCCTATTTGACGTACAAAATGACACAAAACACTTAGTTTTTACTAGCTTAATTGTTTATATAGTCTTTTTTAAAAACATTCCAACATAATCTGACCATTTTTTATATAACTAATAAAAGTATTCATTTCAAAAAATTAAGTTTTGTGCTTCAAGCATTTTGAGCGCATGTACGGATTTTTATATTTTGTTTTATTATAAAAATAATATTGATCTAATATTGTAAAAATACCAATTAAATAGAAATATATAAAACTATAAACCTCTTGTGAATATACTTAAAATCTGTTTCTGTCAGATACACTGCGCCCGACGGAGGGCTAAGATCTATATTTTCAAGTGAAAATTGATATTGCTACTGCTCGATATTGGGAATGTCCATGGTGGGTTTCGAGCCCGCGAGCCATCACGAGGTCCGCGCGGAAGGAAAATTGATGGTATTAAAATGATATAACACTAAATCGGTGGAAGAGCAAGAGTTTCCGTTTATTTAAAAGTTTCTATAAAAGTTGTTCTGATTAAAAGTTTCACTAAATTATATATCTGCTTCGGCTTAAATCCAAAACCGTAATCCATTGACCTTCTGGCCCTATCGATTTTTCTCATTTGTACGTTGTTTTATTTTTTTTTCATGAAAAAAAATCGTACAAATTGGTTGCTAGAATTCGGTTGGCGTTACCCAATACAATATAATGTCGAGAGAGCAACGCTACTTGAACTGTAGCGAAAATGTTCATTAACAAACGCCACTCAGCACGCGAGAAAGACCATTAGTCAGTGGAAGAGACTCTCGTACCCGTGCACATGCACGCGAGTGCAATTGTTGCCTGAATAGGGACCATGAATTTCTTTAAGGCAATGTAACATATCGCGATTTCAGATCAATTCGCTAACCCTCAACATTTTACTTGTCGAATATTCACCATTTCAAAGCGGAGACATACGATCAATATTATTTCGATTTTGTTGGTTATTTTGGTATCAAACAAGAAACAAGAACGTTTAGTTAATTCTGTACGATTGGTAAGAACAAGATCCGGTGAAATTGGCCATGCTTCCACCATCCGTTATTATGTTGCGGTAGGGTAAGTTATAGTAATCGCAAAAAAATCGAAAATGATAAAGTTTTGCATATCTTTACTCTCGAAGTTTTCTAAACATTTTGGCATACCTTAAGAAAAGGTGGATGTATGTTTGTATACGAATACAATTTTTTGCCGACGTTTTTGAAAGCACGGATCAGCCAATTAGAATTAGTAGAAAATGAAAATTTTAATGGATTGGAACGGTTCAGTCGAAAATGCTAAGTATGAACATATCAAAAATGAATAACTATTCCAAATATATATTAAGATAGAATCATGAAAAATTATGTGCAAATCGTGCTGAGTTTTTGTCAAAAAAGGCGAGGCAGTTTCTTTGTAATTAAAAAAAAATTGTCGATTTGAATGAACTTGTGCAAGTATCTGGCGCGTGTTCGTTTTCGAATAAAGAGTAATATAATTTTTTACAAAATTGCAAATGTTCCGTACACAAATCTATATACTTGTAAATTCCTATAAATTCATACAACGATTTTTATTGATTATTTCAATATATCGGGGAGTTCATGCAACTACCTTTAAAACAAAATGCACTTACTTACTTTAAATCCACTTACAGCTAGTTTTATAACAATTCGCCTACTTGAATATTTGTGATGTATATGGCAACACTTTCATCAATAATAATAATCGAATGTATGGTATAACTTAAAAACAAAAATTATGAGCATAGGAAGATTCATTGATATCTTCATGCGCAAAGTCACTTTTTATTTATTCGTTGTAAATTTGAAATTATTGTTTTATATATGAGAATAATAATAACTGGTGCTGTGGGTGGAGGCAGATCTATGGTATATGAAAGCTTATTTTATTTTTTGTCTATAATGGACTTTTCAAACTTTTACGTTTTTTGTGAATTGTTTCTTAATTTTAAACTCTTTACTCTTTTTCTTTCTCAACTTATTACTATCAGCAATCTTCTTTTTTCAGTCTTTTAGTTGTTCTATTTTTTCTTACTAAATTTGCTTTCCTAAATCGTTAGATAAAGCGTGCAGCATACACAGTCAATATGAATTTACTAGTACTTTCAATCAGAATTAGGTCTAATAGTTTGGTTTTCGTAGTTGTTTCATATTTATACCCTAGTCATTTGTTGATACAAGTTACATTCATTTTTTACCATATTTCAAATAGTTTTGCTTGCCCTTTGCAATGCCTTTTCTCTGCTCTTATGAAGCATTTTACTAATTCCTTCCTGATGTCCATATTTAGTTTTCTTGTTAGTAAAATTCTCTTTTTCAGACACATTTGCAATGATCTAGTCCTGATATATCTGTATTTGGTAAAAAAGCTTCCCAAGTAACTTTCATATGCTCAAACAATAGCGGATGTTTTAGGTTAATGGATACATTCCGTATTATTTGTTTCAAGTTCTGTTTAGCATATCTGTGCTAATTTTTATGTTCGTGAACGTTACAGTACATACTTCATACACACGCAATTGCATTTTTATCGTCGTGTACTTGAATTCTATGTAGTATTTTCTTATTTGTTGTTTAATCTCGCGCGGTGTATATGTCAACGCCGGCGAGCGATTACTTAAGTCGCGCTGTATGCAAATTGCAAAGTAGATGGTCAGAGCAAAGAAAATTTTCTTATCTGATTGGACATAGAAATGCTGTTGATTAATGCAAACTACAAGTAATATGATGTAGTATTGATATAATAGAATTTTGGTTCCTCCGAAACTTGCATTTATTGTATGTTGGGTTACCAAATTGTTCAATTCAGTAGGTATATGCAACTTCATTGAGGCATTGTAACGAGTACTGCATCATAACTCCATCAAAAGCTCGTTCATGCTATTACTTATATTTTGCTTACATTTATTAATTGAATATATAAATACTATTAGTTTCTATTAGTTAAAATTTTTTCCATTATCATTTTATTTATTCAATAAAAAAACTTCTCGAAAGTATTACCAGAGTATGTAACGATAAAGAATAAAAATTATATTAAAAAATAAATATATAAGGTAGGGTGGGGCACAAAGGTCCAATTTCAATTTGAGCAATTACTTTGATATACAACAAATACCACATATCAAACAACAACCTGACCATGTTCAGTAAAATTCTTAGCTTCATTCATCAGATAATTTTTGTTTGTTTTTCTTTTTACTCTATAGATGGAGTAAAATGAACACACACGTTTAATATCTTATTATTAGTTTTAATTTTAAAGGAATTTTAGGAAATAGTAGCTGTATTATTCAAACAAAACAAAATATAAATTTTATCGGAACATTTTTTATAGAGATAACACTGTATATAACCTTGATCTGATATTTTGTCAGAAATATTTATCAGAAAAGTTGGAATTACTATTTATTTAATTTATCACCTAAAGAATTGCTTTTTTTAATTTACTTTTTTATTTACTACTCTTTATTGTTTAGAGCATTGCCAAGGCAATATTGTTTAGTTTCTCCTTTTTACCCCACGTGCATATAAGCTTTTATAGGCGTTATATAAAAAACTATTGAATCTAACTCAAAAATAACAATACATCTTGCAAAACAATTAAATAACGTTTAATTAACTTCAGAATTATATGAAGGTCTTGTAAACTAAACAACAGTGCTCACAACAAATAATACAAAAGCAAATATTTTTGTTATGGATTTTCAAATTGTTATTATTTTTGAAAAAATTCTTAGCTTAACTTGTTTTTAAGATATCGGTGGTGGTCTTTTTTACCCGCATTTGCATGATGCACCGCAAGAGAATAAATAATGCAGATGCTTAAGAGCATTATTTTATTTTATTCATATAACAACAAAGGAGTTTTATAATTAATCCCACTGATTATAAATACATTAAGATTACATATATACTGTGAAGCAACATAAAATAGATTCTGTGCAAAGTTTCTCTTGTTTAGCGTAAAACTTTTCACAAATAACGTAATTATATAGTTCCTCCTGAAGTAACCTTGCGTGTTTAATCCTTCTCTTGTTCTTCTAAGAATAGACTCAAACTGGAAAAATGCATTACACTTAAGTCTGTTTTTACACGGTCTTTTTGTACACGGTTTTGATATAACACGGTTTGAAAATTGAATATTTTTAATTTTTTTACACAATTTTATTCCATTTAGCACGATTTGAAATTTTATGTACTTAATTTTTTTTGTCAAATTTAATTTTTGCGAAGTATGTTCATATCACAAAAAAGAATTTATGAAAGAAAAAAGTGTGAAACCATCGATAGTATCGATAGTTTGCGAACACTAGCTTAAAGATTTAAGTGAATTCCCCTTTAGCGCTTATAAACAATTTTTACTGGTCAAAGCAAATGTGAATAGCACTAATTTAATTCTTGTTCTTAAAAATTCTTGTTTTTCACCAATTTTAATAGGTTTTAGAGATTAGGAACAAATCACCCATTTTTGTATAAGATCAATGTCTTTTTTTACACGTTTTTTTTTTACACGGCTTCTTCTGGAACCAATCTCCGTGTAAAAACAGACTTAGGTGTACTTTATTTTAAACTTCACGTTTCCAAACTTTAAATTATTTATGTAATTCATTATTAAAAAATAATTCATGGATTATTTATTATAGCATTCATTCATAAATACTTCAACATGAATATAGAAAAAATAATATACATTTTATTCCCAATATTCAACGCTAACATTATCTCCAAATAACACTGATTTTATCCGTTGAATGAATTCTTTATAAGAAAAATATATTTGCTGTTAGTTTTTTTTAATTAACATTTTTATCGACTGTGAATAAATTATTTTCATAAATAATTTAAATTCTACGGATATTGTAAATTACAAATATGTTTATTTGGCTGATTAAATAATTTTAAATTACATGTGAACAAATATTTTCGTTGGCAGTTAATAAACAAAATGATATGTAATTGCAATCGACAGATTTAAGTTATTGTAGCTGTATTTGTATTTATTTTGTAAAAATCAGCTCATTAATAATTTTAGATTTGTTTAAACAAATACTCCAATAAGAATAAGTATCAATTAATCTTCAACTTCATACTTTTATAGCCATTATGTATTCATTAATAAAACCTAATGCACTAATAATCAATCAAATAAAAGACAAATAATAAATAATTAAGAAAATGTGATGTAAATAAATTTTATTTATTGATACAGAGGTTTCATTAAGTTTATTTTGACTTATAAGTTGTTCATTTGACTGACCTCCCAGATTTTTTTGAGTTTTAAATTGATAACTAATATAAATATTTATTTATGCTTATAATAGTATTAGTAGCTCTGAAGTGAAGTAGCAATTGGAAATACTAAATAAATTGGATCACGTAAATTATTGATTTAAATTATACGATTAAATCAATGAATACGAGAAAATGAAACTATTTTTCATAAATTAGAAATTAGTAGTATCTTAAAACATTTATCTAAAAATGGACTCTTATTAAATATGCTCTGTAAGCTTTTTACTATATTATTATTACTACTATACAGTAATTTTTGTTTTTTATTAGAAAAAAACAATTGCTGTTCTGTATATAGAACGTAAGTACTAAAATTGGTTTGCAAATCTTTTAACTGACATCAGTAATAAAGTTAGTTGTTAACACTTTTAACTCTAACTCTTTGGGTTTGAAATAAATTTATTTTCTTTAATTGAAACACACGGAAGTAGTGTATCTCTGCCAACTATTCGATTTGGAATAATGAAATTGCAGATTCCGCATCTAATTAAAAATAAATAATAAATTTAACAACCTTACTATGAGCATTCCCATAAAATTCTAATGAATCATAATAAATGAAATGTGTAACGATGAATTTTGTTTGCTCGTTATATTTATTTTGGCGAATATTGGATTCGCGATCCAATAAATTGTACCGGTTAACCAATGCAAAGCAAACGTAATGAATATTTGATTTTATTAACAAACAACGAAGTAGAGCTTGTACCCGATTATTGGAAATTCAAACCGTGTTCTGGTCACTGGGATCAAAGTAAATTTAAATTCGGTCCAGGGAATTGATTTAACAAATGCTTTAATTCGACCTTTCAATTATTGAAAATGGCAGTTTAGATTGATTGATAATTCATAGTTCTAAATAAGCAATTTAGTGAAAAGTACTGTTTATTTGTACCAGCTAGGTGTACGTGTATATATAGTCATATTAATTATTTATTTGCTGAGATAATCAAATTTTTGGTTTATGGTTAAAGCGAACTGATAAAATTTTTCTTCTTGAATTATCAGAATGTTTCTAATGATTTGTGTCCAAGATACTGAAATATTGGTATTACTATTCTCCGAATAAAAAGTAAGATCATTAATTCCATACTTTTATCCATAAGTATTTCCTAATCTTCTTGCCACATCTGTTTTGTCTTTACGGCAATATCTCATGGTTTAGGATATCATTAATATTGAATGTTTGAGTATCTATAAAACTGAAAATGATGACATTCTTTATCACTCATTGTATCATTTTTATATGGGCCCATATATTACTTGTAGCGAAAGCAATAAATAACTTGGACCGAGTGCCAATACTGATTTTCAGCTGTGACTTTGTAGTACTGTAAGGTATATTTATTGATAAGTTTCTAATTATTTTATGAATTGTTTTCATTAATTTGCTGTGATTCATATATTTGCCAGAATGTACATTCATTCAGACGTGCACATTTTGGCTCAAAGAGTTATATTATACTTATCTAACTTAATTCTTGTGTAAAATTAATATGATAGATTTATTAATAGGCATTGCTTCATATCAATATTCCATACACATCCTTTTAGAAACTTAAATTTTAATCATCTCTATGAATACATATACTGTTCTGCAAAAATATAGAATACGAATTTCTAAATAAAAATTGACAAAGTTATCATTATACTAGTTTTGCGTTTAAAAAAACTATCCAATGAGCTTTTTTACCTTCTCAACTTATTATAGTATTGCGAAAATGAGTTGGACATGTTTCGTCGAACAACTTCTTAAGTTTATCTCACAATGTACGAACAAATGCACAACATTAATATTAAGAATTGATATTTTGCCGCATTTTTGGTGGCTCGTATCTCAAAAAACTCGTATGACGAGTCGCTCGTAAGTCGGGGTACCACTGTACTCATATCAACAACATCTTATAACGTGATGTCATTCCTATTATTATTTTGTCGACACTTAAACTTGTTCAAGTTAGCAAATACTAAATACATTGATTTTTAATTATTTATATAATAGAAGCAATACAATAAAAAACACATTTAAATTTACTTTAGTAAAATTATTAATCGATTTGCCATGTGCGACTGATGCAATTGTTAATTAAAACGAACAATTGATCATGAAAACAATTATAAATTTAATCCCTATCATACTGCAATAATTCTATAACCGAATTACTTTTTTAATAAAATTGGTTTGAAGTGTTAAAATTTCATTTTATTTTAATGAAATGTTGGATTAAATTTTATAACATCTGAAAACTAGTGCCCATTAAATATTTTGTAGAATTATTTGATAGGAATAATAAAATTGAAAGTATTATACTTGCTGTGTATTATTATTACTTATAAAAATGTCGTTGATATATATTTTTATTACGCTTTTATTAGAATTTTATTACATCAAAATAATATTATTTGTTATATTAAATTTGTTATGATTTAACATTTTTAATTGAAACACAATGTATGCGTAAAAATATAAATGTAATATTTATAGTTGTAAATAATATAACTAACTTGAATACTTTGCAATATTAATTAAAATCACATAAGGTAGGAAAAAAGGTCCAATTTGACTTTGAGCAAATATAAATGTGAAAACCAAATCAACTATATCAAAACAAATAACACATATCAAAAAAACAACTATCTGACTATATTCAATAAAACCATCAGTCTAGCTAATTGATCTTTGCAGAAATGTGTTTTTCAAAAATTTGTCACCTGGTTCTTATTACCTCATAGGCAGGGTAAAATGCAAAAATATTTGCATATCATACATAGTTAATCAATAGCGCGTCTTTTCAGTTGTGCAATATGACTGTCCGGACGTATTTTCGTTTTATTATATTGGTCATGAAGGTGACAATCTTCATGGCATTGAACTTTTACACGGCATAGTTACTACCCCTAGAGGGGATAGCAGTGAGTTTAATGGGACCAATTGTCCACTTCTAAAAGTAAAGCCCGCGAAGCAACATTTGGAATAAATAATAAATAAATAAATCTTCTTCAATTAGATCTTAGAGACAAATCAATAGTGTAATTAGAACTGCAACAAATACATACAAATACAAAACAAATCAGTGTTTGATACAGTCCCCTACAAGGGTTAAATTATAACCCAACAACCTGAGTTAATCGAAGGAGAGTTTTAATAAATTCCATAAATACGTGGCGGAAACAAGGACTGTAGAGTACTAATTATAAGTCGCGGTATTCCTGATTTTATTAAAATTTATCCAAAGTTGTCTACTTTATAGTTTTTGTAACTCGTTTTGGTGACTCAGGTGCGCTTGATTTTGCGCTTCAGGTGTCGTAATTTGCCGTTTACGTACAAATGTATGTTCAATAAACATGGAAATTGTAATAATTTATCGGTTAAGGCAATAAAACCGATTTTCATTGTAATCATGAATTTATACAACATCTGACCAATAATGTTTTCTTCTATCGATGTAGAAGTTATTTGTAATCGTAGCCAAGTTACGAGCTACGAAGAATGAGAAGTAATTACTTGGCAGCGATCGGGACTGACGGCTATGGGCGCCAACACATCATACGGGACGGAACGATTTGTCGTTCGTACAATACTTTTATAAGAATATTTTCAAAATATCGTATCAATTTTTAATAGATTTATTCGAATAAAGATGTTTATAATTATTTACAAGTATGAGCAAGCGCCTTATAACCGATAGAGTTATCGAGACATGTAGGCGTACGTATTGCGCATGGTCTATTTTTCAAAATATTAATTAATTTTTATAATTAAACCACTTTTCATAGGCCTATAATATTTTAACGTCTTTGATTTGAGTATAAAATCTAACACCATGAGAACTTTCATCAAAATCCCAGAAGAGTAAACCTGAGGTTTTCCTTGTTAGACATAATTAAAAAATATCATCAATCAGATTTTTGGATAGAAAATACTCTAAGATTCCTATTTTCTATGCACGAATTTGCATAGAAAATAAGAAAAAATATATATTTAATCTTACTATACACTATAAGAAGTTTCTAGGTATTACAGATTATTTGTTACGAATGCATCGCTACTCTGTATTCTCCGGATTTTTTTCTTAAATAATTATTTAGCAATCAGATAATAATAAAAAAAAATTATAAGCTATTCTGCTGGTTATTAGAATTCCAGTAATAATACTCACCCCAGTGAACTACTACAAAGAATTATTTAAAAAGTAATATCTGGCAGTTGTAGTGCAAATGATATAATTTTTACATTTTCATACTATTATTGTACGTAGTTTTATGTCGAATCACTTGGAATAATAAATACGTTTATAAATTTTTACATTCTTCTTTTTCACCCGATTCGTGTTTTCTAAGAATCTTGTGTACAAATTAGTTAAATATATTCTCGTTTATAGATAAAGAACCAATCAAGAATTGATATGTAGCAAATTGAGTACAGATAATATAAAAAAATATTTTGTAATTAAATCAAGGCCGCAGAAATGCGAAAAATTCAATAAGACATTTGAATCATAATATTCTTAAAATTATTAATAGACTTAATGAATATGAGGATGTACATAATGGAAGAAAATTTTAGGAAAAAAAGTGAAATAGCCTTCTGACTTTTTTTATTATTTTGAACAGCAGTCTGAGCTTAGAAGTCAGATTCAGAGGTGTTGGGCTGATTTGACCTAACACTAGACGGTTCTACAGATGGCAACCTAAAGTGTAGTCCCTACTATGTGTGATCAATTATTATTACAATTTCTGCAATTTTTTGTTTGTTTTAATTTACATAGCAAGCTATACACATAGTACATTCAAATACTTAGATACGTAAATTTGATTTGACAGCATCTGAAGGATCGCTATCCTGTTATAGCACCTTCCCAGATAATATGTGGTTTGATGTAGTAAATCATTGTAGGTTCTTTTGTCTAGGCGCTTTGGTGGTAAAAGCTTGAGCAGGTCACGCTTCACGACGAGATTTGTATATGGAGCAGTAATGATTAATTTTTCCTTCTACAGTTAGAATTCTAAGATCTTGGTGTATTAACCAGTTTGGAACAAAATTTTGTTCTGGAACCTCTGTAGAATAGTAATGTTGGATTTACTGGCCGCACCCCATAGTTGTAGACCGTAGGACCATATTGGTTCAATAATTGTCTTGTATATTAAGAGATTATTTTCTAATGAGACTTGTGATTTCCAGCCCAACCAATTAAATAGCCTACGTATTAATTCGATCGTTAAACAAATCAATTTAATTTATACAATTACGAGTATGTTTGAAATACATCAATTGGAATTCGCACTGATCAATTTCTGCAATATGGCGAAATTTTGGAGCAAGGGCTATTTTTACTCGGAAACATATTGCTAACTATAATACTAAGTCAAAACCGTTGTCACTACTTGATTACAGGCTGCTCGAACCGGGATCGAACCCCGGACTTGATTCTGATTCAGTCGTTTTTGCCACTTACCTACGTGCAAGCCCAACCATTTTTCTAATAAAAATTTTCTATGTAGGGTTTTTGTCATTTGTCTGATGGTTCAATTGTATTTGTAGTATTTGTAGTAGCTGTCAAAAATCCTTTTTATTCAAAAGGAAATACCTAAACTATAAAAAATTTCCTTAGTTCAAAATTTTCCTCTCCGTCCTGTGCCGTGAAGTGTGCTATGGTCCGTCGTGAGGCCGTTAGGATGAAGCACTCGGCGTTACACGGCTCCAACAAGATTATAAGCATTATCAGACATTGTTCAGTTTCCGAAATCGCTCCGTTATTATATTTCTCGTGGTATAATCATTTTGTGCTGTTTGATTTGCACACGTGTTAGTAGGAAATTATCTTTTGAATTGCGTGGCTAGAAATAAAGGACAGTGGGAAATGATTTATTGCCCTTGAATTTCACACTCGATTTAGGATATTAGCATGTAATATTGTAGGTTTTATGAATAGGATAGATAGATTTATTTAAATGCTATATAATGAAGGCAAATGAGTTAATATTTGTGGCGAGTATATATATTATTGTAAGGCATTTGTTTGATTTTGAAATTCCTATAAAATAATTTGTTTAAATCAATCAAAAACTTTTTTTATTTTATTTTTATTTTAAGATTATAATCACCTTGGTTTGCCTTAAAATAATATATAATAGTTTGAATAAAATTGCCAAGTTACTACGAAAGAACGAAATAAATAGTTTGGATAATTGATGAAACCATCAAGAAGAAAAAAAATACATATTTATTTTTATATTTTGTTATTTAATATTCAAAAAAATTGCAGAATTTGCCAAAATTTTATTATTTCCATTTTATTTTATTTTTTAATTTAATTACAATATTCTAAAACGTCATTCAAACTTAGATATTATTTTTATTGGTTTAACTATGAGAAAAAAAAATTCTTCTAAATATTAATTTTATTTTCTCGTATTAAATTTTTGTGATGTAGTAATTACTTAAGTAATTAAGAAATCATATTTTTTTTAGAAAAAGGAATTTTCTGTTTCTTAATAGTATAATATTATACAATAAGTCAGAGCAGTGCTAGGTCCTCGGGTAAAAAGTGTCAGTAGATAAAAAGCAGTCTATAAAAAAGGTATTTTCTTTTGTTGTTGTTTTTTTTTAGTTATGAGCACTGTTGTTTAGTTTACGAGACCTTAGTATAATTTTTTAGTAAAATTCGACAGTTTTTTTTATTAACCTCTATGAAAGCATACTAAGCAAAGTGGGGATCAACTGAATACTTACACTGGCAAATGTGTAAACAATAAAAAATAGTGAATAATAAGGTTAATTTAGTTTGAAAACAATGTTTAAAAAACTTAAATTGAATTAATAGTTATTCCAACTCCGCTAATAAATATTTCTGACGAAATACCAGATCAAGGTTATATACAGTGTTACCTTTGCAAAAACTGTGTCCATGAAATTGCAAAATTACTTTAAATTTAAAATTGAGACATTCGATGTTTGCTCCCTAGATGTCCATTTTGACCCAACTTACGGGGTATAAAAGACAGGTAACATATTTTAGAAAAATGGTAAGAAAACACATTTCTGTAAATAGAAATTATTTGAGAATATTATTGAACGTAGTTCGATAGTTACCAATTTCATATGTGTTATGTGTCATGATGTAGTTTCAGAGTATAATTACAATCAAATTGGACTTTTGTGCCTCATCCTACTCTAATACTATATGTATATAATTGTTTCACATTTCTTCAGTTAGATTTTTTTCACCTACTCATTATGATTAGATATGAACAAGATAGTTTACAATTAACTATTAACATAAAATATTGCATTGTGTTTCAGTATATTCAAATATGTTTAATCATTAAACATTTATATTTGCATCGTAGACTTCCGAAGAAAAACATTAAACTTTGTTTTTGTTCAGAAGTCTACTTATAAATTAATTTCTTCTAAAACATATAAACGCGTATAACTCTTTATAATTTGGTTTAATTACGACTACTCACCCAGTTAGTATCATCAAATGAAAATTTTTGGAAAATTATTCGTTCTAAGTCTCTCATCGATTTTAAACAACTTGTTCGGAACCGTTGAAGTAATAAATGAGCAAAACAAATTACTTATTTCAAGAACATTCTAAAAAGAATGCCCTGTAATTTTTCAATTCCTGTACATTTCCGAAGCCGGTATTTCGTTAAGTATTCACAGACAACAGAAAATTACATCATTGATCAAGCATTCGGCGTTGAAATAAAACGCATACATTAGCATCGGTCGTGTTCAGGGGCAATTTATTAGTGATTTTATGATAAGTGGAGCACATGCCATCCGGAATTACCGGGTTCCGTGCCGCTACAAGCTAGCAATAACTCAAAATATATGATGGAGATGCGAAAACACAAAAAAGTTCATGCTTTCTCACCAAATTAGTTATTATAACCCTGAAAACGTGATTTATATTGAGGTTTTTACTCGAAAGAAATTTTTATTCTCGACAAAGATATGATGCTCGTGCGTCCTGCGTCGTTATTTGTCTTCTTTATTTATGAGTTTGTTCACGCCGCTTATTTTTTAATGGGACCTTTTTGTGTTCAAGTTGAAATTCAAATTTATCTTAAAATTTTGTTGGGAACAAGAAACATATTTTAACTAATTTTTCACAGTGCAACTAATTTGAATTTATTGGCCGTTTACATTGATGAAAAAACTTCATTATTATGGTAATATTAACATATATTTGCGCCTAAATATTAAACATTAGCAATATTAAAACATCTCAAATTCAAATTTAAATTTAATGAAGGGTAGGGTGGGGCACAAAGTTTCAATTTGACTTGATGTAATTATACTGTCTAAAAACCAAGTGAACTTCAAGTGAACATCACAAAACATAACACGTATCAAACAAACAACTATCAAAATATATTCAGTAAAATTTACAGTTATTTCCTAATTATATAAATGTGTTTTTATACCAATTTTCTATAGTTTATCATCTGTCCCTTTTTACTCCATAGGCGGGGTATAATGGGACTGCTAGGAGACAACAGATCCAATGTCTCAGTTATTATTTTTTCAAAATATTAGCTACTTTATTCAACCAATGCAATATATAAATTTCATAGGTACATTCTTTACAACGATAAAACTGTATATAACCTTGATCTAAAATTTTGTCGGAAGAATTCACCAGCAAACTCGGAATAACTATTCACTGTTTTAACTTGATTTGCTTCTTTATTTATTATTTTTTTGTTCTTAAAGAATAAAATTCTTCTTAAAAAATAAAGAGGTTTAGTTAGTCTTTCTTAAGTACCTAGCTAAATAAAAAAAAACTTAAATATAACTTATAAAACAATTAAATAACGTACACTTCAAAATTATATTATATTACACAGGCCTACAATTTTTTTTGTTTGGTGCATCAAATGTTAAGGCCTCTTCTTATTGCATTTTTTCGCTGATTTCAAAAATGCAAACCATTTTTTTGTATCAGCTCTAGTTTGGAACTTGGAAAAAAGTTGCCGAAACCAGGTCTATTCTAGGTCGTCACCAAAAATAACTTTTCACAGTCTCAACTAATGTCCCAACTAAGGCCGAATGGGTCTTGTAAGTTTCTCTGTACGAGTAGGCATATCTCATTTAAATAACTTTCTGAATTGTATTACTATTTTGTACTTTCATTCCTTATATATCATATCTTGAAAACTAAAGCTCATAGAAAAAAACAATGTCATTTTTGAAATCAGCGCCCCAAATATACTTAAAAATAGCATTAAAATCGTTTGCACCATTTTCTTTGTTGGCCTAGTCTATATATTATATAGTCTTGTAAACTAAACCACAGCGCTTACAAACAAAAAACTAACAAAGAAAAAAAAAAACTATAATTGTGGATTTTCAAACACTACCAATTATCTGCTGATAACTGCGTCGTAAGAATCCAAGTGATGGCATGTTACACATCTTTTACTCTCTACTTTCAAATATTATTACTAAAAAATTTCAAACTTGTTTCTGAGATATCGATAGTGGACCTTATACCTATATGTAGCAAAACTTAATTGGTTGAGTTTTGAATTTCTGATTACATAAACATAAAAATTTAATTAAATAAATTGTATCGCAATTTAATTTAATAAATTTAGCAAAAAAAATTTTTACTATATAAATATCTGGAAGAATTTTCTGGAAGAATTACTAAAGTAAAGTATCATATACATTTATTAAAAAACTTTTCAAGGAACAATTTAGCTCGTATACACAAATAATGTTTGCGCTGAATATTTTCAACTTCATAATGCATTAGAAAATACAAAATGAACATAAATTGTATTGTAGTATGCTTCATGCTTGTTGTTTGTTCAATGAATATTATCTCATTTCCGTAATGAACAAATATTTAAATGGCATCAAAATTAGTTTTGCTTTTATGAAAATTTTCATATATTAATTATGCACCAACAATAACATTTGCGTTGCAGTGCAAGTAGACTTCAGTGGAGTAGAGCTTTCGAGTTAGTGTGTTCCCGTAATGTTTGAAAATGCTCAGATTCTACTCGAACAACCGACCTGCTATTTCGTAATTAAACCTTAAAGCAGATTACACAACTGACTTTCGAATAGCGAGTAATAGAACTTGAGGAATGTATATAAAGCAATTAAATAACTACAAGCCTCGGTAATAATTAAAACTTGTTGCTATGTTTTTAAACCTCGGCCGTTCCCATGATTTCTGCCCACAACCCGGGAAATTGGATTTGAGTTTGAAATACGCAATACGCACTAATACTTTCTCATTTGATAGATGATTATATTTAATCCAGAGTTAAAAACTTTTCTCGAAGGACGAAATAAAATACACTCGATTTATTCTGCATTTCCCAGTATTTTCATGTAGCTATTAAATAAAATTTAGTTTTATTTGCGAAAACTGCTGCTGTACTTTTTTCTGATTCTATTCATATGTTTGAAGATCGATAGAAAATTTGTGTTAATTAAATGTGGTAAAAAGTTATGTTGCTTAAAAAATATTTGTTCAGGCAGTATTTATTCCTTAATTTAAACTGTTTTGAGTGCTTAATTATTATTTTGAGTGCGCTGGCGCCCACTTTGGGAACCACTGGCTTAATACTTAATAGTCTTTTGAAATAAAGAACAATTTAAACAAGTCTTTGGGCATTAGTTTCTGGTTAGTGTCTTTTTAAGTATAGTGGGCAGTAAGCAGCATTTTTGTCATATTTTATTGGCTTCACAATATAAAAACTCAAAAAGGAACACTATTAAAATTGAAATGTGGTTATCATAGTTGCCTTAAAAATTAGAATACAAACTATTTTAACCATTATAAAAAGTACATTTGTTATTTTCTCGAAACTATTTTCAGAACAATCCATTATTCTACATGGATGCTCCGATTTTGAAATGTTATTAATATCCTTGTTTAAAACCCACGAAAAATAATATGTGAGTATATCTGGAGTTGACACAAAAATTGTTATGAACTAAATTTTAATATAATAACTTATACGAATACCGAACCGGAATTCAGAAATTTCTTCCATATATTGCAGTCAATCAATCAATTGAGTTATTTATATTTATGAACTTTTTGCGATTTATAGTGCTAAAATTTGAATTTGAATGATTGTTATTTATGACTGGCATTTGTCGAACGTAAATGATTTATCATTGATGCAATCAAGAAAATTCTGGTTATTTATATTCAAAATGTCATATCCTAATTAGGAGTATTAATTAGTAATCATTATAATTATAAACATATATCAAGAATTATAGACACACATAAAAAATAAACTGTGTTTGCATTGTGCCTTGATAAATTGATAAAACTTCCCGTACCGTAATTTTTTTTTTAAACCTCAGAGATGAAAAATTAGATTTTTTTGAGAATTTTTTTGAACATTTTTGAATATTTTGACAATATTCGAAAAATACCTTTTTGAATTTTTTTTGTAAATAATGAAAATTTTGAATTTGCTTGAAAGTTTTTGTTATCCAAATGCCATTATTTAAACTTTTTTCTCAGGATCTCCAAAACCACTCCGAATCGATTCTTCAATACTTCAATACTGCTCGGATGCTCCGTTTTCTCACAAACTTAATTTCCATTTTCTGCACTCTTTGCCCGTATCTCCAAAACGGCTGAACCAACTTTTGATAAAAACTAATCAGCACATGTTCTCATCTATAGGAATCGAATGTTTTTTGAATATTTCAAATTCGTTGAGCCGTGCCTCCGAAAATGTCGACAAAAATTGTATTCACATATACATGCATAAACACAATGAAGGTAAAGATATGAAAAAGTTTCATTTTCAATTTTTGGACGATTACTATAACTTATCCTTCGTGAAGTTAATAACTAAATTATCTTCAAGCAAATCGCCAAAAAATAATAAGATAACGAAATCTGCGCTGGCGAAGTGTTGATTAATTTTAATTATTTTGATATTTAAAAATTGATAAATAGTAATCTATCTATCTATCTATTTAATCTAAAATAATTTCAATAATATTGAATAGACAATAGTTATTAGATTATCAATTTATTAATTTCTCAACGAAAGCATGACGTTCTTGCACTGTATTTGCTTTTTCATAGATTTACCCACAAACATAACATGTTGAAGTAAATTTGAAATTTCAATGGTGAAATTTATGCAATCCACGTAAAATTATTATTAAAACAAAGCATTCTATATTGAACAAAGTTAACCATTTATAATAAAACTCAGTTAGCTACACATTGGGTACTTCTAGGTGTATATTATACTATGGTACATACAAAGTGTGTTTTATTATGAACCCGTCGGGTTATGAATTTCTAAGCAGAGCTGTCAAGTAGCTGCGCCCGCTACGAAAACGATACAACACTTTGGTGAAACTTTAACGAGAATGTATTGTTACCTACTTACTAATGTAACTAGACTAGAAGTAGACAATCAGAGCTGTAACTACACTCCTCAGTATATAAATTGCGTTAGAAATTGTTATAGTATGAGATACAATGTCTTGATTTTGTCTTGATACCTCAGTATAAGTCCAGAGCTCGAGAATGACACAATTAAGAACTAAATGCATATATTTTTGAGTTTTGGTAATGTATAAACATTATAATATGCCTTCAAGCATTACATCGAAACTTGTGATATCAAAAACAGAAAATACGTGACCATGTAAACATAGCAATATACCTAGTAGACACGCCGCTGGGTGTTGCTACTATCTTCTTGTTTATATTATATGATAATAATTGTTAGCAATCTCTGCTTAATGTTAATGAATATGTGAAACAGATTGCAGAATGAATTAAATAAAAAAAATGTAAACATAGCCAACTGAAAACAACGATAGTGAAAGGTAATGCAAAGTCTTCAACATCTTTTTGACTCATTAAAATAGCAATTATTTTAGATTCATCTTTCGGTCAGTGCAATTTACACCATATACTATGTTGTTCAAGATTGGCAGCGAGTGCCTCGAAGCTGGAACTACCCGTCCTGTAATTTAAATATTTTGAAAATTTTCAAAAAAATATTTTTTAGAGACGAAATAGCGAAACGTTTATACACCGCGTGACTGTCTCTAAGGGTTGATCATTGTAAATCTTAGTGCCAAACCTAATTCTAATGATTATTTTTGACCGACAAATGGCATTTTTTACTCTATTTTAAGTAAATCTCTAAAACCCCTAAACCTGCCTTCCTAAAAACTTAATCAATTCTTCAGTCGCAAATACAAATGAAATGTTACTTGAATCATTCAAATCGGGCGCAGCGTTCTCTGAAAAACTGGAAATCGAATGCTTTTCAAATCATTTAAATCGGCTGATGCGTTTTCTCGAAATCGTGAACAAAAATGTGTATCCGAACATACATGCATACATACATACTACAGCATCCATACACACACACATCTATACATATCAAAAGTATGTATTTAGATATACTAAAATGTTCAGAAGATTTTGAAACGTAAAGATTTGCCAAAATTTTTATTTTTGATTTTTTTTTTGCGATTACTATAACTTCCCTAAGGGAAAGTTGAAAATATATATTTAGTTTATTTAATAAGCAATTTTTGTGAAATATTATATAAAGTTTTAATAACTTTTTTTTTAAATCTTTCAAGAAATTATGTTTGCATCTCCACTTCTCAAAATTTGTTGTATATGGATACTAAATTGAGTATCAATGTAAATACTTGCATATAATGAACCTAGGAATCTCCAATATGAATAATGTTTTTGGGACATTTAAAATTCGAAGTGACCAATTGTGCAAACTGGGAGCATTCTAGGATTTCGTTCAGAATAATATTTTATAATATTACACAAAATAGCGACGCTCTAACATATGTACATATAATTAGCAAAAAAAGAATAGTTTGTACATAGTATTATAACATGTCACACAAAACATAGAGCTTTATTTACTTGATCATACGGACGTCTATGCGTCCTTTATTTATGTACTGTTAGTTCTGCAGCTAATTAGAGTACAAAAATCAAACTCATGTTCATTTTAAACAAAACATCGCACGCTATGTATATACTTGTAAATATTATAGAACACAGCTGCCTGAAATATAAAATATAATTATAATTTTGCATATAGAAGGTTATCAAGGAAAATTTATTTATTTATTCTTGTTTATGTATTTGAATACTTCACTATTTTCATTATTCTATAAAAGTAAAATATTTGCAAAATAAAATAATTTATCTATCTGCACCTTTTGCATTAAAATAATAAGAATAAATTTATATAGATACATTTAAATTTATTCTTATTATTTTAAATATTAAAAAATGAATTACATATATATATATATATATATATATATATATTGTTTTTTATAAACTAATCTCATTGCAGTTTTGAGAATAATTATTGTAACAATGTTTTAATCCCTGATTACAAATGATATATTTTCGAACTTTTCAAAAAGTATGCATTATATATTAAAAAGAGTACAGACTTGGCTTATTTAATATTCATGAGAATACCATTTATTTTAATGGTGTCTTTTGATACATTGTTTACCTTCACATTCAATCTAGATTTTTATATGTTTGATACTTTTATGTTTAACTTACTTTTTATAATTTTAATATTTGAACTTACTTAATAATTAGGCTTGTTCTTGCGAGAATAGAAATTTATTAATGAATGAGTTTAATATTAGTTCATAAACTATTTAGGATAAACAGAAATATAGAATAATGAAGTTTGGTACTCAGTTGGTAACAACTGAAACATTGTTTTCTGGACAAAAAATACAAAAATGGAACAGCTAGATAGTGTATTGGTCAACTGATTTAGTTTAGGTCATTCGGAAGGAAATCGGTAACAGGACCAATGATAGTTGAAAAGTCAAAATATTTTGGCCAAGATTTAGAAACTTCTATAAAAAAATAAAGAGACCAGTTTGAAACATTTCTGGCCGATTATAATTCAACTGTTGGGAAAGAAAAACTTTGGCCAAAGTTTTTAGGAAATAACAGATTTAACCACTTTGTACTGTTTTTGTAATTTAATTATTAACCTAACTGTTATTATAATTACCGCTTGATAGTCCGGAATTTTCGATAGTCCATCATAAACAAAAATATTTCATTTTGTTGTTAGTTTTTTTTGGTTATGATCAAGGTCCGATGCATGAAGCAGGAATGGCAGATTAAATAAAGGAAATATAACATATCACTTTATGACTTTGATAGCAAAAAACTTCACGCAAAACTTTAAATGCGTTTTTCTCAGAACAGACTTTTTCAGTACTGTTGACACGATTGCTCGAGTTCTACTCGACCGATTCACTTGAAATGTTCAAAGACTCTTGTTTATAGATCTATCTGTAGCCCAAACTAACATCATCTCCAAATTCCAATTGTTACTATTTTTAAAAAATTCGAGAAACTCAAAAAACAGTGAAAAAAGACACTTTTGTTTTCAAACAGTCGCCAATTTGTGAAATAATTGACATCAAGACATCATTGTAGATTAATAATCCTTTTGTTTCTTTTATTTCGGATGGCTAGGAGAGCTAAAATCATGTCAAGACTGGGTTGCCAATTTTTTTGAGATTCCCCACTTCATCAGCTGCCAGTTTTTTAATATTAATAAACAAGTGGTAAATAAATGGATAGTAAAAATATTTATTGCTTTCTTTTACGATGCTTTAAAAATAACCTAAAATTCATTGCTCTACACTAGAACACCCTCTTAAGTTAACAACGCAACTTTACAAAATATGAGTCACACCAACTCTTCTGATGAATATTTTTGACAAAATACCATATCCAGATTAATACGATACCTATCTCTTTAAGAATGTACTCATGAAATTTATATTTTGCATTGGTTGAATAATATAACTAATATTTCGTGAAATTCATATAAAAATAAAAATAAGACATAGGACCTGATAGCCCCTGGTCGTCTCATTTTATTCCACCTATGGGATAAAAAAAACAGGTGAATTTTTTTGAAAAACAACAAAAAACATATTGCCATAATGATAATTCAGCTGAAAGTTTTATTGAATGTAGTCAGATAATTAATTGTTTGTTTGATATGCGTTATTTGTTTTGATAGTTAGTTTGGTTTTCACAATATAATTACTCAAAATAAAATTGGGCCTTTGTGCCCCGCTCTACCCTATATATATATATATATATATATATATATATATAACACTGAACAAATCTTTTAGTATATACCCAAATAATCTACAATTACCATTTTAATTTCACATTAATAATATATGAATCACCATAAATGTCTTCTTGGTTTAGAAGATACAATTTATATTTAATAATCTCTTTGCATATATGTCTTCTTTGTACCTTCAAATAGTTTTTTTGTCCGTTTGAAGTTTTCAAGTAATCCGTGAGGAAATAAACTTTATTCAATTTGTGGTCTACGGAGACTTCGTAGCCGTAGCTGCTACGTCTTTGCCTCGTGGCGCTGCGGTGGAGCTCGGCGCCCGCATAATCCAAATCTGTGCTCGCCTCGTCAACATTCTGTTAACGCCGTATTAGAGTAGTGCCAGCCCCTGCCCCCTGCTCTCATACTCATAAATCAGGATTATGAAGTGAGGTTTCTTAGTCATGTTTGATAATGGTCGAAATATGCACAATTTATAAACACCCTAAATAGGTAGTAGATTCAATTGCCTCGATGTCTCTATTACTCAGAGAATAGAACTTATTTAAAAATCTGTTTTTTATATGGAACACATTTTTTTTTAATTTTGTATGTTAATGATCGAAGTAATAATGACAACCCATAAATTACATAAAAACAGAAATTTAATATAAAACATACAGTGGTTTATATACAGTATATGGTAATATGACATAATAAAACACTAATACAACAGTTCTAAAATAAAATTTAATTTGAAATTTGACAATGTTTTTGCGGCATACAAACAATATGATAAGGTTTTTTTAATCAGTAGTTATTATTTAAATAATTTCTGAAGTGTTTCGAGTAGGAAATACTACTCGTAATGACAGTAATAATAACATAATAGAAAATATCAAATAAAGCTATTTTTGAATTCAGAAGAACTAATATTTACCAGCTAAACTGACTGAAAACAACTTAGTAATATTAATATAATTAATTGATTATAGACGAAGGTCCAATTTGACTACAAATCTCTCACTATAATCAGTAAAACTACCTAATTCATTATTGACAAATCTGTTTTTATTCCTGTTTTTCAAAAATTTTGCATCTGGTCCTTTTTCAGGCGGGGATTTATTCACATTTTTAATTTTAAAAGGATTTTACAAAATAATAGCTACATTTTTCAGACAATATAACAGATAAATTTCAAAGCTACATTCTTTACACAGATAACACTGTATATAACCTTGATCTGGTATTTTTGTCAGAAATATTTAGCAGTAGAGCTGGAATAACTATTTTTTTAATTTATCTCTTGTAAAATTGCTGTTTCAACAATTTGCTTTTATGTTTATTATTTTTCATTGTTTATACCTTTACAGGGTAAAGATTCAGTTGGTCTTTTTTGCCCCACCCCGCTTGTAAGCTTTTATTGGGGTTATATAAAAGAAACTGTTTTATGTAACTTAAAATAACAATACTCTTATAAAACAATTCAATAACGTATGCTTAGCAATTATATTATGGTCTTGTAAACTCAACGACAATGCTCACAACCAAAAAATCTAACGACAAAAAAAAATACTTTTGTTATGGATGTTCAAACATTTCTGTTTATCTCCCAAAATCACTGTCGTAAAAATCATGGTGATGACTACTATAGAGTTATACATCTGTTTCCCTCTACTTGCAAATAACGTACATAGTTAAAACATTGTAACTTTGAGATATCGGTAGTGCACCTTTTTACCCGCGGTCCTTTAAGCTCCGCTCCACCCTGTAGCTCTTGGAGTATATGGCCATCTGATATTAATGATTATTTTATAATTTCAATTCGCTCAATCATATTTCATATAAATTTCTCTGAAATTATCTATTCACACTGATGTAAATTTAATATTGCAGAGAATGTTAACGAACTTCAAGTTTCGCAGTGTTTTTTCTTGCATAAAGTATACAAATTTTTTCCATCGATTAAACTCAAAAAGAAAAATAAAGGATTATTTTTACCACTGGTCGTATACTGCATACAAAACAAATCCGAATGCAAATATATTCGAATTTGTTGAATATTTATGGAAGTCACATAAAACTGAATACTCTAAAAATCGCATAATTGTTCAGTTCTGCCTGATTCGCCTATAGCATGACGTGAAAGTTTGAATAAAAAAAACGAAGACAATTGCCAACCCAAAAGTGCATATACGTACATCCTTTGCCTTGCTGGAGATCGTTCTGTTGTGTTTATTTTTGGTTCGTTCTCGTTACGTCCGTTTATTCTGCAGATTTTGTATTCTTTTTCGGTGCACTTTGGATCTCGGCGCGCGTTACGTACACGGAAGCTTTGGCTACGGCGAGGATTCGCCGAGGTAAATCTTACCTAAGCGACCGCCTCTTCGTTTCGAATCTAGTTACGAGATACACGCCATATGAAATGAGTGACGAGCTACCACCACGGATAAACTATTCTGATGTTTCGGATTGTTTCAGAAGTCGAAATATGTAATTTGTACTTTTAGGCAAGGCATATATCTCTGTAATATTTAATATATATTTCAAATACAGAACAAATTTTAGGTGCCTCATTTATATTTATTTTATACTTAGGTTAGATAATTTATTTCTTGTTTTTTTTCTTTATTTTTATTTTCATTATTTTTATCTTTCCATAGGGTAAGTTTTAGTAACCGCAAAAAATTTATAATAATTTTTTTGCATATCTCAACGTTTCAAGGACCTCCGAACATTTTGGGATAGAAAAAAATTGATGTATGTGTGCGTGTAGTATGTATGTTTGAATACAATTTTTATCTACGATTTCGAGAGCACGGATCAACCGATTACAATGATTACACGGATCAACCGATTTCAATTGATTTACAAATTTATTCGATTCCTATTGATAGTGTTAATCAGTTTTGGCAAAGACCGTTTCGAAGTCTTTGGGGAAAAGTTCAGTTTGAGGAGAAATGGCAAGGCAATTATTAAGAGAATGGAGCGTCCGATTTGATGATTCCAAAAAGTATTTTACCTGTATTGGAGGAATAAAGAAGGGATTGACTTTTGCTTAGCGGTTTTGAAGATCCAATAAGAAACGTTAAAGAATGTCGATTGGCGGTCAAAAATGATCATTAGACATGGTCATATCAAATTAGCAGTAAAAAGTTTAATAAAAAGTACTTATTAACTTCCCGTAGGGTAAGTACTAGTAATCGCAAAAAAATCAAAAATGAAAATTTTTATATATCTTTACATTTCAGAGGTTTCTGAATATTTTGGCCTTAGAAAAAATGGATGTATGTGTGTGTATGTGTGTATGTGATTTAAATAATTCAAAAAACATTTTACTTGTATTACTAAGATGAAGAACTGATCAAATTTTCATTAAGGCAGGTCTAGCGGTTTCGGAGATCTAGTAAAATAAAGTAAAAAAAATGCCATCTGGTGGTCAAAAATGATCATTAGCCATATGCACATCAAATTATCATATATTTTACAGAGATTTTAACAATAAGTATAAATTTTGTTTACATTCCTATGGGTTCCGTACCAATGCTTATCCGTTAGACCGCGGCGCGGCGCTTCGATATTTCGTCTTTATGCAGTTAAAGCAGTACGATTGCTTTGAAAAAAAGTTGGTACGGAAAGTTCCAGCAATTTGCCTTAAGGCACAATGCCATGCGCCCCACTAGTTTTGTTTACAATTTGTGGGTTTTTGAGCGCTTCGACGATTTGATATTCCGTCTCTAAAACAGCCAAGGCAGTGCGATCGCTTTGAAAAAATTGTAAAATTTTCAAAAATTTCAAAGTTTCCAAAAAAGTTTGAAGCTACTATAAAATCTTAAATAACCATATGAGAAGTTTCAGCAGTTTGCCTTAGAGCACGATGCCATGCTTCACTAGTTTTAATTATGTTTAATACTAAACATTATATGAAATATTACATTGTATGTATAAAATGTTATGTAAAATATAATTTTTTAATTTTAAAAGTTTATTTTCGCCGAAAAATCCGATTTTCCAATTTTTGTGTTTCGACGTTCTGGTATCGAGATATAGCCACATGTATAATGTGAGTTCTTGCATTATATTTTACAAAGATACCCTCAAACAGTAACTCCTTCCCGCCAAGCACGCGTTAAAACATACATATTTCATGCAATGTAATTGGGGTAGTTTATTGTAAATTCATGACAGAAATGTAGCATGTAATTGAATGGCTCATCCCAGATGATATATTAAACTTTCTACACGAAGCTGTTCAGCTAGCAGTGCACTATTCTGTGTACTTTATGATTCTCTTGAAGCATCATTTTCTTCAGAAAATTGCTATTTTCTGATGGCATTCCCGTTTTGATTTGAACACGTGAATGATATACGAGTATTACTTGTAATTGATGAAAAATATAGTTAAGCATGATGTAGACTTCGGGGGATAAGCATTTTTGTCAAAACGATTACATTATTTTTCAATATATGCTGTTTTCACTGTAGCACATCATAGAACTACTTACTTACTTTTTGTGTGAATAATATTTTTTATAATTCATGCTACTTTGGAAATCATTTTCATCATATCAAAGTACTTATATCGCGGGCATAGTTAGTGAGATAGTTACAGAAATTTCCGCTGTACATAAACTTAGACTTCTAGTCTTCATCCTTGACGAGGAAGACGAAAAGACCCTGTTATTGCTCATCCATAATTCGTCAATCAGGAACACCTAAATCTACAAGATCTATATTTGTCTAAGAACCTGAGGTAACAACACACATCTGATTGAGTAGCCATCAATCCTTTAGAATTACATGTTATGTGCGTTTGCACACCGATATGCTTCTATTGTAATAACGTTGTGAATTCTCACACCTGTAGTACATATATGGTATTGCGAATAATGCATGAGCAGAGGATTAATTTGGGCCCCCGAAGTACATAATCCTGCGAGGGCTGCTGACACTATTATGCCGTAAGTACACAACGTTGTACATACAACGTACTGAGGCACTTTTCACATCAGTACAAGAAGAAACGGTATCATAGGCGATACTGCATATTTTGATTCCATTTTTAACTTCCCGTAGGGTAAGTTATTGTAATGGGTCGAAAATCGAAATTGAAAATTTTTACATTTCTCGACGTTTTGAAGGTTTCTGAACATTTTGGCATACCTCAGAAAAAATTGATATGTGTGTGTGTATGTATTGTGGGGATATCAAGCAGGCTGGTTTGGATTTGTAAAAAACAATGGGACATGTCATGTATATTTTTGATATCGTAATATTTTATAGTCAATAAATTTGATATATTTTTTATGTTGGGAGTTTCTAATTTAGTATATTGTCATAATCATTACAACTCCCACATTGGTGACTCACGACGATGGAGATGAAGATAAAGGAGTTTTATTTTTCGAGGATTTAAGAAAAATTGAATTTGACGCAGCACCATAGTCACTGGTCTTCAGAGACGACCTATAAGGTACGTCCAGTCCAATCCATCATAGTTAACGCACTTACTATCTGCATCAGACTTCCGATGTTACTCATTTGGTATACCCAGACCTCAGTGTCTATTACTGACAGAAAAAATAATTTGGAGCCTGAACTTTTCATTGGAATGCAATTCAACCTCTCTTTCTCTGTTAACTCAACAAATCGTCTTATAATGCTACCTCCCATTATCGGTGACAACGACGAGTCAAAACAAAATTTGACATAATTTATTGGATTCCACAATTCTGGACTCTTATGTCAAAGAAACCAATGATCCTGATTTGGATAAAGATCCAACTTCTTTCTCTGATCGGAACTCATCAGATACGAATGCAACGCTTGCAGAAATGGAAACTGTACCCATAAATTATGCATTCTAAACATTAAGTAATTCTGTTATAACTAATACCAATTAGATCGAGACTGAATCTTAGAAGTTCACCAACATCGAGGTACAGGAAGTTTCCACATGTTTTTTTTTTAGTCAGAACCTTATGCAGAATATGGAGTTGATGGCAGGTCGAATCACCACATACGGTGGATCTGCTGACGAAACATGGAAATTTGTAATTGACCAGTATTACAACACTGGTCTACTATAATCTGCTTTCCCACCACATTTTTATAACGTGTTTCCCTGTATTTTCTTTTTAAACTGTGAGATCAACACTGGGCAGGGAGTGTGTGGGGATATCAAGCAGGCTGGTTTGGATTTGTAAAAAACAATGGGACATGTCATGTATATTTTTGATATCGTAATATTTTTATAGTCAATAAATTTGATATATTTTTTATATTGGGAGTTTCTAATTTAGTATATTGTCATAATCATTACAACTCCCACAGTATGTATGTATGGATACAAATTTCCAGTCACGTTTTCGGGCGCACAGATCAACCGATTTGAATGGTTCAAAAAACATTCGACTCCTATTGATAGAGAAAAGAGCTGATTAGTTTTTGGCAAAGGCAGGTCTAGCCGTTTTGGAGATAAGGGCAAAGAGTGCAGAAAATAGAAATCGAGTTTTTGAGAGAACGGAGTATCCGATTTGAATGATCTAAAAAACATTCAATTAGTAATGATTGGGAGAAGTGTTTATTAGTTTTTGGCGAAGGCAGGCCCAGCCATTTCAAAGATACGGAGCTAAATATGTAAAAAATGGCAGTTTTTGAGAGAACTAAGCGTCCGATTTGAATGATTCAAAGAACTTTCTGCTTGTCTTAACAAAATAATTGATTTTGGAAAAAAAAAATTGTTTCAACTTTTTTTTTCAAAAAAAATTTTTTGTATATTGAAAATAATTCAGATTTTATTTTTAATTCTGACTATAGTTCTAATATACTTTAAACAAATAATTTCAACTTTGCAATTCAGTTTATATAATTCTTATAAATATTAGACAATGTTACAATATTAATAATAATCTATTTGAAAACATTCAGTATTTTTCGAACATTTCGTTACGGTACGGAAAGTTCCAGCAATTTGCCTTAAGGCACGATGCCATGCGCCCTACTAGTTGCTTATGTTGTTGAGCGGAAAATGGAATTTCTGGACGAGTGTCAAAAATAGTGAAAACACAAGTTGTGCATTGCAATCCACTGTAAATCGCATTTTTATATTTTTCTTACCTAGTAAAACACAGGTTGATGAGTATAAATTGTTTGAGAACCGAATATGTAAAGCAAAATATGCTTTATGCTTTATAACGAACGTTTGCACAATTTTCACTTTCTTTGTCACTCTGAATCACTCTAACCTCGTTACTCATTAGACGAAACATTGCTCGTTTTTCATGAAAATAAAAATATAAATTTTTGCTTACGTTATAAGAAGTGTGCGTTCAGCTAGTCCACTTTGAACTGGAAACTTATATCTACAAATATCGGTAATTCATTCTATTAAAATTTAAATTTATGCAATAATAAAATTATATTTTTTATATATCCCTCATAAAGAATATTTCGTTTATAGTTATTACCAGTAATTAGTTTTTGCTTATATTGCTCAGTCATAATGATGATTTCTTTTTAAAAGTGTGCGTTGGGTATGGGTTGTGACAAATTTGTGGGTACATTTGTGACATGTATTTTTTTGTTCTTTTTGAGTGAAAATTAAACAGATAAAAAAATGATAATAATTCAAAATGCGAAAGAGAAAGGAGAAGGTAAATTCCATAGAAAAAAAGATTTTTATTAATATGTATGTATTGTAATGTTGTTATTTTTTCTTCATAAGCGTTGTTTTTAAATGTTTTTGTTGTGTTATGCCACATATTATTCTTAGTAGCGACGACAAAAATCGTTATAAAACATTTTTGTCTTTATAGCTATTGTTTTTTATGCCTGTCACAACCGTCCTTGTGGTGTGGACACTCGCCCTTTTTTGTATGATTCGATTTTATGACATATCCACCGTATTAGAGGACAGTATTCAATATTTTCGCGTAGCAAATGTTTAAATTACCATTTAATTCACTTTTATCCCAGCTAACTTGTAAAATAACAAAATATTGCTGATATAAAAAATTGACACAAATGTACCCAGTCTCTCCTACCACCATTTATATGATATTTAATAATTTCAAAAAATTATCCACATATTAGTGCTTAGTAGAAATTTATCCTTTTGTAAAGAATATGCAGCCAAAATTTACCGTTGCCATTCAACAAGTGACAAAACTCCTCTAGAAGTTTCGCGAACACCGCGTATTGCATTACATATTCATTGTATCATTTTTTTTTGTTGACGACAAATAGTGCGTGCGAGCTTACAAAAGGCACTAAATATTTATGCATTCAAAGCTAAAAATCAATAGTGCTAGAAATAACTAATCCAACTCACTTAAAAAATATGTTTGGATTTGTGCGATAATTTATTAAAGCGAATTCTTGTAATAAAATTTAAACTATTGTATAGATTTAGAAATAATTATTTTTATCAGGTGTGCTGAAAAAATGTCAAAGCATGACCCACACCGCAGACAT
>NW_020538040.1:58164909-58197045 GCF_003426905.1 Ctenocephalides felis | reverse complement strand
CTGTTCAGCTAGCAGTGCACTATTCTGTGTACTTTATGATTCTCTGAAGCATCATTTCTTCAGAAAATTGCTATTTTCTGATGGCATTCCCGTTTTGATTTGAACACGTGAATGATTACGATTACTTGTAATTGATGAAAAATATAGTTAAGCATGATGTAGACTTCGGGGGATAAGAATTTTTGTCAAAACGATTACATTATTTTTCAATATATGCTGTTTCACTACTGACCACATCATAGAACTACTTACTTACTTTTGTGTGATAATATTTTTTATAATTCATGCTCCTTTGGAAATCATTTTCATCATATCAAAGTACTTATATCGCGGGCATATTTAGTGAGATAGTTACAGAAATTTCCGCTGTACATAAACTTAGACTTCTAGTCTTCATCCTTGACGAGGAAGACGAAAGACCCTGTTATTGCTCATCCATAATTCGTCAATCAGGAACACCTAAATCTACAAGATCTATATTTGTCTAAGAACCTGAGGTAACAACACACATCTGATTGAGTAGCCATCAATCCTTTAGAATTACATGTTATGTGCGTTTGCACACCGATATGCTTCTATTGTAATAACGTTTGTGAATTCTCACACCTGTAGTACATATATGGTATTGCGAATAATGCATGAGCAGAGGATTAATTTGGGCCCCCGAAGTACATAATCCTGCGAGGGCTGCTGACACTATTATGCCGTAAGTACACAACGTTGTACGTACAACGTACTGAGGCACTTTTCACATCAGTACAAGAAGAAAACGTATCATAGGCGATACTGCATATTTTGATTCCATTTTTAACTTCCCGTAGGGTAAGTTATTGTAATGGGTCGAAAATCGAAATGGAAAATTTTTACATTTCTCGACGTTTTGAAGGTTTCTGAACATTTTGGCATACCTCAGAAAAAATTGATATGTGTGTGTGTATGTATTGTGGGGATATCAAGCAGGCTGGTTTGGATTTGTAAAAAACAATGGGACATGTCATGTATATTTTGATATCGTAATATTTTTATAGTCAATAAATTTGATATATTTTTTATGTTGGGAGTTTCTAATTTAGTATATTGTCATAATCATTACAACCCACATTGGTGACTCACGACGATGGAGATGAAGATAAAGGAGTTTTATTTTTCGAGGATTTAAGAAAAATTGAATTTGACGCAGCACCATAGTCACTGGTCTTCAGAGACGACCTATAAGGTACGTCCAGTCCCATCCATCATAGTTAACGCACTTACTATCTGCATCAGACTTCCGATGTTACTCATTTGGTATACCCAGACCTCAGTGTCTATTACTGACAGAAAAATAATTTGGAGCCTGAACTTTTCATTGGAATGCAATTCAACCTCTCTTTCTCTGTTAACTCAACAAATCGTCTTATAATGCTACCTCCCATTATCGGTGACAACGACGAGTCAAAACAAATTTGACATAATTTATTGGATTCCACAATTCTGGACTCTTATGTCAAAGAAACCAATGATCCTGATTTGGATAAAGATCCAACTTCTTTCTCTGATCGGAACTCATCAGATACGAATGCAACGCTTGCAGAAATGGAAACTGTACCCATAAATTATGCATTCTAAACATTAAGTAATTCTGTTATAACTAATACCAATTAGATCGAGACTGAATCTTAGAAGTTCACCAACATCGAGGTACAGGAAGTTTTCCACATGTTTTTTTTTTTTAGTCAGAACCTTATGCAGAATATGGAGTGATGGCAGGTCGAATCACCACATACGGTGGATCTGCTGACGAAACATGGAAATTTGTAATTGACCAGTATTACAACACTGGTCTACTATAATCTGCTTTCCCACCACATTTTTATAACGTGTTTCCCTGTATTTTCTTTTTAACTGTGAGATCAACACTGGGCAGGGAGTGTGTGGGGATATCAAGCAGGCTGGTTTGGATTTGTAAAAAACAATGGGACCTGTCATGTATATTTTTGATATCGTAATATTTTTTATAGTCAATAAATTTGATATATTTTTTATATTGGGAGTTTCTAATTTAGTATATTGTCATAATCATTACAACTCCCACAGTATGTATGTATGGATACAAATTTCCAGTCACGTTTTCGGGCGCACAGATCAACCGATTTGAATGGTTCAAAAAACATTCGACTCCTATTGATAGAGAAAGAGCTGATTAGTTTTTGGCAAAGGCAGGTCTAGCCGTTTTGGAGATAAGGGCAAAGAGTGCAGAAAATAGAAATCGAGTTTTTGAGAGAACGGAGTATCCGATTTGAATGATCTAAAAAACATTCAATTAGTAATGATTGGGAGAAGTGTTTTATTAGTTTTTGGCGAAGGCAGGCCCAGCCATTTCAAAGATACGGAGCTAAATATGTAAAAATGCAGTTTTTTGAGAGAACTAAGCGTCCGATTTGAATGATTCAAAGAACTTTCTGCTTGTCTTAACAAAATAATTGATTTTGGAAAAAAAAATTGTTTCAATTTTTTTTTTTTTTTTCAAAAAAATTTTTTGTATTTGAAAATAATTCAGATTTTATTTTTAATTCTGACTATAGTTCTAATATACTTTAAACAAATAAATTTCAACTTTGCATTCAGTTATATAATTCTTATAAATTAGTAACAATGTTACAATATTAATAATAATCTATTTGAAAACATCAGTATTTTTCGAACATTTCGTTACGGTACGGAAAGTCCAGCAATTTGCCTTAAGGCACGATGCCATGCGCCCTACTAGTTGCTTATGTTGTTGAGCGGAAAATGGAATTTCTGGACGAGTGTCAAAAATAGTGAAAACACAAGTTGTGCATTGCAATCCACTGTAAATCGCATTTTTATATTTTTTCTTACCTAAAAACAGGTTGATGAGTATAAATTGTTTGAGAACCGAATATGTAAAGCAAAATATGCTTTATATGCTTTATAACGAACGTTTGCACAATTTTCACTTTCTTTGTCACTCTGAATCACTCTAACCTCGTTACTCATTAGACGAAACATTGCTCGTTTTTCATGAAAATAAAAAATATAAATTTTTGCTTACGTTATAAGAAGTGTGCGTTCAGCTAGTTCCACTTTGAACTGGAAACTTATATCTACAAATATCGGTAATTCATTCTATTAAAATTTAAATTTATGCAATAATAAATTATATTTTTTTATATATCCCTCATAAAGAATATTTCGTTTATAGTTATTTACCAGTAATTAGTTTTTGCTTATATTGCTCAGTCATAATGATGATTTCTTTTTAAAAGTGTGCGTTGGGTATGGGTTGTGACAAATTTTGTGGGTACATTTGTGACATGTATTTTTTTGTTCTTTTTGAGTGAAAATTAAACAGATAAAAAAAATGATAATAATTCAAAATGCGAAAGAGAAAGGAGAAGGTAAATTCCATAGAAAAAAAGATTTTTTATTAATATGTATGTATTGTAATGTTGTTATTTTTTCTTCATAAGCGTTGTTTAAATGTTTTTGTTGTGTTATGCCACATATTATTCTTAGTAGCGACGACAAAAATCGTTATAAAACATTTTTGTCTTTATAGCTATTGTTTTTTATGCCTGTCACAACCGTCCTTGTGGTGTGGACACTCGCCCTTTTTTGTATGATTCGATTTTATGACATATCCACCGTATTAGAGGACAGTATTTCAATATTTTCGCGTAGCAAATGTTTAAATTACCATTTAATTCACTTTTATCCCAGCTAACTTGTAAAATAACAAAATTATTGCTGATATAAAAAATTGACACAAATGTACCCAGTCTCTCCTACCACCATTTATATGATTATTTAATAATTTCAAAAATTATCCACATATTAGTGCTTAGTAGAAATTTATCCTTTTGTAAAGAATATGCAGCCAAAATTTTACCGTTGCCATTCAACAAGTGACAAAACTCCTCTAGAAGTTTCGCGAACACCGCGTATTGCATTACATATTCATTGTATCATTTTTTTTTGTTGACGACAAATAGTGCGTGCGAGCTTACAAAAGGCACTAAATATTTATGCATTCAAAGCTAAAAATCAATAGTGCTAGAAATAACTAATCCAACTCACTTAAAAAATATGTTTGGATTTGTGCGATAAATTTATTAAAGTCGAATTCTTGTAATAAAATTTAAACTATTGTATAGATTTAGAAATAATTATTTTTTATCAGGTGTGCTGAAAAATGTCAAAGCATGACCCACACCGCAGACATTGTCAAGGCAATTTATGATAAATTATTACAGTGACAAACACTTGCTGTAAAAAATTAAATTTATTAAGTCTAAAGGTGATTTAATTTCAATGCACTACTTTCTAAATAAAACTTTTACAGTTTTTGATATCATGTATAATGCCAATCAGTTTTTGTTAAGTGACATACGAACGCAGAACTATTTACCAATGAGTTAGACTGTTTGTCTGTTTGAGGTAAATTGCGGAGCAACCTGGTTCCGCAAATAGAAGTCAATATTGATTCGAAAGTTATGTTTGATACCTTCTAAAAATACTGGCAAAAGCTCATGTGCGGGAATAGTTTCCTGATTCGTTTATTCATATGGGCGAATCATTACATATAGGAATATAGGTATGTGTGTTTTACAATTACACCTTATATGTATTCTTGTGAAATATGTACAAATAGATTAATACTGGATACCGTGATTAAATTAATTATACGATCAGAAAGTAACTTTTTATAAAACTATACATATTATAAGTTTTCAATGATTTGTTTAAATTAAATTTTTTATATTTAAAATTGATATAATAATTATTAATCATGCCGTTTCAATTAATTTTGCATATGGTTGATACATTTTCAGAATTTTTATTACTATGCTTGATTAAAAAGTGACAGTTATTATTTAATAGAGCGTGTATTTTTGTATTTCTTAAATTGAATCAAATTCAAATTACTACATTGCTATCCAAAAGAACATCCTCAGAAGTATTATTGCTATTTAACTATATATTTCCTGTTTTATATATACTGTTAGACCATTTACAAAGGATTAACGTTATAATCGTGAGAGTTTTGTTTATGGTCGGAATTTCCATTTATGTTTCCAGTAAAAGCATAATGGCTTAATAGATATGACCGCAAATTATTATATAATATTTGTACTGTGTACATGTTTATGTATGGTGTAATGTAACGTATTAATTTGAAACAAAGTTCTGTATGAAATAAACAATATGATCTGAAGATGAAAATAACTAGTGGGGTACTCTTATTCCTAGAAATTGTTTGGGGCTCGCCCGTAGGTAAGCGGTTAAGAGCGACGGGACTTGTATCAGAGGTCCCGGGTTCGATACCCACTTCGAGCAGCCTGTTGTCAAGCAGCAGTGGCAACGATTTTCACTTGGAAATATAGATAGCAATATGTTTCCAAGTGAAAATAGCCCTTGACCGGCATTGCTGCACCAATAAAATGTCAGCTCTATTAGATTAATTCTAATAACAAAAAATCATCAAATATGGATGGATTAACCATTGGGTTACCATCTAAAAAATACGAAGTAAGGAGAAGTTTCAGCCCAACAGCTCATAGGACCCAAGGTTCTGATTGATGTTCAAAAATAAATAAAAAAAAGAAATTGTTTGCATAGAGAAACAAAAATTTAAATTGCATAAACTTTCTTGAATACAATATTGTTAAATATCAAAGAGTAATAAAATATTTTAACTGATTTGAAACGATTAAGAACCTAAATTTTATGTAGAAAATGTGTACTACTTTCAACAGAAAAATCCATATAGGAATAACGAACCATTTGGTTTTATTTGTTTCATTTGTTGTATCTAACAATAAGAGATTGTTTGTGACATTGCATTGCATTTTTTGTTATATTGTTCCTTACTTTTTAATTATTAATAAACAGAAATAAAAATTTATATAATTTTATAAGTTATTCTGCTATGATTTACCGACTCAATCTACATAAAAGAAGAAAAAGTTTTATTGTAGTAATAACAGTATAATGACATATACACGCATAAAGTTTAGTTTTGATCAAAAAACGTTCCCATATTATCTGCATATGTCCATAATAGGCGAAGACCACTAAGAATTTGTAGCTGAAACATACATTTTGTAGTATTTATAATTTAGTGTAAATGTAAAATTGATAAAATTTATTTAAAAAAAATTGATGTTCGAAAAGGTGTAAAACAGGGGATAGGTACACATAGCAACATGACTGCACTGAATTGTTGACACAATATTGTTCGCTGTTCGTACTGATCATATAATTAAATATTATTTTGTGAATTTAGTCTTCGAGTTCATAATTTGCTACGACTTTATATACCGTAAACACAACAAACTGAAATCAACTTTAATGAAAAATCTTTTAATTAAATAACTTCAATCGCTCGGTCTTATGAAAACTTGCCGTTGCCGTGTCGTGTGAAAAACCGAGCTCGATTTTCAAACAAATAGAAGTCGTGCAAAGGAAATTAACAATTCGTTTTGCTGCTTTTTAAGAATAAGGGGTTCTTTGTTTCTTTATCTGCTGCATTGCGCTAGACATTAATTAACATCCATCCAATTCTTAGATCAACAAAGCATTAAAAGCACTCGTATTCTCTTTGTTCCCAGGATAGAGAGTTTTCGCAATACCAACAGTGCAACAAGCGTCTGTAGTTGTAGGGCACATGTATTTGTTTTATTCAAAGGAACGACTACTCACCTGAAGAGTGGAGTGATGTCACAATAAGATATCAGTGATATCTCAATATGTGCACAGATCAGCAATACCTTATAAGATGCTAAATAACAAACAACAATTCAAAGTGTTATATTTTACCAATTTCATCATAAACGTTTTCAGTGATAGAACAATGAGAGACCAGGTGATAAGAGTGCAAATTTAACAAAGTTTAATATGTGTTATATTGTTGTGACTATTACCATTATAAAAATCATAAAGTTTATAATTATAAAAGCAATATAGAATAAACTATACTGTACGGTCGATTCTCATTAACTTACTAAGGAATTTATGCGTTTATAATGTGCACATTATTCAAAACGATATACCGACAATAAAACATAGTTATCGTGATACATAGCATAGTTGGCATCCACAATTCAATATTCATATAACAATAATATCGAATTTTTAATGAGTAGGGCCTACCGGCGCCCTAGTAGTCCGGCTTCAGGCAGCTTTGATGTCAAATTTCCACTTGAGGTTATAGATCTCGATTGAATTGGAAAAAATATAATGAGTCAAAAGTACTTGCAATTTATTAATCTTAGTGTTAAAACAGAAAATTCAATAATCTATGGTATCAGGATATGGTAATGCACTACACTATGTAATATAAACAATAAACTTGTAATTAAACTCGATAGAGCCTCTGACTTTGCAACCACAAGGATCCAGGTTTAAAAGCAGCGTTGCTTGCATCCTGATATCAAGAAGTAGTAAATTCACTTGTAAATAAGATCAAAAATATTTTGAAAATAGATTTATGGGTCATTGTTTAAAAAATAAGGTCAATATACTAATATAAAGTACGTAAAAAAACATGACATCTAGGAAAAAAAAACTATAAATACGAGCTACTAAATGTTCATGAAATTGACAGATTGTAATTCATATTAGAATAATAAAATAGGTAGTATGAAAAAAATATTTTGAACTATTGATTATTTATTTCATCTGCATCAAAATAAATTAAAACTTATCGCAATGGATAGCAAATCAAAACATAACTAATTAAGTTGTTAGATCACTGTGTCTTGTGTCTGTGTTCGACTGCAATTTGATGCGCAAGAACGAATCCTGTTCTTTAATAAAACACTTTATTAAAGTAATTAGCAGAACTTGGGACATGCAAACATCTGATGTTTTGCATATTTCATATTCTCCTCGTAAAATGAAGAAGTTATGCTGATTCCACCAAAGTTGAATAAGATGCTGCAAGTACGATGCGCAGAGTGAATTATTTCAAATTAATCTAAATTTATGCACTACTCGCATACATTTTCATATACTAAATAGTGTTATACACTTTAAGAAATTAAATTTTATTATACCGCTTTTCCTTTGGTAATTCAATTCATAATTCCGTATTTCAAATCATTTTTGTATATTTTGCATAAATATTATTTTTCGAGAATAACAGATCTACAAATGTATTATTTTTAATGAAATGAGATATTGATATTATTCCTAATTAGGTGTATGACATATTGCCTTGAACTTCCAGATAATGCTTTATAATAATGTACTTTTGTAGACACCTTTAGCTATTCTAATATATTATTATATGACTGCACTAACCATGCGTGGCCCATTATTCCTAATTTTAATACATTTTTATAATTAATTGCTTAAATCGAAAATTTCTGACAAAACACCACTAAAACACTATGTCCACTTATTTTGTTCCAATATATTTATTTGTATATGTTTTTATGTATGTACTCTGTACTTCATATAGAATTAGATTACATTTGTTAAATTTCATTAAAATTGAATTATTTAGTTTCGTATGTAACATTAAAAGTCTCGATATTTAAATAATATTCATTTATGAAAACATTTGCCGACCATTTGCTTGACATTGTTCTTTGTTTACAACATACAATCAGCTCAGTTGCCAAAGTGTTTTCATGGAAATATTATAGATAGGAATTAAAATCGAATACTCCAACAGAGGGCAGTTGTATCTAATATATCGATAATTTTATACAAAAGGTTTGTTTACAAGTTCTTCACAAATATTATAGGTTGGGATTAAAATCAATTACCAACAGAGGACCATTGTATCTAAAATATCGATATTTTGATACAACCTCAAATGGTTTGTATATAAGTTTCCTATCTTTGCAATATAGCTTTGTTGATCTATGGCTATGCAAATTATGGGAATGAACTTAATCGTTCAGTTTATACCTTCGTCTCGTAGGCACAAGATCGCGTCGACCCGGCAGCAAATACATCGGGTCGACGCCGTCACATAGCCAAATGATATGCCGAAGGAATCTGGACAATTTTAGTGAAATTATTGCATGATTAGTGAGTGATTAGTGAATCTGGACAATTTTAGTGAAATTATTGCATGATTAGTGAGTAACTAAATAAATGTGCATTTACATCTAGTGACTAGTTTGTGTTTTAATAAAGTATTATTACGGCATTTCCGAATGACGCTGAATTCATTGTACGCACTAGCGTCTGTCAGAACACCGAATCATTTTTATATACATACTACTATACACTACTACGCATATAGGTATGTATTTCTTTCAATTTAAATGGATGTAAAAAATGGTAATACTTCAGTTCCATTTCCGGTTAAAATATATTTATTATGAACATTGGTAGTAATAATCATTTTTTATTATATAAATAATTTAAATAAATAACTAGCTTTTTTGCAATATTGGTGTGTGTAAATCAAGTGAAAGATGAATATTCTCATTGAAATTTAATTTTCGAGTGACTCGACCAAAGTTTCATGAACATCAACGTCCGAGGAGGATGCGCTCCAAAAAGTTTGTAAACTTAATTTTGAAGCCCAAACCAGAGAATAATATGAAAGTTTTGTGTCTGCAAAAAGTGATTTATTATGCATTATTTTATAACAAGATTTACTTCGTTTTCATAGATCTCTGTTTCAAATGTTCTAAATTAGGGCAAAAGAGAATGTTTTATTTCAATTTATTATTTTATAATAATAAATTAAATTATGTAACGTGTTTGATGTTCTAGATATAGAATTCGAAAGACCATAATAAATATGTTTATGAACATGTATATTATGAACATTACAATTTTTTTAAGGTGTTATATCATCTTACATGATTTTTGTTTGTTTCAGGTAAGAAACTTCGACTAATGTATTGATGATGAATTATGACAATATATTGATATCTATTAATATGAACGTACAACATTTAGTGGTAAGTTTAGATAATTATAATTAAAGCAAAACAATATATATTGAAGAATTATTTCTTTAATATATATTTTTACTATACGACGAATGAGGATCTTTGAGACCTATATTTTATATTAATGCGTTTATTCAAATATGGAGAATTTTTATTTTACGTATGAGTGCGCATGCAGTTTTGATATATATTTATAACAAATATAAATATAAATATTACAGAATATAAAATATCTATGATTTTATTTGCTACTTTCATACGCTATTACTGGTTATGAAAATAATAAACCACTAAAAGGTAGCATGTACAGACATGAAATAAATATTTCATTGAATTTACTTAGTAAATCGTTATAGATATCAATACATCAAATAGAAGTAAACATTTGTAAGTTACTAAGTACTCTTAGGGGCTTGTTATTTCACATTTGTATCTTTTCGAGATTAGGTTTTTTAATACATAGTTTTTTGACAATTTGTGAATATCAACTCATTAGATCATAATTCATAACATAATATTTTATGAGAGAAACGGCCACTTAATATTTGGTATCCTTATTCTGAATATCTTTAATCCAAGCATTTAAGTATTTCTTTTATACGACAAAAATATTTTACTGTAAACAACTTAGTTTTCGGAATTATACTCAGTGTTCACAATAGTTGACTAGTTCCCACCTGAAGTCAATCTTCAGGTTTATAATTAACAAAATTGAATTAAGTATATATTCATATATGGGCATGCTCATTAACTCTGAACCAATTATAAGGAACTTATTTTTTATTATTTTTCAACAAGTGATAATCTAAAGCGTACCCTTAGCATGCGAGGCTCCTCGTAAATATTTTTTTGAGAATAAAAATTTCTCACAAAATAAAAATATTCATGAAATTAAAAAAAATATATATCATAGTTATTTTTTAATTTTTCAAAAATTTTAGAAATACTTACAAATTAAATACACTTCTTAAGACACTTATGTTTTTTTTTACAAACTGATGTATAGCATTAAATTAAATCACTTATTTCCAATAATGACTTTAGTTTTTCTAAAGTTTCTTCTGAACGCACGCTTTATGCTTAACAAAATTAATTGTTTTTTTAAATGTTTTTATCATTTGTGAATTGAATGCCCTATTTTTTATTTTGTCGCTATTTTTACTTGCGTACTTTATAGGCCCTATGTGGCATAAATAAATTTTAGTTTCGTATTATTAATTAGAATATTATGTGGTGTGCAAGGCAATTAGTGAAATTTTACATCTGAACATTTTATAAATTGAAATTTCGAATTTTATTCGAAATTTGGGTTTTGAAATATAATATATTAAATATGATATTGTAAACAATTGCAATGTAATGTACAAGTAAAATCGATTGCTTCTATTCTATTCTATTCTATATTTTTTACAAATTTCAAATTCTAAACAGCCTTATTTGGTTTATCTAATATTGTCTTAAGCAGTTTAGCCTCAAAGCACACAATGCCTTGTACTGCATTCTATAAATACTATTTAATAGGATCATTTCATTCATGGTTGATTGCAACAAACTTTTGAGCAATATTGGAAACTGATTTAAGAAGGAATTTAGTTAAATGTTATATTTCGGGCACTGATAGATCAAAGACAAGAGCTTTAAGGAAAGTAGACAAAAAATATTTGCAAAGTTTTGTTATGCAGAAGAATGAAGAAGGACAAAGTTACACACAAGAAACTACTGTAGAGTGCACTGAAGTGACAATTCTACTGAATTGCGAAGGAAAATGGAGACTGCTTTATAAACATATTGCAAAAATGGCATCTACTGCAAAATGATTTAATAGTAAAAACAAAAGTGTAACAAAGGCCAAACTAATACTTCTACTTTTTTAGTCTTGCTTATAAAATAGTGCGATATTTCTGCTCATGGTTAAATGATTAACAAATCTAAATAAATTTTGCTTCTAAAGTAATATTTCGAATTTTGTGAAAATTCTCAGATTTTATGGATATTACACATATATTCAAAAGGAGCGACTTTAAATTTATTCTCACTATGATGGTATACATACGTACATACATACATACATAGTTTTAGTCTACATTTCTTAAAGCCCTTGTCTTTGATCTATCAGTGCCCGAAATATAACATTTAACTAAATTCCTTATACATAAATATAAAAACATGCTTTAAAAATAAATATTTTTAGTATAGATTTTTAGTACTTATAGAAGCACGAAATTATGCGTGATTATTTTTATAATTCGGGATAAAAGATTCAATTATTAATTTTTTTATTGCGTAAATATGTATCGACGTTCGTTTACTTATTAATTTTAGGCATTTTAAGTTTGTTCTCAGTATACAAGATAGAATAAATAAAATTGTATGCTCCTCGATGTTTTATACTCAAGTTTTTCATTATTTTCAAAGGAGGAACAATTTTCGTTGTGCTTAATTTTCATGTAGCATTCATTGACAAGGCATTCTATGAAAATCTCCGTTAATTTTGTATTTCGAATCAAATTTAAATTTTTGAACAATTTTAGTTTGAAAACATTAAGGAATAAATTAACTTATGATGTTTAAGTTAAATATAATCTTATCTTATAATGTTCTTGATTTTCTGCCGTTAGTTCTTTTTCCTAGCTTAGACTAAAAATTTATATCCTAACTTATATGCTCATAGGCTTCTGAAGTTTTGTAAATTTCCTTCTAAGTCTATGAGCCTATAAGTTAGGATATAAATTTTTAGTATAAGCTAGGAAAATAGAACTAATAAATACTTTTCTGATTATTGGCTTGACTCTTACATAAAATATAATATTATACATAAAACCTACAAAAAGTAACATGAAGTATACTTCATTTTTTATTGTATGGTATTATTATTTTATGTATGAGTCAAGCGAATAATCATAAAAGTATTTAAACATGCAGTTTTATATCATGTTAGCAATTTACTCGAAAGTTAAATATATTAAATATTTCATTATATTGTCATTTCAAGTAAACTTTATATAAAATAGGGGAGACTAGGTATGGTTGTCTCAAGGTACGGTAGTGACAGTCGTCATAACAACTAAACTATAATAATTTTTAGATATGGTTCGAAGCGAGAAAGATAAAGTATGTTTGTTTAAACAAGTTTCCATTATCGCGTTCAGCCGTTCGATTTTTTAACACTAACTGTTACTTTAGCCCAGTCATTTAAGCTTAAATTAGGTAAGAATCTCGGAATTCGCGATACCCAGGTGTAAGTTTGTAATTACTTGTATATTGACATTTAAAAGTTGTCTCAACCTACATATGGTACGTACATCCTACTTATATGTAGGTTTTGAGACAACAACTAATGTGCTTTAAAATGTTGGGTATCTCGAATTGCGACTTACTATGATGACTGGACTACTTGTATACAGATCACTTTGTTCGTTATTTTGCTATAAGTTGAACATTCGTAGTTAATTATCAGCAGTTAGTTTTTGCGAAGATAATTTAGCTCAGTCATAATGGTAACTTGTTTTCAACAATGTGCTTTTTTGGGTGGAGCTTAAACAGAAAAAAATTAACACAAAATCCGAAAGAGAAAGGGAAAGAAAAATTCTATACGAGAACAAAGAATCGTTAACACTGATTTTATGACAAATCCATTGTATTTAAGAACGGTATTTCAGTATTTCCACGTTGACATATGAAAAAATTACCATTCAATTTACTTTTCCGATAACTTTTGGTAAATTAACAAAATTATTGTTGATCAAAAAAAAGTGGCACAACCCAGGCCCCCTACTACTATTATGTGACTACTACTCCTATGTGACTTCTATATGACATTTTGTTTTTATGACTTGATCATTAGTAGCAAATTTAATTGACAAATTACTTTAATAATTTCTGTTTTGAAAACAATAGCTCAAATCCATAAAATGTACATTCAACAATTGGTTTCATGTGCACACAATCTGCTAATGACAGATTCCTCTCAGTAACAAATAATTTTGCATGTATAAAAGGAAGCAATAAATGCTCACCTGATTATTAGTGACAATGTTCTCGATTCGTCTCCTTCGAGGATATAGTCGCATGGATTGCGAAACAAATTCAACAATTTTCTATTATCTAAAGATCTTTCAATTCTCAGGACTTGCATTTCTAAGGATTGTATTTCGCATCAGGGGATTCGCTTTTAGCGATTTTCTATTGGTTTATTCCGCCTTCTAAATCCTGCCGTTAGTATCTTTGTTGCCCGTTGCAGATATATCATCTCGTGCTGGAGAGGCAAGGACCGCTCGAGAGAGATTTCTCAGCCATTGCGCTGATCTTCTACGAACTTTTTCAAATCACTCAATTTTTCACAATAAAAACCGAAATCGAACGTCGGAGAATATAAAAAATATATCGATCGTAAATAATAGTTTCTTCAGCTTTGTATTCGTAAATGTATTTAATCGAATCGATTGTGCAATATGACCCCTATATTGAATTATGTACTTGATTTATTCATATAGATGTAATATATGCAATATGTTCTATGGAATTTTTCATTAATTTAATGAATATTAAACTTTTCTCTGACCATCAGTGCCAATCACTGAACAAAAACAAAAAAAAATGTTGAATTGAAATTATTTCTAATAGTTATAATAAGTATATGCAAAATCAGAAACTAAATTACATTCTCAACACAACAGTTATTAGCTAGACTAAGAAGAAAATTTAAACTCAATTTGTCATCTGTTTTTTATACCCCACAGGGACGGCTAGGGAGCAAACAGATTCAATGTCTTAATTCTAATTTCAAAGTGATTTTAAGGGAAATAATAGCTACATTTTTCATGTACATGTAAACGTAATTTTCAATGTAAATGAATTTTATATATACTTTCATCTGGTATTTTGTCAAATATTTATCTGCAGAATCGGAATAACAATTTATTAAATTTATCTTATGTAAAACTGCTTTTTTAACTTAATTCATTTTTTTATTTATTATTTTTTATTGTTTATGCCTTTGCCTGGGTAATGATTCTGTGGTTTTTTTTCACCCCGCCCACGTGTAAGCTTCTATAGAGGTTATATAAATAACTATTATATCTATATTAAATATGAATACATCAGATTTTTAAACATTTGTTTTACAGAAATTGAATTGCATATTAGTATAAAATTTGAACTAGTTGTGTATGGCATGGTGCCTTAAGGCAAATTACTAGAACTTCTCGTACCGTATCCAAATGTTCGAAAAATATTAAATGTTTTCATATAGATAATTATAAATACAGTAATATTGTCTAATATTTATAAGACATTTATTTAAAGTATATAAGTGAGCTTTAGTGCTTTAGCTAAAATTAAAATTAAAATCTGAATTATTTTCGATATACAAAGAAAAAGAAAATTTTGAGAATTTTTTTTCCAGAAGCAATTATTTTGTCAAAACAATTGGAAAGTTTTTTGAACCATTCAAATGCTTATTTCTCTCAAAAACTGCCATTTTTGCACATTTTGCTTGGTATTTTGGATACGGCAATACCTGCCTTTACCAAAATCTAACCACCACTTCTTCTTGTCATTACGAATTGATTGTTTCTTAGGTCATTCAAATCGGATGCTCCGTTCTCTCAAAAACTCGATTTCTATTTTCTGCACTTTTGGCTCCATTTCTCCGAAACGGCTAGACCTGCTTGTGCCGAAAACTAATCAGCACATTTCCCTATTAGTTATCAAATGTTTTTAGAACTATTCAAATCGGTTGATTCGTGCGCTCGAAAACGTGGACGAAAAATTGTTATCATACATACATACACACACACACATCCATTTTTTCTAAGGTATGTCAAAATGTTAGAAACCTTCAAAACGTGAAGAAATGCAAAAATTTTCAATTTTGATTTTTGGGTGATTACAATAACTTACCTGTCGGGAAGTTAATAAGTAACTAAATATTTGATTGAAGTAGCAGTAAGATCTACTAATTAATAATTTAAGAGGTTTTGTTAAAAATCTGTAAATGAACACTGAATAAACTCTTACTTTTATTATAAGATGAATAATTTATTCTTTTATTATAATGATGGAAAACCTTATGATAGCAATAGTACTTTTTACAAGACTTTTCAATGCATTTTTAATATGTAGCATGTGATAATAGTTAATTGCTGTATTATGTACTAGTTATTATATTTATTTTGCAAACTAAATAAATTTTTCTGCGGATGTTTTAAAATATTTTATTATTTGTTATAAATAATCTGTTATTTCTACGTGTTCAACAACAGTAATATATATAATGCATAAAAAATTGTCTTGACATTTAAGGGTTGGTGCTTGACATTTACATACGATGCATACACAAACATTTACAGTTCGAGAGAAATACACGTTTCAATGTATTAATATTTGTCATATATTATAATATTCATATATCACAACATCACGTTACATGAAACAAATTGATTTCCCCTCCTAAGCTCGAATAAGGCACGTTCTTTATGAGTACAAAAGTTTAGTGAAGACTTTCAAAGTACACACTTCAGAATATTGAACAGTACATTACAGCTTTATAAAGCTGAATGTATTTGTTCGAAAGTAATATAACATTCTTTTAATTAATAAATTTCATTCACTAAACACGTTTCTTCGGCCGTCAACTCAACATTTAGAACATCCTTCAGTTCATTTATAAATTAATCTCTTAACCCGTTTCAAAGCTCATTTTAATTTTAAATTTCGACATGATTGAAAAGTTTATTAATAAATGGCTTGTTAGAGAACGCAGAATGAAATCTGTTACACAACATGAAAATCTAGGAATAAAAAAGTGTTTGTAACAAAAAATTACTGTAGAATGTACAATCGGAAAATATTTTATTGAACTTTTCTTTATAATGCATATTATGATGTATATTTAGAAATCGGGATATTTGAATGCTTTTTATGTTCGAGTTTCTGAATCCTTCGTCAGTTGAAATTCAAAAGGAAAGGATTTGGATCATATGAAAAATAGGAGCTATTTTCATTTCTTATATTATGTTTTGCATTATTCCTTATTTTTATATCGTAGAACTTGTCAATATATTTACATAGTTTTGAATATTTTTAACTTCCCGTAGGGCAAGTTATAGTAATCGCAAAAAAATCGAAACTAATAATTTTTATGTATCTTTACGTTTAAAAACCTTCTGAACATTTTGGCATACCTTAGAAAAAATAGATGTATGGGTGTGTGTGCATGTATGTGTGTGTGTGCGGATACAAATTATCGTCGACGATTTCGGGAACACGGATGAAGCGATTTGAATAATTCAAAAAACTTTCGATTCGTATTGATAAGGAGATGTACTAATTAGTTTTTGGCAAAGGCAGGTCTAGCCCTTCCGAAGATGTGGGGCAAAAAGCCAAAACAGTAACTCCATTCTTAAGAGAATGGAGCGTCCAATTTGAATAATTCAAAAACCATTTTACTTGTATTAAGAAGATGAAGAACTGATCTTCATGAAAGCAGGTCTAACGGTTTCGGAGATCTAGTAAAAAAAAGTAAAAAAATGCCATCTGGCGGTCAAAAATGATCATTAGACATATGCACATCAAATTATCAGATATTTTATAGAGATTTTAACAATAAGTGTTTCAAAAATGTTCATCTCTAAAAAAAAAAATATATACGGGAAGTTCCAGCAATTTGCCTTAAGGCACGATGCCTTGCGCTCCACTAGTCTTCGAATTGGTTTATAACATAAAATGTAGTTTTATCTTATTTATTATGCTTATTACATGTTGTAATTTATGGGCCGATTCTGGCGTAAAATAGACCAATGTAAGACTATGTTACGTAGCAGTTTTCATACATAATGATACTAAAAACTGTCAAAATGTTATGTATTTGCCTTAAGACAATTGTCACTTGGTGTTAATGTTCTGGTAGAACTTTCTGAGAAATTACTTATTTCTAAAACCTATATCCTTTCTATGTTACAAAATTCTATATTATTGTATATAAAATTCATATATAAGGATGCAGCATATACGTTGTTTTTTTTATATCGTAACGTAATCCTATTCAATCGCATACAACGAAAGAAAATTCCATTAGTATCAACTATATTGAATTGTCTTTTTTCTCATTTATCATCCTATTCCTCGATTGAAATTAGAAAAAAATCTTTTAGAAACCTAATGTCCTATTATAGTGTTCGAATGATAAACATTTTAATGTCACAATTGGTTCGAATCTACGAGTACAAGAAAGTATTCTGAGAATCCTCTTTGATATTGTATCTTGGCCCCCCTTGAGCTAATCTTCAATCAAGTCCCGGTGCCACTAAATTTTCTTTCATGGAAAACGAAACCGACCATTAATCTTGAACGGGCAGTAAAAAAAACCCTCCAGACGTGTATGGAAGTCGAGTGTTTTTCCTACACGGACCCGAGAGTGATTCGGTATAAACAGACAGAAGATTAAATCAGTAGCTGCTTTGCGGTCAGGACGAATTTCGCTTTTGTATTGTTTGCGATTGCGATCGAAATTGATTTTAATAATAGATATAATTTATTTACAAATATTTTGATATTGTAAACACTCAAAGACAAATCTATAGACTTTTCTTTGTGGAGTAATATTTAAATTACTTTTTTTCACAATAATGTGTAAGATCTTGCTGTATCCTGATTGGTATTTAAGGAAATAAATACAAAACTAGTGGTGAATGGCATCGTGTCTTAAGGCAAATTGTTGGAACTTTTCGCACGTAATGAATTCGAGAAATATTAAATATTTTCAAAGAGATTATTATAAATACTGTTATGTATGTTTACAGAAAACAAAATAAACGAAACTTAATCAATCGAATTTAAAATGAAGGACATTGTCTAATATTTACAAGAATTATATAAACTGAATTGCAAAGTTAAAATTATTTTTTTGAAATATATTAGTAAGCTTTTGAACTTTAGCTAGAACAAAAATTAAAATTCGATTTACTTTCGATATTCAAAAAAAAATTTTTTTTTTGAAAATTAAAAAAAAAAACCAAAAGAAATCATTAATAACAGAAAGTATTTTGAACCATTCAATTCGGATGCTTAGTTCTCTCAAAAACTGCATTTTTTTGCCCATTTAGCTCGTTATCTCCGAAACGGCTAGACCTGCCTTGGCCAAAAACTAATCACCACTTTTCTCTGTCATTACAAGTTGAATGTTTTTTTAATCATTCGAATCGGATGCTCCGTTCTCTCAAAAACTTGATTTCTATTTTCTGCACTTCTTGCTCCGTATCTCCGAAACGGGTGGACCTGCCTCTGCCAAATCAGCACATCTCCTTATCAGTATTTAATCGAATATTTTTTGAGTCATTCAAATCGGTTGATCCGTGCAGACATGATATGCTTTTTATTCATTTTAACATAAATGATCCTTTACAATTAACCACTCTCTGTAGATCAATAATATTTTTGGATGTTTCTTAAGATCATTAACTTTATCACGTTACAAAGTTTCAACAGTAAAATACTACTTAAATTTTTAACAAAAGTAATTTTTATATATGACTAATAAAGCCATTCTAAAATGTGTTGTTAAAATCAGGTTGGTTTTCTTTCAGTAGTCCTGTTCATTTTGAATGTATATATTTTATAATGCAATTCAAATTTGAATCAGTTTTTTGTATAGATATACTTCCGAATTTCTCCTTTTTTCAAAAACAATACAACACAGATTTTAAAAATACATTTGAACATTTACATGTTTTGTGAATTATCTTATTTCTTTTGGTATTTAAATTTATGGACCAATTCTGTCGTAAAATAGATCAATGTTATGGCAAGGCTATGCGACGCTGCGTTTTTATTTATATAAAATTATACTAAAAACTGTCAAGATGCTTTGTTAACTTATTAGTGAGTTTTTCAAATCATATTCTTCTTTTAACAGTGCCATTATATTCGATTTCAATAAATCGACTATTGAAGTAGTCATGATGAATATCATATCATTTTGAATAAAAGTAAAAAACTCGTCACTCGCATTTTAACAAACATAACATTTCGAATCGGTTTAACTATAGCTAATTTGATTTGCTGATTTAATGTTTTGCTTGCATTTCATATTATTTAGTTTTGTTTTTTACATGTGTGTGAGCTAAAATTCAAGATTTTGTCGACGTTTTCTCAAAACACCAATTCAAAAATGTAATTATCTATTTGGAGAAACGCAATTTCAATTAATTCAATTCGAAATCTTTTATTTCATTCATGTACATGGTTTTCTACCCCAAAATTATTTTACATTCCCAACATTTGTTTCTATTTCTATAAATAAATACGATTGAAATGACAAATTGTATATGTAACAAAAAGGAAAAACTGTTAGCAGTTTTCAAAAAAAAAATTGGAAATCTGCATGTTTTTGGAGAAACAAAAAGAAAAAACTGTTAGCAGTTTTTAAAAAAAAAGGGAATCTGCGTATTTTTGGAGAAACAAAAAGGAAAATCTGTTAGCTGTTTTTCAAAGAAAAATTGAAAACCTGCGTGTTTTTGGAGAAGGTTTCACGTTAATTAGTTATCGATCGAGTTGTTGTTTTAAAATTTGCAGAAAAATGTAAAATTTTTCGTACACATTTATCAGAAATTCTGAACCAATTTTTGACATTATTATATAAAAATATGCATAAATATGTTTTTGTAATGTTTATATATTGACAACGAATGTATTCTATCTGCTCTGTAAAATAGCGACAATACTTTAACCTCTTAACGTAATTAACTAGACATATTGCAAATCTCATATTTTCATGATTTTAGTTAAATGATGAATTTCAACTCAAGTGTTCCGATTCATGATTATTTGACTAATAGTTGTCTACGCCACTGCATTTCTCCTGCCGGATCATTCGAGCAGCAAGACGCAGCGGCCGAGCGACTTGTATCGAGCATCCTCGTAAAAAGAGGAATTAAGTATTATTCCCAGTAGAATGTAAGAATGAAATGGCATTCGGGGTCCTTTAGCCCTTTGTATGGCATAATGCGAAGGTAAACTCTCCGCGGAGTGACTTGTGATATTTCTAAATACTTGTTGGGGAAACTGTGTCATTTAAATAACGGCGGGACAGGTGAATAAGTCGTATGTTTATGTTAGATCTGATATTTCTCCTTTTCAAGAAAGATATGTCCGCTTTTGTTAAACTCATGAATGAACAGAAACACGCGCTGTCGCGTGGGCGTTTCCTTAAAAAAATATAACATGGAATGGAATTTCTTATACAATGTTTATTGTAATATCTTAAGTAAGAATATTTAAACTGTAATGTCTTTTTGCTTCTACAGTTTTTTGGGTTTTTGGGTTCAAATAGGTGATACTTTAAAAAGATAAAATTATATGAGTAGCCCATTGAATAATTGTATCATTAATATTTTTCTTTTTGTAGATATATTATGAAATCTTTTATACTTTTGAATTCGAAAAGATTTTGAACTGCGTTTGAGTAATTATCTAAATTGAGGGTTTTTTACATTCCCAAAATTTGTTTCTATTTCCATAAATAAATACGATTAAAATGACAACAAGTATATGTAACATAAAGGAAAACAGTTAGCAGTTTTCCAAAAAGAAGTTTGGAAATCTGCGTGTTCTGGAGAAACGCAGTAAGATCTCACGTTAATTAGTTATCGATCGAGTTGGTTTTTACAATTTTTAAATACCAGATTATGAGAATAAAACTCTTCTAGCCTCGTAATTACTTTTAAGGCATTTTAAACTGATTATAGCTTAAATCTAGCCAATTAAAAGGTTTAATTTAACTTTCAGCAATTACATGGTGAAAACCAAACCAATTATATCACATGCAAAAATATCATCACTGTAAACATGCGTTTTTTTTTGCTGTTTTTCAAACATTTTTCACCTTTTTATCCCATAGGCGGGGAAGATTGAGACGACTAGGAGACGAACAGATATAATGTTTTATTTTTAATTTTGAAGGAATTTTTCGAAATAATAGCAATTCAATCAACATAAAATATAAATTTTATGGATACAGTTTTGACAAAGATAACACTGAGTATAACCTTGATCTGGTATTTTGTCAGAAATGTGTATCGGCAGAGTTAGAATAACTATTTATTCATCAAGCTACTTTTTGCAATTGGGCATTGATAATACAAATATTTTTTTAACCATCCAAATGGGTTCAGCTGTTTTCCTTCGATGATGGCAAATCTGTTGTACATACATACTACATATATACACTAACATACGTCTATTATTTTTCTAAAGATTTTCTTAATGATCAGTATGTATTTAAAATGTAAGTTAACTAGTGGTGTATGGCATCGTGCCTCAAGGCAAATTGTTGGAACTTCCCAAATATTAAGCTCTAAAACTTTAGTCAGAATCAAAATTAAAATCTGAATTATTTTCGATATACACCATATAGTTCAATATATAAATTGAAACATTTTTTAATAAAAGCACCTATTTTGTTAAAACAAACAGAAAGTTCCTTGAATCGTTCGAATCGGACGCTTAGTTCTCCCAAAAACTGCCATTTTTTGTTCATTTAACTCCGTATTTCCAAAACCGGTTGACCTGCATTCTGCCAAAAACTAGCCACCTCTTCTCCCAATCATTACAAATTGAATGTTTTTTAGATCATTCGTATTTTGTATTTTCTGCACTCTTTGCTCCGTCTCTCCGTAACGGCTGAAGTTTTTGCCAAAAACACAAAAAGCCAAAAATCAGCACAATAGGAATCGAATGTTTTTTGAACCATTCAAATCGGTTGACCAGTGCGCCCGAAAACATGGACGAAAAAATGCGGACATACAAAACACACAGATTCATTTTTTCTGAGGTATGCCAAAATGTTCAGAAAATGTTCAAAACGTGAAGATATGCAAAAATTTTCATTTTATGATTTTCAGCCCATTACTATAACTACTCTACGGGAAGTTAAGAACAAAAGTAGTATGGTTTTTTAATGCATAACTTATTCTTCATGGGCATAATCAATTAATTAACTTAAAATTTACTATCTGACCAATATAATTTTATTTTATTTAAAAGCTTAAACTCAATATTCTACATTAAAACTAATTGATTAAAACATAATACATTGCACTTCATAAAATGCCGATACATGTTTTTTTTTGTTTTCATTACCACTATTATAATTATTAGTACTAAAGTTATTGTTGCATTTTATTACCTTTGTATTAATTGCATAATTTGATATTGTATTTAGTTCAATAATTAAATAACTGAAGCCCAGGATTATGATTGCTCTAACTTTATCATATTGCGTTTTTTTAAAAATCTCATCGAACAAATCCTGCTACAGTTACCCAACTTAAATTGAGTTTTCGATCAGCGTTTGGTATTAAAGTTGTTCTTTCGCATGTAAACTATATTTTTCTGAAGCCGGCATTGCCTTCATACACATGTATAAAGGAAAAAACTCTACGTAGTATAATATCGAAAATAGTGATGAGAGATATTTCATAAATCGGACATCTATCAGAAATATCGAGATTGGCCTTTGGGGCGCCGCGTTCCCAAAATCGATATTAAATACCAATGTTATTTTGTTATGCCTTTAATTATTATATGTCATACTAGAAAATATAGTAATTCTTTTGACGTTATTATATGACTTCTTGAATGGACAACCCAGTAGTTGTCTAATTTAATTGTGACTAATTAACTGTACTCGTAGTCTTTGTTGACATATTATAATTGATATGGTGCTATGCTCATAAGAGAAGACTTTCATTTGAGATCATATTGATTTATGACCTCAAATGGAAATTAGACATGAGAGCTGCCTGATGTCAGACTTGGCTGTGGCTGGGATCGAACCAGCAAACCCGGGTCTAGTACCAATGTAATGCAAATTATTTACATTATATTGTGTGAAATTATTTTCTGTTGATATTTTTAGAAGTTTATGTGAAATGTTAAACTTAGACTCGGAAAGTATGCAGACTAAATTAGAGTTTTTTTCAAAATAATTTAATCTTATAATTAGAAAATTATTTGCTTTGGGTATAATTTGGATCACTACGAACCATACGAATAATAAAATATACAATGGAGGGCCAGTTATTTATAAGTAAGATATCTTAATTATATTTTTAGCAATCACTTATCGGCGTTCGTGGATAAAATTAACTAGTTGGTATTGGTATTTTGCCTTGAGAGAAGTAACATGAGCTTCCCGATTTGTGAAAATAATCGACTTAATCCATGACAGATAAATTAATTTATGAGTAGTTAAAAGTATTCGAAGTGAATTTATTACACATTATTGAAAATCGAACACGTCAACCAGGTCGGATTATTTTTTAAAAGCAAATTTTCAAAAATCAATAATCTTTATAATTGAGTTATACCAAGTAAATCGTCTAATTTTAATTTTAACAAATGTCAAAAGAACTACTCATTTTCTCAAACTTTGATGAATTTTTAAAATTGAACTACTTGTCGTAAGACCGTAATATTTCAGTAAGTTCTATAAGACCATGATATATATCGCCAAAAAAAGTTGCATGAAAATCGGCTTAATTTTTTTTTTCAACAGCTAATTACAAGAAAACGGCGCTTTAGATTTTCACCTAAATCTAATCAGTATTATTCCCAACTAATATCTTTCGAACAGTTTTTGATTTTTTAAAATCGATTCGGTAGTATGAGCTTAAATGTGGATGAAAAGTTTAACACTTTTTTTTCCAAATTACAAAGAAACGGCTCGGCCGATCGTCGCACAAAACTGAGAAACAATAGTCCTCATTAAGATACATCGAATGGTTTTTAAATTTTTGGAATCGGTGCAGCCGTTTTTGAGAAAACGTCGATTCACGGCAAAAAATCTGTTCACACACACACACACATACTTTTTCTAAATTAGGTCTCATTCGATTCAGGATGGCTTGAAACGTCGAGAAAACATAAAATTAGCGAATAGGATTTTTTGATGAAAACATAAACTTCTCCTTCGGGAAGTTAATTAATCAATTTAAATTAGTATAAATAAGAACTAGACAGTTACTAACCTTCAAGACTCAAGATTTTTTCACATTTACGTTAACTGCTTGTTACGTGTTTCTTGTGAAAGTTATTGTATTTTGTTTTATGTTTTATTGCCATCCATTCACTAATATGCAGCCATCCCTTATATAGTATGTTACATCACTGATTTTGTAAAGAAAATTATTTTATAGATGAATTTAAACAATAAACTATTAATGATACTTGCACATTTGTTGAATTCTGAGTAAGGTGTCATAAATTTAATTATTAAATTTATAATGATAATTGTGCATTTTATGGTTCTGTTATTTTTATATTTTAAACCTATGGTAAATATGGCTATATATTGTATGAGAAACGCAGTGCAGATAGTATATAGTTACATCGTCAGCAATCGATTATCAGTTTCGATATCGACTTTATAAATAATTCGCCCATCCTTAATGCAGTGATAGTTTCTGATGTGAAAAGGAATGTTTAATAGTGTTCATTGAACAGAAATATTTTCATGAATGGCACTGCATTCGTGTGTACTTTAATTGGAGTGTGAAATGCATTTGCTCGCTTTGTGTACTTTGAACCTAGAAGCTTATATGAGTTATTTGGCTGGAAGTGCAAACGATGAAAATACATGGAATACCACATGGATTTCAACAAGATTCCACGCTGATATTTTGCATTTAAGTGACAACTTCTTATTTAATGTCACAGAGTTGTTATGTGAGAGTATTTGACCGATTGATCAATGTAAAATAGTAAATGCAAGCTGTTAAATGTGAATTACTAATAGTAAAAACTAATTGTAAATCAGTTGCATGTGGACGATGCATAGATTTGAAGTTTTACGTGGTCCCACCACATACTTAATAATTTTATATTTTTTTATCAATAACCATCATGTTTTAACTGAAAATTAATTCCGTGTTGAGATCTTCAGTTTTTCTACTTCTTTTAAATTTTTCTTAGCTGTTTTTCTTTGTTGGTTGAAACAGCGGTTTATTGAAATACAGTAACTTCTTTGTAGATTATAAAGTCAAAAATATATTAAATTTTTTTTCCAGAAAATATATTGTTTTTCTGAGCTTTCATAAAAAATTATCCACATGCAATAATGTATCTATAAATATTTTGAAGTATATTTTTAGCTCTTTATTTAGTAATACTTATCTATTATTAACTTCCCGTAAGATAAGTTGAGCAATCGTACAAAAATCGAAAATGAAAATTTTTGCATATCTCCACCTTTTGAAGGTATCTAAATTTTGGCATACTTAAAAAAAAAAAAAGATAGTGAGTGTGTGTGTGTTTTGTGTGGATACAATTTTTCGACTACAGTTTCGGGCGCATGGGTCAACCGATTTGAATTATTTGAAAGGCAATCGATTCCTATTGATAGGTAAACGTTCTGATTAGTTTTTGTCAAAGACAACCCCAGATGTTTCGAAAGTACGGAGCAAAGTAATGAATAATGAAAGTATTTATATTAATTTATTTAAAAACATTTAATACTCCTCGAATATTTTATTAAGATGCGGAATGTTGCGTATTGTAATAAGATGTAAGTTTTCGTGCACTAAAAACTACAGTGTAAATTTAGTAGTACTTGTTCGCGTAGTACTTTACTCTCATTATTTACTTACTCATTTTATTTTATCGTATATGAAACGTAATAAATAAGTTCGATGTCAATATATCTATTCGGTTGATCTTACATTAATAATAAATATTTATCGAAATAATACATCATTTGGAATTAGCATAATGAAATGCTCTACGTCTCAATATATCAAATTGTTTTTCTATAAATAAAAAGTCAATCCCATATATAACTTCCTACTTAACTTTCATTTATTCATTCCGAATAGACGAATGTGATTCTATAGTATATCGTGCGCTACGAGTTTTTCTTTTTTGAAGAGATTTATTTAGGGTATCTAAGCCAAGCCAGTGTTTAATTTAAATGTAGGTTAATATGGAAATTTTCTTGATTAGAATGCGCAAAGAGAAAATTGTAATCTAGACCAACATGCAAAATATAAGCGCTTTCAAACTTAGGAGTGGTCAAGATATATTGATAGTGGGAAGGAAAATTTTGTCACTTATACTTTGATGAATTTTTTAAAGGTGGTAGATTTTCAAAGTCACGGTTTGTTTCTGTTGCCGATGTAAAGTTTGTCGGTTAAAATGCTGATTTATTTGTTTATTGTTTAATAATATATTCATATAGTTTATAACAAAAATATTTTTTTGAAGTTCGAGATTGAAGGTACTAGTGGTTCTCTAGCATTCAATCAATTAGCGCTTCAGGAGATTTTTTTTATTGAAAACTTATTACTGAGTAGTTTTATATCTGTTTCTATAAACATATTTTTTTCTGAAATTAACGCTTAAAATATTGAATTATCCATGGTATTCTCAAACGTTGTTATTATTTAAAGAAACAGGAATATTAATAAGCATTGGTAGCCTCTCTCGAAAACATCTGCGCCTAATTTTTAAAATGTAAATATATTGTATGTACTTGATTTTTTCTTATTAGCATTTTTGATATAACACAAAACTTTACGCCAAAGTTCAATATATACTACATCATTTAGCTTACTTATTAACAATACTGCATTAAACACAAAATGAAAACTTTTACTTGCATTGCAATAATTTTAAGCATAATATGAAATTTGAATATCAATATTAAATTTAATATTTCATTAAAAACAGCTGTTGAAACAGCAACTTTTATCATTATAGGAAGATTTGAGTAGTTTGAAATAAGCTCTGAATGCAAGAAAGCACACAGTATTCTAATTTTTCAATTTGTATAATATAATGTTCTCCCAAAATTTTCAATATTCATTCTAGTCGAAATTTGATCGATGCGCAAGTAGTAGTTAATAAATAAATATATACGATTTCTTGGTTGAGATTTGTTGGACTTTTCCGTGGCTCAGTGATTACAGCTATGGGCTTTATTTGAGAAGTTCCAAATTTGCTACCTGCATCGGATAGCATGATGTCAAGCAGTACTGATATCGGTTTTTACTTCAAAATTGTATATAAAAATTTGTATCCTAGTCCATTTGTTTCCAATTAGGAAGGCGGTTGTGGGGTTGTCTACTAATAGTGTTCAGTATTAAAACCAAAACTATATCTCAGAGTAAGATCAATTTATGCATTGCCTTCTAATAACATCGTTCTCAGAAATAAGCTTATATGTGACATGTAATAGTTCTGATTGCTGTAAAATAGAAAAAACTCAAAGCGTGACATAATCATAATTTAAGGTGGAATTCATTCGAAAAATATATTTTTTTCTCTAAAATATCCGAGCTATCTTTCAATGTTCCATATATCGCACAACAGTAAAATTTATAGTTTATTTTTCTATATCTCTCGGCTTTAATACAGCTTCAGATTTGTTTAGCTTTTTGATGGCTGTCTACGTGTAGACTGTCAATTGGACTTTCAGGAGGAAAGTACGGTTTTCCAATAAAACTACATAACATACATATAACGTATTCCCTCGATAATACACGAAAAGGAATAATACATAAACTTCACACGAAAGTTTGCGCACCGTTGTGACCCCAGGTAACCTTGGATTTTACGCGTGCTCTGCCTTCGAGGGACATGATTTGACGGAATTTTTATATTTCGAACTAAACAAGACATATATCGTGAAGGAAGTATCAAACTTTTAATTTATCCGGGGAACCTTTTTATTCCGAATTCTAGAGAATAGCAACGGACGGGATTTTGCTTAGCTAGATAAAAAATAGTTTATGTTATGGATACGGGTATGTATGTGTATATTTTGTAGAGCTTCGAACAAATAATCCAAAGGTAAAAAACAAAAGTTTTTCTAAGAAAAATCTTGATGTATATTATTGTGCAGGTAATAATTCTGTTTTTCCTTAATACCCCTTTCCAAAAAACTTTAATTTTCGAATAATTCTAATATTTCGTTATATAATCTACTCATTTATTTTTAATATTTTTTTATTATATTGTTATATTTTATGCCATCTTTTTCTTAATTTTATTTATTCTATAAAATTCCTCTAATTTCTATTTTTCTTCAGTATATTGCTGGTTTAAATCTATCCAAGATCATGTTTCTTGATAAATGTCCTGAAAATGAAACGTTCCGAAACGTCGAGCAAATAAATAAAAAAAAATCTTTCGTACTGTTTTATTTTTTATTAACTTTGGATTTTTTGGTCGAAGCTCTACAAAATGTTTACAATCCAAGACTCTACTATCTAATATAAATATATACGTATAATTTAGGGTGGGTCGATTTAAAGATCACTTAGACACATGATTTTTGGATTCTAGGTATCAATATAAGATACTTTGCTGAAGAAATCATACCTCTAAAATGAATTCTGATGTCACGTGACAAATATAAGGGTTACATTTTGAAAAACCTCTCAAAGGGGGTCTCAGGGGGTGTATCACAGGCATAGGTGGATCGGCCTTCCAAAGTTAATGGGGGTCGGTCATATATTTGGACGCGATTGGAGCACTCTTAATGGGTCAAAATAGAATTTTTCAAATTTTAACCCTTATTTTTGGGTCAATGCAAGGGACATCCGAATTCATTTTAGAGGTATGGTTTCTTCAGCAAAGTATCTTATATTGATCCCTAGTATCTGAAAATCATAATTGTCGAACTACATGGTTTATTATTATAAAGTATTTTGTCAATATATTACCCAATTAATTTCTGAATCGGTCAAAACAAAATAGTACCAAGATGGTTGTATGACTTATCATTGTTATATTTCATACTTTTTTACATTTTTTTGTTTTAACTTATAGGGTAGTCTGAGTACGGTTGTGACACGTTTTTTGATCAGCAATAATTTTGTCAATTCACCAGTTACCTGGGTGACAAGTAAATAATAAATGGCTATTCGAATATTTCCTACATGGAAATACTAAAATCTTGTTCTTAAATACGACTAATCCAGTCACAAAATCAAATCATACAAGAAAAAGGCGAGTGTCATAATCGTCTACACCTCCAGGACGGTTGTGACAGGCATAAGAATAGGTTAAAAAACAATATGTATAAACACCAAAATAACGATTTTTATCATCATAAATATGTTACACGATACAAAATAATCATTTAAACAAAGCTTGTGAATATAACAATATATAACAAAACATTTTAAACAAGAATTTTTGTGAAATCTTTTGTTTTCTTGTATTGACATCTTATCTCTCTCGTATTTTATCTTATTAGTTAAGGTAGATCGTTCTTTAGTCTGTTTAATCTTTGCTTGAAAAGGACAAGAAATACATGTCGCAACATATACCTACATGTCACATAAAACAAACTAATTACTAGTAATTAACTACTAATGTTTAGCTTACAGGAAAATAACAAAGTGATCTATCTGTATACAAGTAACAGTTATTATTAGAACAAATCGAACAATAAAACTTACTTTTCAAAAGCAATGCAATAAAACTACTTTTCAAAAGCAATGCGGTTTACTGATCATGTTAACGTAGGACTCAATGCAATAATAGACACTCGTTTGAACAAACATACTTAATCTTTCTTCCTTTGGACTCTATCTCAAAATCATTATACTTCAGCTACTATTATGACTGTCACTACCGTACCCTAGCACAATCGTACCCAGCCTCCTATTTTTTATACTAGTCACAATTTATTCATCATGTTAATAATTTTATTTATTACTATCTACATTAATAAATATACTTAAAAATAATCAATACGATAAATCTGAATTACTTTGATTAATCAGTATTTTATAATGGAGTAACAATATATTAAGCACTAATTTTTAATATGAAGAGTGCGTATAGAAGACTAGTTCTAGTAATCTAGGATTAATTCATTTGATACTTTTGATTTATAAAGTCTCATAATTATGTCTCTGTTTTTTTGTCATTATATAGATATACATTTTGAGTGAAAGGAAACATAATAAATTTCTAATTTATATACCTTTCTTGTTACTTTTCGATGTCACGCACAATCTCCCGACTCTATATACATACATATAGAATAGATAGTACTGCCCTAAGGTAGGCCCATGAACTGAGGTAAACTCCAATTCGATTCGAGAAGAATAGTGTGAGAGATTTCCCATTGTCATTTCACACCGCATGCCCGGGTGGGCTTATTTTCAAATGGAAACATATTTCTAATCTATATTTTCAAGTGAAAATGGACATCGGTGCTGCCCGATGCAGAGGTTGTCCAGAACGAGATTCGAACTCGCAACCCTAGAATATTAAACAATTGACACGTATTTTGATATCTATGTTTTAGTTATTAGAATTTATATCACACTGAGGAGAGGCAAACCTAGTCTCGAAATGGATGTAAAAAAGCGAAGCGCGTAAGCGCCACGCATAAACATTGCTACGGAACTCATTTTTATGGTTAAACAAAATTTGTACTTATTATTATAATCTCTATAAAATATTTGATAATTTAATGTGCATGACATATACGCGTACATCCATTCTTCTAAGGTATGACAAATTGTTCAGGAACTTTTGAAACGTAAAGATATATAAAAATACCTGACTGCACAGCAACCTTATGGCATTTTTTTCTCTCTTTTTAATGCAGATGTATTAGATGCATTAGATATACAATTTACAATTTCACAATTAAATAACACAACAACCAATATATAAAATACAAATGAAGGAATGCTAAAATAATTTTGTGTCTTGATTTTATGAAACTTGATATTACGTCTTCGTTTAGAGCATCTTCAAAAGTTGAGGTCCTGTATATCCATTGATTCGCAGAAATGCTTGAAAAGTTTAGATACTTTTCTGAAAAAAAAAAGAGCAGTATCAGAGACGACGAAAAATATTTCACAGCTAAGAAATACTCAGTTAAAGCCAAAGTTTTGCTGCATTTGTAAGATACCGCATATAATTAGTAACAACAGATATTTATAATATGGAGCTAATGGTATGTATTTCTTGAAGTCAAAATTAATATATTCAAAAATATCATAAAGACTGTTGGCTTATAGTAAATTAATCAAAACATTGTGGAATTTTGACAGTATTTAATACTATTTTGTATGAGAAGCCTTACGTAACATATCCTCGCCATAACATTGGTCTATTTTACGGCTGAATCCGCTCCTGAATTTGTTCAACTTTGAAGATTTATTTTCTTTGATGCTTTAGCATCAATGATCGT
>NW_020538040.1:58005389-58163909 GCF_003426905.1 Ctenocephalides felis | reverse complement strand
TTGAGCTAAAAAGTTTAAAACTAGAATCTTTTAATGGAGTCTGTATTATTAAATAAACTTGTTTCAGAAACTAAAATAAAATTTAATACCTTTCGATAACAAAAGGCCATGCCAACTATATCGGAATAATTCAATTTTTTAAAATAAATATTCAAAAAAAAAAATTATGAAGCTTATTAATCCAATATAGATACATAGTTGAATTTTTCTCTAAAACTAATGAAGATATAATTTGCGTTGTCCGTAAATATATGTTCAATTATTACTCAAAGGTTTCTGAACATTTTGGCATACCTTATAAAATAATAATACACACAGTATGTATGTTTGGATACAATTTTTCGTTGACGATTTCGAGAATACGGATCAACCGATTCCTATTGATGGGGAGACGTGCTATTCTGAATCATTCAAATCGGTTGATCCGTGTTCTGGAAATCGTCGGCGAATAATTGTATCCGCACATACATACATACACACACATACATCCATGTTTTGCTAAAATATGCCGAAATGTTCTGAAGGTTTAGGAACGTAAAAATATATGAAAATTTTTATTTTAATTTTTTTGCGATTACCATAACTCACGCTACGGAAAGTTATTAACATCCTAAATATTATGACAAAATAATGATGCGGTCGGCACATATTTTTAACACTGTAATTATTTCATAACTCGATATATTTATATAATATTATGTTAACAAAATTAATTTTATTTAAACACATTCATCTGGCAAATTGGAATTACTTTCTATAGTGGAAATCAAATCTCGAATTCCGATGATTTGTATATTTGTGAAGCAGCCAATGTGAACAAACCTCATTTAAATTACTGAGATTGGCGTGAACGGTTTTGACATATAATTATGTTTCATTTCATAAAATTCGTTTTGCATGATATGAATGGAATTAGATATGATATATGGGGAATGCGATACAGTTTGTTGGTTTTATATTGCATCGTAAGTGTATGATGAATGTATTTATAAAGGTATACATATTATATGTACATATATTTTTGAATTTAAATGCACACAGGGAAATTTTGAATTCTTTTTGATGATATAACTAAAAAGAAGTTCTAAACTGTGATTTTTTTTAACTTCCCGTAGGGTAAGTTATAGTAATCGCAAAAAAATTGAAAATGAAAATTTTTATATATCTTTACGTTTCAAAACCTTCTGAACATTTTGGCATACCTTAGAAAAAATGGATGTATGTGTGTGTGTGTGTGTGTGTGTGCGTGTATGTGTGTGTGTTCGAATACAAATTTTCGTCGACGATTTCGAGAACACGGATGAGCGATTTGAATAATTCAAAAAACATTCGATTCGTATTGATAAGGAGGCGTGCTAATTAGTTTTTAGGCAGGTCTAGTCGTTCCGAAGATATGAGGCAAAAAGTGCCAAAAACGGTAACTCAGTTTTTAAGAGAATGGAACGTCCGATTTGAATCATTCAAAAACATTTTACTTGTATTAACAAGATGAAGAACTGATCAAATTTTCATAAAGGCAGGTTCGATACTTCGTCTCTATGCAGTTAAAGCAGTACGATTGCTTTGAAAAAAAGTTCCGAATTTCCAAAATATTTCAAAATACACTTTTCTTCAAAAAGTCTTTTTTTTCAAAAAAAGTAAATTTTTTGTAAAAAATTTATAGTTTTTTAAAAATCTAATTTTGCAGAGTAAATTTTTTTCAAAAATGTTAATCTTTTTTTGGTACGGAAAGTTCCAGCAATTTGCCTTAAGGCACGATGCCATGCGCCCCACTAGTTACTGTTTTGTAAATGAGTGAATGCTTAAACTTTTGATATGTATGAAAGTATCACCGATTTTCTTCGGTTTGAGGCTCATTTGTATCCAGTCAATTCAGTAATTTATTTACTTAAGTTTTAGCAATTTTTAATCTTCATTAGTTTAATCTTAAATGTATTCTACACGAATTTTCTTGAATATATTTTCTTGCTGAGCTTTATTGATAATATAGGGTAAAAATAATAATATTAAATTAATTTTATTTTGTTCCGTGGCTAACTTAAGCTTTCCCAAATTATTTTACGTTTCTGGAATTTAATTTGACAGGCGGCCGCCACCATGTGCTGAAATAAATTAAAAATTGAAATTAGTCATTTTTTTGTTATTACTTTGCCATTATTATTAATATAACTAATAATTATTTAAAATCTTGGAAATATTGACTTCTGAGGATAAACTTATCAATGAAATCATCATAATTGCATTGCTGATCTAATGTTATTTTAACCATTTATGAATCTAACATATCTCAAGTATTGTTATATATATATATATATATATATATATATATATATATATATTTCCTTAATTTATAATTTGATTAATATGGACACAGACTTGAAAAAGTTTCATATTGTTGTTTTGATATCATCCCACCTCAAAACCAGAATTTAAATGAGATATTTTTGATTAAATATAGGTTTTTTTGAGTTTCGTTTTTCATGAATATTCGGATCACACGTTTCGTGAACAAAAGTCCTAATTCATTGTTATTGTAATATTGAAACACGGCTCTCTGGAAACTGAAAAGCGTGATCTTGTGTAATCGTACGTGCAACAAATCCAAATTGTGTATGCATAGATATTTTGACGTTTCGATTAAAGTGATGAAGATTCGACTTATGTTCGTGAAAGAATTTCTGAAATGGTTACTGGTCAACAGATGAGTTTTGGACAACAATTCTAATTATATATTAGGATTTTAAACCCAATAGCCCAGTGCCAACCCTCGTTAATGAAGCACCGATGTTTTAAAGAGGCTAGGGCTATTAAAATTTAGGTTCATTCTATATTTATAAAAGGTGCTTGAAAAATTTTGATTTTGGGCGTTTAATCAATATTTTGGGAATTTACAATAAGAGTAAAACCAAAATAATTTTACCAAGCAAAGAAGCACACAACTCTATAATTTTTTTGTGAACCTATCATATCAAAAATAAGAAAAATTGTAGAAGTAGCAATATTACGGTATACTACGCAAAATATAATAATATTAAATAGTAGTCTGCCCGAATGAAGGTCCATGGCGTGGGAGCACTAGAAATCAATGATTTCCTGTTCTTCTCTTTTTATTATTCTCATTTTAATTTAATTGCCAATATTCACATTTTATAAATTTTCATGCATTTTCTTTTCCAAACTTCTGCTTCCATGCTTCCTGGACCTATTCTTTGGCCCTGTATTTTCTCTTCTCGCGTAAGTCATCAATCATTTGCATTCTTTTTCCCAATCCTTTTAGTCCTTCTATTTTATCTTCGATGACATCATGTTGGAGGCAATTTTTTTGCAGAATGGTTTCGATCTAGTTTTCTTTCTTTTAATGATTGTGCTCAGTAGAGTTTTTTCTTCGCTCCTTTTTCTCAGCACTATAAATAAAGAATTTGTTAACTTATCTGCCCACTTTATCTTTTTCATTCACTTCTATATCTCTGATCTAGAATATAAAATAATTTTTAAATGTCGATTCAAAATTGATGTACAAATATGTTTCAATATATCTATTATATTCTCAAAATGAGAGATTAGTATTTTTTAACAAATATATGTTAAAATCATATTACTAAAAAGACATGGCTTGAATAATTGCACAAGGAGTATGCTATAAAGCAAAACAAGTTCTTTAACTAAAGTTTCAAGGGAGTGACTCGCACTTTGATCTCTTATAATTCAGAATGTATTTCTATGCAATGTATGAATTGCATACAAGTTCTGTGAATTTCCACGTCTGGCATCTGCAAACATGTGTTTGCTGAAATTTAGCTGCTCTGACGATTCGAACTCGTAGATATTGATGTGCAACATTAGTTCCTTTATTATAAAGTTCCGTTTTAACACATCGTTGAACATCCTAACTTGTTCAACAGCTTCGAGCAAGCTCTCTATAGTTTAACTGCAATTCTATAGTAATCTGATTTTATCTTTGAGTTTGTTTAAATGGCCGGAGTCATGATTTTACTTCAAAGTTTTCCCTATTTTCCAGTTTTTAAATAAATATCCGCTTAACAGAAATTGAATCATCTTTGAAGTTGCAAAGTCATGTTGCGTCTAAAAATTGTGTAGCGGCTTAGAATGTTAATCATATCAAAAAAATGTTTGTTTATTGTAAGATTCGCGAAATAAATCGTTAAACACGAAAACTCAAGTAGGACATTATTTCGTATGTAAATGAAATTAACTCTTTTTATTTTTGGATCAGCATTGCTAATGTACCTTAATCACATAATCTTGAAACAACAAGCCTAGGAGCTTTTATTGTACTTGGCAAACTATACACACAGTACATTCAGCTAATTTACAGGTATGTTTATTTGACAGCGTGAGAAGGATCGCTATCCTGCGATAGCACCTTCTTAGATATTATGTGTTTTATTGTAGTAAATCATTGCAGATTCTTATTTTGAAACGCTTTGGCGGTAAAGGCTGGAGCAGGTTACACGCTAATTGATTTGAATGACGACTTAGACGAGCTTTGTATCTGGAGCAGTAATAATTAATTTCTTCTTCTATTCTGAGATCTTGATGTATTAACCAGTTGGGGACATATTTTGGAGCGTTTACGATTTCTTTCAAAATTTTGTTTTGAAACCTCTGTAGAATTGTTATGTTTGATTTACTGGCTGCACCCCATAGTTGTAGACCGTAGGACCATATTGTTTTAATAATTGTCTTGTATATAAGATGATGTAACTTACATGTCCATTCGAGACAAAAGAATTTTTTATTATTAAAATGTATTATTTTAATATCGTGAAAAACGCTTTTACAACTTGCCCATGTTACAATAGGTCCTAAGTTCTCTCATACATCTACATTTGTTTAACATATGACTTAGGATTATTAGGATGTAGTCAAGATCATGTAGGAAAATCTATTGTTTTTATTGATTCATATGCATCATGCCTCTTCTATACTGATGTATAATTTTGGTGCTTGGATTTGTGTAAAATGCACTCGATTAATAGAGTTTTTAACTGGAAATGATATTATTCTGTATATCGCAAGAAACTATTATCTAATTGAGAATTGATCATAACAAGAATAAAAAAATGATACAATATTAGACATGGCTCATAGGTAGAACGATTGGACCTGAATGAGAGGTCCTGGGTTCGATCACGCTTTGAGTAGCCTGTTGTCAGGCAGTAGTGACAACAGTTTTCACTAGAAATAGCCCAGCATTGTTGCATCAATAAAATATTTGCCCTATTATAGAAAATGTAATAAACAACATAAATAAAAGAAACACCGCGCAAAATTTTAGTCTTGCATCCTGGTATGTCTCCAACGAGACCTAAACATCAAATATGTACAGAAAGTTATCAAGGAGAGAAGTACGAAATATCATCAATGGAGCGCATACCATCCAAACACTCTAATAAAAGACCTGCTAAAACAAGTATCTATGAGAAGATTAAAAAGAAAGTGGTCGCAAGATTCAATAAATTAACAATCAATATATTTAAGTAAGGAAATTCTCCAATGGAGGAATTTCTAAAAGCCCTGTACCCGTCAGCAAATAACCTCATTGAACCCAAGGTTCAGATTGGTTATAAGAAATAAATAAAAATAAAAAATTTTTTTAGTCTTTTAAGAGAGTTGATAGCAAAAGAGCTACATGAACAAGCAGTTCAATAACTAAGCATAATTGAAGCAAAACTATATTATCTTAACATATAATATTTAATTTATTCTAACTTAATTATAATAAATCGATCTAGGATTTGAATTTTACCTGGTTATGTCTAATATTTGAGGAGCTTGATGTGAAGCAGTAGTGGCGTCGGTATTCACTTGGAAATATAGATACCAATATGTTTCCAAGTAGCAATAGCCATCATCCGGCATTGCTGCATTAATATTTGCTCAATTTCAGACATTGTAATTATAATTCATTACACAGAGATGAGACAATTGTTTGGGTTTCAGTTCAGTTTAGGTTTCAGTTCAGAGTCGATTCATAAGTTATGATTGCTGTTTAAAAACAATATAAAAAATAGGCAAACATCCACAGAAATCAGGATAACATTGGTGTTTTGCTAAAATTTGGAGCATTTAATCTCATGCCTACCAAGGCTCGAGTGATTCCTATATAATTACACGAAAGACAATCGCAGCTTGTTCAATTAGCGGATCTACCTGCCAATTAACGCAGAACGTTTCGTGCGTTTTCAAATCAACATTAGCGTCACGTCCCGCGATGAGTGTCTGCTTGGGCTGCGGAACGGTCTGGTCGGTGTCAATGAGCGGGGAACGTGCGTCGTGCGTCGAGTATGTGACTAATGGCACGGGGCTGAAGCAATACACGCAGAAGAGAGGATTATCATTAGTCAAAGCTGTTCTAAGCAGAAGCGTAATTAGTCGAACATTCGCACTATGTTCGCACTCCTTAGCAAGAAGACCGACACCGACACCGACACTTAACCGTCACGCGTCACATCAAACCGGCGCCAATACTACGAACGCGTGCCGATATTACCATGCGCCGATCTAACGTAAGGCATTATCTATATTCGCGGATGTAGGCGATTTTTTCGACACGCTGCGAGATTTAGACACGCACGATCAGAAGTCACCACACCTGATACATTTTGAAAATTAATTTTGACCTGTTAATTAATACGTTTGCTGAATAATATTATTATACAACTAGCTGTACCCATTCACTCTTCGCCGTATTTTACTTTCAATTAAAAAATTTGAACCAACATGCATATTTATTATATCTAGTCCTGACCACCCGTTTACCTGTCAACCTGTTTATCAGTTTATCTATTACCTGTTCAACAATTTACTTATGTACTAATTTACCTGTCTACTAATTTACCTGTCTACTAAGTTACCTGTCTACCAATTTACCTGTCAACCTGTTTATCAATCCACCATTTTACCTATCAACCAATTTACTTGTTTACCAATTCACTTGTTATTCGGTTCTACATGTCTACATATTAGTCTATCTACCAGTTGTCATATCGTCCATTTTATTTATCTTCGAATTCACCTGTCCACCATTTTACCCATATCTACCAATTTACATGTCTACCCTTTCATCTGTCTAAATATGGATGAGAGCATGTATAAAATTTTGTATATTTTTGAAAATTTCGAAAAAAAATCTGGAAATTTTGAAATTTGTTTGAACCGTATATGTGAACTTTGTAAGTTCACTTATACGTGAACGTTTGAAATTGTAACAAAGTTCACATGTTTAAAATCTTTATAATATATCTGATAATTTGATATGTATATGTCTAATGATCATTTCAGATCGCTAAATATATTTTTTTTACATTTTTTTTCTGTGCCTCCGAAACCGCTAGATCAGCCTTTCTGAAATCTAATTAATTCTTCATTTCGTCAATTCAAATTAAATCATTCAATTCGGGTGTTCCGTTACTTCAAAAACTGAATTACCATTTTGGCACTTTTTGCTCCGTATCTTCGAAACGGCTGGACCTGCCTTAGATAGCAGTGAGTGCTTGTAATTTAATATGAACTTTATATAATAGCAATAAAGCTCAATTTGATTGTACGTTTTAGTTAGAAAACGTTAGTATGTGAAAAAGAAAAGGGCTGTTAGGGTTTTTTCGGCAGTTATTCGATTTTTTCTCGCCGTAAGAACCATCCTTGAACATTTTTATATATAAGATATTAACTAATTTATCAACTATTGGTTCATAGCATCGCGCTTTAAGGCAAATTTATAGAACATCCCGCATCGCAATTTAAAATTTTTAAAAACTTTAAAAATTTTTGAACACATTGAATAAATTAGATTTTTAAGAATTTTGAAATTTTTGCGCAGTCTAACGGTTAAACATTTACAAATCTTAGTACGGAATTCGTAGAAGTGGAAACAAAATTTTTGCCTATTATTAAAATGTCTGATAATTTGATGTGCATATATAAGGATCATTTTTGACCGCCAAATGGAATTTGCGTCGATAAAACATTGTATTCGCACCTACATACACGCAAACATGCATGCATACACATACACATACATCCATTTTTTTTAAGGTATGCCAAAATCTTCCGAAAATTTTGAAACGTGAAAAAATGTAAAAAAAAAATAGTTTTGTTTTTTTTGCGATTACTGTAAACATACTTTTATTTGAGAATTGCTCTGTGAAATTTTCGAAATAGGTGGTCGACATTGAAAAACTCAACGCAGTTTAAACTAACGCTAAGAACATTCCGATTTATTTTTCAATAAAGTTGAAGTGGCCAAGCAACGGTTTTGGATTTGGCGTATTTAACAAACCTTGTAATTTTCTAGAGTGTGCCCCAGAAGCATTATTTGATCTTATTTTTTTACAATATTTAAATCATTTAGATATCAATAAACGAATGATGTTTTTCAAAAAAAATGTATTTATGTATAAAAAGATTATCAATTATGGACTTATTCATTATAATGACGGGACACAAAGATCCAATTTGACTTTCAGTAATTATACCAAATAAAATGAACAAACAACACGTATCAATTAAACAATTATCGAACTATGTTTTTTACTATATTTCTAAAATTTGTCATATATTCTTTTTTCCTCATAGGCGAGTTAAAAAGAGTCAAACATGAGTATATTGACCCATGTCTTACTTTTAATTTTAAATGGATTTTACGAAATAGTAGCTATCAACGAATGCGAAATACAAATTTTATGAGCACATTTTTTACACATATCAGATTGTTTGTCTCCAGGACATCGTATGAAGTAAAGGTATTTTTATTTTTGAATATACCATTTGAAAGAAAAATTTCCACAATTTTTCCTAGAATATCCTTAAATACGACTAGTACCCAATTTGAGCATAACATGAAATATAAAATTTCAAAAAAAAATATTAAAATCATTTCTTATTACAAATAAAATCAAAGTAAAATTGTCGCTTGGTTTTATCAGTATTTTTCGTCTTGAGAAATATGATTAGGATATCAACTTCCTCTGATTATATTAGTTATTTGTAAATATATTCGCATTTTATATTAACAGGAAATTATCGGTATTTATATTATTTAATTAATCATCAAATTACATATTAAATATAGTTGTATTTACTTTCATCGAAAATGTTTGTTTTTCATTTTGTAATATTGCATATTTTATCGAAAGTTATTTTTAATTAAATTATTTCCATATTGAAACATTTTGTACTTTGTCTGATATTAACTCATTATTAAGCAGAAATCAAACATATTTCAATTTCAATTAAAAAACGAATGCAGACGGGAAAATATTAAATTTAATGATAATCTTATTATGCTTTTAAAATAAACTAGAGGGCGGAGTAGAAAAATAATTGAATCGAATACTACGTAGGCTGGTATAGCATAAACCTGGTAGAAGCAATTTAAATTTGAATAAATACGATATTTTACACATAAAAACCCAAATTAAATATTTCAAACAGGTACGCTCAATTACTTAGAGGAATATATACTGGATGCAAATGGTTTAAGGATTAAAGTCTAGTGGGGTTCACGTAGACTTGATATCTTTGTTACATTTCTTATATGGTACTTTCGAAAAATTGAAAAAAAAATAAAAATAGGTGTTTACTAATGAATGTTATGAACTATCAAATATTTAGTTGTTAATTATATGTTCTTAAATTGCATTATATATTTATTATATATTTATTTATATGGAAGTTTTATATTCGAATTTGATCAATAACACATTTTTAAATATCATTTTAAAGAAGCGATTTATAGAAAGATTTGTATATGATAACATCTACATATACTTTGATCCTAAAATGATTTTGTAAAGCAAAACCTTTGAAATACTTTGGATAGAGTTTGAATATAATACTTTGATCAATCTTCCAACATAGAAAAAATACTGTCGTAATATTCAACAGAAAGTGACAGGGTAGAGCAGGGATTAAAGGTGCGCTTGAAAAAATGTCCACTACGATTATCTCAAAAACGTAAGACTTACGATTATTCCAAAAACGTAAAGTATAGAATTTTTCAACGATACTATTTCAAATTAGATGGCAAAATATGTGCAATCAGCCATCATCTTAATTGTTACAACAACACTATCAGGATATAAACGGCTTTGTGTGAATATTTTTATGTTTTGAGTTCTGTTATTTAGTTTATGAAATCTGAATATAATTTTAAGAATACGTTATTTACTTTTATAGGATGTAGTGCTATTTCTAAGTTAGATATAATAGTTTTTCTACATGACATTCATGAAAGCTTACATGTGGTTGGGCCAAAAAGGACTAACTAAACTTCCACACTAAGTGTAAACAATGAGAAAATGGTAAATAAAAAAGTAAAATAACTTAAAAAAGTCAGTTTCATATAAGATATATTAATAGAATAGTTATTTTGAATATATCGGACGAAATTCCAGATCAAGGTTATATGCAATATCATCTTCCTAAAAATTTCTATAAAATATGTATTTTTCATTGGTTAAATAAGGTGGCAATTATTTCATATAATACTTTTAAAACTGAAAATACAAGTGATTGGATTTGTTTGTCCATTTGCTGAACTTTTTTATCCCGTCTATGGTATAAAATGGGACAAATGGCAAATTTTAGACAAATAGTAAAATGACATAATTTCAAATCATATTCCGTAATTAAACATTAACTGGGACATTTTCTGACCACAATTTGATAGTTTGTTGTTTGATACGTGTTATGTGTTATGAAGTAGACCATTTGGTTTTTAGACAGTATAATTACTGAAAGTCTAATTGGACTTTTATTCTCCACCCTACTCTACGTTGGGTTCTAATTTTAATTTTTACTATTGGTGTATTAACAGTAATTATACTACAAAAATGGTATCATTAAAAACGTAGTTTTAACGTTCTGAAAACCCGTTTAGATGAAGCAATGTGTATGACTGCATTTAAAAGCATGGTAAATTTATTCTATCAAAATCAATGGAAACACTTGAATCGCACATGAGAACGTACCCTAAATCTTTCTTGCGCTCTTATGAGATTACTTTTATTCCTCGAAAAACGATAAGTGCAACCATGAAATATGTCGACATTGTGTTGTCACAGCACCGAAACGATCGTCTCCTTACAAGGTAAGACGGCCAGAATCTGCTTACCAGCGCAGATGTGAAGATCCAATTACGTCAATTTACATAACAATCGGCGATATTAACATTTAATATAAGAGCCTGGCTGTAGGCACAGCCTGAATATACTGCTTATGGTAACACTTACCCGTGATTCAATATGCAAAACTCACGGCACGCGGGCGTCTGCAGGAAGCGATTAAAATGACTCCGCGGGATTATAATAAAGGACAAATTAAAGCATTGTTGTTAAGAAATTTCACTAAAGCATTGTCGTAAAGAAATTTCACTCAATTTCACTGTACATGGTATAATAGTATCTAATACGACGCGGGGGAAAGAATTATTTTATTCTATTATTGCTGCTTCAAAAATCTGTAAGATAACTATAACTAGTGGTGGTCCATGGCATCGTGCCTTAAGGCAAATTGTTGGAACTTCCCTTACCGTAACGAAATGTTTGAGGAATATTAAATGTTTCCAAATAAATTATTACTGTAACATTGTCTAATATCTATAAAAACTATTTAAACTAAATTGCAAAGTTAAAATTATTTATGTAAAGTATATAAGCGAGCTTTAGAACTTTAGCCAGAATTAAAATTCAAATTCGAATTATTTTTGATATAAAAACTAAACTATTTTTGAAAGAAAAACCTTTTTTTTTAATTTTGAATTGTAAAAAAAAATCACAAAAGCCATTGTTTTGTCAACACAAGCAAAAATTTTTTCGAATCATTCAAATCGGATGCTTAGCTTTCTCAAAAACTGCCATTTTTTGCACATTTAGCTTCCGCATCTTTGAAACGGCTACCTTTGTTAAAAACTGATCACCACTTTTCCCCACCATTACGAATTGAATGTTTTTTGGAACATTCGGATGCTCCGTTCTCTCAAAAACTCGATTTCTATTTTCTGCATTCTTTGCTCCGTATTTTCGAAACGGTCGGACCAGCCATATCTCCCTATCAGTAAAAATCGAATGTTTTTTTAATCATTCAAATCGGGTGATCCCTGCGCCCTAAAACGTGGACGAAAAATTGCGGACAAACAAAACATACACACGTCCATTTTTTCTAATAATAAGGTATGTCAAAATGTTCAGAAACCTTCAAAACGTGAAGATACGCAAAAATGTTCGATTTCGATATTTAGACGATTACTTACCTTACGGGAAGTTAATAATATTAAAAATACATACATTATTTTTGAACGTCTAATCTTTATAATGTTTTAAGTTCATAATATCTTCGACAATTGCAACAATTTTATGAAAGAATTGCCCGCACCACTTAATTTACATGATTTCCAGTCAACCTACTGCTATAGTCAACCGTGGTTTGTATTATAATAATAGCTACATTATTTAATCAATGCGATGCAGTTTAATTATTATGTTGTTTTACAAAATTAAAAATCATAATCAAAATTAAAAATTATATTTTAATGTATTTTTTAACATGATAAACAAAATATTTTATCGACTTTTACTACTATCATAAACCTTGCTTTGGTAGGTATATTTATTGTACAGATTGCACTGGATACAATCTTAATATTGAACTTTGTCAGAAGAATTCATCAAGAGATGTAGATAAACTATTAATTTACTTTATCTTATGTAAAATTGCTTTTTTCAACTTATTTTAATTTTTATTTACTAGTTTTTATTTGTTCGCACTTCGTCAGTATAAAGGTGGTACTTTTTACCCCAAACACATGTAAGCTATTCTAGAGGTTATACAAATAAAATAATTGAATCGAACTTACAAATACTAATACATCTTATATAAAATATACTTAAAATTTTTAATAAAATATCATAAACTAAACAAACGTGCTTAAAAATAAAAAGGCTCAAAAAGCTAAAAAAACTTTTGTTACAAAATTTCAATGTGGGATTTTATGTCATGATTGTTATATATCCCGATAAGGTAAACGATACACATCTTTTGCCCTCTACTTTCAAATATAGTTATTGAAAAAGTCCTAACTTTTGTGTTTGAAATATTGGTGGTAGACCTTTTAGCCCCTCTCTACCCTATACTTAATTTGTAAAACGTACGCTCGAGACCTTGGAAATTTCCAAACTTGAAACAAAATACCCACAACTTGAAAGTTTATCACCAATTGAATGTGATCCTTTTTTGTGAAAAATAATCACTGTTTTTATTGATCATTCAAACCTAATTAGTATTTCTATAAATAGATCAAGTAGATGAATCGAGCTCAAAAAATGCATAATAAAAGATCGAATATTTTGTTTTGTAATTAAAATACGTTTCAGTTTCTTAAGCCTCATAATTCATTTTCTTAAATCTGTAAAGGTAAAAGTCAAAAGCATTTATTAAGCTCAATCATTCTGAACAGCGTCAGTTCCTGCTTTTAAATTACGACAGATTACACCTACATTGCCATTGACTTGTCCCCATACCTCCAGTTAAAAGTTAATCTTGGATTTTAATGAAATTTTGAGAAGTTCTCCTTCGACGGCGTGAGGACTATTAAAATGCGATGCTTAAGGTATATTTAGTAGGCACTCGATGTATTCTGAATATTTTGGAAGAAAAATAATTGTAGCACAATGTATATTTAGGTTTATTGATTTGTAATTTGTTTCAGATAATTTTTGAATAATTTGATTAAAGAAGATTGAACTAGTATATTGAACGCTGTAATATAAAGCTATTCAGTTACTTTAATGGGGTTACATTATTCTGCACTATAATCGTAGAATTTGAATACTTTTTCTCTTCATATATTTGTTATAATATAATCTATCATATTTTATATTTTTCATGCAGCTAATTTTGTTTTGAAATATACAATTCTTAATTCAATTTATTCATTTTAGTAATTAACCGTAATTAATTAGGTATTAACCGTATCGTAATTTAATACTTTAAAAAGGCTCAAAATTTTTTGAAAATTCAACAAAAAATAGATTTTTTGGAGAAATTTGAGATTTAAAAAAAAAAAATCGACTTCATTTAAAAATGTGTAATGTTTGAATTTTTTTACATTTTTGAAACCCATTCAAGTCGGTTCATCCATACTGTCGAAAATGTCGAGGACATTCGTTAGAACTGTAAGATATTACATATGCTGGTACGAAATCCATAAAAATAAAAATAAATATTGTACTTATCAACATCTGCTGCCTAATGGCATTTTTTAAAACTATTTTTTTCTGGATTTCTGTAACCGGTGGACCTGCATTCGCAATAATTTAATCAATTATTAATTGTGTCAATACAAGTAAAATGTTTTTTTGAATCATACAAATCGGACGCTCCGTTCTCTCAAAAAATTAATTGCATTTCTTACCCCATATCTTTAAAACGGCTGGTCAAAACTTATCTATGCCAAAAACTAGAATGTCTTTCCATGAATATGAATTGAATGTTTTTGAATCATTCAAATCGGTTGGTCCGTGCTCTCAAAATCGTGGACGAAAAATTGTATCTAAGCTTACATACATACATATTACACACACGCAAACATACAGATATATATATATATATATATATATATATATATATATATGTGTATATATACACTTATATTCATCTTTTTTCTAATGTGTACCGAAATGTTCAGAAACCTTTGAAACGTAAAAATATTTAAGCGAATTTGTATTTTAAACTTTTGTGCGATTACTGTAACTTACCTTGAGGTAAGTTAAAAAAATCTTATCCATTCTATTGTTTGTTCCAGATAATATTATATTAACTACTACTATTATATTAACTACTATAGTTTAAAGCGCTTTGAATTTGAAATAATGGCAAATATGACAAATTAAATAGAATATTTAAATTTTTAACGGCAAATATTTATTTTAAAAAATGAAGAAGTAAACATAAGACATTAAACAATCTACTCAATAATATATTTTGTATAAATATTTGTTATATATAAATATTGAAGTTTTCACATGACTTATTTCATAGGTTTACAGTAGTTCTTACAAAAGTACATGTTCATGCAACGCAATTCCATGACAAGTAAAATATTTAATGCAAATAGATGACATTTATAAATAAAAATGCTTTCGATTTGCTACTACTTGTAGCAACAATCTTTCTAAGCGATCTTCCCATAAAAGGTTAAAGTAGACTTCTTTTATTATCCGGCTATTTTCTCTGAAATCACTAAAAACTCAATTTCAAATTCAGCGTAAACAATATTGGCCATAAAAACTTTTTAAGATGCCATTCGAAGAATTGCTGAAACAACATTGTTAATGAGTTGTAATCATTTTACGATGTCGCAAAGGCAAACGAATATTCATTACATAAAATTCATGGATTATGACGTCACAGAGTAAAAGCTCGATAAGATTACGGCGATAATGAAGTTTACTCAAAGTTTCACGGCGAGCTTCAAAAGTCGATAATTTTCCTTCTTGCTCGTAGCTTATTCAGCAAACTCAAGTTTGATTATACTTAAACTGCGGATGGAAGATCTGTATAGTTGATGAACGGAATGGGACCAGGGGGATGAGACTGTTGCCGTTGTAATTAAACCTAAACGATATTCAAAATCTTGCCTCTATCGAAATCTAACTTGACAGAATACAACGGACCAACTTTCGGGTACAAATTAAGTTTGTCGTTTCGCCTACGAGATATGTTTACACGATAAACTCTCTATATTACCTGAATACGCAATTATAATAATTTATCAAATCATATCGCGTTGTATACATTTCTAAGGTTCGTATGCAAGAGGGTTGAAAGGATACTTATTATTGTCGTTCTTTTGATCGTGCCTCATATATTTTTCTTTTCTAAGAAAACAGAGTTCTGAAAAAATATTTGAGGAGATTGAAGAGTTCTAACTTACTTCAGTATTTTTTCGTAAAATGATTTTGTTCCTACTCAAAAATTAGAGCTTTCGACTGGAAATGTTTCTATGTTATTCATTATTTTAGTTGATAATTTCATTCACCTTTTAATTATATTCTGTAATTTTCTAACTCCAAGTCTAGGTCTATACTTTAGAGATGCATAACAAAGAGTGCAAATAAGGGTAGTTTTTGAGAGAGCGGTGCATCCAATTAGAACACCATTTTACTTGTATCGGCGACTTAAAAAATTTAAAACATTATTGCGAAGGCAATTCCAACGATTTTGGAAGCACATGGAAAAAGTTGAAGAATTTATTGTCTAAAATGATCATTACAAATCATTTTTGTTTCATATACATGTGAAAATATTGATACACAGATGACAGGTAGGCAGATAGACAAGTATATTAACAGGAGATAGAAAGATAGATTGGTAGACAGGCTGATAATTGTCAGGTAGACGTCTAGACGAGGTAGAAAGGTAGAAAAGTAGACAAGTAAATGGGTAAAAATTGATCACATTTTTGCGAAGGCAAGTTCAACGATTTTGGAAGTACAGGAAAAAGTTGAAGAATTTATTATCTAAAATGATAATTCCAAATCATTTTTGTTTCATATACATGTGAAAATATTGATATACAATTGACAGGTAGACAGGTAGATAGAAAGATAGATGGGTAGACAGGGTAATAAGTTGTCAGGTAGACATCTAGACAGGGAAAAAAGGTATACAAGTAAAAAGGTAGAAAAGTAGACAAATGGACAAGTAAACGGGTGGATAGGTAGGCAGATACACTTAGACACTTAGACAGGTAGTAACTTAGACAGATAAACAACTAGAGTGTTAGACAGATAGATCAATACAATTCAAATATTTGGTGGTTAAATCGACTATTTACACATATCGCAAAGTTCATGCAACTTGCCTTAGGCCAGGTGACCATATTTTTTTAAGTCCAAACTGGGACCGCTAATTTATGTTTTGCTAACCCGGGACATGGGGAACCATTGTGCTGAATATCTTAAATATGGTTTAAAATCAGTTTTTTGTATTGCCCATAATGTTTTATTTTAATGAGAATAACTGACTTTTAGTAGGACTTCATTATTCTATTATATGCTATATTATATCATACATTTTTCTTCATAATTATCTTTAGTAAAAATTAGTTTTTCATCGTTTTTATCATTTTTGATAATTTTTGTAAAATTGAAAATGAAAGTATAATATTATTTATAATTGGCCATTTTAATTGGCTTTTGGATTTTTGCATTCAGCCATTTACTCATTCATAACGTATTGTTTGATCCATTTTATGATGGATTGTTGTAATTTTATTATCAAATAAGTGGAAATATTTAATTCATACCTATACATCTTGGATACCCGGGACAATCCGGAACAGAACATCTAAATCCGGGACAAATCTTGCTTTCAAAAAAACCACGGATTGTGGTGAAAGGGACGTATGGTCACTTTACTTAAGAAAAAAATGCCACTTATATCTAATTTATATTATGTTTTGTAATTGTTCACATGAGTTTATCAAAAATTGATTAAATTTTTCATCAAAAAGTACTAGTTTTAATACTTTGTTCAAACATAATTTTTATGTATAATTAATTGGCCTTCTTGCCCCATATCTTCAGAATGGCTGGCCAAAACCTATCTATGCCAAAAACTAGAACGTCTTTCCATGAATCTGAATCGAATGTTTTTTGAATCATTCAAATCGGTTGGCCCGTGCTCTCGAACACGCACACACACACACACACATATATATATATATATATATATATATATATATATATATATATATATATATATATATATATATGAACATCCATTTTTTAAGGTATACCGAAATGTTCAGAAACCTTTGAAACGTAAAGACATTTAAGTGAATTTTTAACCTTTAATCTTTAAAGTTAAAGGTAAGTTAAGAAAAATCTTATCCATTCTATTGTTTGTTTCTATATTAATAACTGAATGAATATCTGTTGAAAAACTGGGTGGCAACATCTATGGAAAAAGACTAACACTCGAATGGTATGAAAAGAATAATATAAATGCAGTATTATACCGATATCTACATATTCATAAGTTACGTTAGAATTACATTTTAGTGTTATAAATATATATAAATACGGCAAAATGCACATAATAAGATCACACATCAACGGTTTCCTCTAACCAAATACGGCGCGATGTCGCTTGTGTTGGTGCCGATGCAAACACGCTAAAAGTTTGCACAGCAGAACTTTTCGTTTTAGAAATACTCTTGTTCTGCCATAATGTATATAAGCGGTGCAAGAAACTTTATTGGGACAGACGTATCTCACATTTAATTTAATCAGTCGCCACTGCACACTCCTCGGAAGAGAATTCCAGCCCGCGCTTGTTTGCAACTTCTGGGCAAATACCCACCGTAATTCTAATGTATAATGATTTCGTTTCAAACTCACTGAAAGCTTTGTTTTTATTGAACACAGGAGTCTTTTTTGCTTTTTCGGCAGGAATTATTTGTGATGGGATCATTTGTATGCAATCTCGACGTAGATTTGCATTTGCATTGTAGATGTTGTGAGTAAATAGTTAATGGCGTGTGAGATAAACCAATTCTTCATATAAACTACTTTATTGGAATAAAAGACCTTTTTGTGAAGAAATATAGTACACAGTATAAAATTAGGTGCATTTATTATGTTTTCCGCTCATACCGTATCACTATTATACTCTTTAATATCAAGATTTTTTTCTATTTTTTATGTTCATTGTCAGTAATGAAGCACATAAGTATATTTCTTGAAAATTGAAAAATTTTATAATATCACACATTTTTAATTGCAATTAGTTTTCTTCAACTTCATCTTTACCCTGTTTTTTTTTTTTTTTAAGTGTTTCTAACGGTTGACTTCTCTATATTTGATCAATTTTAATTAGAATTTCCGTAACACAGATAGGTAATATATTTTTATTAACTTCTCATGGAGTAAGTTATTGTAATCGCATAAAATCGATAATGAAAATTCTCGTATCGCTACGTTTCAAAGGTTTCTGAACATTTTGGCATACCTCATAAAATTGGTGTATTTGTGTGTATGTGCGATTTCGAGAACACAGATCAACCGGTTTAATTGATAGAAACTTTCGGGTCATATTGATCGGAAGACAATCTGATTAGTTCGATTGCTTTGTACAAAATTCCAAATTTTCAAATCGTTTCGAGATTAAAAAAAATATATAGACTATTTTATATTTCTCAAAAACATTAAAACTATCAAAAATCCAATTTTATCACGTTTTTCAAAAAATTAAAATTAAAAAAAATTAAATTACGGTACGGGAAGTTCCAGCCATTTGCACTACTAGTTTTATTGTAGCAAGGCTATTTTCACTTCTAAATCTATTTTTGATCTATACTATCGAGTGAAAGTGGATATCACTTCTACTTGATATCAGGTTGTCTGAAGCGTCAGATTGAAATCTAAAAGTATAAATCGAAATTTTGGATCTAATACGATTTTGTTTATTTTGGAGTTCTACTTAACCATTAGTAAATTTAAAAATAAAATTTGCTTCTTTTTTTACAAAATACTATTTCTTTTACCTTACGATCATTGACTTATCAATTTCTTGCTATTTTCACGTGATTTTCTCTTCGAATAAACAAATCTGCTTGTATCCGGGTATGAAGTTGATATATTATCGTTTCGTTTTCATTTGTGTACTGATCACCGGATTGCATGTTTGCAATGATTAGTTTTCAAATCAAGAAATTATTTTATCTATTTTAGTGCACTGAGTTCGTCAGACACGTTCTCACGGCTCGCAATGTAACGTGATACAAGGAAATAGGAATCACAATGACGTATCGTACCTGACTTCATATAAAATATTTTCAATTAACTTCAGCTGGATATATATATATATATATATATATATATATATAAATAAATATATATATCAAGTTACCCTTACCCACTGATAAACACATTCTGTTAAAAATAATTTAAAAGCTAAATAATTTATTTTTCGACTTCAGTCATAAATTAGCATTAGACAAGATCGTTTTATCTCAAACTGCTATAAGCATATAGAAAAGTTATTTAGTTCTAAATTGTATATTTTTTTACAACTTCTTGAACCAGAAGGAGTAGTTATATGATTAGTATAATTAGGAAGTTAGTATGATTTTCTTAGAATCTAATACGAAAATAAAGACAATTTGTGTATTAACACATTTTAGGACAACTTTAAGTGAAAAATTCTAAATGAACATTACAACAGTGCTAAAGTATTTGTGATATAAAAATAAAGGCATGAAAAAACACACAAAAATAATGTGGCGAAAAACTTTATTTTTCTTAGATTTTAACAACAATCAGAACCTTACGTCTTATTAGCTGATGAACTGAAACGCTTCATCCATCTACTTATGTATTTGATTATTTTATTACTAGAATTTATCCAATAAAGCTGACTTATCAATATTATTTAATGCAGCAATGTCCGGAAAGGGCGATTTTTCACTTGGAAACATATTTAACCCTTCGTCGGGCGCAGCCGATTTGATAAATACAGAGCCAATTTTTTAGTTGGTGTCTTCATGATGGGGCGCCATCGAGTTCCCCAGATCAGTAGCATTGTTATTTTATGTTTACTATTTATTCGTCCAGATTTAGGGACCGATTCTGTCGCGTAACAGCAAAATGTTATGGCAAGCCATGTTACGTTCCAACTTTCACACATTATGCTACTGAATCATACTGAATACTGTCAAAATGATATATATTTGCTGTTCATTCAGGCGTTTTATACATAAACTACAACGTCACTCGTATGTTATAAAACCGAGTCAGAAACGTCATGTATCTAACATCGTTTCTTTTTGATATTTGCAAGTTTCTAGGTTAGGTTTTCTATCTGACAACCTGAGAAATACACCTAGCTGCATACCAACTACATGTCTTTTTCAATATTTATTATGGAAAGTCCTTCATAACATGGCCTTGCCATAACATTTTTCTGTTATGCGGCAGAATCGGTCCCTAAATTGTCTTAGAACCTCGCATATATTGCCAGTAGCAATTTTGTTTCAAGAAACGCACTAAGCTAAATCCTATTTGACGTACAAAATGACACAAAACACTTAGTTTTTACTAGCTTAATTGTTTATATAGTCTTTTTTAAAAACATTCCAACATAATCTGACCATTTTTTATATAACTAATAAAAGTATTCATTTCAAAAAATTAAGTTTTGTGCTTCAAGCATTTTGAGCGCATGTACGGATTTTTATATTTTGTTTTATTATAAAAATAATATTGATCTAATATTGTAAAAATACCAATTAAATAGAAATATATAAAACTATAAACCTCTTGTGAATATACTTAAAATCTGTTTCTGTCAGATACACTGCGCCCGACGGAGGGCTAAGATCTATATTTTCAAGTGAAAATTGATATTGCTACTGCTCGATATTGGGAATGTCCATGGTGGGTTTCGAGCCCGCGAGCCACCACGAGGTCCGCGCGGAAGAAAAATTGATGGTATTAAAATGATATAACACTAAATCGGTGGAAGAGCAAGAGTTTCCGTTTATTTAAAAGTTTCTATAAAAGTTGTTCTGATTAAAAGTTTCACTAAATTATATATCTGCTTCGGCTTAAATCCAAAACCGTAATCCATTGACCTTCTGGCCCTATCGATTTTTCTCATTTGTACGTTGTTTTATTTTTTTTTCATGAAAAAAAATCGTACAAATTGGTTGCTAGAATTCGGTTGGCGTTACCCAATACAATATAATGTCGAGAGAGCAACGCTACTTGAACTGTAGCGAAAATGTTCATTAACAAACGCCACTCAGCACGCGAGAAAGACCATTAGTCAGTGGAAGAGACTCTCGTACCCGTGCACATGCACGCGAGTGCAATTGTTGCCTGAATAGGGACCATGAATTTCTTTAAGGCAATGTAACATATCGCGATTTCAGATCAATTCGCTAACCCTCAACATTTTACTTGTCGAATATTCACCATTTCAAAGCGGAGACATACGATCAATATTATTTCGATTTTGTTGGTTATTTTGGTATCAAACAAGAAACAAGAACGTTTAGTTAATTCTGTACGATTGGTAAGAACAAGATCCGGTGAAATTGGCCATGCTTCCACCATCCGTTATTATGTTGCGGTAGGGTAAGTTATAGTAATCGCAAAAAAATCGAAAATGATAAAGTTTTGCATATCTTTACTCTCGAAGTTTTCTAAACATTTTGGCATACCTTAAGAAAAGGTGGATGTATGTTTGTATACGAATACAATTTTTTGCCGACGTTTTTGAAAGCACGGATCAGCCAATTAGAATTAGTAGAAAATGAAAATTTTAATGGATTGGCACGGTTCAGTCGAAAATGCTAAGTATGAACATATCAAAAATGAATAACTATTCCAAATATATATTAAGATAGAATCATGAAAAATTATGTGCAAATCGTGCTGAGTTTTTGTCAAAAAAGGCGAGGCAGTTTCTTTGTAATTAAAAAAAAAATTGTCGATTTGAATGAACTTGTGCAAGTATCTGGCGCGTGTTCGTTTTCGAATAAAGAGTAATATAATTTTTTACAAAATTGCAAATGTTCCGTACACAAATCTATATACTTGTAAATTTCCTATAAATTCATACAACGATTTTTATTGATTATTTCAATATATCGGGGAGTTCATGCAACTACCTTTAAAACAAAATGCACTTACTTACTTTAAATCCACTTACAGCTAGTTTTATAACAATTCGCCTACTTGAATATTTGTGATGTATATGGCAACACTTTCATCAATAATAATAATCGAATGTATGGTATAACTTAAAAACAAAAATTATGAGCATAGGAAGATTCATTGATATCTTCATGCGCAAAGTCACTTTTTATTTATTCGTTGTAAATTTGAAATTATTGTTTTATATATGAGAATAATAATAACTGGTGCTGTGGGTGGAGGCAGATCTATGGTATATGAAAGCTTATTTTATTTTTTGTCTATAATGGACTTTTCAAACTTTTACGTTTTTGTGAATTGTTTCTTAATTTTAAACTCTTTACTCTTTTTCTTTCTCAACTTATTACTATCAGCAATCTTCTTTTTTCAGTCTTTTAGTTGTTCTATTTTTTCTTACTAAATTTGCTTTCCTAAATCGTTAGATAAAGCGTGCAGCATACACAGTCAATATGAATTTACTAGTACTTTCAATCAGAATTAGGTCTAATAGTTTGGTTTTCGTAGTTGTTTCATATTTATACCCTAGTCATTTGTTGATACAAGTTACATTCATTTTTTACCATATTTCAAATAGTTTTGCTTGCCCTTTGCAATGCCTTTTCTCTGCTCTTATGAAGCATTTTACTAATTCCTTCCTGATGTCCATATTTAGCTTTCTTGTTAGTAAAATTCTCTTTTTCAGACACATTTGCAATGATCTAGTCCTGATATATCTGTATTTGGTAAAAAAGCTTCCCAAGTAACTTTCATATGCTCAAACAATAGCGGATGTTTTAGGTTAATGGATACATTCCGTATTATTTGTTTCAAGTTCTGTTTAGCATATCTGTGCTAATTTTTATGTTCGTGAACGTTACAGTACATACTTCATACACACGCAATTGCATTTTTATCGTCGTGTACTTGAATTCTATGTAGTATTTTCTTATTTGTTGTTTAATCTCGCGCGGTGTATATGTCAACGCCGGCGAGCGATTACTTAAGTCGCGCTGTATGCAAATTGCAAAGTAGATGGTCAGAGCAAAGAAAATTTTCTTATCTGATTGAACATTGAAATGCTGTTGATTAATGCAAACTACAAGTAATATGATGTAGTATTGATATAATAGAATTTTGGTTCCTCCGAAACTTGCATTTGTTGTATGTTTGACTACCAAATTGTTCAATTCAGTAGGTATATGCAAAATCCTTGTGGCATTGTAACGAGTACTGCAGTCATGGATAACTCCATCAAAAGCTTATTTATTATATTATCGTAGTCTATATTTTGCTGCCATTTGAGTGTATAAATACTGTTATTTTCTATTAGTTAATATTTTTTTCTATTATCGTTTTATTTATTCAATAAATTAACTTACTACTCGAAAGTATCTCTAGAATATGTAGCGACAAGGAATGAAAATTATATTAAAAAATATATATAAGGTAGGGGTAGGGCGAAGCACAAAAGTCCAATTTGAATTTGAGCAATAATACACAACAAATACCACATATCAAACAACAATCTGACTATGTTTAGTAAAATTCTTAGCTTAATTCATCAGTTAATTTTGAAGTAAAACTTCTTTAGGCGCGACTAGGGTGTAAATCCGTACAAATGCAACGGAAGTGCGTTACGGCAGATAAGAGTCGAGTGCCAATGATTCGTCATTCGCTCTCGATGATATAATTTCTATACGGGTCGATTGTGATTAGTCGTCGCATATGTGAATAGATATCTGTCGTTGTATGCGTACCGATATCAACAAGGAAATCGGCATAGATAAATAAACATTTAAAAGTTACATCGTAGCACTAATCTTGATTTAATGAAAAATGCCTGAAACAGAAGAATATCATACCCTGTCCGCAGTAATTAATTATAATGCAAATAATAAAACAAATGCAGCATTTGCGCCGTGTATGAAACATAAGTTTATTAAAATAATTTTGATATCATTCGTAGATTCTATGATTCTTTGAAGTTATTTAAATGGAAAATATTTTTTAGGCAAAACAGATATTACAGCTGTTCAAAGAATGAGATTATATCGCCAGCGAAAAAGTAAGAAAAATACCATTAGTCAATGAATGTATGTTAATTTTAATTACATGAAGTTCTTCGAACTCAATTATTACATGATGAGTGAAGTTGCGAAAACAATATTTGTTTAGGCGTTGTTTAACATAATCCACTGTGTGAACGAATATTATAGTATTTATTAATCAGCAATTACTTCATTTCTTTAATGAAGGTTTATTTCTAAATCATTTTATTTCATTTATAATGACAACAAAGGAGTTGTATAATTAATCTCACTGATTATAAATACATTAAGATTACATATATACTGTGAAACAACATAAAATAGATTCTGCGCAAAGTTTCTCTTGTTTAGCGTAAAACTTTTCACAAATAACGTAATTATATAGTTCCTCCTGAAGTAACCTTGCGTGTTTAATCCTTCTCTTGTTCTTCTAAGAATAGACTCAAACTGGAAAAATGCATTACTTTATTTTAAACTTAACGTTTCCAAACTTTAAATTATTTATGTAATTCATTATTAGAAAATAATTCATGGATTATTTATTATAGCATTCATCCATTAATACTCCAACGTGAATATAGATACAATAATATATTTATAATTTAAAGAACCTGGATTGACTCTATAACTGTAAATTTTATTTTCTGTATTCAACGCTAATATTATCTCCAAAAAACACTGATTTTGTCCGTTGAATGAATTCTTTATAAAATATATTTGCTGTTGGTTTAACTGAAATTAGTTTTTTTTAATTAACATTTTTATCGACTGTGAATTATTGAATTATTTTCATAAATAATTTAAATTCTATGGATATTGTAAATTACAAATATGTTTATTTGGCTGATTAAATAATTTTAAATTACATGTGAACAAATATTTTCGTTGGCAGTTAATAGATAAAATGATATGTAATTGCAATCGACAGATTTAAGTTATTGTAGCTGTATTTGTATTTATTTTGTAAAAATAAGCTCATTAATAATTTTAAATTTATTTGAACAAATACTCCAATAAGAATAAAATTAATTAATCTTCGACTTTTCATTCAATACTTTTATAGACATTATGTATTCACTAATAAAACATAATGCACTAATAATCAATCAAATAAAAGACAAATTATTAATAATTGAGAAAATGTGATATAAATAAATATTATTTATTGATACATAGGTTTTATTAAGTTTATTTTGCCTTATAAGTTGTTCATTTGACTGACTTCCCAGATTCCTTTGAGTTTTAAATTGATAACTATCATAAATATTTATTTATTCTTATTATAGTATTAATAGCTCTGAAGTAAAGTAGCAATTGGAAATACTAAATAAATTGGATCACGTAATTTATTGATTTAAATTATACGATTAAATCAATGAATACGAGAAAATGAAACTATTTTTCATAAATTAGAAATTAGTAACAAAACATTTACCTAAAAATGGACTCTTATTAAATATGCTCTATAAGCTTTTTACTATATTATTATTACTACTATACAGTAAACATTTATTAGAAAAAAAAAACAATTGCTGTTCTGTATATAGAACGTAAGTACCAAAATTGGTTTGCAAATCTTTTAACTGACATCAGTAATAAAGTTAGTTGTTAACACTTTTAACTCTAACTCTTTGGGTTAGAAATAAATTTATTTTCTTTAATTGAAACACACGGAAGTAGTGTATCTCTGCCAACTATTTGATTTGGAATAATGAAATTGCAGATTCCGCATCTAATTAAAAATAAATAATAAATTTAACAACCTTACTATGTGCATTCCCGTAAAATTCAAATGAATCATAATAAATGAAATGTGTAACGATGAATTTTGTTTGCTCGTTATATTTATTTTGGCGAATATTGGATTCGCGATCCAATAAATTGTACCGGTTAACCAATGCAAAGCAAACGTAATGAATATTTGATTTTATTAACAAACAACAAAGTAGAGCTTGTACCCGATTATTGGAAATTCAAACCGTGTTCTGGTCACTGGGATCAAAGTAAATTTAAATTCGGTCCAGGGAATTGATTTAACAAATGCTTTAATTTGACCATTCAATTATTGAAAATGGCAGTTCAGATTGATTGATATTTCTAATTTCTTCAGATTAATTCATAGTTCTAAATAAGCAATTTAGTGAAAAGTAATGTTTATTTCTACCAGCTAGGTGTACGTGTATATATATATTCTAATTCAGATTAATTATTCATTTGCTGAGATAATAAAATTTTTGGTTTATGGTACTGCACCTTAAAGCAAACTGATAAAAATTTTCTTCCTGAATTATCAGAATTTTTCTAGCGACTAATGTACAAGATACCGAAATATCGGTAATCTTCAAATAAAAACTGTGATCATTAATTCCATACTTTTATCCATAAGTATTTTTTAATCTTCTTGCCACATCTGTTTTGTCTTTACGGTAATATCTCATGGTATACGATCTCATTAATTTTGAATGTTTTGAAAGTATCAATAAAACTGGAAATGGTGACACTCTATATCACTCATTGTATCATTTTTATATGGGCTCATATATTACTTGTAGCGAAAGCAATAAATAACTTTAACCGAGTGCCAATACTGATTTTCAGCTGTGACTTTGTAGTACTGTAAGGTTTATTTATTATAAGTTTTTAATAATTTTATGAATTGTTTTTATCAATATATATTTACATATATTTGTCAAAGTATACATTTATTCAGACGCCAAATATTTATATTATACTTAACTTCAAGAAAGACAATTCTCGTTTGAAAGTAATATGATAGATTATTAGGCATAGCCTGATATTAATATTCCCAACTTAAATTTCAATCTCTATAAATACATAGTCACATATCATCATTTAAAATATGATATCTTTACTATTACTATTTGGTCGACACTTGAATTTGTTCAAGTTAGCAAATACTAAATACATTGATTTTTAATCTTTTATATAATAAAAGCAATAAAATAAAAAACACAAATTTAAATTTATTTTAGTAAAATTATTAATCGATTTGTCACGTGCGACTGATGCAAGTGGTAATTGAAATGAACAATTGATCATGAAAACAATTACAAATTTAATCTCTTTCATACTGCAATAATTGTATAACCGAATTACTTTTTTAAACGAAATTGGCTTGAAGTATTAAAATTTCATTTTATTTTAATGAAATATTAGATTAAATTTTATAACATCTGAAAACTAGTGCCCATTAAATATTTTGTAGAAACATTTGGTAGGAATAATAAAATTGAATGTATTATATTTACTGTGTATATTATTACTTGTAAAAATGACTTTGATATATATTTTTATTGCGCTTTTATTCGAGTTTTATTCAAATAATCAATAAAACATCAAAATAATATTATTTGTTATAATAAATTAGTTACGATTGAACATTTAAATTAATTTTAATTGAAATACAACGTATGCGAAAAAATATATTATAGTAGTATATAATATAACTAACTTGGATATTTCGCAATATTAATTAAAATTACATAAGGTATGGCGGGGAAAAAGGTCAAATTTGACTATGAGCAAATATAAATGTGAAACAAAACCTATTATATCAAAACAAATAACACATATCAAACAAATAACTATCCGACTATGTTCAGTAAAACCTGATGGTTTTACCTGATGGTCCGTCAGTAATTGATCTTTATTTATAGAAATGTGTTTTTTTTTGTTTTTCAAAAATTTGTCACTTGGTCCTTATAACCCCATAGGCGAGGTAAAATGCAAAAATATGTGCATATCATAGTTAATCAAAAGCGCGTCTCTTCAGTTGTGCAATATGACTGTTCGGCCGTATTTTTGTTTTATTATATTGGTCATGAAGGTGACAATCTTCATGGCATTGAACTTTTACACGGCATAGTTACTACCCCTAGAGGGGATAGCAGTGAGTTTAATGGGACCAATTGTCTACTTCTAAAAGTAAAGCCCGCGAAACAACATGTGTAATATATAATAAATAAATAAATTTTCTTCAATTGGAACTTACAGACAAATCAATAGTGTAATTAGAACTGCAACAAATACATACAAATACAAAACAAATCAGTGTTTGATACAGTCCACAGCTACAAGGGTTAAATTATAACCCAACAACCTTAGTTAATCGAAGGAGAGTTTTATTAAATTCCATAAATACGTGGCGGAAACAATGGCTGTAGAGTATTAATTATAAGTCGATTCCTGGTTTTATTAAAATTTATCCAAAATTATCTACTTCATAGTTTTTGTAACTCGTTATGGTGTTTCTGATAATTGTTCTGAATTTTGCGCTTCAGGTGTCGTAATTTGCCTTCTAAGTACAAATGTATGTTCAATAAACATGCAAATTGTAATAATTTATCGGTTAAGGCAATAAAAGCGATTTGCATTGTAATCATGAATTTATACAACATCTGACCAATAATGTTTTCTTCTATCGATGTAGAAGTTATTTGTAATCGTAGCCACGCTACGAGCTACGAAGAATGAGAAGTAATTACTTGGCAGCGATCGGGACTGACGGCTATGGGCGCCAACACATCACACGGGCCGGAACGATTAGTCGTTCGTACAATACTTTTATCAGCATATTTTCAAAATATCATATCAATTTTTAATAGATCTACTTAAATAAAAATGTTTATAATTACTTACAAGTATGAGTAAGCGCCTTAACCGATAGAGTTATCGAGACATGTGTAGGCGTACGTATTGCGCACGGTCTATTTTTTAAAACTTCAATTAATTTTTATAGTTAATCCACTTCTCATAGGCCTATAATATTTTAAGGTGTTGGATTTGTGTATAAACTCTATTACCATGCAAAGTTTTATCAAAATCTCAAAAGAGTAAACCTGAGGTTCTCCTTGTTAGACACTTATAAAATATCATCAATCAGATTTTTGGATAGAAAATACTTGATAGATTCCTATTTTCTATGCACAAATTTGCATAGAAAATAGGAATAAATGTTATTTAACCTCACTGTATACTATACGAAGTTACGAGGTATTACAGATAGTTTGTTACGAATTTTGCTTCTCGGTTAGGACCTTGTATTCAACTTCAACGATTCAAATCTAATACACCACAGTATAAATTTGCTTTATAGGATGCATTGATACTCTGTATTCTCTGGATTTTTTTCTTCAATAATTAATTAGCAATCAGATTAAAATGAAAAAAATCTATAAGCTATTCTGCTGGTTATTAGAATTTAATTAATTGTACTGAATTTCTACATACATGACATGATAAAGGTCACCATAGTGAGTACTCCAAAGAATTATTTAAAAAGTAATTACTGAGTTGTAGTGCAAATTATATAATTTTCACAGTTTTAAAATATTAGTGTACGTAATTTTTATATCCATTAAAGATGACATAAAGTTTTTTGTCGAAACGCCTGAAATAATAAAGATTTTTATAAAGGGTATGAGCGCATTGCCATAGAGAATCGGCTCCACCCTGCTATTTAAATAATTTATACGCCATTTTAAAGGTCTTTTTGAAAAAAACTATATACCAATTTTCAACTTTGTACCTCATCTTATGGCCGAGTTATCATTGAAAATATGCCAAAGTGGCCCCTTATTTCAAACTCACTTTTTGGCGTGACCCAGCGTCAAAATATATTCTTTTTTTTACCTGATGTTATGTCTTCCAAGAATCTTGTGTATAAATCAGTGAAATAGATTTTTCTCGTTTAGATAAAAAGCCAAGGGAGAACAGAATTAATATGAAGCAGTTTGAGTACAGATAATAATAAAAAAAATATTTTGTAATTAAATTAAGCGAAATGCTAAAAAAATGCATAAGACAACATTCATTTGAATCATAATATTAATATAATTATTAAAAAGCACTTCAACACAAAATTCTATACTGAATGAAAATTAACATGTAGATGTACATAATCGAAGAAAATTTCAGGAAAATCATTTTACGACCCAAAATATTGATACATTGCAATAGCCCTCTGTCTTTTTCTATTAATTTGTTTAGCAGTCAGAGCTTAATTATCCCATAAGCTGTTAAGCTGATTTAACCTAACACTAGATGGTTTTACAGGTGGCAACCGAAAGAGTTGTCTCATCTCTGTATGATCAATTATTATTACAATTTCTGCAATATGGCAAAATTTTTGATGCAACAATTCTGGAGCAAATGTATTTTCACTTGAAAACATATTGCTATCTATATTTCCAAGACAAAACCGTTGTCACCATTTGATAACAGGCTGCTCGAAGCGGGATCGAAACCTGGACCTTTGGTTTTGATTCAGTCGTTCTTGCCACTTACCTACGTGCGAGCCAGCCCAACCATATATCTAATAACAATTTTTGTATGTAGCATTCTTGTCATTTGTCTGACGGTTCAATTGTATTTGTAGTATTTGTAATAGTAGTTAAAAATCAGTTTATTTATAAAGAAAATACATAAACAATATAAAATTTCCGTAGTTCAAAATTTTCCACTCCGTCCTGTGCCGTAAAGTGTGCTATGGTCCGTCGTGAGGCCGTTAGGATGAAGCACTCGGCGTTACACGGCTCCAACAAGATTATAAGCATTATCAGACATTGTTCAGTTTCCGAAATCGCTCCGTTATTATATTTCTCGTGGTATAATCATTTTGTGCTGTTTGATTTGCACACGTGTTAGTAGGAAATTATCTTTTGAATTGCGTGGCTAGAAATAAAGGACAGTGGGAAATGATTTATTGCCCTTGAATTTCACACTCGATTTAGGATATTAGCATGCAATGTTGTAGGTTTTATGAATGGGATAGATAGGTTTATTTAAATGCTATATAATGAAGGCAAATTAGTTAATATTTGTGGCTAGTATATATACTATTGTACGGTAATCGTTTGATTTTTTATTTTATATAAAATAATTTGTTGGAATCGATCAAACACTTTTTTTATTATATTTTCGAATAAAATTGCCAAGTTCTTAAAAGAACGAAATAAATAGTTTGGATAATTGATGAAACCATCAAGAAGAAAAAAATACATATGTATTTTATATTTTGTTAAATAATATTCGAAAAAATTGCAGAATTTGTCAAAATTTTATTATTTCCATTTTATTTCTTAATTTAATTACAATATTCTAAAACATCATTTAAACATGGAGTAAGATATTATTTTCATTGGTTCAAAAATATTTCTTCTAAATATTAATTTTTCTTGTATTAACCTTTTTTGATATAGTTATTACTTAAGTAACTAACAAATCACATTTTTTTAGACAAAAGTAGTTTCTTAATAGTATAGTATTATACAATAAGGTAGAGCAGTGCTAGGTCCTCGGGTAAAAAGAATCAGTAGATTTCCTTTGTTGTTGTTTTTTCACTTATAAGCACCGTTGTTTAGTTTACGAGTCCTTAGTATAATTTTTAAAAATACGTTATTTTATGTTTTATTAGATGTATTGTTAATTTTAAGTTAAATTCGACATTTTTTTATTAACCTCTATAAAAGCTTACAGGTGCGTGGGGACCAACTGAACCCTTACACTGGCAAAGGTGTAAACTATAAAAAATAGTGAATAAAAAAGTTAATTAAGTTCAAATCAATTTTTGAAAACTAAAATTGAAATAATAGTTATTCCAACTTCGCTGATAAATATTTTTGACGAAATACCAGATCAAGGTTATATACAGTGTTGCCTTTTCAAAAAGTGTCCATGAAATTGCAAAATTACTTTGAATTTAAAATTGAGACATTTGATGTTTTGATGCTCCCTATATTTATATTTATCCCTAGATGTCTATTTTGGCCCAACTTTCGGGATAAAAAAGGACAAGTAACATATTTTAGAAAAATAGTAAGAAAACACATTTCTATAAGTTGAAATTATTCTAGAATTTTATTGAACATAGTTCGATAGTTGCTTGTTTCATACGTGTTATGTGTCATGATGTAGTTCACAGTATAAGTACAATCAAATTGGGCCTTTGTGCCTCATCCTACTCTAATACTATATGAATATAATTTTTTTACATATTTTCAGTTAATTTTTTTTTACCTACTCAAAAATTATGATTAGACATGAACATAATATAGTTTACAATTAACTATTAACATAGAATATTGCATTGTGTTTCAGTATATTCAAATATGTTTAATCATTAAACATTTATATTTGAATCGAAATCTTCGGAAAAAAAAATAAACATTGATGTCTTTTTTTAGAAGTCTACTTATAAATTAATTTCTTCTAAAACATATGAACGCATATAACTCTTTATATTTTGGTTTATTTACGACAACTGACCGAGTTAGTATCATCAAATGAAATTTTTTGGAAAATTATTCGTTCTAAGTCTCTCATCGATTTTAAACAACTTATTCGGAACCGTTGAAGTAATAAATGAGCAAAATAAATTACTTATTTCAAGAACATTCTAAAAGAATGCCCTGTAATTTTTCAATTCCTGTACATTTCCGAAGCCGGTATTTCGTTAAGTATTCACAGACAACAGAAAATTACATCATTGATCAAGCGTTCGGCGTTGAAATAAAACGCATACATTAGCATCGGTCGTGTTCAGGGGCAATTTATTAGTGATTTTATGATAAGTGGAGCACATGCCATCCGGAATTACCGGGTTCCGTGCCGCTACAAGCTAGCAATAACTCAAAATATATGATGGAGATGCGAAAACACAAAAAAGTTCATGCTTTCTCACCAAATTAGTTATTATAACCCTGAAAACGTGATTTATATTAAGGTTTTTACTCGAAAGAAATTTTTATTCTCAACATAGATATGATGCTCGTGCGTCCTGCGTCGTTATTTGTCTTCTTTATTTATGAGTTTATTCACGCCGCTTATTTTTTAATGGGTTCTTTTTGTGCTCAGGTTGAAATTCAAATTATCTTAAAATTTTGTTGGGATCAAGAAACATGTTTTAACTAATTTTTCACAGTGCAACTAATTTGAATTTATTGACCGTTTACATTGATGAAAAGATCTTCATTATTATGGTAATATTAGATATATTTGCGCTTAAATATTAAACATTAGCAATATTGAAACATCTAAAATTCAAATTTAAATTTTATGTAGGGTAGGGTGGGGCACAAAAGTTTAATTTGACTTGATGTAATTATACCGTCTAAAAACCAAGTGAACTTCAAGTGAACATCACAAAACATAACGCGTATCAAACAAACAACTATCGAACTATATTCAGTAAAATTTACAGTTATTTCCTAATTATATAAATGTGATTTCATACTAATTTTCTATAGTTTGTCATCTGTCCCTTTTTACTCCATAGGCGGGGTAAAATGAGTCTGCTAGGGAGTCAACAGATCCAATGTCTCAATTATTATTTTTTCAAAATAGTAGCTACTTTATTCAACCAATGCAAAGTATAAATTTCATAGATAGATTTTTTACAACGATAAAACTGTATATGACCTTGATCTGATATTTCGTCAGAAGAATTTACCAGTAGAGTAAATTCTTAGAATAGAATCTCCTGATAACGGCGTCATAAGAATCCAGGTGATGGCTGATTTACATCTTTTACTCTTACTTTCAAATATTGTTACAAAATAATTTCTAACCAAAAAACTAACAAAGAAAGAAAATACTTTAATTATGGATTTCCAAACACTACCAATTATCTCCTGATAAGGACGTCGTAAGAATCCAGGTGATGACTGGTTATACATCTTGTACTCTCTACTTTCAAATATTGTTACAAAATAATTTCTAACCAAAAAAATTAACAAAGAAAGAAATTACTTTAATTATGGATTTCCAAACACTACCAATTATCTCCTGATAAGGACGTTGTAAGAATCCAGGTGATGGCTGGTTATAAATTTTTACTCTCTACTTTCAAATATTGTTACAAAATAATTTCTAACCAAAAAAACTAACAAAGAAAGAAAATACTTCAATTATGGATTTCCAAACACTATCAATTATCTCCTGATAACGACGTCGTAAGAATCCAGTTGGTGGTTAGTTATACATCTTTTACTCTATACTTTCAAATATTGTTGAAAAAAATTCTAACTTGTTTCTGAAATATCGATGGTGGAATTTTTTCACCAACGGATCTTTACGCTCCGCTCTACCCTATAGACAACCACTTATTTGATTGTGATTAAATTTTTAATCACAATGATAATTAAATATTTATTACATTTGTTAAAATATATAAGTAAATTCGAAATGGTTTTGTAACTTGTATTTCTTTAAATTGTGCGAGTTTTTTTTCTGCGACATGAACCTTCTCACAAAACTAATAAAGTGAAGTCTTATATTTACATCTATTGAAAAAATCTGCAACGAAGAATCAAGCTTGTAACCACAAATAATTTTTGTACCGAGTATTCTCAACTTCATAATGCATTAGAAAATTCAAAATGAACATAAATAGTATTGTAGTATGCTTCATGCTTGTGTTTGTTCAATAAATATTATCTCATTTCCGTAATGAACAAATATTTAAATGGCATCAAAATTAGTTTTGCTTTTATGAAAATTTTCATATATTAATTATGCACCAATAATAACATTTGCGTTGCAGTGCAAGTAGACTTCAGTGGAGTAGAGCTTTCGAGTTAGTGTGTTCCCGTAATGTTTGAAAATGCTCAGATTCTACTCGAACAACCGACCTGCTATTTCGTAATTAAAACCTTAAAGCAGATTACACAACTGACTTTCAAATAGCGAGTAATAGAACTTGAGGAATGTATATAAAGCAATTAAATAGCTACAAGCCTCGGTAATAATTAAAACTTGTTGCTATGTTTTTTAAACCTCGGCCGTTCCCATGATTTCTGCCCACATCCGGGAAATTGGATTTGAGTTTGAAATACGCAATACGCCACTAATACTTTCTCATTTGATAGATGATTATATTTAATCCAGAGTTAAAAACTTTTCTTTAAGGACAAAAACATTATACACTCGTTTCATTCTGTATTTCTCGGTATTTTCATGTAGCTATTAGATAAAATTTAGTTTTATTTGCAAAAACTGCTGCTGTACTTTTTTTCTGATTCTATTCATATGTTTGAAAATCGATAGAACATATGTATTAATTAAATGCAGTAAAAGGTTATGTTGCTTAAAAAATATTTCTCCAGGCAGTATTTATTATAAAGATTATCCAGGCAGAATATTACTATAAAGAACAATTGTCGTTGGGCATCAGTTTCTGGTGTCTTTTTTAAGTATAGTGGGCCGTAAACAGCATTTTTGTCATATTTTACTGGCTTCACAACATAAAAACTCAAGAAAGAACACTATTGTAAAAATTAATATTGAATGTAGTTATCATAGTTATCTTAAAAATTATGATACAAAATATTTTAACAATTATAAAAAGTACATTTTTCATTTTCTCGAAACTGATTTGAGAACAATCAATTATTCTACATGGATGCTCTGATTTTAAAATGTTATTATCCTTGTTTAAAACCCATGAAAAATATTTGGTAATTATATCTGGAGTTATGAATAAAATAGTTATGAACTAATATTTTTAACTTAATATTTAATATAATAACTTATACGAAGAGAAAATCGGAATTCAGGAATTTCTTTAATATATTGCAGTCAATCAATCAATTGAGTTATTTATATTTATGAACTTTTTGCGATTTATAGTGCTGAAATTTGAATTTAAATGATTTTTATTTATGACTGGCATTTGTCGAACGTAAATGATTTATCACTGATGCAATCAAGAAAAATACTGGTTATTTATATTAAAAATGCTAATGAGGAAAATTAATTAGTAATCATTATAATTATAAACGCAAGTGGACATATATAGGAACAAACTAGTGGTGCATGCGTCGTGCCTTAAGGTAAATTGCTGGGGAAACTTCTCATACCGTAAATTGAAACTCTTGAAACCTCAGAGTTGAAAAATTACATTTTTGATTTTTTTTTAATTTTTTTGAACATTTTGAATATTTTGAATATTTTGAAAATATTTGAAAAATACCGTATTGAAAATAATATTTTTTGAAAATAATGAAAGTTTTAAATTAGCTTGAAAGTTTTTGTTACCCAAATGGCATTTTTTAAACTTCTTTCTCTGGATCTCAAAAACCATTCCGAATCGATTCTTCAATACATCAATACTGCTCGGATGCTCCATTCTCTCACAAACTTAATTTCCATTTTCTGCACTTTTTGCTCCGTATCTCTAAAACGGCTTAACCAACTTTTGCCAAAAACATTTCCTTATCAATAGGACTCGAATGCTTTTTGAATATTTCATATTGGTTGAGGGGTGTTTTCGAAAACGTTGACAAAAATTGTATATACATATACATGCGTATATAAACTGAAATGTAAAATTATGCAAAAAAAATTATTTTTTGATTTTTGGACGGTAACTATAACTTACTGCACGGGAAGTTAATAACTAAATTATCTAAAAGCAATTCTCAAAAAAAAACAAGATAACGAGACCTGTGCTAAGCGAAGTGATTAATTTTAATTATTTTGATATTTAGTTATAGTAATCTATCTATCTATCTGATGTAAAATGATTTCAATAATATTAAACAGATAATAGTTATTCGATTATCAATTTATAAGTTTCTCGAGGAAAGCATGACGTTCTTGCACTGTATTTGCTCTTTAATAAATTTACCCACAACGCATGATAACATGATAAAGTAAATTTGAAATTTTAATTTTGAAATTTATGTAATCCACGTAAAATTATTATTAAAACAAAGCATTCTATATTGAACAAAGTTAACCATTTATAATAAAACTTAGTCAGCTCAACATTGGGTACTTCAAGGTGTATATTATACTGTGGTACATACAAAGTGTGTTTTATTATGAACCCGTCGGGTTATGAATTTCTAAGCAGAGCTGTCAAGTAGCTGCGCCCGCTACGAAAACGATACAACACTTTGGTGAAACTTTAACGAGAATGTATTGTTACCTACTTACTAATGTAACTAGACTAGAAGTAGACAATCAGAGCTGTAACTACACTCCTCAGTATATAAATTGCGTTAGAAATTGTTATAGTATGAGATACAATGCCTTGATTTTTGTCTTGACTTGATTTAGTATATGTCCAGTGCTCGAGAATAACACAATTAAGAACTAAATGCATATATTTTTGAGTTTTGGTAATGTATAAACATTATAATATGCCTTCGAGCATTACATCGAAACTTGCGATATCAAAAACAGAAAATACGTGATCATGTAAACATAGCCAACACAATGATATTGAAAGGCAATACAAAATTTTCAACATTGATTTTGTTCTATTCATTAAAATGGAAGATTCAGATTCAACTTTCTATCGGTCATATCAATTCATACCATATACTTTCTTGATCAAGGTTGGCTATAATGGAATCATGTTTTTTTATTTATTTAAACAACTAGTGGTGCATGGCATCTTGCTTTGAGGCTGGAACTACCCATATGTTAATTTAAATATTTTAAAAATTTAAAAAAAAATTTTTTTTGAATAGAGATTGCGCTATTTGGCTTTTTGGAGACAAAATAGCGAAACGTTTATATACCGCGTGGCTGTCTCTAAGGGTTAAACATTGTCTTGGTACGGAACTCATAGAAATGTAAACAAAATTTTTTACATTATATTACAATCGCTATAACATACTGATAATTTGACGTGCATAATTCAATGAATATTTTTGACCATCAAATGACATTTTTTACACTTTTTTTAGTGGATCTTTAAAACCGCTATACCAGCTTTCCCAAAAACTTAATCAATTCTTCACGTCGTCAATACAAATGAAATGTTTGTTGAATCATTCAAATCGGACGCAGCGTTCTCTCAAAAACTGAATTGTCATTCTTGGCACATTTTGCATCGAATCTTCGAAACGCTTGGACCTGCCTTGGCAAAAAACTAAGCAGCATGTCCTCTTATCAATAAAAATCGAATGCGTTTTGAATCATCCAAATCGGCTGATCCGTTCTCTTGAAATCGTGAACAAAAATGTGTATCCTAACATACATACATACTACAGCATCCATACATACATCTATACATACCAAAATGTTCAGAAGATTTTGAAACGTAAAAATATGCCTTTTTTTTTTTGATTTTTTTTGTTATTACTATAACTTTCCTACGGGAAAGTAGAAATTATATATTTAGTATATTTAATAAGCAATTTGTATTAAATATTATATAAAGTTTTAATAACTTTTTTTTCAATATTTCAAGAAATTATGTTTGCATTATTCACTTTTCAAATGTTTGTTGTATACAAATACTAAATGGAGTATCAATTTAAATACTTACATATAATGAACCTAGGAATCTCCAATATGAATAATGCTTTTGGCACATTCAAAATTCGAAGTGACCAATTGTACAAACTGAGAGCTTTCTAGGCTTTCGTTCAGCACAATATTTATAATTTGACACAAAATAGCGACACTCTAACATATGTACATATAATTAGCAAAAAAAAAAAAATAGTTGGTACATAGTATTATAACATGTCACATAAAACATAGAGCTTTATTTACTTGATCATACGGACGTCTATGCGTCCTTTATTTATGTACTGTTAGTTCTGCAGCTAATTAGAGTACAAAAATTAAACTCATGTTCATTTTAAACAAAACATCGCACGCTATGTATATACTTGTAAATATTATAGAACACAGCTGCCTGAAATATAAAATATTATTATAATTTTGCGTATAGTAGGTAGATTTCTATTATCAAGGAAAAATACTAATTAACTTATTTAATCTTTGTTATGTATTTAAATACTTGACTATTATCATTATTCTATAAAAGTAAAATATTTGAAGAATAAAATAATTTATCTCTCGGAACCTGTTGCATTAAAATAATAAGAATAAATTTAAATAAATATATTTAAATTTATTCTTCTTTTAAATGTTAAAAAGTGAATTATATATATATATATATATATATATATATATATATTGTTTTTTATAAATTAATCTTATTGCAGTTTTGAGAATAATTATTGCAATAATGTTTTAATCTCTGAATACAAATGATATATATGTAAACACACACGAACTTTTCAAAAAGTATGCATTATATATTAAAAAGAGTTCAGCCTTGGCTTATTTAATATTTATGAAAATACCATTTATTTTAATGGTGTCTTTTGATACATTGTGTACCTTCACATTCAATCTAGATTTTTATATGTTTGATACTTTTATGTTTAACTTACTTTTTATATGTTTGATATTTGAAGTTACATAATAATTGGGCGTGTTCTTGTGTGAATAGAAATTTATTAATGAATGAGTTCAATATTAGCTCTTAAACTATTTATGATAAACAGAAATATGGCATGATGAAGTTTGCTACTCAGTTGTTTCAGTTGGTAACAACTGAAACAATGTTTTCTGGACAAACATTAAAAAATACAAAAATGGAACAGCTATATAGGGTCAACTGATTTAGTTTAGGCCATTTAGAAGGAAATCGGTAACAGAATCCATGTCAGTTGAAAAGTCAAAATATTTTGTCCAAGATTTAGGAACTTCTATAAAAAAATACAGAGACGAGTATAAGACATTTCTGGTCGACCATAATTTAACTGTGGGGAAGAGAAAAATTAGCCAAAGGTTTTAGGAAATAACAGATTTGACCACTTTGTACTGTTTTTGTAATTTAATTATTAACCTAACTGTTATTATAATTACCGCTTCATGGTCCAGAATTTTCAATAGTCCATCAAAAACAACAGTATTTTATTCCATTATTAGTTTTCTTGATTATGAGCACCGTTATTTAGTTTATGAGACCTGAATATATTTTTTTATTATTGCACTTTATTTAATTATTATATAAGATGTATTGTTAATTTTGATTCAATAGTTTTTTTATATATAACTCTATAAAAGCTTATATACATTATACGCGGTGGAGTAAAAACAACCAACTAAACTTTAATAAAGTTAAACAAAGGTGTAAATAATAAAAAATAGTAAACTAGCTGTAAGTGGAATTCTGTCTTGAGGCAATTATGGCATCGTGCCTTAAGGCAAATTGCTGGAACTTCCCGTACCGTAACGAAATGTTCGTGGAATACTGAATGTTTTCAAATAGATTATTCTAAATATTGTAACATTGTCAATATTTATAAGAATTATATAAACTGTATTGCAGAGTTGAAATTATTTGTAAAGTATATTAGAACTATAGTCAGAATTAAAAATGAAATCTGAAATATTTTCGATATAAAAAACTAAAAAAAAAAAAAAAAAAAAAAATTGAACAAATTTTTTTTTCCAAAATCAATTATTTTGTTAAGACAAGCAGAAAGTTCTTTGAATCAATTGAATCGGACGCTTAGTTCTCTCAAAAACTGCCATTTTTTGTACATTTAGCTCTGTATCTCCGAAATGGCTGGGCCTGCCTTTTGCGAAAAACTAATAACCCCTTCTCCCAATCATTACTAATTGAATGTTTTTAGATCATTCAAATCGGATGCTCCGTTCACTCAAAAACTCGATTTCTATTTTCTGCACTCTTTGCTCCGTATCTCCGAAACGGCTGGACCTGCCTTCGCCAAAAACTAATCAGCTCTTTTCCCTATCAATAGGAATCGAATGTTTTTTAAACTATTCAAATCGGTTGATCCGTACGCCCGAAAACGTGGACGAAAATTTGTATCCATACATACATACACACACACACACACCCATCACACACACACACACACACATCCATTTTTTCTGAAGTATGCCAAAACGTTCAGAAACCTTCAAAACGTCGAGAAATGTAAAAATTTTCAATTCCGATTTTCGGCCCATTACAATAACTTAGCCTACGGGAAGTTAATAAAAAGGCAAATCAAGTTAACAAAGCAACTTTACAAAAGATGAGTTAAATTATTAGTTACTCCAACACTTCTGATGAATATTTTAGACGAAATACCAAATCATGCTTAATGTGATGCCTATAGGCATCTCTTTAAGAAACTATTCGTGAAATTTATATTTTGCATTGGTTAAATAATGTAACTAATATTTTGTAAAATATTATTTAAAAATAAAATTAAGAAATTTGACCTGATAGGTTCTGGCCGTCCCATTTTACTTTTTTGAAAAACAACAAAACACACATTGCCACAATGATAATTCAGTTTTATTGAATATAGTCAGACAGTTGTTTGCTTGATATGTGTTATTTGTTTTGATAATTAGTTTGGTTTTCACAATATCTCAAATCAAACTTCGTATGGAAATAGCATGGAAAACATTTTGAAAAACCAAAAAAAAATTTAGGTGTAACTTAGCGGCAAATGAAATAAAAGTGAAAATTCATGTCATTTTTAAAATTTTAAAAAAAATTTTCATGCTATTTTCATACAACAGTTAGATTGAATTGCGCTCTATCTAAAAGACAATATTAAGAGCTAAAACTTTCAGAGAATTGTTTTTTATCAATTCAAAAATGTCCATATTAAGGACCACCCTAATATATATATATATAAATGTATACCTGTATTTATTACACTGAAACAAATCTTTTAGTATATTCCCAAATATTTTACAGTTACTATTTTAATTTCACTATATATATAATTTTACAATATATGAATCACCATAAATGTCTTCTTGGCTTAGAAGATACAATTTATATTTAATAATCTCTTTGCATATATGTCTTCTTTGTACCTTCAAATAGTTTTTTTGTCCGTTTGAAGTTTTCAAGTAATCCGTGAGGAAATGAACTTTATTCAATTTGTGGTCTACGGAGACTTCGTAGCCGTAGCTGCTACGTCTTTGCCTCGTGGCGCTGCGGTGGAGCTCGGCGCCCGCATAATCCAAATCTGTGCTCGCCTCGTCAACATTCTGTTAACGCCGTATTAGAGTAGTGCCAGCCCCTGCCCCCTGCTCTCATACTCATAAATCAGGATTATGAAGTGAGGTTTCTTAGTCATGTTTGATAATGGTCGAAATATGCACAATTTATAAACACCTTAAATAGGTAGTAGATTCAAGTGTCTCGATGTATTTATTACACAGAGTACTTAGGATTGAACTTATTTAATTCTCTGTTTTTAATATGTGACACATTTAAAAAAAAAAATATGTTAATGATCGAAGTAATAATGACAAAACCTGTAAATTATATAAAAAACAGAAATTTAATATAAAACATACAGTGGTTCATGTACATGATAATATGATAATAATAAAAAAACAATACAATAGTTGTAAAATAAAATTTAATTTGATTTTTTTATTATCTCTTTTATTTACAACTGTCTAGAAAAGGACATTCAATAAATTTGATGAACTTACAATAGTCGGCCGGACAGGGACATTGTATACTACAAGGGCATGTTGGAAAAAACAACCGAGTACATAGTTGTTTTTCCATTCGATATAAAATTCACAATATTTTATTGATAATTATATAATTTTAACTATCAAATAATGATTAAGTTTTTTTCATTTTTTATCAGGAGAGTTGATGGCTTAAATCCAGTGACGCTCTGTTCTGGATAGTTCTCTGTTATCAAGGAGTTTGCTAATGAATTTGGGTGACTGGTTAGCTTGTTTCTATACTTGTGTGCTGTATAATTTGAAATTTGACGATGTTTTCGCGGCATACAAACATTATGATAGGGTTTTTTCATCAGTTATTATTTGAATAATTTCTGAAGTGTTTCGAGCAGTAAATACAAATGATAATGAAAGTAATAATAACATAATAGTAAGTATCAAATAAAACTATTTTGGTTATAAAAATATCTGTTTGTAGGAGAATTCAGAAAAAGAAATATTTACCAGCTAGACTGACTGAAAATACCTTAGTAATATTAATATAATTAATTAATTATAAACAAAGGTCCAATTTGACTACAACTTTCTCACTATATTCAGCAGAACTTCCAGCTAATTCATCATTGATAAATGTGTTTTTATTCCTGTTTTTCAAAAATTTTGCATTTGGTTCTTTTAGGCGGGCGCAAACAGGTTTTATTCTTATTTTTAATTTTAAAAGGATTTTACGAAATAATAGCTACATTATTCAACCAATATAACAGATAAACAAAGCTACATTCTTTACACAGATGTAACACTGTATATAACCTTGATCTGGTATTTTGTCAGAAATATTTAGCAGTAGAGCTGGAATAACTATTTATTTAATTTATCTCTTGTAAAATTGATTTTTCAACAATTTGCTTTTATGTTTACTATTTTTCATTGTTTATACCTTTACAGGGAAAAGGCTCAGTTGGTCCTTTTTGCTCCACCCCAAGCTTTTATTGGGGTTATATAAAAGAAACTGTTTTATGTAACTTAAAATAACAATACTCTTATAAAACAATTCAATAACGTATGCTTAGCAATTATATTATGGTCTTGTAAACTCAACGACAATGCTCACAACCAAAAAAACTAACGACAAAAAAAAATACTTTTGTTATGGATGTTCAAACATTTCTGTTTATCTCCCAAAATCACTGTCGTAAAAATCATGGTGATGACTACTATAGAGTTATACATCTGTTTCCCTCTACTTGCAAATAACGTACATAGTTAAAACATTGTAACTTTGAGATATCGGTAGTGCACCTTTTTACCCGCGGTCCTTTAAGCTCCGCTCCACCCTGTAGCTCTTGGAGTATATGGCCATCTGATATTAATGATTATTTTATAATTTCAATTTGCTCAATCATATTTCATATAAATTTCTCTGAGATTATCTATTCACACTGATGTAAATTTAATATTGCAGAGAATGTTAACGAACTTCAAGTTTCGCAGTGTTTTTTCTTGCATAAAGTATACAAATTTTTTCCATCGATTAAACTCAAAAAGAAAAATAAAGGATTATTTTTACCACTGGTCGTATACTGCATACAAAACAAATCCGAATGCAAATATATTCGAATTTGTTGAATATTTATAGAAGTCACATAAAACTGAATACTTTAAAAATCGCATAATTGCTCGATTCTGCCTGATTCGCCTATAGCATGACGTGAAAGTTTGAATAAAAAAACGAAGACAATTGCCAGCCCAAAAGTGCATATACGTACATCCTTTGCCTTGCTAGAGATCGTTCTGTTGTGTTTATTTTTGGTTCGTTCTCGTTACGTCCGTTTATTCTGCAGATTTTGTATTCTTTTTCGGTGCACTTTGGATCTCGGCGCGCGTTACGTACACGGAAGCTTTGGCTACGGCGAGGATTCGCCGAGGTAAATCTTACCTAAGCGACCGCCTCTCTTCGTTTCGAATCTAGTTACGAGATACACGCCATGTGAAATGAGTGACGAGCTACCGCCGCGGATAAACTATTCTGATGTTTCGGATTGTTTCAGAAGTCGAAATATGTAATTTGTACTTTTAGGCAAGGCATATATCTCTGTAATATTTAATATATATTTCAAATACAGAACAAATTTTAGGTGCCTCATTTATATTTATTTTATACTTAGGTTAGATAATTTATTTCTTGTTTTTTTTCTTTATTTTTATTTTCATTATTTTTATCTTTCCATATGGTAAGTTTTAGTAACCGCAAAAAATTTATAATAATTTTTTTGCATATCTCAACGTTTCAAGGACCTCTGAACATTTTGGGATAGAAAAAAAATTGATGTATGTGTGCGTGTAGTATGTATGTTTGAATACAATTTTTATCTACGATTTCGAGAGCACGGATCAACCGATTACAATGATTCAAAAATTATTCGATTCCTATTGATAGTGTTAATCAGTTTTGGCAAAGACAGTTTCGAAGTCTTTGGGGAAAAGTTCAGTTTGGGGAGAAATGGCAAGGCAATTATTAAGAGAATGGAGCGTCCGATTTGATTATTCCAAAAAGTATTTTACCTGTATTGGAGGAATAAAGAAGGGATTGACTTTTGCTTAGCGGTTTTAAAGATCCAATAAGAAACGTTAAAGAATGTCGATTGGCGGTCAAAAATGATCATTAGACATGGTCATATCAAATTAGCAGTAAAAAGTTTAATAAAAAGTACTTATTAACTTCCCGTAGGGTAAGTTCTAGTAATCGCAAAAAATCGAAAATGAAAATTTTTATATATCTTTACATTTCAGAGGTTTCTGAATATTTTGGCCTTAGAAAAAATGGATGTATGTGTGTGTATGTGTGTATGTGATTTAAATAATTCAAAAAACATTTTACTTGTATTACCAAGATGAAGAACTGATCAAATTTTCATGAAGGCAGGTAAAAAAAGTAAAAAAAAATGCCATCTGGTGGTCAAAAATGATCATTAGGCATATGCACATCAAATTATCAGATATTTTACAGAGATTTGAACAATAAGTATAAATTTTGTTTACATTCCTATGGGTTCCGTACCAATGCTTATCCGTTAGACCGCGGCGCGGCGCTTACGCGCTTCGATATTTCGTCTTTATGCAGTTAAAGCAGTACGATTGCTTTGAAAAAAAATTGGTACGAAAAGTTCCAGCAATTTGCCTTAAGGCACAATGCCATGCGCCCCACCAGTTTTGTTTACAATTTTGTGGGTTTTTGAGCGCTTCGACGATTTGATATTCTGTCTCTAAAACAGCCAAGGCAGTGCGATCGCTTTGAAAAAATTGTAAAATTTTCAAAAATTTCAAAGTTTCCAAAAAAGTTTGAAGCTACTAAAAATCTTAAATAACCATATGAGAAGTTTCAGCAGTTTGCCTTAGAGCACGATGCCATGCTTCACTAGTTTTAGTTATGTTTAATACTAAACATTATATGAAATATTACATTGTATGTATAAAATGTTATGTAAAATATAATTTTTTAATTTTAAAAGTTTATTTTCGCCGAAAAATCCGATTTTCCAATTTTCGTGTTTCGACGTTCTGTTATCGAGATATAGCCATATGTATAATGTGAGTTCTTGCATTATATTTTACAAAGATTCCCTCAAACAGTAACTCCTTCCCCCCAAGCACGCGTTAAAACATACATATTTCATGCAATGTAATTGGGGTAGTTTATTGTAAATTCATGACAGAAATGTAGCATGTAATTGAATGGCTCATCCCAGATGATATATTAAACTTTCTACACGAAGCTGTTCAGCTAGCAGTGCACTATTCTGTGTACTTTATGATTCTCTTGAAGCATCATTCTCTTCAGAAAATTGCTATTTTCTGATGGCATTTCCGTTTTTATTTGAACACGTGAATAATATATTACTTGTAATTGATGAAAAATATAGTTAAGCATGATGTAGACTTCGGGGGATAAGAATTTTTGTCAAAACGATTACACTATTTTTCAATACATGCTGTTTTCACTGTAGCACATCATAGAACTACTTACTTACTTTTTCTATGAATAATATTTTTTATATTTCATGCTCCTTTGGAAATCATTTTCATCATATCAAAGTATTTATATCGCGGGTATATTTAGTGAGATAGTTACAGAAATTCCCGCTGTACATAAACTTAGACTTCTAGTCTTCGTCCTTGACGAGGAAGGCGAAAAGACTCTGTTATTGCTCATCCATAATTTGTCAATCAGGAACACCTAAATTTACAAGATCTATATTTGTCTAAGAACCTGAGGTAACAACACACATCTGATTGAGTAGCCATCAATCCCTTAGAATTACATGTTATGTGCGTTTGCACACCGATATGCTTCTATTGTAATAACGTTGTGAATTCTCACACCTGTAGTACATATATGGTATTGCGAATAATGCATGAGCAGAGGATTAATTTGGGCCCCCGAAGTACATAATCCTGCGAGGGCTGCTGACACTATTATGCCGTAAGTACACAACGTTGTACGTACAACGTACTGAGGCACTTTTCACATCAGTACAAGAAGAAACGGTATCATAGGCGATACTGCATATTTTGATTCCATTTTTAACTTCCCGTAGGGTAAGTTATTGTAATGGGTCGAAAATCGAAATTGAAAATTTTTACATTTCTCGACGTTTTGAAGGTTTCTGAACATTTTGGCATACCTCAGAAAAAATTGATATGTGTGTGTGTATGTATTGTGGGGATATCAAGCAGGCTGGTTTGGATTTGTAAAAAACAATGGGACATGTCATGTATATTTTTGATATCGTAATATTTTTATAGTCAATAAATTTGATATATTTTTTATGTTGGGAGTTTCTAATTTAGTATATTGTCATAATCATTACAACTCCCACATTGGTGACTCACGACGATGGAGATGAAGATAAAGGAGTTTTATTTTTCGAGGATTTAAGAAAAATTGAATTTGACGCAGCACCATAGTCACTGGTCTTCAGAGACGACCTATAAGGTACGTCCAGTCCAATCCATCATAGTTAACGCACTTACTATCTGCATCAGACTTCCGATGTTACTCATTTGGTATACCCAGACCTCAGTGTCTATTACTGACAGAAAAAATAATTTGGAGCCTGAACTTTTCATTGGAATGCAATTCAACCTCTCTTTCTCTGTTAACTCAACAAATCGTCTTATAATGCTACCTCCCATTATCGGTGACAACGACGAGTCAAAACAAAATTTGACATAATTTATTGGATTCCACAATTCTGGACTCTTATGTCAAAGAAACCAATGATCCTGATTTGGATAAAGATCCAACTTCTTTCTCTGATCGGAACTCATCAGATACGAATGCAACGCTTGCAGAAATGGAAACTGTACCCATAAATTATGCATTCTAAACATTAAGTAATTCTGTTATAACTAATACCAATTAGATCGAGACTGAATCTTAGAAGTTCACCAACATCGAGGTACAGGAAGTTTTCCACATGTTTTTTTTTTAGTCAGAACCTTATGCAGAATATGGAGTTGATGGCAGGTCGAATCACCACATACGGTGGATCTGCTGACGAAACATGGAAATTTGTAATTGACCAGTATTACAACACTGGTCTACTATAATCTGCTTTCCCACCACATTTTTATAACGTGTTTCCCTGTATTTTCTTTTTAAACTGTGAGATCAACACTGGGCAGGGAGTGTGTGGGGATATCAAGCAGGCTGGTTTGGATTTGTAAAAAACAATGGGACATGTCATGTATATTTTTGATATCGTAATATTTTTATAGTCAATAAATTTGATATATTTTTTATATTGGGAGTTTCTAATTTAGTATATTGTCATAATCATTACAACTCCCACAGTATGTATGTATGGATACAAATTTCCAGTCACGTTTTCGGGCGCACAGATCAACCGATTTGAATGGTTCAAAAAACATTCGACTCCTATTGATAGAGAAAAGAGCTGATTAGTTTTTGGCAAAGGCAGGTCTAGCCGTTTTGGAGATAAGGGCAAAGAGTGCAGAAAATAGAAATCGAGTTTTTGAGAGAACGGAGTATCCGATTTGAATGATCTAAAAACATTCAATTAGTAATGATTGGGAGAAGTGTTTATTAGTTTTTGGCGAAGGCAGGCCCAGCCATTTCAAAGATACGGAGCTGTAAAAAATGGCAGTTTTTGAGAGAACTAAGCGTCCGATTTGAATGATTCAAAGAACCTTCTGCTTGTCTTAACAAAATAATTGATTTTGGAAAAAAAAAATTGTTTCAACTTTTTTTTTCAAAAAAAATTTTTTGTATATTGAAAATAATTCAGATTTTATTTTTAATTCTGACTATAGTTCTAATATACTTTAAACAAATAATTTCAACTTTGCAATTCAGTTTATATAATTCTTATAAATATTAGACAATGTTACAATATTAATAATAATCTATTTGAAAACATTCAGTATTTTTCGAACATTTCGTTACGGTACGGAAAGTTCCAGCAATTTGCCTTAAGGCACGATGCCATGCGCCCTACTAGTTGCTTATGTTGTTGAGCGGAAAATGGAATTTCTGGACGAGTGTCAAAACTAGTGAAAACACAAGTTGTGCATTGCAATCCACTGTAAATCGCATTTTTATATTTTTCTTACCTAGTAAAACACAGGTTGATGAGTATAAATTGTTTGAGAACCGAATATGTAAAGCAAAATATGCTTTATGCTTTATAACGAACGTTTGCACAATTTTCACTTTCTTTGTCACTCTGAATCACTCTAACCTCGTTACTCATTAGACGAAACATTGCTCGTTTTTCATGAAAATAAAAATATAAATTTTTGCTTACGTTATAAGAAGTGTGCGTTCAGCTAGTTCCACTTTGAACTGGAAACTTATATCTACAAATATCGGTAATTCATTCTATTAAAATTTAAATTTATGCAATAATAAAATTATATTTTTTTATATATCCCTCATAAAGAATATTTCGTTTATAGTTATTTACCAGTAATTAGTTTTTGCTTATATTGCTCAGTCATAATGATGATTTCTTTTTAAAAGTGTGCGTTGGGTATGGGTTGTGACAAATTTTGTGGGTACATTTGTGACATGTATTTTTTTGTTCTTTTTGAGTGAAAATTAAACAGATAAAAAAAATGATAATAATTCAAAATGCGAAAGAGAAAGGAGAAGGTAAATTCCATAGAAAAAAAGATTTTTTATTAATATGTATGTATTGTAATGTTGTTATTTTTTCTTCATAAGCGTTGTTTAAATGTTTTTGTTGTGTTATGCCACATATTATTCTTAGTAGCGACGACAAAAATCGTTATAAAACATTTTTGTCTTTATAGCTATTGTTTTTTATGCCTGTCACAACCGTCCTTGTGGTGTGGACACTCGCCCTTTTTTGTATGATTCGATTTTATGACATATCCACCGTATTAGAGGACAGTATTTCAATATTTTCGCGTAGCAAATGTTTAAATTACCATTTAATTCACTTTTATCCCAGCTAACTTGTAAAATAACAAAATTATTGCTGATATAAAAAATTGACACAAATGTACCCAGTCTCTCCTACCACCATTTATATGATTATTTAATAATTTCAAAAATTATCCACATATTAGTGCTTAGTAGAAATTTATCCTTTTGTAAAGAATATGCAGCCAAAATTTTACCGTTGCCATTCAACAAGTGACAAAACTCCTCTAGAAGTTTCGCGAACACCGCGTATTGCATTACATATTCATTGTATCATTTTTTTTTGTTGACGACAAATAGTGCGTGCGAGCTTACAAAAGGCACTAAATATTTATGCATTCAAAGCTAAAAATCAATAGTGCTAGAAATAACTAATCCAACTCACTTAAAAAATATGTTTGGATTTGTGCGATAAATTTATTAAAGTCGAATTCTTGTAATAAAATTTAAACTATTGTATAGATTTAGAAATAATTATTTTTTATCAGGTGTGCTGAAAAATGTCAAAGCATGACCCACACCGCAGACATTGTCAAGGCAATTTATGATAAATTATTACAGTGACAAACACTTGCTGTAAAAAATTAAATTTATTAAGTCTAAAGGTGATTTAATTTCAATGCACTACTTTCTAAATAAAACTTTTACAGTTTTTGATATCATGTATAATGCCAATCAGTTTTTGTTAAGTGACATACGAACGCAGAACTATTTACCAATGAGTTAGACTGTTTGTCTGTTTGAGGTAAATTGCGGAGCAACCTGGTTCCGCAAATAGAAGTCAATATTGATTCGAAAGTTATGTTTGATACCTTCTAAAAATACTGGCAAAAGCTCATGTGCGGGAATAGTTTCCTGATTCGTTTATTCATATGGGCGAATCATTACATATAGGAATATAGGTATGTGTGTTTTACAATTACACCTTATATGTATTCTTGTGAAATATGTACAAATAGATTAATACTGGATACCGTGATTAAATTAATTATACGATCAGAAAGTAACTTTTTTATAAAACTATACATATTATAAGTTTTCAATGATTTGTTTAAATTAAATTTTTTATATTTAAAATTGATATAATAATTATTAATCATGCCGTTTCAATTAATTTTGCATATGGTTGATACATTTTCAGAATTTTTATTACTATGCTTGATTAAAAAGTGACAGTTATTATTTAATAGAGCGTGTATTTTTGTATTTCTTAAATTGAATCAAATTCAAATTACTACATTGCTATCCAAAAGAACATCCTCAGAAGTATTATTGCTATTTAACTATATATTTCCTGTTTTATATATACTGTTAGACCATTTACAAAGGATTAACGTTATAATCGTGAGAGTTTTGTTTATGGTCGGAATTTCCATTTATGTTTCCAGTAAAAGCATAATGGCTTAATAGATATGACCGCAAATTATTATATAATATTTGTACTGTGTACATGTTTATGTATGGTGTAATGTAACGTATTAATTTGAAACAAAGTTCTGTATGAAATAAACAATATGATCTGAAGATGAAAATAACTAGTGGGGTACTCTTATTCCTAGAAATTGTTTGGGGCTCGCCCGTAGGTAAGCGGTTAAGAGCGACGGGACTTGTATCAGAGGTCCCGGGTTCGATACCCACTTCGAGCAGCCTGTTGTCAAGCAGCAGTGGCAACGATTTTCACTTGGAAATATAGATAGCAATATGTTTCCAAGTGAAAATAGCCCTTGACCGGCATTGCTGCACCAATAAAATGTCAGCTCTATTAGATTAATTCTAATAACAAAAAATCATCAAATATGGATGGATTAACCATTGGGTTACCATCTAAAAAATACGAAGTAAGGAGAAGTTTCAGCCCAACAGCTCATAGGACCCAAGGTTCTGATTGATGTTCAAAAATAAATAAAAAAAAGAAATTGTTTGCATAGAGAAACAAAAATTTAAATTGCATAAACTTTCTTGAATACAATATTGTTAAATATCAAAGAGTAATAAAATATTTTAACTGATTTGAAACGATTAAGAACCTAAATTTTATGTAGAAAATGTGTACTACTTTCAACAGAAAAATCCATATAGGAATAACGAACCATTTGGTTTTATTTGTTTCATTTGTTGTATCTAACAATAAGTGATTGTTTGTGACATTGCATTGCATTTTTTGTTATATTGTTCCTTACTTTTTAATTATTAATAAACAGAAATAAAAATTTATATAATTTTATAAGTTATTCTGCTATGATTTACCGACTCAATCTACATAAAAGAAGAAAAAGTTTTATTGTAGTAATAACAGTATAATGACATATACACGCATAAAGTTTAGTTTTGATCAAAAAACGTTCCCATATTATCTGCATATGTCCATAATAGGCGAAGACCACTAAGAATTTGTAGCTGAAACATACATTTTGTAGTATTTATAATTTAGTGTAAATGTAAAATTGATAAAATTTATTTAAAAAAAATTGATGTTCGAAAAGGTGTAAAACAGGGGATAGGTACACATAGCAACATGACTGCACTGAATTGTTGACACAATATTGTTCGCTGTTCGTACTGATCATATAATTAAATATTATTTTGTGAATTTAGTCTTCGAGTTCATAATTTGCTACGACTTTATATACCGTAAACACAACAAACTGAAATCAACTTTAATGAAAAATCTTTTAATTAAATAACTTCAATCGCTCGGTCTTATGAAAACTTGCCGTTGCCGTGTCGTGTGAAAAACCGAGCTCGATTTTCAAACAAATAGAAGTCGTGCAAAGGAAATTAACAATTCGTTTTGCTGCTTTTTAAGAATAAGGGGTTCTTTGTTTCTTTATCTGCTGCATTGCGCTAGACATTAATTAACATCCATCCAATTCTTAGATCAACAAAGCATTAAAAGCACTCGTATTCTCTTTGTTCCCAGGATAGAGAGTTTTCGCAATACCAACAGTGCAACAAGCGTCTGTAGTTGTAGGGCACATGTATTTGTTTTATTCAAAGGAACGACTACTCACCTGAAGAGTGGAGTGATGTCACAATAAGATATCAGTGATATCTCAATATGTGCACAGATCAGCAATACCTTATAAGATGCTAAATAACAAACAACAATTCAAAGTGTTATATTTTACCAATTTCATCATAAACGTTTTCAGTGATAGAACAATGAGAGACCAGGTGATAAGAGTGCAAATTTAACAAAGTTTAATATGTGTTATATTGTTGTGACTATTACCATTATAAAAATCATAAAGTTTATAATTATAAAAGCAATATAGAATAAACTATACTGTACGGTCGATTCTCATTAACTTACTAAGGAATTTATGCGTTTATAATGTGCACATTATTCAAAACGATATACCGACAATAAAACATAGTTATCGTGATACATAGCATAGTTGGCATCCACAATTCAATATTCATATAACAATAATATCGAATTTTTAATGAGTAGGGCCTACCGGCGCCCTAGTAGTCCGGCTTCAGGCAGCTTTGATGTCAAATTTCCACTTGAGGTTATAGATCTCGATTGAATTGGAAAAAATATAATGAGTCAAAAGTACTTGCAATTTATTAATCTTAGTGTTAAAACAGAAAATTCAATAATCTATGGTATCAGGATATGGTAATGCACTACACTATGTAATATAAACAATAAACTTGTAATTAAACTCGATAGAGCCTCTGACTTTGCAACCACAAGGATCCAGGTTTAAAAGCAGCGTTGCTTGCATCCTGATATCAAGAAGTAGTAAATTCACTTGTAAATAAGATCAAAAATATTTTGAAAATAGATTTATGGGTCATTGTTTAAAAAATAAGGTCAATATACTAATATAAAGTACGTAAAAAAACATGACATCTAGGAAAAAAAAACTATAAATACGAGCTACTAAATGTTCATGAAATTGACAGATTGTAATTCATATTAGAATAATAAAATAGGTAGTATGAAAAAAATATTTTGAACTATTGATTATTTATTTCATCTGCATCAAAATAAATTAAAACTTATCGCAATGGATAGCAAATCAAAACATAACTAATTAATTGTTAGATCACTGTGTCTTGTGTCTGTGTTCGACTGCAATTTGATGCGCAAGAACGAATCCTGTTCTTTAATAAAACACTTTATTAAAGTAATTAGCAGAACTTGGGACATGCAAACATCTGATGTTTTGCATATTTCATATTCTCCTCGTAAAATGAAGAAGTTATGCTGATTCCACCAAAGTTGAATAAGATGCTGCAAGTACGATGCGCAGAGTGAATTATTTCAAATTAATCTAAATTTATGCACTACTCGCATACATTTTCATATACTAAATAGTGTTATACACTTTAAGAAATTAAATTTTATTATACCGCTTTTCCTTTGGTAATTCAATTCATAATTCCGTATTTCAAATCATTTTTGTATATTTTGCATAAATATTATTTTTCGAGAATAACAGATCTACAAATGTATTATTTTTAATGAAATGAGATATTGATATTATTCCTAATTAGGTGTATGACATATTGCCTTGAACTTCCAGATAATGCTTTATAATAATGTACTTTTGTAGACACCTTTAGCTATTCTAATATATTATTATATGACTGCACTAACCATGCGTGGCCCATTATTCCTAATTTTAATACATTTTTATAATTAATTGCTTAAATCGAAAATTTCTGACAAAACACCACTAAAACACTATGTCCACTTATTTTGTTCCAATATATTTATTTGTATATGTTTTTATGTATGTACTCTGTACTTCATATAGAATTAGATTACATTTGTTAAATTTCATTAAAATTGAATTATTTAGTTTCGTATGTAACATTAAAAGTCTCGATATTTAAATAATATTCATTTATGAAAACATTTGCCGACCATTTGCTTGACATTGTTCTTTGTTTACAACATACAATCAGCTCAGTTGCCAAAGTGTTTTCATGGAAATATTATAGATAGGAATTAAAATCGAATACTCCAACAGAGGGCAGTTGTATCTAATATATCGATAATTTTATACAAAAGGTTTGTTTACAAGTTCTTCACAAATATTATAGGTTGGGATTAAAATCAATTACCAACAGAGGACCATTGTATCTAAAATATCGATATTTTGATACAACCTCAAATGGTTTGTATATAAGTTTCCTATCTTTGCAATATAGCTTTGTTGATCTATGGCTATGCAAATTATGGGAATGAACTTAATCGTTCAGTTTATACCTTCGTCTCGTAGGCACAAGATCGCGTCGACCCGGCAGCAAATACATCGGGTCGACGCCGTCACATAGCCAAATGATATGCCGAAGGAATCTGGACAATTTTAGTGAAATTATTGCATGATTAGTGAGTGATTAGTGAATCTGGACAATTTTAGTGAAATTATTGCATGATTAGTGAGTAACTAAATAAATGTGCATTTACATCTAGTGACTAGTTTGTGTTTTAATAAAGTATTATTACGGCATTTCCGAATGACGCTGAATTCATTGTACGCACTAGCGTCTGTCAGAACACCGAATCATTTTTATATACATACTACTATACACTACTACGCATATAGGTATGTATTTCTTTCAATTTAAATGGATGTAAAAAATGGTAATACTTCAGTTCCATTTCCGGTTAAAATATATTTATTATGAACATTGGTAGTAATAATCATTTTTTATTATATAAATAATTTAAATAAATAACTAGCTTTTTTGCAATATTGGTGTGTGTAAATCAAGTGAAAGATGAATATTCTCATTGAAATTTAATTTTCGAGTGACTCGACCAAAGTTTCATGAACATCAACGTCCGAGGAGGATGCGCTCCAAAAAGTTTGTAAACTTAATTTTGAAGCCCAAACCAGAGAATAATATGAAAGTTTTGTGTCTGCAAAAAGTGATTTATTATGCATTATTTTATAACAAGATTTACTTCGTTTTCATAGATCTCTGTTTCAAATGTTCTAAATTAGGGCAAAAGAGAATGTTTTATTTCAATTTATTATTTTATAATAATAAATTAAATTATGTAACGTGTTTGATGTTCTAGATATAGAATTCGAAAGACCATAATAAATATGTTTATGAACATGTATATTATGAACATTACAATTTTTTTAAGGTGTTATATCATCTTACATGATTTTTGTTTGTTTCAGGTAAGAAACTTCGACTAATGTATTGATGATGAATTATGACAATATATTGATATCTATTAATATGAACGTACAACATTTAGTGGTAAGTTTAGATAATTATAATTAAAGCAAAACAAATATATATTGAAGAATTATTTCTTTAATATATATTTTTACTATACGACGAATGAGGATCTTTGAGACCTATATTTTATATTAATGCGTTTATTCAAATATGGAGAATTTTTATTTTACGTATGAGTGCGCATGCAGTTTTGATATATATTTATAACAAATATAAATATAAATATTACAGAATATAAAATATCTATGATTTTATTTGCTACTTTCATACGCTATTACTGGTTATGAAAATAATAAACCACTAAAAGGTAGCATGTACAGACATGAAATAAATATTTCATTGAATTTACTTAGTAAATCGTTATAGATATCAATACATCAAATAGAAGTAAACATTTGTAAGTTACTAAGTACTCTTAGGGGCTTGTTATTTGACATTTGTATCTTTTCGAGATTAGGTTTTTTAATACATAGTTTTTTGACAATTTGTGAATATCAACTCATTAGATCATAATTCATAACATAATATTTTATGAGAGAAACGGCCACTTAATATTTGGTATCCTTATTCTGAATATCTTTAATCCAAGCATTTAAGTATTTCTTTTATACGACAAAAATATTTTACTGTAAACAACTTAGTTTTCGGAATTATACTCAGTGTTCACAATAGTTGACTAGTTCCCACACTGACTTCAGGTTTATAATTAACAAAATTGAATTAAGTATATATTCATATATGGGCATGCTCATTAACTCTGAACCAATTATAAGGAACTTATTTTTTATTATTTTTCAACAAGTGATAATCTAAAGCGTACCCTTAGCATGCGAGGCTCCTCGTAAATATTTTTTTGAGAATAAAAATTTCTCACAAAATAAAAATATTCATGAAATTAAAAAAAATATATCATAGTTATTTTTTAATTTTTCAAAAATTTTAGAAATACTTACAAATTAAATACACTTCTTAAGACACTTATGTTTTTTTTTACAAACTGATGTATAGCATTAAATTAAATCACTTATTTCCAATAATGACTTTAGTTTTTCTAAAGTTTCTTCTGAACGCACGCTTATGCTTAACAAAATTAATTGTTTTTTAAATGTTTTTATCATTTGTGAATTGAATGCCCTATTTTTTATTTTGTCGCTATTTTTACTTGCGTACTTTATAGGCCCTATGTGGCATAAATAAATTTTAGTTTCGTATTATTAATTAGAATATTATGTGGTGTGCAAGGCAATTAGTGAAATTTTACATCTGAACATTTTATAAATTGAAATTTCGAATTTTATTCGAAATTTGGGTTTTGAAATATAATATATTAAATATGATATTGTAAACAATTGCAATGTAATGTACAAGTAAAATCGATTGCTTCTATTCTATTCTATTCTATATTTTTTACAAATTTCAAATTCTAAACAGCCTTATTTGGTTTATCTAATATTGTCTTAAGCAGTTTAGCCTCAAAGCACACAATGCCTTGTACTGCATTCTATAAATACTATTTAATAGGATCATTTCATTCATGGTTGATTGCAACAAACTTTTGAGCAATATTGGAAACTGATTTAAGAAGGAATTTAGTTAAATGTTATATTTCGGGCACTGATAGATCAAAGACAAGAGCTTTAAGGAAAGTAGACAAAAACTATTTGCAAAGTTTTGTTATGCAGAAGAATGAAGAAGGACAAAGTTACACACAAGAAACTACTGTAGAGTGCACTGAAGTGACAATTCTACTGAATTGCGAAGGAAAATGGAGACTGCTTTATAAACATATTGCAAAAATGGCATCTACTGCAAAATGATTTAATAGTAAAAACAAAAGTGTAACAAAGGCCAAACTAATACTTCTACTTTTTTAGTCTTGCTTATAAAATAGTGCGATATTTCTGCTCATGGTTAAATGATTAACAAATCTAAATAAATTTTGCTTCTAAAGTAATATTTCGAATTTTGTGAAAATTCTCAGATTTTATGGATATTACACATATATTCAAAAGGAGCGACTTTAAATTTATTCTCACTATGATGGTATACATACGTACATACATACATACATAGTTTTAGTCTACATTTCTTAAAGCCCTTGTCTTTGATCTATCAGTGCCCGAAATATAACATTTAACTAAATTCCTTATACATAAATATAAAAACATGCTTTAAAAATAAATATTTTTAGTATAGATTTTTAGTACTTATAGAAGCACGAAATTATGCGTGATTATTTTTATAATTCGGGATAAAAGATTCAATTATTAATTTTTTTTATTGCGTAAATATGTATCGACGTTCGTTTACTTATTAATTTTAGGCATTTTAAGTTTGTTCTCAGTATACAAGATAGAATAAATAAAATTGTATGCTCCTCGATGTTTTATACTCAAGTTTTTCATTATTTTCAAAGGAGGAACAATTTTCGTTGTGCTTAATTTTCATGTAGCATTCATTGACAAGGCATTCTATGAAAATCTCCGTTAATTTTGTATTTCGAATCAAATTTAAATTTTTGAACAATTTTAGTTTGAAAACATTAAGGAATAAATTAACTTATGATGTTTAAGTTAAATATAATCTTATCTTATAATGTTCTTGATTTTCTGCCGTTAGTTCTTTTTCCTAGCCTAAAAGTTCTTTTTCCTAGACTAAAAATTTATATCCTAACTTATATGCTCATAGGCTTCTGAAGTTTTGTAAATTTCCTTCTAAGTCTATGAGCCTATAAGTTAGGATATAAATTTTTAGTATAAGCTAGGAAAATAGAACTAATAAATACTTTTCTGATTATTGGCTTGACTCATACATAAGATATAATATTATACATAAAACCTACAAAAAGTAACATGAAGTATACTTCATTTTTTATTGTATGGTATTATTATTTTATGTATGAGTCAAGCGAATGATCATAAAAGTATTTAAACATGCAGTTTTATATCATGTTAGCAATTTACTCGAAAGTTAAATATATTAAATATTTCATTATATTGTCATTTCAAGTAAACTTTATATAAAATAGGGGAGACTGGGTATGGTTGTCTCAAGGTACGGTAGTGACAGTCGTCATAACAACTAAACTATAATAATTTTTAGATATGGTTCGAAGCGAGAAAGATGAAGTATGTTTGTTTAAACAAGTTTCCATTATTGCATTTAGCTAGCATCCTACATTAACACGATCTGTTGACCGCTTTGCTTTTAAAGAGTCAAAAGTTGTTTTCATGTTCGATTTTTTTAACACTAACTGTTACTTTAGCCCAGTCATTTAAGCTTAAATTAGGTAAGAATCTCGGAATTCGAGATACCCAGGTGTAAGTTTGTAATTACTTGTATATTGACATTTAAAAGTTGTCTCAACCTACATATGGTACGTACACCCTACTTATATGTAGGTTTTGAGACAACTTTTAAATGTTAATGTGCTTTAAAATGTTGGGTATCTCGAATTGCGACTTACTATGATGACTGGACTACTTGTATACAGATCACTTTGTTCGTTATTTTGCTATAAGTTGAACATTCGTAGTTAATTATCAGCAGTTAGTTTTTGCGAAGATAATTTAGCTCAATCATAATGGTAACTTGTTTTCAACAATGTGTTTTTTTGGGTGGAGATTAAACAGATTAAAAAAAATTAACACAAAATCCGAAAGAGAAAGGGAAAGAAAAATTCTATACGAGAACAAAGAATCGTTAACACTGATTTTATGACAAATCCATTGTATTTAAGAACGGTATTTCAGTATTTCCACGTTGACATATGAAAAAATTACCATTCAATTTACTTTTCCGACAACTTTTGGTAAATTAACAAAATTATTGTTGATCAAAAAAAAGTGGCACAACCCAGGCCCCCCTACTACTATTATGTGATTACTACTCCTATGTGACTTCTATATGACATTTTGTTTTTATGACTTGATCATTAGTAGCAAATTTAATTGACAAATTACTTTAATAATTTCTGTTTTGAAAACAATAGCTCAAATCCATAAAATGTACATTCAACAATTGGTTTCATATGCACACAATCTGCTAATGACAGATTCCTCTCAGTAACAAATAATTTTGCATGTATAAAAGGAAGCAATAAATGCTCACCTGATTATTAGTGACAATGTTCTCGATTCGTCTCCTTCGAGGATATAGTCGCATGGATTGCGAAACAAATTCAACAATTTTCTATTATCTAAAGATCTTTCAATTCTCAGGACTTGCATTTCTAAGGATTGTATTTCGCATCAGGGGATGCGCTTTTAGCGATTTTCTATTGGTTTATTCCGCCTTCTAAATCCTGCCGTTAGTATCTTTGTTGCCCGTTGCAGATATATCATCTCGTGCTCGAGAGGCAAGGACCGCTTGAGAGAGATTTCTCAGCCATTGCGCTGATCTTCTACGAACTTTTTCAAATCACTCAATTTTTCACAATAAAAACCGAAATCGAACGTCGGAGAATATAAAAAATATATCGACCGTAAATAATAGTTTCATCTTAGTATACGTAAATGTATCTAATCGAACCAATTGTGCAATGATTGTCCATTGAATAATGTGATCGATTTATTTATATAAATGTATTATATGCAATATGTTTTATGGAATTTTTCATTAATTTAATGAACATTAAACTTTTCTCTGATCAGTGCAAATCATTGAACAAAAATAAACAATTTGTAACAGTTTAAGAATAAAAATCATACTAATAATAAACTAATCTAGATGCTGATTTTTTTTCTAATAATTTTTCATCTTCCATTGAGTATGTCGGCAAGTAATATTTATATTTCAAGATGTCTCTATCATTTTAGCTGAAAAATCCCAACGTCTATGCATCTATAGTGTATCAATATATGTCGCTATCCTTGGATATAACTTTTCATTTGCCATTTTTTGGAGAATGGGTCAATAGATTAAGATGTGCCAAGAATTTTTCAATTCATATTGATGTCATTTGGGGATACTATTTTGTGATAGTCAGGCCTGGCGATGTTTTGAGAAAAAGGTGCAATAAATTAAAGTCATTAAAATAATTAATTGATAAATTAATAATAAATTATCAGATTTTTAAACATTCGTTTTACAGAAATTGAATTGCATATTAGTATAAAATTTGAACTAGTTGTGTATGGCATGGTGCCTTAAGGCAAATTGCTAGAACTTCCTGTACCGTATCGAAATGTTCGAGAAATATTAAATATTTTCAGATAATTATAAATACAGTAACATTGTCTAATATTTATAAGACTTATATAAATTGAATTACAAAGTTAAAATTATTTATTTAAAGTATATAAGTGAGCTTTAGAACTTTAGCTAGAATTAAAATTGAAATCTGAATTATTTTCGCTATACAAAAAAAAAGAATTTTTTGAGAAAACAAATTTTGAATATTTTTTTTCCAGAAGCAATTATTTTGTCAAAACAATTGGAAAATTTTTTGAATTATTTAAATCGGATGCTTAGTTCTCTCAAAAACTGCCATTTTTACACATTTATCTCGGTATCTCCGAATCGGCTATACCTGCTTTTACCAAAACCTATTCAACACTTTTTCCCGTCATTACGAATTGAATGTTTTTTAGGTTGCTCCGTTCTCTCAAAAACTCGATTTCTATTTTCTGCACTTTCTGCTCCATTTCTCCGAAACGGCTGAACCTGCTTGTGCCAAAAACTAATCAGAACATCTCCCTATTAGTTATCGAATGTTTTTAGAACTATTCAAATCGGTTGATTCGTGCGCTCGAAAACGTGGACGAAAAATTGTATCCATACATACATACACACACATTCATTTTTTCTAAGGTATGTCAAAATGTTAGAAACCTTCAAAACGTAAAGGAATGTAAAAATTTTCAATTTTGATTTTTGGGTGATTACAATAACTTACCCTTCTGGAAGCTAATAAGTAACTAAATATTTGATTGAAGTAGCAGTAAGATCTACTAATTCATAATTTAAGAGGTTTTGTTAAAAATCTGAAAATGAACACTGAATAAACTCTTACTTTTATTATAAGATGAATAATTTTTTTTTATTATAATGATGGAAAACCTTATTGTAGCAATAGTACTTTTTACAAGACTTTTCAATGCATTTTTAATATGTAGCATGTGATAATAGTTAATTCAGTATTATTTACTAGTTCTTATATTTATTTTGCAAACTAATTAGATTTTTCTGCAGATGTTTGATACGATTTTATCTAATTATCTGTTAAAAATAATGTATTATTTCTACGTGATTTACAACAGTAATATATATAATACACAAAAAATTGTCTTGACATTTAAGGGTGCTTAACATTTACGTACATACGATGCATACACAAACATTTACAGTTCGAGAGAAATACACGTTTCAATGTATTAATATTTGTTATATATTATAATATTCATATATCACAACATCACGTTACATGAAACAAATTGATTTCCCCTCCTAAGCTCGAATAAGGCACGTTCTTTATGAGTACAAAAGTTTAGTGAAGACTTTCAAAGTACACACTTCAGAATATTGAACAGTACATTACAGCTTTATAAAGCTGAATGTATTTGTTCGAAAGTAATATAACATTCTTTTAATTAATAAATTTCATTCACTAAACACGTTTCTTCGGCCGTCAACTCAACATTTAGAACACCCTTCAGTTCATTTATAAATTAATCTCTTAACCCGTTTCAAAGCTCATTTTAATTTTAAATTTCGACATGATTGAAAAGTTTATTAATAAATGGCTTGTTAGAGAACGCAGAATGAAATCTGTTACACAACATGAAAATCTAGGAATAAAAAAGTGTTTGTAACAAAAAATTACTGTAGAATGTACAATCGGAAAATATTTTATTGAACTTTTCTTTATAATGCATATTATGATCTATATTTAGAAATCGGGATATTTGAATGCTTTTTATGTTCGAGTTTCTGAATCCTTCGTTAAAGCCTATTGTCAGTTGAAATTCAAAAGGAAAGGATTTGGATCATATGAAAAATAGGAGCTATTTCCATTTCTTATATTATGTTTTGCATTATTCCTTATTTTTATATCGTAGAACTTGTCAATATATTTACATAGTTTTGAATATTTTTAACTTCCCGTAGGGCAAGTTATAGTAATCGCAAAAAAATCGAAACTGAAAATTTTTATGTATCTTTACGTTTAAAAACCTTCTGAACATTTTGGCATACCTTAGAAAAAATAGATGTATGGGTGTGTGTGCATGTATGTGTGTGTGTGCGGATACAAATTATCGTCGACGATTTCGGGAACACGGAAGAAGCGATTTGAATAATTCAAAAAACTTTCGATTCGCATTGATAAGGAGATGTGCTGATTAGTTTTTGGCAAAGGCAGGTCTAGCCCTTCCGAAGATGTGGGGCAAAAAGCCAAAACAGTAACTCCATTCTTAAGAGAATGGAGCGTCCAATTTGAATAATTCAAAAACCATTTTACTTGTATTAAGAAGATGAAGAACTGATCTTCATGAAAGCAGGTCAAAAGCAGTCTAACGGTTTCGGAGATCTAGTAAAAAAAGTAAAAAAATATGCCATCTGGCGGTCAAAAATGATCAATAGACATATGCACATCAAATTATCAGATATTTTATAGAGACTTTAACAATAAGTGTTTCAAAAATGTTCATCTCTAAAAAAAAAAATATACGGGAAGTTCCAGCAATTTGCCTTAAGGCACGATGCCTTGCGCTCCACTAGTCTTCGAATTGGTTTATAACATAAAATGTAGTTTTATCTTATTTATTATGCTTATTACATGTTGTAATTTATGGGCCGATTCTGGCGTAAAATAGACCAATGTAAGACTATGTTACGTAGCAGTTTTCATACATAATGATACTAAAAACTGTCAAAATGTTATGTATTTGCCTTAAGACAATATGTCACTTGGTGTTAATGTTCTGGTAGAATTTTCTGAGAAATTACTTATTTCTAAAACCTATATCCTTTCTATGTTACAAAATTCTATATTATTGTATATAAAATTCATATATAAGGATGCAGCATATACGTTGTTTTTTTATATCGTAACGTAATCCTATTCAATCGCATACAACGAAAGAAAATTCCATTAGTATCAACTATATTGAATTGTCTTTTTTCTCATTTATCATCCAATTCCTCGATTGAAATTAGAAAAAAATCTTTTAGAAACCTAATGTCCTATTATAGTGTTCGAATGATAAACATTTTAATGTCACAATTGGTTCGAATCTACGAGTACAAGAAAGTATTCTGAGAATCCTCCTTGATATTGTATCTTGGCCCCCTTGAGCTAATCTTCAATCAAGTCCCGGTGCCACTAAATTTTCTTTCATGAAAAACGAAACCGACCATTAATCTTGAACGGGCAGTAAAAAAAAACCCTCCAGACGTGTATGGAAGTCGAGTGTTTTTCCTACACGGACCCGAGAGTGATTCGGTATAAACAGACAGAAGATTAAATCAGTAGCTGCTTTGCGGTCAGGACGAATTTCGCTTTTGTATTGTTTGCGATCGCGATCGAAATTGATTTTAATAATAGATATAATTTATTTACAAATATTTTGATATTGTAAACACTCAAAGACAAAACTATAGACTTTTCTTTGTGGAGTAATATTTAAATTACTTTTTTTTTTTCACAATAATGTATAAGATCTTGCTGTATCCTGATTGGTATTTAAGGAAATAAATACAAAACTAGTGGTGAATGGAATCGTGCCTTAAGGCAAATTGTTGGAACTTTTTGCACCGTAATGAATTCGAGAAATATTAAATATTTTCAAATAGATTATTATAAATACTGTTATTCATATATGTTTACAAAAAACAAAATAAACAAAATTTAATTAATCGAATTCAAATTGAAGGACATTGTCTAATATTTATAAGAATTATATACGAGGTCTGTTCAAAAAGTACCCGGAATTTTCGTTTTTTCAAAAAAATATTTATTTATTTGTCTACATTAATGTGGTCCCCTTCAAAGTAGTCCCCCCCAGATATAATACACTTATGCCAGCGTTTTTTCCAATTTTCGAAGCACCCTTGATATTCACTTTTTGATATGTCCTTGAGCACTCTCAGCGATTTTCTTCAATCGAGGAAAACCGCCGTCCTTTCATGGGTCTCTTCAACTTTGGGAATAGGAAAAAGTCACACGGAGCCATATCTGGTGAATTTTTGCACTTTGCAACACTTTATTTCATTTTTTACGCAAAATTTAATACAAATTCTTTGACTTTTCAATTCTTCCATTGTAAAAATCGCCGAGCTCAGAAAAACACGTCGAACCTTAGCGACTACCACAGACAAAGTAAACAGTGAATATAGCTGAAAATTTCATCATACTTTAGGGGCATGTATACCAACACAATAAAAAAAAAATTTTGACAATCAGACACTCCAGACCCGCGAAATTTAATTATTAGTAATTCCGGGTACTTTTTGAACAGACCTCGTAAACTGAAATCTAAAGTTAAAATTATTTATTTGAAATATATTAGTGAACTTTAGAACTTTAGCTAGAACAAAAATTAAAATTCGATTTACTTTCGATATTCAAAGAATTTTTTTTTGAAAATTAAAAAAAAATTTAAAAAAACTCATAAGCAATCACTAATAGCAGAAAGTATTTTGAATCATTCAAATTGGATGCTCCGTTCTCTCAAAAACTCGATTTCTATTTCCTACACTCCTTGCTCTGTATCTCCGCAACGGCTGAACCTGCCTTTGCCCAATGCTAATCAGCACATCTCCCTATCAATATGAATCGAATATTTTTTGAACCATTCAAATCAGTTGATCCGTGCGCCCGCTAACGTGGACGAAAAATTGTATCGATACAGAAATGATATGCTTTTTATTCATTTTAACATTAATGGTCCTTTACAATTAACCTTTAATCGTTTCTTAAGATCATAAAATCTATCACGATACAAAGTTTCAGCAGTAAAAAACTACTTAAATTTTTAACGAAAGAAATTTTGACAGATGAGTAAATAATGCCATTTTAAAATATGTTGTTAAAATCAAACTGGTTTTCTTGCAGTAGTCCTGTTTATGAAATATTTTGAGCTCAAAGAATGTATAAACTTCGAATGTAATTCAAATTGGAATTTCAGCTTTTTTATATTTTTTATAGACTTTCAAATTTATCTTTTTTTTTCATCAATACAATACAGATTTTTAAATTACATTTGAACATTTTTATACATTGAAATTTGTAATGTTTTATAAATTATCCAATTTCTTTTAATATTCAGATTTATGGGCCAATTCTGCCTTTAAATAGATCAATGTTATGGTAAGGCTATGTTACGCTGCGTTTTTCTTCATATAAAATGGTACTAAAAACTGTCAAAATGCTTTGTGGTTGCTGTCAGGTGTTTTAGATATAAAAACTAAACCATAAAACGCACAAACGTCAAAAAAAGAATCTTACAAGTACATCTGTGTGATGTGTCATAATAAGATGTGAGTGAAGTTAAATTTTATCTGTCGCCTGATCGCACAGCAAATATATAATACATAGCATTTTTAGTACCATTTTATACGAAAAACGTAGTGTAACATAGCCTTGCCATAACATTGGTCTATTTTACGACAGAATTAGTCGGTTAATCTAATTAGGCTTTAACTAATAAATTATTTGCTTGTGAGTTTTATTTCAAATGATATATTTATTTTCGTCATATTTTTGTTGTTATATTTATATTTTTATATTTTTGTTGTTATATTTTTGTTGTTATATTTTTGTTGGAATAATTTGACTTTTGAAATAATGATTTCAATTTTATCATTTTGAATAAAATATGAAAACTCGTCATACGCATTTTAACAAACATAATTAATTTGAATCGGTATAACTAGTAAATTCGACATGCTAATTTAATATTATGCCGACGTGTCAAGTCGTTCAAAATCTTTTGACATGTATGTAAGCCAACACTTAAAATTTCGTCGAAATTTTCTTAAAAACGGCTGCACCGATAAATTCAATAGTCATTTGAAGAAACTTGACATTCTCGCGATGATCGGTCAAACCGTTTTTTTACAATTAACAAGAAAATGCAATATTTTTTGTACACATTTACCAAAAATTCTGAACCAATTTTTGATATTATAAAAATATGCATATTGTATATTTTTGCAATGTTTATACATTGACAACGAATGAATTCTATATGCTCTATTAAACTGCGTCAACATTTTAACCTCTTAACATAATTACCTAACGTAAGTTAAATGAGTTTATGAATTTCTACTAATAAGTGTTCTGATTTATGATTATTTGACTAATAGTTGTATACGCCACTGCATTTCTCCTGCCGTATCATTCGAGCAGCAAGACGCAGCGGCCGAGCGACTTGTATCGAGCATCCTCGTAAAAAGAGGAATTAAGTATTATTCCCAGTAGAATGTAAGAATGAAATGGCATTCGGGGTCCTTTAGCCCTTTGTATGGCATAATGCGAAGGTAAACTCTCCGCGGAGTGACTTGTGATATTTCTAAATACTTGTTGGGGAAACTGTGTCATTTAAATAACGGCGGGACAGGTGAATAAGTCGTATGTTTATGTTAGATCTGATATTTCTCCTTTTCAAGAGAGATATGTCCGCTTTTGTTAAACTCATGAATGAACAGAAACACGCGCTGTCGCGTGGGCGTTTTCTTAAAAAATATAACATGGAATGGAATTTCTTATACAATGTTTATTGTAATATCTTAAGTAAGAATATTTAAACTGTATTGTCTTTTTGGTTCTACAACTTTTTGGGTGTAATGTTGTTCAAATAGAGGTGATATTTTAGAAAAAGATAAAATTATATGAGTAACCCATCGAATAATTGTATCATTAACTTTTACTTTTTGTAGATGCCTTTATGAGATCTTTTATACTTTTGAGTTCGAAAAGATTTTGAACTGCGATTGAGTAAAGAACTAAATTGATATTATTTTTAAATACCAGATCATGAGTTTTTTTGAGAATAAAACTTTTCTAGTCTCGAAATTACTTTTAAGGCATTGTAAACTGATTATAGTTTAAATTTATCCAATTTAAAGGTCCAATTTGACTTTCAGCAATTACATTGTACAAACCAAACCAATTCTATCTCAACAAGTTCCACATATCAAACAAAACAAATATCTGATCATGTTTAGTAAAGTCCCAGCTATTTCATCATTGTAGAAATATTTTTTTTGCTGTTTTTCAAACATTTGTTACCTGCTTCTTTTTACCCCATAGGCAGGGTGAAATGCGACGACTAGGAGACAAACAGACACAATGTTTTATTTTTAATTTTGAAGGAATTTTGCGAAATAATAGCTACAATATTCAATCAACATAAAATATAAATTTTATGGGTATATTTTTGACAAAGATAACACGATATATAACATGGATCTGGTATTTTGTCAGAAATGTTTACCAATCAGAATTGGAATAACTATTTATTTATCACGCTACTTTTTTGCAACTGAGCATTGATAATACAAATCAAATTTTTTTTAACCATCCAAATGGGTTCAGCTGTTTTCCTTCGATGATGGCAAATCTGTTGTACATTCATACTACATATATACACTAACATACGTCTATTCTTTTTCTAAAGATTTTCTTAATGACCAGTATGTATTTAAAATGTAAATTAACTAGTGGTGTATGGCATCGTGCCTCAAGGCAAATTGTTGGAACTTTCCGAATATTAAATGTTTTTGAATAGATTTTTATAAATACAGTAACAATGTCTACTATTTATAAGAATTATATAAACTGAATTGCAAAGTTAAAATTATTTGTTTGAACTATATATGTCAGCTCTAAAACTTTAGTCAGAATCAAAATTAAAATCTGAATTATTTTCGATATACACCATATAGTTCAATTTTGTTAAAACAAACAGAAAGTTATTTGAATCGTTCGAATCGCACGCTTAGTTCTCCCAAAAACTGCCATTTTTTGTACATTTAACTCCATATTTCCGAAACCGGTTGACCTGCATTCTGCCAAAAACTAGTCACCTCTTCTCCCAATCATTACAAATTGAATGTTTTTTAGATCATTCGTATTTTGTATTTTCTGCACTCTTTGCTCCGTATCTCCGTAACGGCTGAAGATTTTGCCAAAAACACAAAAAGCCAAAAATCAGCACAATAGGAATCGAATGTTTTTTGAACCATTCAAATCGGTTGACCAGTGCGCCCGAAAACATGGACGAAAAAATGCGGACATACAAAACACACAGATTCATTTTTTCTGAGGTATGCCAAAATGTTCAGAAAATGTTCAAAACGTGAAGATATGCAAAAATTTTCATTTTATTATTTTCAGCCCATTACTATAACTACTCTACGTGAAGTTAAGAACAAAAGTAGTCTGGTTTTTTAATGCATAACTTATTCTTCATGGGCATAATCAATTAATGAACTTAAAATTTACTATCTGACCAATATAATTTTATTTTATTTAAAAGCTTAAACTCAATATTCTACATTAAAACTAATTGATTAAAACATAATACATTGCACTTCATAAAATGCCGATACATTTACTACGTTCGCTGTTACTTCGAAAGTGTTTTTTTTTTGTTTTCATTACCACTATTATAATTATTAGTACTAAAGTTATTGTTGCATTTTATTACCTTTGTATTAATTGCATAATTTGATATTATATTTAGTTCAATAATTAAATAACTGAAGCCCAGGATTATGATTGCTCTAACTTTTTCATATTGCGTTTTATTAAAAATCTCATCGAACAAATCCTGCTACAGTTACCCAACTTAAATTGAGTTTTCAATCAGCGTTTGGCATTAAAGTTGTTCTTTCGCATGTAAACTATATTTTTCTGAAGCCGGCATTGCTTTCATACACATGTATAAAGGAAAAAACTCTACGTAGTATAATATCGAAAATAGTGATGAGAGATATTTATTTGATATTTCATGAAAAGGACATCTATCAGAAATATCGAGATTGGCCTTTGGTGCGCCGCGTTCCCAAAACCGATATTAAATACCAAAGTTATTTTGTAATTGAAAATATAGTAATTTTTTTGACGTTATTATATGACTTCTTGAATGGACAACCCAGTAGTTGTCTAATTTAGTTGTGACTAATTAACTGTACTCGTAGTCTTTGTTGACATTTTATAATTTATATGGTGCTATGCTCATAAGAGAAGACTTTCATTTGAGATCATATTGATTTATGACCTCAAATTGAAATTAGACATGAAAGCTGCCTGATGTCAGACTTGGCTGTGGCTGGGATCGAACCAGCAAACCCGGGTCTAGTACCAATGTAATGCAAATTATTTACATTATATTGTGTGAAATTATTTTCTGTTGATATTTTTAGAAGTTTATGTGAAATGTTAAACTTAGACTCGGAAAGTATGCAGACTAAATTAGAGTTTTTTTCAAAATAATTTAATCTTATAATTAGAAAATTATTTGCTTTGGGTATAATTTGGATCACTACGAACCATACGAATCATAAAATATACAATGGAGGGCCAGTTATTTATTAGTAAGATATCTTAATTATATTTTTAGCAATCACTTATCGGCGTTCATGGATAAAATTAACTAGTTGGTATTGGTATTTTGCCTCGAGAGAAGTTACATGAGCTTCCCGATTTGTGAAAATAATCGACTTAATCCATGACAGATAAATTAATTTATGAGTAGTTAAAAGTATTCGAAGTGAATTTATTACACATTATTGAAAATCGAACACGTCAACCAGGTCGGAGTATTTTTTAAAAGCAAATTTTCAAAAATCAATAATCTTTATAATTGAGTTATACCAAGTAAATCGTCTTATTTTAATTTTAACAAATGTCAAAAGAACTACTCATTTTCTCAAACTTTGATGAATTTTTAAAATTGAACTACTTGTCGTAAGACCGTAATATTTCAGTAAGTTCTATAAGACCATGATATATATCGCCAAAAAAAGTTGCATGAAAATTGGCTTAAATTTTTTTTCAACAGTTAATTACAAGAAAACGGCTCTTTAGATTTTCACCTAAATCTAATCAGTATCATTCCCAACTAATATCTTTCGAACAGTTTTTGATTTTTTAAAATCGATTCGGTAGTATGAGCTTAAATGTGGATGAAAAGTTCAACACTTTTTTCCCAAATTACAAAGAAACGGCTCGGCCGATCGTCGCACAAAACTGAGAAACAATAGTCCTCATTACGATACATCGAATGGTTTTTAAATTTTTGGAATCGGTGCAGCCGTTTTTGAGAAAACGTCGATTCACGGCAAAAAATCTGTTCACACACACACACATACTTTTTCCAAATTAGGTCTCATTCGATTCAGGATGGCTTGAAACGTCGAGAAAACATAAAATTAGCGAATAGGATTTTTTGATGAAAACATAAACTTCTCCTTCGGGAAGTTAATTAATCAATTTAAATTAGTATAAATAAGAATTAGACAGTTACTAACCTTCAAGACTCAAGATTTTTTCACATTTACGTTAACTGCTTGTTACGTGTTTCTTGTGAAAGTTATTGTATTTTGTTTTATGTTTTATTGCCATCCATTCACTAATATGCAGCCATCCCTTATATAGTATGTTACATCACTGATTTTGTAAAGAAAAATTATTTTATAGATGAATTTAAACAATAAACTATTAATGATACTTGCACATTTGTTGAATTCTGAGTAAGGTGTCATAAATTTAATTATTAAATTTATAATGATAATTGTGCATTTTATGGTTCTGTTATTTTTATATTTTAAACCTATGGTAAATATGGCTATATATTGTATGAGAAACGCAGTGCAGATAGTATATAGTTACATCGTCAGCAATCGATTATCAGTTTCGATATCGACTTTATAAATAATTCGCCCATCCTTAATGCAGTGATAGTTTCTGATGTGAAAAGGAATGTTTAATAGTGTTCATTGAACAGAAATATTTTCATGAATGGCACTGCATTCGTGTGTACTTTAATTGGAGTGTGAAATGCATTTGCTCGCTTTGTGTACTTTGAACCTAGAAGCTTATGAGTTATTTGGCTGGAAGTGCAAACGATGAAAATACATGGAATACCACATGGATTTCAACAAGATTCCACGCTGATATTTTGCATTTAAGTGACAACTTCTTATTTAATGTCACAGAGTTGTTATGTGAGAGTATTTGACCGATTGATCAATGTAAAATAGTAAATGCAAGCTGTTAAATGTGAATTACTAATAGTAAAAACTAATTGTAAATCAGTTGCATGTGGACGATGCATAGATTTGAAGTTTTACGTGGTCCCACCACATACTTAATAATTTTATATTTTTTTATCAATAACCATCATGTTTTAACTGAAAATTAATTCCGTGTTGAGATCTTCAGTTTTTCTACTTCTTTTAAATTTTTCTTAGCTGTTTTTCTTTGTTGGTTGAAACAGCGGTTTATTGAAATACAGTAACTTCTTTGTAGATTATAAAGTCAAAAATATATTAAATTTTTTTTCCAGAAAATATATTGTTTTTCTGAGCTTTCATAAAAAATTATCCACATGCAATAATGTATCTATAAATATTTTGAAGTATATTTTTAGCTCTTTATTTAGTAATACTTATCTATTATTAACTTCCCGTAAGATAAGTTGAGCAATCGTACAAAAATCGAAAATGAAAATTTTTGCATATCTCCACCTTTTGAAGGTATCTAAATTTTGGCATACTTAAAAAAAAAAAAGATAGTGAGTGTGTGTGTGTTTTGTGTGGATACAATTTTTCGACTACAGTTTCGGGCGCATGGGTCAACCGATTTGAATTATTTGAAAGGCAATCGATTCCTATTGATAGGTAAACGTTCTGATTAGTTTTTGTCAAAGACAACCCCAGATGTTTCGAAAGTACGGAGCAAAGTAATGAATAATGAAAGTATTTATATTAATTTATTTAAAAACATTTAATACTCCTCGAATATTTTATTAAGATGCGGAATGTTGCGTATTGTAATAAGATGTAAGTTTTCGTGCACTAAAAACTACAGTGTAAATTTAGTAGTACTTGTTCGCGTAGTACTTTACTCTCATTATTTACTTACTCATTTTATTTTATCGTATATGAAACGTAATAAATAAGTTCGATGTCAATATATCTATTCGGTTGATCTTACATTAATAATAAATATTTATCGAAATAATACATCATTTGGAATTAGCATAATGAAATGCTCTACGTCTCAATATATCAAATTGTTTTTCTATAAATAAAAAGTCAATCCCATATATAACTTCCTACTTAACTTTCATTTATTCATTCCGAATTATAACAAAAATATTTTTTTGAAGTTCGAGATTGAAGGTACTAGTGGTTCTCTAGCATTCAATCAATTAGCGCTTCAGGAGATTTTTTTATTGAAAACTTATTACTGAGTAGTTTATATCTGTTTCTATAAACATATTTTTTCTGAAATTAACGCTTAAAAATTTGAATTATCCATGGTATTCTCAAACGTTGTTATTATTTAAAGAAACAGGAATATTAATAAGCATTGGTAGCCTCTCTCGAAAACATCTGCGCCTAATTTTTAAAATGTAAATATATTGTATGTACTTGATTTTTTCTTATTAGCATTTTTGATATAACACAAAACTTTACGTTCAATATATACTACATCATTTAGCTTACTTATTAACAATACTGCATTAAACACAAAATGAAAACTTTTACTTGCATTGCAATAATTTTAAGCATAATATGAAATTTGAATATCAATATTAAATAATATTTCATTAAAACAGCTGTTGAAACAGCAACTTTTATCATTATAGGAAGATTTGAGTAGTTTGAAATAAGCTCTGAATGCAAGAAAGCACACAGTATTCTAATTTTTCAATTTGTATAATATAATGTTCTCCCAAAATTTTCAATATTCATTCTAGTCGAATTTGATCGATGCGCAAGTAGTAGTTAATAAATAAATATATACGATTTCTTGGTTGAGATTTGTTGGACTTTTCCGTGGCTCAGTGATTACAGCTATGGGCTTTATTTGAGAAGTTCCAAATTTGCTACCTGCATCGGATAGCATGATGTCAAGCAGTACTGATATCACAAAATGAAAACTTTTACTTGCATTGCAATAATTTTAAGCATAATATGAAATTTGAATATCAATATTAAATTTAATATTTCATTAAAAACAGCTGTTGAAACAGCAACTTTTATCATTTAGGAAGATTTGAGTAGTTTGAAATAAGCTCTGAATGCAAGAAAGCACACAGTATTCTAATTTTTCAATTTGTATAATATAATGTTCTCCCAAAATTTTCAATATTCATTCTAGTCGAAATTTGATCGATGCGCAAGTAGTAGTTAATAAATAAATATATACGATTTCTTGGTTGAGATTTTGTTGGACTTTTCCGTGGCTCAGTGATTACAGCTATGGGCTTTATTTGAGAAGTTCCAAATTTGCTACCTGCATCGGATAGCATGATGTCAAGCAGTACTGATATCGGTTTTTACTTCAAAATTGTATATAAAATTTGTATCCTAGTCCATTTGTTTCCAATTAGGAAGGCGGTTGTGGGGTTGTCTACTAATAGTGTTCAGTATTAAAACCAAAACTATATCTCAGAGTAAGATCAATTTATGCATTGCCTTCTAATAACATCGTTCTCAGAAATAAGCTTATATGTGACATGTAATAGTTCTGATTGCTGTAAAATAGAAAAAACTCAAAGCGTGACATAATCATAATTTAAGGTGGAATTCATTCGAAAAATATATTTTTTTCTCTAAAATATCCGAGCTATCTTTCAATGTTCCATATATCGCACAACAGTAAAATTTATAGTTTATTTTTCTATATCTCTCGGCTTTAATACAGCTTCAGATTTGTTTAGCTTTTTGATGGCTGTCTACGTGTAGACTGTCAATTGGACTTTCAGGAGGAAAGTACGGTTTTCCAATAAAACTACATAACATACATATAACGTATTCCCTCGATAATACACGAAAAGGAATAATACATAAACTTCACACGAAAGTTTGCGCACCGTTGTGACCCCAGGTAACCTTGGATTTTACGCGTGCTCTGCCTTCGAGGGACATGATTTGACGGAATTTTTATATTTCGAACTAAACAAGACATATATCGTGAAGGAAGTATCAAACTTTTAATTTATCCGGGGAACCTTTTTATTCCGAATTCTAGAGAATAGCAACGGACGGGATTTTGCTTAGCTAGATAAAAAATAGTTTATGTTATGGATACGGGTATGTATGTGTATATTTTGTAGAGCTTCGAACAAATAATCCAAAGGTAAAAAACAAAAGTTTTTCTAAGAAAAATCTTGATGTATATTATTGTGCAGGTAATAATTCTGTTTTTCCTTAATACCCCTTTCCAAAAAACTTTAATTTTCGAATAATTCTAATATTTCGTTATATAATCTACTCATTTATTTTTAATATTTTTTTATTATATTGTTATATTTTATGCCATCTTTTTCTTAATTTTATTTATTCTATAAAATTCCTCTAATTTCTATTTTTCTTCAGTATATTGCTGGTTTAAATCTATCCAAGATCATGTTTCTTGATAAATGTCCTGAAAATGAAACGTTCCGAAACGTCGAGCAAATAAATAAAAAAAAATCTTTCGTACTGTTTTATTTTTTATTAACTTTGGATTTTTTGGTCGAAGCTCTACAAAATGTTTACAATCCAAGACTCTACTATCTAATATAAATATATACGTATAATTTAGGGTGGGTCGATTTAAAGATCACTTAGACACATGATTTTTGGATTCTAGGTATCAATATAAGATACTTTGCTGAAGAAATCATACCTCTAAAATGAATTCTGATGTCACGTGACAAATATAAGGGTTACATTTTGAAAAACCTTTCAAAGGGGGTCTCAGGGGGTGTATCACAGGCATAGGTGGATCGGCCTTCCAAAGTTAATGGGGGTCGGTCATATATTTGGACGCGATTGGAGCACTCTTAATGGGTCAAAATAGAATTTTTCAAATTTTAACCCTTATTTTTGGGTCAATGCAAGGGACATCCGAATTCATTTTAGAGGTATGGTTTCTTCAGCAAAGTATCTTATATTGATCCCTAGTATCTGAAAATCATAATTGTCGAACTACATGGTTTATTATTATAAAGTATTTTGTCAATATATTACCCAATTAATTTCTGAATCGGTCAAAACAAAATAGTACCAAGATGGTTGTATGACTTATCATTGTTATATTTCATACTTTTTTACATTTTTTTGTTTTAACTTATAGGGTAGTCTGAGTACGGTTGTGACACGTTTTTTGATCAGCAATAATTTTGTCAATTCACCAGTTACCTGGGTGACAAGTAAATTAAATGGCTATTCGAATATTTCCTACATGGAAATACTAAAATCTTGTTCTTAAATACGACTAATCCAGTCACAAAATCAAATCATACAAGAAAAAGGCGAGTGTCATAATCGTCTACACCTCCAGGACGGTTGTGACAGGCATAAGAATAGGTTAAAAAACAATATGTATAAACACCAAAATAACGATTTTTATCATCATAAATATGTAACACGATACAAAATAATCATTTAAACAAAGCTTGTGAATATAACAATATATAACAAAACATTTTAAACAAGAATTTTTGTGAAATCTTCTGTTTTCTTGTATTGACATCTTATCTCTCTCGTATTTTATCTTATTAGTTAAGGTAGATCGTTCTTTAGTCTGTTTAATCTTTGCTTGAAAAGGACAAGAAATACATGTCGCAACATATACCTACATGTCACATAAAACAAACTAATTACTAGTAATTAACTACTAATGTTTAGCTTACAGGAAAATAACAAAGTGATCTATCTGTATACAAGTAACAGTTATTATTAGAACAAATCGAACAATAAAACTTACTTTTCAAAAGCAATGCAATAAAACTACTTTTCAAAAGCAATGCGGTTTACTGATCATGTTAACGTAGGACTCAATGCAATAATAGACACTCGTTTGAACAAACATACTTAATCTTTCTTCCTTTGGACTCTATCTCAAAATCATTATACTTCAGCTACTATTATGACTGTCACTACCGTACCCTAGCACAATCGTACCCAGCCTCCTATTTTTTATACTAGTCACAATTTATTCATCATGTTAATAATTTTATTTATTACTATCTACATTAATAAATATACTTAAAAATAATCAATACGATAAATCTGAATTACTTTGATTAATCAGTATTTTATAATGGAGTAACAATATATTAAGCACTAATTTTTAATATGAAGAGTGCGTATAGAAGACTAGTTCTAGTAATCTAGGATTAATTCATTTGATACTTTTGATTTATAAAGTCTCATAATTATGTCTCTGTTTTTTTGTCATTATATAGATATACATTTTGAGTGAAAGGAAACATAATAAATTTCTAATTTATATACCTTTCTTGTTACTTTTCGATGTCACGCACAATCTCCCGACTCTATATACATACATATAGAATAGATAGTACTGCCCTAAGGTAGGCCCATGAACTGAGGTAAACTCCAATTCGATTCGAGAAGAATAGTGTGAGAGATTTCCCATTGTCATTTCACACCGCATGCCCGGGTGGGCTTATTTTCAAATGGAAACATATTTCTAATCTATATTTTCAAGTGAAAATGGACATCGGTGCTGCCCGATGCAGAGGTTGTCCAGAACGAGATTCGAACTCGCAACCCTAGAATATTAAACAATTGACACGTATTTTGATATCTATGTTTTAGTTATTAGAATTTATATCACACTGAGGAGAGGCAAACCTAGTCTCGAAATGGATGTAAAAAAGCGAAGCGCGTAAGCGCCACGCATAAACATTGCTACGGAACTCATTTTTATGGTTAAACAAAATTTGTACTTATTATTATAATCTCTATAAAATATTTGATAATTTAATGTGCATGACATATACGCGTACATCCATTCTTCTAAGGTATGACAAATTGTTCAGGAACTTTTGAAACGTAAAGATATATAAAAATTACCTGACTGCACAGCAACCTTATGGCATTTTTTTCTCTCTTTTTAATGCAGATGTATTAGATGCATTAGATATACAATTTACAATTTCACAATTAAATAACACAACAACCAATATATAAAATACAAATGAAGGAATGCTAAAATAATTTTGTGTCTTGATTTTATGAAACTTGATATTACGTCTTCGTTTAGAGCATCTTCAAAAGTTGAGGTCCTGTATATCCATTGATTCGCAGAAATGCTTGAAAAGTTTAGATACTTTTCTGAAAAAAAAAGAGCAGTATCAGAGACGACGAAAAATATTTCACAGCTAAGAAATACTCAGTTAAAGCCAAAGTTTTGCTGCATTTGTAAGATACCGCATATAATTAGTAACAACAGATATTTATAATATGGAGCTAATGGTATGTATTTCTTGAAGTCAAAATTAATATATTCAAAAATATCATAAAGACTGTTGGCTTATAGTAAATTAATCAAAACATTGTGGAATTTTGACAGTATTTAATACTATTTTGTATGAGAAGCCTTACGTAACATATCCTCGCCATAACATTGGTCTATTTTACGGCTGAATCCGCTCCTGAATTTGTTCAACTTTGAAGATTTATTTTCTTTGATGCTTTAGCATCAATGATCGTATTACTAAAATCGTCAATTTTGTGTTTCAATGGATTGTAAATATTGTAAGTATATTTTTGAATGTGGATAAATATCAATCCTTAAACAGTGAAGAATAACAAGTCTTTCAGTAGTTCTTGTTACTGAGCTGAACAATCCATATTTAATTCTGTTTACTTTCCCAACAAGCTTGTGCATATTGCGATGAGTTATAGTTTCGCAGTCTTCTGAATAAGAAATGTCCGCAATAAAACTTTGACAACTGATACGAAATTATGCACGAGCGCCCAACGAAATAACTGCACGATATATTTTGCAAAATTTAGTATTCAGGATCGATACATCTTAAAATCCTGCTCGCGTCGTTTATATTTTGTTTCTTCCTATCCTCGTGCAAGTCACAAGCAAATACACAAAAGAGAAAATAATGGAATGCCATGTCAAATACTCGGAAATATTTGAATGGGGAAGCCAATTCATATATTTTACATTACATATAGATTGATATTAATTATGCATCGATATCAGTGCGACATTTATTCCTTATTATTGTTAGATTTTTTTTCGATAAAATATGTATTTGTGTATATTTAGAAAAGTTAATTTTAGTTATGGAGGAATACAATAGAGCATCTTCATTTTTCCATATGTTGATTTAGTGGTTACAGCTATTGGATCTCAATCGGCATAGAAATATAGATAGTCATATATTTCCAAGTGGAAATAGCCTTCACCTTCTATTTCTGCATGGATAAATAATTCATACTTTTTACAGAAATATTGTAATAATAAAATTTCTATCATATACAACTTTTTGGGTTGCTATGTATATAACCGACGTAGTTAGTTAAGTCGAATCATCACATCAACGCTTTTCAAATAATTTAAAAAAATCAGATTTTGACTAATAATTTTGTCCTCATTGATGAATATGGAATTGAAATCTCGGTAATTTACCTTACGTACCAGGTTTTTTTAAAAGCAATATTTGTTCCGGATTTAGATTTTTTGTCCTAGGTTTTCGACATGTATAGGTTCAAATTGAATTTTCCGAATTACTTGATAATACAAACACAACTACCCATCAATACCAATATCTGAAAATGATTATATATACTATGTTGGAAGACAACAAGTCTGCTTATATGACTGAGAAAATTGCATGAAAATGAGAATGCGAATATATACATAATCTCAAAGTCGAGTTAAAATAGCATCCACTTTAATTATTTTTGAACTTTTAATAAACTTTCAATATCTCAAAAATTAACTAAAAATATGAAAATGAACAAACAAGTGCTAATTTTATACAAGACTCAAAAGCAAAAAATAACATATAGATCGAAAAATTAAAGATATGATATCATAGGTGAAAGAAGATCATAACGTATAAACGAATAGTCAAGAATATACTAAAAGTCTACAATTACGATTTAAAAAAATGGTACATTTGAAAAAACTGTTTTTTATTGTATCCTCAAATCTAGTTTGTTATTTTAAAATCATTTTTAAGGTATTTAGCATAAAGCTTCTCCAACGTCCCTCATTAGAATAAATAAAAATTTACGTCGCGGTTTGACCTAAATAAAATATTGTCATCTCAACTATAAAATACAATATTAATAAATACGATGCATATAATTGGCATTTCCACGTAACACAAAATCTGTCAGTAATTGTGGATTATAAAGTGACTGTAGTTTTAATGAATTTCGAAAATTTTTTGAGAATACATCGCAATCGAGGCGAAGAAGCACCGAAAAAAATGCTTGCAAAATTATTTTCATATTGCAAAATCCTGCACTTTTACTAAACTTATGTATCAGGCAACTAAAATATTCAATCTGACTAATTATTGAAAAAAATAGTTTTTATTGATATGTTGTATTCGGTTTTATTTAAATATTTCATATTTTTCACAAGTTTTTCTTAATTCATATTCATGTTACGACTCACATATACATTATGAGCCCAATCTAATTGTTTCTGAAATTCACGCAGCAGGAGTGCACGTCAACGTGATTTAATGCCAATTAAGTTGTCAGAATCATTAAAATGAATGAAATTGTTTTCTTTAGAGGAAATCATCAATTTAACATTTGACACAAATGTTGAAATGCACAATATTTATTTCTGTTAAATTTTAATAAAAGAAATCTTTGACTACATTAATTGCTAGTTTCAGTAAACAAAAATTAGACCTAAAAAAACACAATAAACTACTCAAGAAACGTCTTCATTCAATTGACTTAATCACAGGCTCTGACCTTGCCAAATCCTTATTAAAATATTTTGCTCTTTTACTTGATGCAGAATCACACATACAAATATATACAGGGCCGGTCCTACCTTGAATGCAATGCATGCAAAAAATGCGGGCGCACGCCTTAGGGGGCGCCAAAAACGAGGTTCGGAAATTAAATTTATAATATATTATTTATATATTTTTTTAAATATACAATCTAGAATACTCAATAGATTATAATAAACAATCCAACTTAACTATGAGACGCAAAAAGCATATTCAGTTTGCAATGTGATTCAATAGAGACAAGTAACCGAATAACAACTCTGCAAATTTGTAAATTATTGTTCTGCTTATTTTTTAATGTACTTATTAATTTTTTTCTTCGTTTGAAGTTAACGTGGTATTGAAAAAGAAATTATTTAGTGTTCAATCCCGTAAGAGCAAACCTACGAAAGTTTAAATTAATAATTGGGCGTTATTGGTGAAAAATTTCGAGCTGATTTAGTTGAAATTTATATGTTGTTTTTAATAATAGAAATTTATGTAATAATCTGTTGTGTACTAATTCCAGAATGATTAAAAATTAATTAAAAAAATTCATGTAATTTATATAATTTTAATGAAAAACTGTTAAAACAGTTAAAATTATTGGGGGGGGGGGGCGCTAGAACAAATCTTGCATGCGGGCGCTGAGGAGCCCAGGACCGGCCTTGAATATATATATATATATATATATATATATATATATATATATATATATATATATATATATATATACATACATATCCTTAATAGACAATCTCTGTTAACATGACAACCCTGCCTAGTTTATGAAGTATCACTTAACCCACTTCTACTAAGATTGTTTTATGTTCTCGGAGCAGATGTCTCACAATTGTCATTAATAGTTCTTGAGAACTTTGGTGAATTCAGCAATAGTAGAGAAAACGCTTTGTTCTTGAATTTTTACGCTAGTTTTTGCTCTATTTTCGTTATTCTTCACAATTAAAACTTTGTTCGCTTTTAAATCCTTCTTGCGATTTGTTTCTCGAAGTTGTGCAAAGTAAAATATTTCATTGTTTATACAATTTTACTTCTTGTAATACTCGCCCACGTTACGTATTTATATTAATAAAATTATTTCAAAGAAATAAATACCAACAGGGTTTTAAAATGGAAAAGTATTATAAAAACATGAAAAAAAGTTTTTTTTAGTTCATAAAAAATTAAAGAATAAATTGATAATATGTACTATAAGCATTTGATTTAAAAATACAGTGTTGTACGCAAACATATTAAAAACTATAAAAAATTACTACTTAAATTTACTTAGCAATCAATACACAGTTAGAAGATATATTAATTACAAAACAGCAAAATTAATTAGAAGATATATGTACAATAAAATGTAACAGTTGTTCCTAAGCGAATATTACTTTCTTGGCAATACTGCCATAGTATATTTTCAATACTCTTATCCTGGTTTATTTAATAAGAAAAAGTAATAAGAATGTTTTGTTTTTTATTAGATATTACATCGAAATGTGGGCATTGCGCAAAATGTCTGCATATTGAATACATTTGTATGTACCTGATGTGTAGGAAATTGATTATGAATAGTAAAATATTATTTCTAATTCTTAACGCTGCATAAATCTAATAGAAATCAAATTAGAAGCCTCAATAAATTCGATGCAGTTGTATTATATTATTTTACTAACAATCATGTACAATATATCATAATTAACCCTCCAAAAATAAGAATAAAAGAGGTACGTAATTCATGAATACTTTATGTAGGCTTATAATTATACTGATTATTTGATCATCCAATTTTTTTATGTATACAAAAATCCAGCCTAAAGAGAGTTAAAATGAGTTAATTTTCAAATTTACTTCAATGTGGATTTAATTTACAATCAGCGTTAAATGTGTTTGCTCGGTTTGCGTCCTTTAACTTCCCATAGGGCAAGTTATAGTAGTCGCAAAAAATCGAAAATGAACATTTTAATATATATTTACGTTTCAAAGGTTTCTGAACATTTTGGCATACCTTATAAAAATGGATGTATGTGTGTGTATGTGCGGATACAAACTTCCGTCGACGATTTCGGGAACACGAATCAACCGAATTGAATAGTTCAAAAAACATTCGATTCGTATTGAGAAGGAGACGTGCTGATTAGTTTTTGGCGAAGGCACATCTTGCCGTTCCGAAGGTACGGGGCAAAAAGTGCCAAAAACGGTAACTCAATTTTTGAGAGAACGGAGCGTCTGATTTCAATAATTCAAAAAACATTTTACTTGTATTGACAATATGAAGAACTGATAAATTTTTAGGAAGGTTAGTGCAGCGGTTATGGACTTTCAATAAAAATAAGTTAAAAAAATGTCATTTGGCGGTCAAAAATGTTTATTGGACTTATGCACATCAAATTATCAGATATTTTATAGAGATTTTCATAATGTGTACGCATTTTGTGTAATTTTTTTTGGATTCCGTACCAAAATTTTTAATTACGATACGGGAAGTTACAGCAATTTGCCTTAAGACACGATGCCATGCACCCCACTAGTTGTATTTTGTATTTTCAACAAAAAGTCGGAATTTTGTTTTGAATCCATTGCTTGTTAGGAACCATTGATTATAATACCAGGACTCTTTATTCGGCAGTAGTGAGTTCGGCGGCATTTATGGAATAATAATATGATCACTTTCGAGTACTTAGTATTCTACTCATTGTTCTTTCATTCGGCGTAAGCATTTTTATTTTATTGCTATCACGAACTCTGGATTCGATTGTGGTGATCTATCAATGGTTACAAATATCGTTTAGTCGCATTTTAATTCGGTCTAAGAACGCATCTTTATCAACTTGTGAAAATGTGGAACAGGACAATATATATGTCAATGGTGATTATATATTTTTTTTCCTAATTCTGGCTGATGACCAATTTCAATACTTTTATCATAAACCATTATGAAAAATCAAATATTATAAATATTTTTTTTCGTAAAAAAGTAGTTTTAATTTAGTCGCATTTAAATCAGTCTAACAATTGTAAGAACGCAAGTTGTTAAATTGTGAAACAGGGAAATACAAACATCAATGGTGATTACATTTGTTTTTCTAATTTTGTTTAATTCAATAGTTTTAATTGAAAAAATAGCAACGAATCATAAATGAAAAAATGAAAAATTACACTTTTTTTAAATCGCATTTCATTATTTTAGTTGTGCAAAATAATTTGTGTGAAATGTATCTAAACTGCAGTGACAAAATATATAATTATAGCGTCAGAGGGATTTATTTATATTAAACATTGTGAGTGGGGTGTTTTTATAGTCAATTTATATAAAACTAAATTAAATATAATTCTGAAATGTTAATTATCATAGCTGTGTTCAAAACTTTGATAAAAATATATGCTAAAAATATTTCAGAATTAATAGTTGTGCTTACTTAATAGTCCAAATTATAACTATCCAGGTCGTTCTAATATACAAGGAGAACCTCAGATATACTCTTTTGGTATTTTGACCAAACTATGCAAGGCTTTTAAATTTTTTTTATACAAAACTTTGATTGAATTGCGGTCTATCTAAAAGATAATATTGAGAGCTAAAACTTTGAGAGAATTGTTTTTTATCAATTTGGAACCATTTGAGCCCTTGAGAGCAAGGAAATTCGAAAATGTCCATATTAAGGACCACCCTAATGTTTATATACTTTTTTTCTAAGATGCTTTCAAATCTATGTTAAAAATATTTTTATTAAATTGCAATCTAGCATTAGACTATTCCTGTAGTTTATTTCCTTCATTTGTTGATCATAACCACATTCATTTTTTCATAAATTTATAGACCGAGTATTAGTAAAATAGTTACAACCCATGTAATAATATTCCAAGACGTAAAGGGTTCAATATTACATGACGCAGTTTTTGCGAGCAGAACACTCGTTTTCGCGAAAATGCGCAGTCGGTGCACTCGTATGAAATCTCATACAAAAGCTCTCTATAAATGTCTGTCATCAATGTCGTACGAACGATTCACTTGCCAATAACAGTCGTAATAAAATATCGTAACCATAATAATAACAGTCGTGTAAAATGTTTATATTTTTTTCATAATGTAGGGTAATTTTTAACAATCAAATTAAAGTAACTTATGGTCTAAATAATTTTGTAATTTAGCCAATATTTTTGTACGACCACTTCTTCTTAGTTTGCTCAACAATTGTCACTAAATTGCCCAAATAATTGAAATCCGAATGTACTATCTCTTTTTGAATTCAGCCACAATTTTTTATAAATATGATAAATGGTAAAACTATAAGCTTTGCAGGGAAGATAGTGAAACTACTTAGTAATATGACTTAAAACATTTTTTTTAATTTTATGAACTTGTAAATAAATATTTTTCATAATTATGCTAAATAAAACAATCTCTTTAAAATAGCAGATTTGAATATTATTTACGGTTAGAATAAAATGTAAATTTGCTGATAAGGTCTTCATATTGTTTTAATTCCCTAACTTTACTTGTTTTTGAAAAAACTGTTGGTGTACCTTTTTACCCGCGAAGTTCTAAACAATGCTCTACCCTATATATAATTTTTTTTGAAAGGTTGATAGATTATTGAAATGTCTGGATAATAATTAATTGTCTAGGATGCTTAACTTTAGTATTTATAAATTTATTAAATATGATACTGCTTCCAACATACGTAGATTTATTTGTCAAATTGTGCCGTTTTCATGTTTCTCAGTAACCTATATATAATTGAATCTCATATTATACATACATGTTAATTAACGTTTGTAAATCAAGTTCCTTTGTCAAATGTATTTGGCGAGAAAAGCTCCTTTATAACCGCTTTAATTGGCAATTATTATTATATAGTGAAATCTATTATAATACATTTTTTGTTAGAGTTTTGTCTTTCACTATGATGTTTAGAAAGTGATTCAAAATTTTGTCACATATCGAATATTAATTAGAGCAAATAATCTCTTATTTTCCATCATAATACTTTGAAGTTGTTTTGTAAGATTATTTACAATCGATATAAATAATTGTAGTAAAGAAGAAGTTATATTTTTCTTATGCGTGTTGCTGCACATCTATGCAAATTTCGACTTGTTTTATTATTCTCAGAAAAACTGTGTGAAACAATCATACTCAGAGCTTTTATGAAAATTTGCTTCCCAACTAATAATTCTAAAACCTAAACATAAATAGCGGTGTTCTTATCACTTGTCATTCTTATTGAGATTTATTTATTAATTAGAAACATTTTTAATTTTATTTACGGACCGTGGTTTGAGGACCTTGGTTCTAATGTGAAGATACTGTTTGCAGTTTTTGCTTCTGAAAGCTCTTCGGTAGAACTGTGTGTCACTTCGTCCTCCACAATAGACTTCGCTCTTTAAAATGCAATTATCGCGAGAAAAATATTACACATGAGCAGAATATAAATGCAGAAGAAAATGTCCTCAACAGATATTTTTCGAACGTTAAACTGCAGTAATTGAAAAAAAGAACTGACGTTTATCATTCTGATAGGGAGCACAATAAATTTTCATATTATTCCTAATTCTTATATATATAAAGCGGTATTATATTATGGTTCATTACATGAATATACATGTATTTATTCCGTGTATTTATATTTATTTCGTGTATTTATATTTATTCCGTCTTTATTCAAACTTCATTACATAAAGCATGTAATATAGAACACTTATTTTGTAGGAATTCTCGCTATACTACAATGTTTGATTATGTAATTATCTTTTATTTGTATTATAAAGTTAAACTCAGTATATTTAAAATAAAGTATCCACATTTTTCTCTAAATATTTCTTCAAATTAAGATACTATCATTAAAAAGAAGAAATACATTTTATTGTAGTCTATTTGTTTTCTGTCTCGGGAATTTTAGAACACTTACACCGCAGTAGAAACAGGTGTTTCTATATTATTTAGTTTTATAACACGTTTTTATTTTTTTTCAAAATTACTAATTGTCTCAGTTCAGTGTTTATTCTCTGTTTTTTGTTTGTTTAGCAATATACAGCATATGCACTTAAATTGCAAACTTAGTTTACATATAAATTTTAGCAACATAATTATTCGTTTATAAGAAAATTAATTTCAGTAAGAATATTATTTTACGCTCTTGTGGACTACTTAATATATATATATATATATATATATATATATATATATATTCAGGTCTAATTATGGGACACAACATAAAAAAATATTAATTTCTTTAAAAAATTATTTTATAATTTATACGTTTCGGTCCTAGACTCCATTCAGTGGAAACTAAAAACAAAATGTGAAAACTAAAACTAGTTGGTATTCGTATTTAGCCTTGAGGCATGTTACATGAACTTCCCGATATCGACTTAACCAATAAAAAATTAATTAATTTATGGGTGAATTTAGTTCACATATTTGGAAATGAACGAACACGTTACTTCGGAGTATTTTCCAACAGCAAATTTTCAAAAATCTACATTTTTTATAAATGAACCAGTGTCCGTAGGACTTTAATGATTTAGTATGTTCATTAAGACTAAGTACTCTATCGTTATACCAATTAAATCGTCTAATTTGAATTTTAACAAACGTCAAAAAAACTTCTCATTTTCTCAAACTTTAATGAATTTTCAAAATTAAACTACTTGTCGTAAGGCCGTAATATTTCAGTAAGTTCTATAAGACCATGATATATATCGCCAAAAAAATCCAAAAACTGGCTTAATTTTTTTTTCAACAGTTAATTACAAGAAAACGGCTCGGTAGATTTTCATCTAAAACTAATCAGTATCATTCCCAACTAATATCTTTCGAACATTTTTTGATTTTTTAAAATCGATTCGGCAGTATGAGCTTAAATGTGGACGGAAAGTTTAACACTTTTTTCCAAATTACAAAAAAACCAGGCGTTTTTGAGAAAACGTCGATTTACGGCAAAAAATCTGTTCACACACACACATATACTTTTTCCAAATTTGGTCTCATTCGATTCAGAATAGCTTGAAACTTCGAGAGAACATTAAATTGCTGATTCGGATTTTTTTATGAAAACATAAACTTCTCCTTCGGGAAGTTGATAAAGCAACTGTAAAAAACATAAAAAGTACTTACAATTTCCTAATTTTAACGTTGAAAACAGAAAATTATTTAATCTATAATATGGGGATTTGATAATGCAGTACTCTATGTAACACGAATATTAAACTTGTAATTATAATAATATTTCACTATTAAACTACTAACATCAAATTTTCTCAAAGGAGTAAGTGTGCAACATGTATCCTAAATATTGTTTCTTCGAGAGAATGCAATGATAAAAGTATTGAATTTAGTCACAATTTATCACTTACAATTTGTTTTATTTCCAACAAAAAACGAATAAACTATACTTTCAGATCGTACTTCTAGTACGCTTAGCAACATCCGATGCATATAAAGATTTTTTAAATATTGGCCCAGTTCTAACGTACGCTAGAAATTTAGTGTTTGGTCGTCCCAATATGTATGATGTCGTTCCGATGGTGTTTGACCCTGAGCAGTCTGCCAGATTGGCACCACTTTACCAGAAAACTTACGGATATCGAGGAAGGAATTTAATTCATGCCTTTGGAATTGGCTATTCGAGAAAGGATTTAATCAGATTTGGAGCAGTTAGCCAATAGCCAAAAGCCAATAGCTACAATATAATTTAATTTTCTAAATTGTTAATTTATTTGTTTGTAAATATTGATGAGAGATATAATATATAACATAATTAATTTATTATCAATATGCGTTTGCTGGGGTACGTATATAATTGTATATATGTACTTACTTTTCTGGTTTATTTAAATATTAATATTGTAAGAAGATATTTAGAGGTCGCTCAATCACATCTATGTTATGTATTTAGATGTGAATTCGCATATATTAACCAGTCACCTGTGGTGTTAACATCGAACAGTGCGCAGAGTTTTGTGTCATTTGAATCAACCTCATGACGAATATATTCGTCAATGATAGGGAAATTACACTGATAAGACATTGGATGAAAAAGATGTGTTTATTTTAGAAAATAAACATGGAAGGAAGGCGTCATGTATCAGCGATGTTCTTTTGCACTATTGCAATCGTTCTCATTATTTTGTGCGCATAGTCAATACGAATCGAAAGTTTTTGAACCATACAAATTGGTTTTAGCTGTAAACGTGACAGAACCATATATGTTTATGAAAATATTATATCAAAATCATTAAATGTTGCTAAATTACCATTATTATTTCAAAAACAAGCAAAATTTAGAATTTATATTTATACAATATATGTATCAATATTCATACCAAAAGTTTTTTTTTCGTTGGTAGTCCTTTTGGTTTTTAGCTTTTGTATTTAGTTCTGATATTTGAATACGATTTTATAGGTATATAGTTGTCTTATAATATGTATTGTTATTTTTAAGTTAGATACAACAGTTGTTTTTTAATATAACCTCTATAATAGCTTAAATAAGGGTGGAGTGAAAAGGACTTACCAAACCTTTACATTGGCAAACGTGTAAACAATAAGAAATAGTAGATTAGGTTGAAAAAAGCAATAAAAAATAAATTAAAATAATAGTTATTCGACCTCTGCTGTTGAATATTTCTTCCAAATACCAGATCAGTCCTTACGTTGTGCCAACTTCAAAATATAGTTCATAAATAATTGTTAACTTAGAAGATTAGCTATGACGTATCTGGAACTGTGGTATTTTGACTTAATTCGTTATTTTTTTCAATTGCTATCAAAATAAAGCTTCTCTATTTTTGAATGAAGAAAAAGTGGAAAGTTTCACTTATGCCAAGAATTTTATTGAATATGTTATATGGGGATATGACATATTGTATATAAATTCGTAAACGTAAACAAATTATTCAAAGAAGCAAGTGCAAAAGAGATAAGTTCGGTTAAGCTGATTTCCCGTCGAGCAGATCCTTTCATGATGCCTCTTACTATATGTGTTCTGTTTATAATTCCGTCGACATATTGTGATATCTCACGCATCTCGTGCTTTATGCCTTCCTAATACGCTTTTAGTGTCATTTAAACCACAAGCAAGATAACAAACAAGATTATTGCCGAATATCATCATATTCAGATGATATGAGCTAGTGCCAGTTTTCAATAGTCAGCTGTGCGAGAGTCGTTGTTCCTCCGCGTGCCCGAAGTAGTTGTTATGAACTCAAACGGTGCGTTTAAAAGCTTGAGCTTCCAGAGCTTTTTGCTAATAGCGCGTTGCATCGAACTTGTTTAATATCGTTCTCAACGCGACAATAAGTCCTTTGATGTACGGCTTTGTAATATGCGATGCTTTTTGCAACCCGATTCTGAACAAAGTTCAAAGTGAATATGCACAGTTCATATATGAGTTTGGGTTTGCATGACGGAATTTTAATTCTGTATGTATTTCATTTCAACATGTTTTCCTATAGCATTATTTGATTTAACCACGCACGCATTTATTTAACCACCGCGTCGATTTATTTATCCAACTATTTTATTAATATATAATGCAAACAAGGACAGTTTCGAACCAGCATTTTCTATTTATGTTGCACAGTACACGATCATATACGATTATTGTAATATTTAAATAAATCGCATTGCAACTTTTATGTTTAAATGTTCTTCGTACCTACATATTTAAAATCGTCATGGGTAGACTGAGTCTCTCAAAAGGAAGCAATTGTCTCTTATTAATTCGATAACTAATAAACTATATATGCATAAAAAAGTGTGCGCGTAAAGATCACACGCGATTGAAGTAAAACTTATTTGCTACAATATAAGTAGCAAATTTAAGTTAAGTAAAGATAAATACATCATATAACAATTTTAAATAATGTTTATTAGTAATATGGTAACACTCATGATGCACACATTTATTAATGTAAACCATTTTACACAATTATATAATAATAAATTATAAATTATATATTTATAATAGCATTAAAATTATGTATAATATTTAAAAACAATAATGTAATTAAAGTCATACTTCAAATATGACATGATCGGTTTGTCATTGTAATTAGCATTTAGAAATGAACCTTCATCAGAAAAATGAAGTATTTGCTGATTAAAAAATTCTAAAATATTCGTTCACAAAGTGGATTATGTTAAACAACGCCATTTCCCATTGTCATTTCACAACAAAGTGCCCGAAATAGGCTATTTGCAATTGGAAACATATTTTTGATCCATATTTTCCAAATTTTGATTTTCCAAATTTTGATTTTCCAAATTTTGATTTTCCAAAAAATTGAGAAGTTATAATTCCATATGTTGGTTGTTTTATATCCTTTTGGGGTTTTGCATTAATACACCAGTAATTTTTTGCAATAAAAATTACACGTATTAATAAATAATATTAATAAATATTTTTAACGTACTATTTATTATATAATTTAGAGGTTTTGGGTTATTTGCACACTTAACGTTTTTGCTACGGATGTCGTCTCTGGACGACATGTTGTGTTGGCCTTTGATTCAAGATTTATCACTATGAGTTAAAGTATTGAGAATTTTAGTCTTCTACTGTATTTTCTAGTTTATTAGAATATCAATTTCTGTGTGCATTTCAAATTTCAGTTTATTTAATTTTAATATTTATCATATGTTATTCGAATTGGATTAAGTTGTTATGTGTATTAGGTATTTCACACTATTTGTAGTAGAGTCGTAGAGTTGTGTATGTTGTCTGTAGTGCATCAGAGTTCTTCAGTGAATTCCTTGCATCATTCCACACCCTGCCGAGTACAAGACATTACACTAACTGCATATTTGAACTGTGCGCATTGCTCGTAGATCACATACAGAATCATGTTGGACACACACAATATTTCATCTCTATTGGAAATTGACACATTATATATATATATATATATATATATATATATATATATATATCGGATATCCTCAAGATGCTGACTAGGTTTGTGAATTCATGCATGCAGCTATATTTTCTTTTGAGATTTGTTATGCGATTCATGATTCAAATATCTTAGATGACATTTGGACATATTATGTATGTAAAGTAACTGCAATTATGTATGTAAAGTAACTGCAATAAGTTTAAATATATAATGCAGCATTACTAGTACTATGCATGTATAAAGTTTTTTCAGATCAAACTATTATTAACTTCATTATATTATTCAACAAATCTGTTTCTATCAACTTTACATGTTTGTTTTCTAATCATGTATTCAAAAACAAATCTTTTCTACTTCATGAAGAATTTTTGTTTTTGCGTGCAATACTGATATTTTTTATCAGTACATGATAATATATTTGTCATTTACAGAAAAAATTCATCATCGGTTTATAGGTGTATTACATTGCCTTACTTATATATTGCTTGTTAAAATTCAATTTTTATTTCTATATTCAATATCTCTATTTAATTTTTGGTAGATTACCCAATATTATTGCTGAATTATTTTGCATAATTTTTGCTTATTTACAAATTAAGGAGAATAAATTAATAATACCAAAACAATTTTTAACTGAATTTAATAGGTACTAAAATTTGTTTTTTTAACTTAATTTATTTTTTATATACTAGGTATATTCTTATTGTTTACGCCCTTGTCAGAGTAAAGTTTTAGTTGTCCCACTCATATTTAAGCTTTTATAGAACTTATACGAAAACAAATGTTGAATTTAACTTTAAATGAACAATACATCTTATAAAATAATTAAATAACGTTATACTTAAATATTATACTAATAAGTTCTTGTCAACTAAATAACAAAGCTCACAACAACAAAAAACTAACAACGAAAAAAAAATTGTTATAGATTTTCAAACGTAGAGGTTTATCTTCTGATAGAGACGTTTCTAAATTTAAAACGGTGGCTGGTTACACATCTTTTGCCCTCTAATTTCAAATCCTAACATTACTTGTTTTTGAGATATTAGTGGTGGATCTTTTTACTAGCGGATTATTATTATTTATTATTATTATTATGCGTTTTATCCTATCTTGTTCAGGCTGAAGTGTCTGGTATAAATATTACATTAAGTTTCTATACACTTTTTAATAATAATAATTTACATGCCATTATCATAGGTATCATATCACAATTTCAACATTCCAGATCTTTCATTCAATTATTATATTATACCTATATTTATTTCTACATTAATTGGTCCAATCTGTTTATTTCAGTTTAAAAATCTCTTGATCTTGAACATACTTGTTTAAAATAACTTGCTTTTTAAATAGGGGAAACTGGGTACGGTTGAACTACTTATTGATTTAATCAGTCATAATTTGTTAATTTACCAGTTATCTGGGAGAAAAGTAAAATAACTTACAGCAAAATAGCAAACAAAGTTATCTGTCCGTATACAAGTAACAGTTGTTATTAAAATAAATCGAACAAATCAACATTTGGGTCTACACATCATGTAAATGTAGAGCGCAGAGTAAATGTAATGATGGGAGCATGCTGAAATAAATATTCTAAATCTTTATTCCATTTGGACCTTATCTCAAAATCAGTATAGTTAAAACGACTGTCTTTACCGTACCCAGTCTACCCTATTACTATTATACATTGAATCACTGTTAGTCTAAAGTTTGTGAGTTTTGTTAATATCATATATTTGTCTGGATATAATTTGAATATCTAGGCTCTACTTTGTCTTGCCTTGTTCTACTATGTTCTACATAATCATAAGACATGGGACAAATACAGATGGGTGGTTTCCTTGCGCGAGCGACAAAAGTCCCCGTCAACTTTAACCTTAGCACATCAAAAATTCGGCCAAGTCCCTATTCAAAAATACAACCATATGAAATATATCTGTTTGTCGAAAGAAAACATGAACTCGTACGGCATCAGCACCGCAAAAGAAAAACAAGCGCCTGTGCTTAGCGAACATAACACAGGCCGCCTGCGGACCCGTATAAATCATCCCTGAGGAAAATTTTCCGCTATATGTAAATTAGATTACGACAACAAAAACTGAACTAGACTTGAACTTCTAATAGTTCAAGGGCTAGTGAATATCTCCAAATCGGCATTTTTTTTACTATTTATTACTTAGAAACGTTTCATAATACTTAAAATTTCATGGGCTTTTCTATTTTATCCACGTGCATTGTAGCATTTCAGAAGAATGGTAGTTTTTTGAAGTAAAACTTCTTTAGGCGCGACTAGGGTGTAAATTCGTACAAATGCAACGGAAATGCGTTACGCTCGAACTGTACGTCATTCGCTCTTGATGAAATCATGTGTATGTAAATATAGATCTATTGTATGCGTACCGGAATCAACGTTGTATGCGTACCTATATCAACAAGGAAATCAGCATAAATAAATAAACACTTTAAAGTTACAAATCTTGATTTAATGAAAAATGCCTAAATCAGAAAAATATTTTACCCTGTTCCTTGAAAATAATAAAACAAATTAAACATTTGAGCCGTGTACTATACGTAAGTTAATTGATTAGAAATTATTTCTGTATTATCCGTAGTTTTTATAAATCTTTCAAGTTATTAAAATGGAAAATATTTTTAAAGGCAAGATAGATATTACAACTGTTCAAAGAATAAGATTAATCGTCAGCGAAAAAATAAAAAAAATACAAGCAGTCAATGAATGCATGTTAATTTTAATTACATCAAGTTCTTCAAACACAATTACATAATGAATGAATTTGCAAAAACAATATGTGTTTAGGCGTTGTTTAACATAATCCACTGTGTGAACGAATTATTCATTTTTCTAATGAAGGTTCATTTCTAAATGCTAATTACAATGACCAACCGATCATGTCATATTTGAAGTATGACTTTAATTACATCATTGTTTTTAAATATCATACATATTTTTAATGCTGTTATAAATATATAATTTATAATTTATCATTATATAAATGTGTATAATGGTTGACACTAATAAATGTGTGCAACACTAGTGTTACACATTGATTTGACTAATAAACATTATTCAAAGTTGTTATATGATGTTCAATTTTTACTTAAATGCCATCTTGTACAGTAGCAAATAAGTTTTACTACAATCACGTGTGAACTTTACGCGCACTCTTTTTGTCTTATTTCTATGTATTATATTTGCTTCATGCAAGCAATAGTTATTCTAAAAAATTAAAACTTTTATCAAAGAATATGTAATTTAGACCACATGATAATTAATTAATACGTTGTTATCAAAATGATAAATACTGTTATCTAAATATAAAAAACGCAGGTCGGTACAGTGAATTTGATTTGTTCGATTTTATGTACTTTTGTGTATGAATGATTATGTTCAAAATGGGGTAATTATAAATCTTCAGAGTTTTTTTTTGTCATTCTTCAAACTTTTTTTTCATGAAAAGAGAAATTTATATTTTTGCCTAAAAATCCGATTTGATACTTTTATGTTTTCGCTCCGTTTCCAGTCACTCTCAATCGTTCGGCACACAAAATTGAAAAAAATTATGTGTGTAAAACAAATTATGTGTCGCCAAAAATTTTGAACTTATTTTGAAAATTAAAAACCTTTCGAAAGATATCAGTTAAGAATCTTGTTGATTAGCATTTGATAAAGGTCGGCCGCGCCGTTACTTTGTAATAATAAAAAAATAGTAATTTTTATGGTGATAGAATTCGTGATATCCCTACGAAAAGTGGTTTAATTATAAACTTTTATTGCTCAGACTGTATCCTGATCAATAAATCAGCAATTAATATTGATTAAGTACATATATAAAAGTAGTCGACATATCGGGAAGTTTTTGCAACTTGTTTAAATACAATATGCCACTTACATTTAATTATTGATCTTCAAAGTTTTATCGTAAACATAATAATTCGAGTCAATTTGTTGGTTTTGACCTATCAAATTTTATGAGAAAAAATATAATTTACGACGATGATATGCTGGTGATCCAGTTCTTGTTGATCATCTTCTAATAATATAAGTAGCGAAGCAAATTATTGACCCTTATTTATGAATGATCCTAAACTCCAGCGCCCTGTCTGTTGGACTTCCTCAGCCAGATTGGAGGCTTGTAGAAGTACATTCGATCGAGTCGGTCTCCTTCCTTACAAAACTTCAAAAACCGATCTCACACTCCAGACAATTAGACTAGTTTCGACCAAACAAACGCCGCGGGCGATGGCGAATTCCGCTCAAAGAGCAACTCCGACTTCCAAGCGATAAAGAATAAAATGAGAGTTTTCTGCCAAGTGGGAATTTCTCGGTTTTTGAACAAACACATTTTTAATTACGTGCTCAATGGGTTACCGGTGGTTTTGTTTACTTTAAATTGGAAGTAAAAAAATGATTTATAATAAGCTTTTATAACCTTTAGTATTATCTACAACAGTTTATATATATATATATATATATATATATATATATATATATATACATAGCTGGGCACCGTTAATCAAATAGTTAACTTCGTTAATCGTTAATCCGCTACAAAAAAAGTTAACTTCGTTAAACGTTAAAGCGTTACATTTCGGAAGAATTAACGCAAGTTAACGTTAATCGTTAATCCGTTAATATGTGTAAAATTACATTTTTATATCGTTGCGTTAGTGAACTTAAAAAACTTATTGGTTTAGGTTCTGGAAGTTAACAGGTTATGAATAAAACAAAATACTTGTATAATTCAAATGTGTAATTTAACCCCTCGCGCGTTTTATGGACACTTCCGTGTGTATAAGGAAAATGGCACAATTATCACATACCGTGATAACGCTATTGGTCAACTTTCCGTTTTTATGATTGCATATTGTTTTTACCAGAATTTTTTTCTAAATAAAGGGAAAGAGCTTTTTTAACTTCCCGTAGGGCAAGTTATAGTAATCGCAAAAAAATCGAAAATGAAAATTTTTGCATTTCTCGACGTTTCAAAGGTTTCTGAATATTTTGGCATACCTTAAAAAAAATGGATGTATGTGTGTGTGTATGTGTATTCGGATACAAATTTTCGTCGACGATTTCGGGAACACGGATCAACCGATTTGAATAATTCAAAAAACATTCGATTTGTATTGATAAGAAGACGTGCTGATTAGTTTTTGGCAAAGGCAGGTCTAGCCGTTCCGAAGATATGGGGCAAAATTGAGCCAAAAACGGTAACTCAGTTTTTAAGAGAACGGAGCGTCCGATTTTAATAATTCAAAAAACATTTTACTTGTATTAACAATTATGAAGGACTGATCAACTTTTCATGAAGGCAGGTCTAGCGGTTTCGGAGATCTAATGAAAAAAGTAAAAATCATTAGACATATGCACATCAAATTATCAGATATTTTATAGAGATTTTAACAATAAGTATAAATTTTATTTACATTCCTATGGGTTCCGTACCAATGTTTATCCTTTAGACAGCGACGCGGCGCTTACTTATTTTGTCTCTATGCAGTCCTAAAGCAGTAAAATTGCAATTTTGCAATTGCAATTGCATGCTTTGAAAAAAAGTTCAGATCTTCCAAAATAGGTCAAAATAAAGAAAACATTTTTTTTTTCAAAAAAAATTAATTTTTTGTCTAATAGTTTATAGTTTCTGCATTCCTCTCTACTGCTGTCATACGTTTCCAGCCACATTAACCGAAACTTTGGGTGAAATGCCGCGGCAAGTTGGCACTGTTCATCATTCAGGAGTAGTCCAAATCTTTTCTCTATGCCGTTTAATAAGGCATTGGCTAAAGCCTATGGCTAAAGCTGTGCCGTGCGGTAAATAGTAGGCATTGGATTAACGATTAACGGACTTCTCGCATTTTAACGGAAGTTAACGTGTCCGTTAACATTTTTAAAAGTTAACTTAAAAGTTAATCCGTTAATCAAAATGTTAACTTCGTTAATTAACGATTAACGGATTAACGAGTTAATGCCCAGCTATGTATATATATATATATATATATATATATATATATATGTAGTCTTGACTTTGGTGCTGATATAATATATTTTATTTAGTTTGAGTTAAAAAGTCGGGCGTTACATCAATAAAAATAGTATGAGAGTTTTTAGTAATTTATTTAAAATCCATACGTTTCGGCTAGCATCTTAGCCTTCATTCAGTGACAATCAATTTAACTATAAAAATTAAAACTGAATAAATAATATGTAAAAAATTTCCTACAAAAACAATAATGATAATAATAATAAAAAAAGACTTACATTTTTGTATCCTAATATAATATATGAAAACATTATTAATCCATGGTATGAGTAAGTGAACATTGATAAAATATAAATTTTTTAACATCACAGGTGGTAAAACACACAAATAAACATGATAACTTACCAAATTGTCGAAACTATGTATTTACGGTTTGGAGTTTAAGATAGAAATGTCACAATTTTTCTTGAAGCAGTTTTTAGCATGTATTCAAATTTTACGGGAAATTTAAAAGGCGATGGGATCTTGTCATTTTTTAAGAAATTTTGACACGCTATTAAGGAACCACATGTTTGTTTCGTTCAGGGCCGTATTGTCGAAACGTTTATGACCTTATCGTTATGCAATTGCAAAAACAATTTCTCAGCGATTCTTCTTCTAATTACGTTCTCTTCAAAATGTAAAATTTTAGAGTTGAAAAAATCTATATTATGGTTTGAATCAATATGCTCAGTTAACATCGTCTTAAACTGCTTAGATTTTTTCGAGTTATTTTTATGTTGATGAAGGCGTTTACTCAGCTTTTGGATAGTTTCTCCGATATAAAACAGATCGCAATTAAAGCAATTAATCTGATATACCAAGTTCCTGAGGCGGTCAATTTTTACATTAATTAAATCTAAGTTTAATTCTGACCGCTTCAGGAACTTGGTATATTTTGTCAAAAATATACATCAGCTGAGTTGAAATAATTTATCATTTGTAAAATAGTTTTTTTAACATACTTTACTTATTTATTGGCTATTTTCATTTTGTTCATCTTTGCCAGGGTGAAGATTCAGTTGGTCCCTTTTACCCCACCGATTTTCATAGAGGTTATATAAATAAAACTGTTGAATCTAAATTAAAATAACAATACATTTTATAAAATAATTAAGTAACGTATACTTAAAAATTATATTAAGCTCTCGTAAACTAAAACAACTGTGCTCACTACCTGAAAAACTAACAACGAAAGAAAATACTTTTGTTGTAATTTTTCAAACATTGCTGTTTTACCCACGGACCTTTGAGCCCCGTTCTACCCTATATATATATATATATATATATATATATATATATATATATATATATGTGTGTTTGTGTGTGTGTGTGTATATCAAAACTCAACGTCAAGCTGATTGAATTCATAATCGTAAATAACATTTCTAGGAACGCAGTCCAAAATAACACAATTGCGCCAAGTTTTTTAGAATTAAGATAATTTGTTACCCTATGAATTTGAAAATTGGTCGACTTGGAAAGGCTCACCTTCATCCAAGTTAAATAATGTCGGTTGACAAGTTTTAATACTTGTTCTAATCGATAATAAAAAAATCGAGTGAAAAAATAAAAACCTTTGGTTAGTTTTCGATATTGACATCTTTTACATTCAGCATTTTTTATGGTTTCGTATCACAGCAGAATTTATGTGCAAAATATTGTGGCATCACTGATTTTTCATGTAAAGTTGTTGTAACAATATCTAGAACTTGGGACTATAATCACCATGCCACAGGGCATAGGAAAAAATGTAATAAAACTAGAGCAGAAACGTTCCAGGATATATTAGCTTCAACGGAAAATTTTCTAAACTGAAGAAATGTTTTCGCACGAGTTACTAAGAAATATTACTCGACCATAAATAGATTTCATTTTAAGGAATTTAGTTGGAACAAGATATTTGGGATATCCTGCTTTGTAATCAGTCGCATATCAGATAAAAATGTACATAGCAATTAAATTAATATTGAAATAAGTATTTAAGTAAGTATTATTTTTTTATTTAATATTCATTAAAAAAAATAAGGTGATTAGACTAGACTATGAATGTATTATCTACTTAAAATTTCAGAGATACAATTTTTGATATATGCATTGATTTTTAGTATTAAATGTGTTTATGCTCAATTTATTAAAATCTGCATCCCTTACGTAAAATCCAAAATATCTAAGTCTTTGATCTGCACCATGTAATCATTTATTATATTAGTCAATATCATTGAAATGGAAGTAGCAGTAGGTATTCTACCGTCCCATAAGTCTGATTTGAAATACTTGTAATAATATGATGAACAAATTATATACTAAATTAATCAAAGACTCCTAAACACTTGAGAAACTTAATTATGTACTTAGGATTTTGAAGCAGTAATATCATGCAATATAACGAACGTTGAGTCCTTGTAAATGCTCCTCAGGAACAGTTTCTACGCTTGATTTAATTAGGATATTCTGCGAAATTATTTACGGAGAAATTCCATAACAAATCTAAATCTATCGTTATGATGTTAAATTGCTTTTATGTACTAATCATGTATCGCTGTTCATTATTCATCATTATTTTAGATTATTGACAAATAAAATATTTTAGTTTAGAATTATCGGTTGACGTGAAACGGTACTGATTCTAATAAGGCATTAATAGAAATTATTACTTCTAATAAAATAATAATCGCAAAAAAATCGAAAATATAAATATTTGCACATTACGTTTCAAAGGTTTCTGAACATTTTGGCAAATCTTAGAAAAAATGGATATCTGTGTGTGTGTGTGTGTAACAAATTTTAGTCGATTATTTCGGAAATACGGATCAACCGATTTGAATAATTTAAAAAACATTTGTTTCGTATTGATATGGAGACAAGCTGATTAGTTTTTAGCAAAGACAGGCCTAGTCGTTTTAAAGATACGGGGCAAAAAGAATCGTTTTTCAGTTTTTGATAGAACAAAAGTTTCGTAATTTTGAAAATTTTCAAAGAAAATTAGTTTCAAAAAATTCAAATTTTCGACATTTTCAAAAAAAAATTTAAATTTTGAAAAATTTCATAATATATCAAAATTTTAAAAAACGATTTCTTACAAAAATTTGAGAATATTTCGGAATTTTCAAAAAAAATCGAATATTTTCAAAAATTTCCAAATTTTCAAAAATTTCAGTTTTGAAAAAAAAAATCAAAATTATCAAAAAATCTAATTTAAAAACAATTATCAAATTTTTTGTAAACATGCACATAAGTTGTTTATGGAATACGCTCGTGGCCCAATTTATTAAGCACTTATAAACTGACAGTATGTATTTATAATATTCTATTTGGAATTATTTAAAACATTTATAGATTATTTTTATTTCTCGAATGTTCAATTACGGTGCGGGTAGATCCAGCAATTTGCCTTAAGGCACGATGCCGTATACCATTAGTTATACATTTTATTTATATTCAAGATTCACACACCGTAATGATGTCTAATAAATAATATATTTGATGTTACGTCGAATTGTTAATTGAATGGAGTTCTATAGACTTGCGTTATACTATATTTTTGCAGTTTCTACGTTGAATCAATAAATTTAGAGCAATGATCACAAAAATAGAACTATTCGACATTGATTATGTGCAACCAGTTATCATTTATCAAACGAATGATCATGCGTTTGTTCCAATTCACGTTTTCATGAGAATTCTACGTCTGCACATGCAATGATTAGTTGAATCATATGTGAATTTGTTAACAAAAATACTAATGAATACTCGGTCGAGAATAAAATCACCAACGACCTAATATAAAGCTAAGCATTATTACTAGTATTAAAAATTATATATCAATAATATTTATCACGAAACGTTAATTAATTGTGCTAGAGCTCTAATAAAATTGATAGTAGTTAACATCAATGGCTGAGAATCTTTTGTTGAAGTTGAAAGACTCATGTAATACATACTTGATTCAATGTAAAGACACCAATATTAACATATTTTCTAGAATAGATTGAATCTAGTAAGAATGTGTGCTACAATTTATTACAAGTACCTATTTTTTTAAAATTGACAGAAATTTTAATAAATAAAGTTGAACGACAAAACATTGATGAACCAAACTGATAGCTTCAAGTTTTATTAAATGGAAATTATTACACAAGTTAAGTGAGAATGAAATATACTACGGAAATGTAACGAAGAGCTATTTTTTTACTCTAAAGGTAAATTCAAAACTGTTAAATTTTTTTCTACAAAAATCAATTTAAAAAAAAAGATCAAATTGATTTACCATAGAAGTAAGATTTAAAAAATTGCAAATTTATTAAATATACGATATACATTTTTAACAAAAAACTTAAATTTGTTAATTTTACAAATTTCTATTTTACTCAAATATTTTAAATGATTAACAAACTTGTTAAAATTTTTGGGACATACATTTTCTTAGTTTTAAAAATTGAATTTTATTCTATTGTTGAATTCAAATTGTAGAGAAGTCAAGATGATTTGAAAAAGTCAAGAGTTATAAAAAAACTTTAAAAAAATAATTAACCTTTTATAGAAGTAAAATGTTAACTGTATTATATAAATAAAATGTCGATCAAACTGCTGTTAGGCTGTTTTACTAGAATCAAATATGTAACAATAAATAAGAAAGTTTTTCTTTCTCTCTTGTGAGTTATCACATTTGTTGCAAACATTTTTGATGCATTTTAAAGAAAAGTTTTTATAAGTAATGGCTTATATGCAAGTATTGTACGATTGTGTTTTAATTTGATACCCTTATAATATTTTTAAATAGGTTCTAATGCATGGCATTGTAATCTTAATAAATAACGTTAATTTATAAATAAGTATTCGAATTAATACATATACATTAATTTTTTTGGTACATATTTTTATCATGGTTATCTAATTTTGTTTCTTTTATTTCAGGTAAGACAATTTGCATGTTCACTATCCCGTGTAATCATAAGAGCTTGAAATGGATTTGGTGAGTCTATTATGATTTATAAACAAAATACGTTTAATAAGATTTTTAAAATATGTTCTATTAACGTTTCATCGCTTATAATTAACTTTCCCTACTGAATAAATTGAAGACTGTATTTAATCTTGTGAAAAAAATATTTCGGCCTAAGATCAAATATTCCTATAAAATAAATATATTGATCCGCGTTTTCTAATTAAGCTTTTTGGCAATATTTGTTTAAGTTATTTTAATCTAAAGTATTAATATTAAAACGATCTCGTAAGTTGTGAATATCTCAGGAAATTTTGATTACCGCAAGATCGCCAAGAATCTTCTACAAAATTCTTCACTCGAGAACAAACTCATAAGGAATTTGCGGGCAATCAGATATTTTAAGCGAGTACGTCATATATAACATCATTATTAAAATATCCAAGGCTTTGGCGTTATTTTAGTCGTTTTAAAAGGATTATCAAAGGTTCAGTTCTAGCTAATTTTTATACCCCACTGGATACACACATGCTTATGCATGTACGTATGTAGTTATATACATATAAATATATATATATATATATATATATATATATATATATGATATTCAGTTTTCAGGGCAATACATCAATTAGAAAATTTGTATGACTTTAAAACATTTTTATTTATTCCATACGTTTCGACACATTGTTTTGTGTCATCTTCAGTGAAAACTGAAAACTGAATATCACATATTTCAACATCAAAATTATATAAAAAATTTAATATATATATATATATATATATATATATATAATAGATCTCGTTTTTACACGCGAATATCTCTTTTATCTATGATATGATTTAGCTCTGAAACATCTAGTATTTTTACTGCAATTTTTAGCCAACATATAAAGTAATTAAAACAGCACTGTAAACTTGTTATTTCGAATTTTGGCTGCGTGTACTAGTATTCATAAAAATGTAAATGTTGCTGTACTCCTGGTTAACGAGTTAGTTAGTTTTGAAAGTTTATGTAACAAGTTTCAAGTTTATCTGATTTATAATATTTTTATTTACTAAAATATATTAAATTTAGTACGTGCGTTATTCAGAACCTGGTGATACTTTGAAATCTTGTCACAAGAAATTTTATTTTAAAAATTCGGTGTATTTTTTATGAGCTTATTATAGTATTTTATAACTGGATTGCCATAAAATAAAAGAAGTATAAAAAGAGAATTTTTGCATGCATAGTTATAGGACACTTTCTTTATTTTGATCGTTTTTTTATGTCAGTCTTGCCCTTCATGTGGCATCAAATAGAGAATATTTAACTATATGGAGTGATTTATCTTTAAGTTCATTTTCAAAACAGTATCATTGTACTTATTTGTGATTCTTAACGTAATATACTTTTACAAAATTAACAAATTAATTTCCAAATTGCTAATTATTAATGGTACTGTTAGACTAAATTAGTAGTCTACAAATAATGCTAATAATAATGTTAGAATAAATTAATAGTCCCAGAACTCAAGGACAAACCGAAACGGTATGATAGTCTTGACCGTAACTGTCCTGAAAAAAATAAAAAAAAAATATTTCGCGTTGTTTGGAAATCATGAGATTTTAAGTGCAATATAGAGCTTTGTTAAAACTTTGATCATTTTACGATTACTGTGGTTAATTTTTATTAATTTTGTTCATTTAAACTTTGGATCCGCAATCGTAAATAACATTTCGAGAACCACTGTCAAAAGTAATGACACAAATTTGTAATTTTTTTAAAGAATTACGATTTTTGTCTAATTTCATAACTGTAAAATTAAATTTTATTAAATCGGTCGACTTTGACAGACCCTTTTTTAAAAAACGTACTAAAAGGTGTTGGTAAGCTCCATCAAAATATAAAATACTTCATAGTTCAATAATGAAAAAATTCGAGTAAAATGCACTAGTATAAATCATGTTGTTTTCAGGCTTCTATTTTTTACTAGAATTTTTTATTATGAAACTATCAAGTATATAATTATTTTACATCCCTACGCATTTACGCCAACTTTTATAAAACTTGCCGACATACTTTAGTATAATTTTTCAACGGAGAGCTTCTCAAAATCGATCGATTTTAAAAATTTCAATATCATAGTTCAACAAAAAATCTTAATTTTTCAAAACTTAGGGCAAATGTATCAAAGTACCGTATAATTTGTACTATGCCTTGTCGATGTTTATCCCTAGATTTATAATTAGAAATTGTTATAAATTGTTATAATTTATTTACATAGAGGAATCCCTGAATTAATTACAAATATTTTTATATCATCTTGATAATGTGAACACCGAGAATAGCATGATTTCATTTTCTGCGACTTGTTACACGTTTAAGAATACGACACACGCCAAAAAATTTATTGTGTTGTTAACTCTAATCGTCTAATAATACAGTTTGTCTCTAAATACTCATTTATTATCTCTAATAACTCTCTTAGCTACATTACCATGATCTCTTCAAAACTTCTCCTCAGCTACTATATATTTATTTTTTTCCACTTATTGCTAATCTGATCTAGATCCATACTATCACTCATACCAACATTAATATAGAACAGCGTTGCTATCTAGGCGTAGCTAACAATAATATTTAATTCTAACAAATTTGGAAATAAAGTCAAAATATATTTCAGAGATTTCACCCTTTCAATATGTGATTATATCATCAACCCTTAATGTTGTATCTCTGGGAGGTAATATCTTAGCGTTGTTATCCAAATCATAAGTATCATGCATCTTATATTAATGAGACTTATCGAAGCGTATCTTTTATTATAGCAGCTGTGGTTCACCCCAAGATGATCTCAAAGTATAAACAAAACAATTTTGAAATTTTGGGCTCGGAAGTTGTATGTTTATTCTCTTTGACTTTTCTATGCGAGATTAAGATTGATATGCGTACGTGCTCAAGTATAAGATTTCGCTCATATGCTTCAATAATAATAATTATTTCTATAATATATATATATATATATATATATATATATATATATCTTCAACAATATTTTATAATTATTTTTATTTTATGAAGTAGTCCTGAGGCGAATATTACTGTGTTTGGATCGCCCTAAAAAAAAAATATTTTTGAAACAGGTATTCATTTCCTATGAAAGTTAACATATTAAAAAACTATTTGATATAATAAAAGTATACAGTATACTAATTGTATGTTAAATTAATATAACTTTAATATTAATTTAATAATTAATTTGAAAATTAGTTGCGTCACTCACCAAATTGTTTAGAATAATCTTCTGGAGATAACAGAAAATGATTCGTAGTAGTCATGAAAAGTTTTATAAATACGAATGCAGTTAAGTTTTTCAATAAGTTTTTAAAAAGTCGGACTCTTAACATTGCAAAATATTTTACAGCCTTTGGACCAAAATTAAGTCCTTAGTTCTTGTTCAAAATGGAATTTCTTGGTATGCGTTATTTTAAATTGATATGTTTAAAAGTATCCTCATTATTATTATTTATGTTTATAAAACATTTATAGCTTCTGCTTTGATAAATTACAAATTGTATGCTGGAATAGATGACCTAGATGTTTTTGGAATTCATCTTTTCTGCGAGAAACATATTTTGCATAAATATCTTATAGGTCACAAAGAACTTTTCATAAATATTCAACTATTATAAAATATAAATATCGAAGAGAATTTAAATAATATATAGGAGAACTGCTGCTACGCGCTCGGAAGAAGATGTAAACATGTATAGGCTAATGTTATAATGTGAAAGCTTTTATATTCTATTCTGATACAACATATATCTATTGAAAAACTATCAATATTATTAGAACTTTCTGTACAGAAAATTACAAATTTTAATAAAGCCTTGAAAGTTTTTGAAAACTTTGAAAAATTAGATTTTTTAAAATTTTTGACAAAAAAACTCTATTGTATATTTTGTTTTTTTATATGTTGAATTTTTTTTTGAAATTTTGTTAATAAAAATAAATTGTTTTAAGCTATTTGCCTCAAGGCACGATGCCACGCATCACTAGTTTACATTTCTAATCTATCCTTAATTTATAGATTTTAACAGCATATTCGATTATTTTATTTTACATTGACATTGGACATTATCATACCTTTTACTTTTAGATAAAATTAGCCATGCAAAGTAATATTTCGAATTGTATTAGAAAACCGTTCAAAATCAAATAATAAAAAGTTTCACTTTTAAAAACTCTTCAAAATTTTTAGCTTGCACTTACATAAATAATATAGGTTTCTAAAAGACTGATTTAACGTTAAAACTGGCTACATTGTCACAAAAAAACACAAAATAATAATCAAATTCACAAAAATATGAATGAACAAAAGAAAATAGAGTAGGGCAGGTAACAAAAGTCTAATTTAACTTTAAGTAATTATACTGTCTATAACACTTATCAAACGAACAACTCATACTATGTTCAGTAAAATTCTCAGTTAATTCCTAATTATAGATATCTGTTTTTTTATTATTTTTCTAAAATTTGTCATCTGTCTATTTTCCAGGGGACAAACAGATCAAAAGTCTCCCATTCAATTTTAAAGGAAAATAATAGCTACAATATAACTAATGCAAAATAAAAATTTTATAGGCACAACTTTTACAAAAATAGTTAATAGTGTATATAACGATCTGGTATTTTGTCATAAATATTATTGGAGTTGGACACATTTGCTTGCAAATTTGCTTTTATAACTAAATTTACATATTAAATTTCTATTTTTTATTGTTTACGTCTTTGCCAAGTCAAAGGTTCAGTTGGACCCTTTTACGCATTCACATGTAAAACATCTGAATTTAACTTATACTTACCCTAAAACAATTAAATAACGTATACTTAAAAATTACATCAAGATCTTGTAAACAACAATACTTACAACAAAAAATTTGATTTTTAAACTTTACCGTTTATTTCCTGATAGCGACGTTGCTTGATTTGAGGCAATGACTGATTGCACATTTTTTCCCCTCTACTTTCAAATATTGTTAAATTCCTAACTTCACTGATTTTTGAAATAACGGTGGTGGACCTATTTAACCTCGGGCCTTTGAGTCCCGTTCTACCCTAGTTTATATCTTATATCATTGAATTCAGAAATTTTGAGAATTTGATATAGCTAAATGGTTAAGCAAACAAAAACGTAAATGATGAAAGAAAGTTTAATTCGAGACTGTTGTTTTGAACAACTGTAAGTTTTGTTGTCACTTAATAATAGTGTTTTGCTACGTTACAAGCAACTGTTTGTATTTTAGTTTGAATAACCGTTTTAATCAGGGTTGTTCTGTGTAACAGTCTCCTCCTGCCGCCCGACCCCGACCTTTGACCTCCTTAAAACTGTGTCAATAAAGCACGGAGTCGCTGCGCAAACACACCGTTTAGGAATGTACAGCACACCATTACCTAATTTCTCTATTTCGGATATTGTGTGAACTTTATTATATAAATAAGTAATTTAATATCCCTCGGTTACATAAAAACATTCCAAAATAAGGCACCTTAAATTTTGTGTACTATTTATATACATGGAATAATTTTATTCAATTTTTAAAATATATTAGATTCCTAATAGATACACCATTGGGTCGATGTCGATCTTCATGCTGTTTTTGTTTAAAAACAATATTTTTTCTGAATAAATTAAAATCATCTAATTATAATATCATAATATTTCTTATTGTTCTTTTAAAATATATTAAAGTTATTATTACATTTATTATAAGATTATTTGAAACCTAATTTTGAAATATTTTATGGAACTAGTTAAAAACATTTTAGAGAATATATAGCGTTGGAAGGGGCACTAAGGTCCAATTTAACTTTTAGCAATTATGTTGTGGAAACCAAACCTTCAAAATCGCAACAAATAACACATATCAGATGTTACCAACAAATAACCATCAAACTATGTTCAGTAAACTCCCAGCTAATATATCATTGTAGAAATATGTTTTTGTTGCTAATTTTTAAAAAAAATTGTGACTTCGTCCTTTTTGCCCCATAAGCGGCGTATTTAATTAATGAGATGCAGCTTAATTACTGGGTCGAATAACAAAATTAAAAATTATTTGAATATATATTGTTAAACATGATAAACAACATATTCATCAGCTCATACTTCTATCATAAGTCTTTGCTACCATAAATCTTGCTCTGTTGAGTATTTTAGTTTAATTTTTCATAATTTTTCATTATTTCTTGAAATACACATTTACATACATCCATGCATGCATATATGCATATATGTAAGTATATGTATATTCACAGAACTTTATGAACTAAATATTTTCACTTTACATTTTGCTATGTAACAGTTTTACGGCACATATAGATACAATAAATTATTACCAAATCGGTTTTTAAAAAAAATGTTGAATTTTACATAACGCTAGATTATATATTTTGCAGAGTTTTCAAACATTTTTATTGTATTTCGATGCATAGTATTTTGTTTTTGCTAGAAATATTTTTCGATAGATACTAAGTAATCCATGTAACTATTACAATTTGTATCTACTATATATTTTCTGGATTTTTTTTTGCGTTTTGGAATTGAACATGTGCCGACATACACAAGTCGATAATTTTCATGTGACAAATATTACCGAAATGGATGTTTACATGTTCATTTGTGACATTTTTTCCTTTCTTTTCGTATTTAATATGCTTACTTTTTATCATAATCATTTATACAAAACGTAATTTTATATGTATTTTAGTTGATCGGGCATATATGAAAAAACAAAGAAAAAATGCAAAAAGTATAAACATAATATATTTTTATACATTCAAAAATACATTTTACACGTCAGATGCTGGATGCAAAAGGGCTGTTTCAAAGACAAAATTCTTAAAAATAAATTTTGTACAACACATATGTACTAAACATTGAGATCTATATAGGAACTACAATCAAGTAAGAAACTTATTGATTAGATAATTGGTTCTGTTTGTCTATTCATTTTTTTTTAATATTCCTAGTAGATTGTTTTCGTTCGAAAAATATTTTTTCTAGATAAGTCATCTAATTATTATTTTAATGTACTCACTTTAAAATGAGTCAAAATTTTCAATCTGCTAGTACTCACGAAGAAAACAATTTTTCAGGCCGAACTCTAACGTGTAACTTTTCAGAATACATGCATATAATATGCGCACACTTTTCTTCTCCAAGTCCCATGTAACTAGCTCGAGTATAATTTATACTTAGGGAGTTTTGTTCGAATTCTCTTTGCATTTTTCCTGCATGTACCAAGGTGGATACTAAAGTACATAAATTTAAAGTTAAAAAGCTCTCGCTTGTTCAACCTTCCTAGTTTTTAACATGTTTAATGGCTTTTGTCTCCCGGATATCACACTGAATGATTGAATATTTCTTTCCAATGCATATAAATGATTTCAATTTCATGTACAAATGGGAGTTCGATTCGAGGGAGATGAAAATACTGCATTTTTATTCAATTTCGAGCACGTATGTGCATTATCAATATTTGAAATTCAACTATACTTCGAATGTATATCATTATTAGCTCCGGCGCCGGATGATATATGGCAGCGGGCGTCTGTTTTTTTTTTTTTTTTTGGAACTGCACGGACTGTATTAATAAAAAAACAGTCGATTTTTGGGAATATGGAAATGAATTCGACGAAATGAAAAAAAATATTTAACGTCCTTCAAACAACATATCAGAAAATAATTTGTTCTATCTTTTGCATACAATAATTATATATTGTTTATAATTCAGTAAAAAATCCTGCATTCATTTTTATTAATGTTTTAGAAAAACCAGGCAGCTGACATAAATGTTTTAGAAAAAGACATAAAAACAAAAAATACTGATTAAAACTTAAATAAGTTATACTTAAAATTTTTAGTAATTGGATAGCCCGGGCTAAAAGGTCTAGTTTGAATTTGAGGAATTATATTGTGACAATTACAACACAGCAAGTACCACCAGTTTTTGTTTTTTGGCTGCAGTTCAAAAATTTGTCACCTGACCCTTTTTACCCCATAGGGGGGTTGAAGTGGGCAGCCAGAGAGCAAACAGATTTTACGAAATAATAGCTACATTATTCAACCATTGCAAAACATATATTTCATGGGTACATTTTTTACAGAGATAGCACTGTATATAACCCTGATCTGGCATTTTGTCAGAAATATTAATCACCAGAATTGGAATGATTATTTAATTTATTTCTTGTAAAAATGCTTTAAATTAATTCACTATTACTATTTTTATTGTTTACATCTTTGTCAGGGTAAAAGTTGGTTCTTTTTCCCTATTCACGTGTAAGATTCTATATAGGTTATATGAAACTGTCGAATCTTAAAATTAACAATACTACTTATAAAACAATTGAATTCCGTGAACTTAAAAAATGTATGGTATCGTAAACTAACCAACAGTGCTCGCAACCAAAAAGAAACAACAACGAAAGAAAATGGTTTTGTTATGGGTTTTCAAACATTACTCGACTCGCAACGTCGTAAGAATCCAGGTGATGGCTGGTTATACATATTTTTCTCTCCACTTTCAAATATCGTTATTGAAAATTTTTAACTTGTTTTTTGAGATATAGCGAATATCCGATACCCGCGGATCTTTAAGTCCCACCTTATCCTACTGTAGTTTTCAGTAATTCTTCGAAAAAATGTATGCAATTTTTATATTAAAGTTCTTATTTTATGTAAAAATTTAAAAGCTCAATAAAATTATGTAATTTAGAACTAAATATAGATTAGGAACGTCGTTTTGTCTCGTGACAGACGTTCGTGGGTGTGAGTTGTTCACATTGTGAATTTACGGAATTCGCCAATCAAATGAAAGTTTCGATCAAATTGAACATTTGATTAAAAGGTTGTCTTTTATTTGTAAAAAAATGTAAAGGTAATTTAAACTCATTGGGTGTCGTTTTGCACCCATGAGTATTAATTGCATACAAAAAGGAAAAGATTTTATGGTACAACCGACATCCTCTCTTGATATATTTTAGTAGTTCTGATAGGTATTAATCTTAAATTGTTTATATTATATAATCTATATAAGAACTCTAGGATTTGGTTTTGCATTAAAAACAAATTTACGTATAATATTTGAATCAGTCATGAAATTTGTTGTTGTTGTAATAGACTTGTTGAAAAATATTGCATTGAAATTACAAGTCCGTAATATAAATGATGCGAGGGATGAATAGGATGGAAATTTTTGCACCTTTCTGCTGAGAGAAATTAAATTCAAAACTTTTGAACTCAATGTATTTATTTACATTTTTATATTTTATATAATTCCTCATCGCGTAACTATAAAAGTTTATAATTTAATTCTCCGAACAATTTATTTTAGCAAAATTTTAAATTCAAATATTGTATTTACAACAACAGTTTATAAAATATTTTGAGAACAATTCATAATATTTTGAGTTAAAGTTTGAAAAAAACTCAGTACTTAATTAATGCGTTAAATAGTGTTTTAAATTCGGTAATAGACGTTGTTTTTACGTAGTCGTTTTCAGAACCTTCATTTCTAAAAATATAACTATTCATTCGCATTGAATAAAATATTGTAATCCTCATCGATGATTCCTGATGAATTCAATCTGGATCATGTAATGCGTAATACAATTAGAATAATTGGCATAATTGCGAAAAAAAAATGTTTAAGTTGTTTATATTTTTCATGATTATGAAAGCTATAGCTAATGGCTTAAATTTTAGTAATAATAAAGATTAGTTTGATCCAAAGAACTCGATTCTGAGAGCCCCAAATAATAAATTTCACCTAGGTATAAGTTCAGCGAGCACGTAAAATCGTGCATCCTTCGATAACTATGATGTATATACCTGTATCTGATAAAACTTGTTAAAGTTTTTCCATTTACCCGTTATAATTGCAATTTGAACTAATTAAAAGTTTCGCAATTTTCTCCATATGCATTCATTGGGGTCGTATAAATTAGTTATTTTCTACAATGCGGAAACATAGGATCTGTGAATTGTGAACAGCTTTTAATGATAATCATATTATGTGCTATAACTGAATATTAAGTATTAATATAATCAGATTATAGTGCATTAAAATAACGCAAACCATATATGAATTAACTACTATGTCGAGATTATTATACCGAATTTAATATAATGAGTTCGTATATCAATGTATTTGCATTTTAACGCTTCGCATTTTATGTAGATATAAATAAAGTGAAATGTTTTATGATGTAAAAATTATTACATGCACATTTTAGTTTCCATCTAGATTTATAAATTGCCATGATTATGTTAATTTCTGTGAATATATTTGAAAATGGACACATTCAATTTTTTAATGAATTAAATTTAATATATTAAATTTGAAGCTCTTAGCAGAATAACGTATGCAGCAGAATAATATTATTAACATCCAGTAGGTATTCCAGAAAGAATAACCTTCCAAGGTAAGATCAAGTATATGAACAAGATTTTAAATAAGTGATTTTATTCCACTGGAAACTTGTACGCATAATCATAATCGGCGAACATATTAAATTATATATTGTGAGGAATTTAAACCAAAACGCATGCGATTCGTATTAAGGGGGAGACGTGATGATTAATTTTTGGCAAAGACAGACTCAGCTGTTTCGTTGATACGGGGAAGAAGTGCTTAAAATGGTAATTTAGTTCATGAGATAACTAAGCGTCCGATTTGAATGATTCAAACAACAATTTATTTGTGTTCATGAAATGAAGGGCTGACTAAATTTTTGGGAAGGCGGGTCTAGCTCTTCAAAAAAAATTAGAATGTTCGTTTAAACAACATTGTTTTCTATATTAAAAATCAAATTATATTGCATTTTCTATGATTGTATATTCCATACCTAATCTATTATATTTATAATTATATTCAAGGTAAATACAAGCTTTGGAGAACTCTTTTGTTGAATTAAAATGGTGAACTATCAAAGACAATATCTGCAGCAATATTTCTTTTGAAACTATTCATAATTCTGAAATGTATTAAAATTTCTAGCTTTCGAATTTGTCTTCGTACCAGATTTAATAATACCAGTTTGGCTCTGTGCCTGAAGCGTGTGTCTAATTAGTAGGATGCCGTTTCATGTCCTGGCTATTGTCGAAAAGATAAGAGCAAAAAATGCTTTTGTCTCAGTGACAATGATGCATGGCACCGTTGCCGGGTTTTAATTGTTTCACAGGCATTTTTCAGATGTCGAGTTAAAAAAAACTTGTTTGAATTCTGCATTTTTCCTATCCTACCCTCGTGCGGAGGGACCGACCTTGGCTAATATCAAGTCAAATCGCTATTAACGACGAATTTCGTCACCTTGTTTGCGAAATCGTTAAAAACAAAGCGACTTGTTAGTATTTTTGTCGAGATTTTTTTCTTGTTTTATTTCTTTTGATATACTTTCAAGTACGTCTGTAATTAACAATTCTAAATGTCGAGTTAATTAATGTGTATTGTGGATTTCGTATAATACCGGAAAGAAGAGCAGTGTATATTTTGATTTTTGTAATTTGATATATAAATCATAATATTCATTTTTAATTTACTTTTATAATTGCATTTCTTTATTTTTACTAGTTATAATTAACTTCCTGTTAAGTAATAGTAATCACAAAAAATCGAAAATGACAATATTTGCATAACTTTACATTTCTAACGTTTCTGAACATTTTGGTATACCTTCGAAAAATTAGATGTATGTATATATGCGAGTGTGTGTAGTATGTATGTATGTGTGTATGTGCAAATACAAATTTCCATCGACAATTTCGAGAGCACAAATTAACCGACTTAAATTATTTAAAAAGCATTTGATTCGTATTGATAAAGAGACGTGCTGATTAGTTTTTGGCAAAAGGCAGGTCCAGCCTTTTTGAAGATACGGGGCAAAAAGAGCAAAGTGTTAATTCAGTTTTTGAGAAACATTTCACTTGTATTGACGAAGTGAACAATTGATTGAATATTTGGGAAAGCAGGTCCACTGGTTTCGGCAATCCAGAAAAAGCCATTTGGCGTTCAAAAATGATTATTCGACGTATGCACTTCAAATTATAAGATATTTTATAGAGATATTAATAATGCGTACATATTTTGTTTCGATTTCTATGGGTTCCGTACCTAGATTTCTAATGTTGAAAGTTCTCTTAAATATAGTTCAAACAAATTTGATCGATATTTTTGACAGTATGGTCGGACTGTTCGTATCGTTTATACGAACTATAGTTAGTGTTTATTATGACAACCGACTTCAATGGGATTTAAAATTTTCAAGAAATTTCAAAATGTTTTAAAGTCTATTTTTTCAAATTATCAAAAACAATTTTTTTACACCATCAAACTCTCAAAAATCTTTTTGCAGTTTTCAAGAATGTTTGAAGATTTTAAAAATTTTATTACGATTTGGGAAGTTCTAGCAATTTGCCTTAAAGCGCTATGCCATGCATTCCTAGGTATTTTTGATAAGTTCTGTTTGTTATGATTGTCTATATTTAATTAAATAAATTATAAAAATTATTTCACTTTTCGAAGCTGGCAGCCAATGCATATCAATTTGTTTTGCTTCAGCAAACAAACGAAAACTTGACCACCAGGATAGGTCTTGTTAAATTCGATCCTCATCTGTTAAGGACCCTCATTAGTGCGGTTAGTTAAACAACACCTCCATTCAGTAAAAAATCATTTTTTTCCAGGTTTGCAAAATGTTATTTAATGACAAATGCATGGCCTGTTATGTCCGTCTCGTAGTTTTTTTTTTGCGGTACACGGCGCTAGAGCCAAAGAACAACGATATGTGTGGTCTGGCGTCCGTCTAGTATTCTTGCATGTTGCAATAAAATCCATTGTCTGCAGATAATGAGATTTACGATCAGACTTTTCAATACTAAAAACTTGAAGAGCTCTTTACGAAATCAGTTCACGGAATCCGTCACGTCACTTCCACTTAACGTTTTGAACTGGCTGGGGTTACAAAAAAGCTTTAGATTCAACACTAATGGATATTTTACTCAATGCTCTGTCATATTTAACAGGTTGAAAATTTGTTTTACATACATATAATAACATATATACTATTCATTTACTATTGATATAATACTTCTCTAATAGTTTTAACATTTAATTAGATGGATTAATTTTAATATTCAAATTTTGTTGCAAAATCGGCTTAAATGAAATCATAGTAGTACAGATTTATTTGTTTGTGCCCGCATAATTATTATTGAAATTAAATATTTTTCCCTAAAATCATTTATATATATATATATATATATATATATAAATATATATGTAGTATATTTATATAATGTTTTGTATTATGCAGGATATAATACAACAAAGTTTTTTAGTCATCAAGTAATAGTAAAACGAGTATTTGTTTGGCTTATTTTTAAAGCGACAAATGCATAAAATAATAAAAAAAACAATAATGAACAACAATAAGAAATTCATGTGTATATAAGCATCATATTTTTAAAATTTATAATTATTAAATTTGTTTTACAAAACATTATCTGAAAGCAGTATAAATCATTCTAAAACATTCTAAAGAAAAATTTACGATATAATAACTACGTTTCGAGTAAATTATAATTATTTTCACAATGGAGCTTATAAATATGTTATTTTATATAAGCAAAAGTTATACTAAAATAATTTCAAATAATTTACATAAATGTTTTTTATTGTAGCTGGGCATTTTTATATTTATTTTGTAAATTATTACGCATAATGTAGTTCAACATCTGAAATAAAAAATTAGGTCGTATAAATATTATGTATGGAAAAAATTTAAATCCAAGTTTGTGTGAGCGTGCATAATAGCGTTACATTGTATTAATAATTAACAATTTGTTTGTATTGTATTATAATGATCAAATAATTCATTAATTATAAACATTGCAATATTTTCTTATTTTAATCGGCGTTTTAAACATTTATATTTTTAACAATGAGATGCGTTATAATGAATTTAAAAACTTCTTTTTTTAATTTGTCATCATAAAATTCTATAATTCATTTAAAGCTTCCCTTGTTAAAGTAAGTACGTGGAGTTCACGTAGGATATTTAATTCTTTATAAGATAAAGTACTCTATTTTATATTTCACGTCATGATTAAAATTTTAATTACTACGCCAAGAAATAAATTAAATTTTAATTATACCGGCGTTTCTGAAGTTGTGAACTATGATAGTATGCCATTACTTTTTCCTCGCGTTTTTGATTAATTTTTCATATTTTTACGCCAAAGAAAACAAAGGTGAAAATCATAATATTTTTCATATCTAATAATTTTATAGAATAAAAAAGATGGTAGTCAACCTTTGAATTTATTTATGTTCATTAAGAAGATTAATATTATGAGCACTTTGAAATATTTTGCATTCTATCTTCTAGCAGTTTTTTTAACTTTAATGTAATTTTGCTCTCTTTTTCCTCTAGAAAAATTTCTTGAGAAATTCACTTTAAAAATTCTTATATATTATCTATTGTTGTATGAGCAATAAATTTTGCACCGCATTTATACTGGAAATTGAATTAATATTGAGCAAAGTTTTGGTTTTGAATGTTTTGAAGTTTTAGTTGTTGCATATAGTTTATAATTTGGTGCATGGCATCGTGCCTTATCGCAAACTGCTGAAACTTTCCGTATCGAAAATTAAAATTTAATGTCCGCGGGTAAAATAGTCTATCACTAATTTCTCAAAAACGAGGAAAGTTACGAATATGTTCACAAAAATATTTGAAAGTAGAGGACAAAAGGTATGTAACCGTATGTATGTAATATCGGCCAACGATATTAATGGCCATATTGTAAATTTTGTAACAAAAGTACACCTAAGTCTGTTTTTACACGGAGATTGGTTCCAGAAGAAGCCGTGTAAAAAAAAAACGTGTAAAAAAAGACATTGATCTTATACAAAAATGGGTGATTTGTTCCTAATCTCTAAAACCTATTAAAATTGGTGAAAAACAAGAATTTTTAAGAACAAGAATTAAATTAGTGCTATTCACATTTGCTTTGACCAGTAAAAATTGTTTATAAGCGCTAAAGGGGAATTCACTTAAATCTTTAAGCTAGTGTTCGCAAACTATCGATACTATCGATGGTTTCACACTTTTTTCTTTCATAAATTCTTTTTTGTGATATGAACATACTTCGCAAAAATTAAATTTGACAAAAAAAATTAAGTACATAAAATTTCAAATCGTGCTAAATGGAATAAAATTGTGTAAAAAAATTAAAAATATTCAATTTTCAAACCGTGTTATATCAAAACCGTGTACAAAAAGACCGTGTAAAAACAGACTTAAGTGTATTTTTTTTCGTTGTTAGTCATTTTGTTTTTGAGCAAGGTTGTTTAGTTTACGATACCTTAATATAATTTCCAAGAATACTTCATTTAGAGCTTTTATAAGATGCATTGTTATTTTTAAGTTTAATTTAATTGTTTAATTTTTATAACCTCTAGAATAACCATAATGAGATTGTAGTAAAAAGAACCACTTATACCTTTATACTGGCGAGATATAAACAATAAGAAAATAGCAAATAAAATTGTAAAATCAGCCAAACAACCAATTTCACAAAAATAAATTAACAATTATGGATAATTCTGACAAAGTTCCATACAAAGGTTGTATCCAGTGCGATCTTTTTACAAAAGTGCCCATATAACAGTTACTTTAAACAGAAATTGTATTCATCATATTTGTTTTAATTGTAATTTAAAAAACAATGAGTTTTATTATGATAAATTGAACAGGAATACCTACTAAAGCAAGAATTATGATGTGTATATGATAGGAATAGTGAGAGTTAATAAATTTATTTGTTCTTTATGTTTAAATATACATATTAAGATTATGATTGTTAATTTTATTGTTTAACCTTATAAAAAAATGATGATTGATTGAGTAATGTAGCTATTATTCCATAAATTGAATTAAAAATAAAATGGTGGAGTTTTTGCCCACTAGCTGCCACTTTTTATCACGCATATGGGGCAAAAAAGCTCAAGTTTCTTTTGAAAAATATAAAAAGCGTAGTTCTACGACGAATAATTTGCTGGGATTTTTGCTGAACTAGATAGTTGTTTGTTTGATATGTGCTATTCGTTTTGATTTCCATAGTATAAGTGCTCAAAGTCAAATTGGACCTTTGTGCTCCGTGCTGCCCTACTATAAAAAAATTATTTCATCTCCCTGCAATGAAAATCGTACAAAACCGTCCGTTATCATACTCGAGATGCACCTTACTGATTATTTTTTATTTGCAGAGCCATAAAATTTTAACAAAGTCATTATCTGGCGATAAAAGTGGCTCGCTCATTTGTCAGACTAACCATTTGATTTATATTCGCGGGTAACGTGAAATGATTTATTAAAATCATCCTTTTAGGAATATTTATTAGAAAAATCCAGCATCGCGTTTAATATAACGCGCAACCAAAATAGATAATTAATTATCTATATATTTAGGAACACGGCGCGACGTGATCAGTCATATCTGGCCCTGGGGTGATTGATGATATTGTTTGCGTTCAAGCGACATTTTTGATAGGGTTGTCCAGTGAGGGCGACGACTCACGGCCACGGCACGGTACGGAACGATAACCGAAAGATACCGGTTAATTAGTAGATTGGAACGACTGGTCAACATTAGTCAGTATCAATTACATTAATCCCAGAATCAATACTTAATACATTTTTTTTTAAATAACGACATACATTATCACAGTGAACTTATGATAGGATATGATGCTTTGATCCTCTGTTGAAGAGAGAAAATGAGAATTTGTTTTCACCCGAATGAGAAGTTTGTTTTCGCCAAAAAATCTGATTTGCTAATGTTTAACTTCATTTGGGGTAAGTTATAGTAATCGCAACAAAATCGAAAATGAATTTTTTTATACCTTTTTGGCATACCTTAGAAAAAATGGATGTATGTGTGTGTATGTGTGCGATACAAATTTTCGTCGATGATTTCGGAAACGCCGATCAACCGATTTGAATAATTCAAAAAACAGTCGATTTGTATTGATAAGAAGACGTGCTGACTAGTTTTTGACAAAGGCAGGTCCAGCCGCTCCGAAGATATAGGGCAAAAAGTGTCAAAAACGGTAACACAGTTTTTAAGAGAATGAAGCGTCCGATTTTAGTGATTCAAAAAACATTTCACTCGTATTGACGAGATGAACTCTGATTAAATTTTTGGGAAGGCAGGCCAAGCGGTTTCGGAGATCTAGAGTAGTAAAAGTAAGTAAAAAAAAATGCCGTTTGGCGGTCAAAATGATCATTAGTAGCAGTGTGATTGTTTGAAAAAAAGTTAAAAAATTCCAAAATATTATTTTCTAAAGTTTTTTTTTAAAAAAGTCTATTTTTTTCAAAAATGTAAAATTTTTCAAAAATCCAATTTTTCCAAAGTTTAAGAATAAAAGCAATTTGCCTTGAGGCACAATGCCATACACCACTAGTATTTTTTTTATCCAGTTACAACTGCATAGAGGACATTCAGGTATTATTATGACTAAAGTGAAAAATAATATTTTATAATACTACCCATTAGTAGCATTTTAAGTTTGTAAAATATATACAAAGAATAATTATAAATTTGTAAATTAAATCATCTAAATTGCTCTTATGGGTTTATTCTACTTAATCTTCTAATAGAATTTATAGAGAGTAGGTTATTCGCAAGTTCATTGGGATGGTTTTCCAATCTTGTCTTGTATTTGGATGCGAGTCTACTGATTTTTTCTGTTGTTGTGTATATATTGTAGTCTTAATAAACGATTTGCTAATTTAATGTTTTCTCGATGTTTCAAGCCGTTCTGAATCAAATGAGACCAAATTTGCAAAATAAATGTGTGTGTGAGAGAAAGAGAGAGCTGATTTTCTACTTTTTGTCGAAGTTTATTCAAAAACGGCTGGTCCGATTTTAAAAATTTAAGACATTCGATGTAAATCGATAAGGAGCTTATATCAGCACAATGATCAGACAAGCCATTTCTCTGTGAATGGCAGAAAAGTGAAACGTTCACGTTTTAGCCCGCAATCCTGAATCGATTTTAAAAATTCAAAAACTGTTTTAAAGATATTGGTTGGGAATGATACTGATTAGCTTTTGGTAAAGATCACTCAGGCCGTTTTCTTAAAATTAACTTTTGAAAAAAAAATCGACGATTTTCGACGATTCATGATTTTTTTTTTTGGCGATTGATATCATTGCATTATAGAACATACTAAAATATTACAGAAATACGACACGTCGTTTAATTTTAAAAATTCATCAAATTTGAAAAAAAAACATGATAGGTCAAAATTTGTATTAAAAATCGCTTTTGTAATTTAATAAGTCAAAATTTGAATTACACAAATTTAAAAGCCATCTCAATAAAGAGGAACCGCGATTAGATTTGCAAGAAGGTTGGTCAATGCATTAAAAATGGCTTTGGGATTAGCAAAAAAGTAAGTGAGCAATATACAAAACTTCTCTAATTGTGTAAGAAATCTTATTATTACTTTAAATGATTGAAATAATATCAAGAACTAAGAACATAGTATATGTAATCGTGCCATTATTTTATTATAGCAGGTACTCAATATTTTACAATATAATATTTATTAATTCTTTATAAAAAATGTTTCGACATGAACTAAAATAGTCTTACAAAAATTGGTTGAATCATATAAATTAATTTTTTTTAAAAGAAAAATTTGTAAGGTTTGTTGTTTTTTCCGGTTTGCTTTTTTGAGATTGACAACATTTTCAAACATATTTAAAAATTTTATCAGATTAATTTTGGTATGAAAAAAACGTATGCTATGTACAAGTGTTTATGGGAAAACTGTTTCACATCATGTAAATAATTCAAGAAACCAGTTTCATCGCTACTTATTCAATCAATTCGTATATATAGAACTATTTCTAAGTAAAGCGAGATTAACATAAAATAAACATTTAGTCGCTATTGTATGAAGTCTTTACACTTCAAATATGGTTTATATTGTTCTGATTAAAGTTGTTTAACGATTAAATTTGAAAATAATTACGACGATTTTAGAAGGATACCAAGGATTCACCGACCCCGACAAAATCGTGCCGTACCGTGTAACGTGTCAACACTCTATTGACGTAGGATTAATCGGACAGCGTATATTATAACGTTTTAACACTATGAATATGTCCAACGAAATATTTTCAAAAAGAAATGAGACTTTTTATATCTTTTTATACGTCGTATGTGTCAGTAAAGGAAATGATGTATCGCGTTCATAACAAGGTAATGCCTCCAGAACACGTTTTCTACATATGGTGGAATATTTAGAAATCTATATGTGATATGTAATGTTATATCGAAATGCTATATGCTTGAATCGATAATCAGGTCAAACGGATACGATTTTTAGGGTTTTGTACGACAGGATTCAAATTGGACTATAATAACCTAACGGATAAATGATATGCAAGTCAACTACGATTGTTGTCGTGAAAGTACGAAATTCGAATATTTTATTATTGTCCATATTGAAACAGCAATTAGAACAATGTGTTGTATAATGTGTGTTTGTTGTCCTTAAATTAGTGTTTCGAGAAGGCAACCTGGCAACTGGGTTGCTATTCTCTTATAGTTGATATTGTATGATATATATTTCAATAGTGAAGTGAACATCTATTGCAGCAATGCTCTGTTAGAAAATTTTACCTAAAATTATATCATATTCTGTGTACTGCTTGATATAAAACTGCCCACGGAGGAGGTGAACCCGGAAGTAGTGATTTCCACCATGGAGCTATGGCCGAGTGCTAAAAGTTATAATTTTTTTATCGTTATTATTACAATAGACAGTCAGAATTACATATTTTATGTTTGTCTATAAAATGGTTATATAACATTTGGAAATCTTGTTCACTTAAAAGATCCCCTTATAGATTTTATCTAATGCTAATTAATTTTGTTTGACAAGTGTGGATGCCATGTTTTCTTCATTAGGTTTCTTTGTTGGTATAAAATTATTATTTAAATGAATTTCTGGGTTGAGATGTTTATCAAGTTATGATAGGAAATGCTCTTGATCTGAATTAATTCCTGAACTATAAGAGAATTTCGATGTCATTTATGAACACTGTAGGGAACTCTGTAGTAAAATGAATAAATGGTCTAACAATTATATTTAATTTTTTACATTAAACGTTACAAGACCTTTTTTATAATTTTAGCATAGTGTAGGGCAGGGCACAAAGGTTTAATGTGACTTTGAGCAATTATAATGTGGAAACAAAACCAGCTATATAATAAGAAATAACACATATCAAACAAACAACTATGTGACAATGTGCAGGAAAATTTGCGACATTGTAAATATGTTTTTTTTTTTGCTGTTTTTCAAAAATTTGTCACCAGGTCTTTTTCATCCCAAAGGCGGAGTAAAATGGGACAGTAAGGGGGCAAACAGATCCAATGTCTTTTTATTAATTTTAAACGGAGTTCACGAAATAATAGCTATATTATTCAAACAATGGGAAATATAAATGATCTGGTATTTTGTCAGAAATAATCTTCAACAGAGTTAGAATAACTATTTAATTTATCTCTTAAAATTGCTTTTCTTTAACTGAATTTACTTTTTATCGTTTATATCTTTGCCAGCGTGAAGGCTTATATGGTCGTTTTTGCCCTACTCACATATAGCTTATGTGTATATTAAAAAGGTTATTTAAAATAAATTTGATTCTAACTTAAAAATAATTATATATCGTATGAAACTATTAAATAATGTATACTTAACGATTATATTCGGGAATCATAAACTACATAAAACAGCACAAAACAAAAAAACAACAAAAGAAAAAAAAACTTTTGTAATGAATATTGATTCATTCCCGTTTATCTTCTGACAGCGGCGTTAAGGAATAAAGGTAATTACTGGAGTACACATCTTTTGCCATCTACTTTAAAATAGTATCGCTAAAATGTTATATACCTTTAAGCCTCGCTCTACTATATATATATATATATATATATATATATATATATATATTATCTCAATACTCTTATTTCTTGCGCTCATCCGATTTACGATTTCTATAGAAACTCCAAACTCGGTCTGATTTACTGCAAATTCAAATATAAATAGTTGAGAGCTTCATAATGGATCACAATATAAAATTTTACAAAGCTGTAAATATATGAGTGGATTACAGCAACGTGTTCTGTATATTCGAAACTCGCACGGTTTAGTAGAGTTTACTCATAATGTGTTGTGAGAGATTAACATATGAAATATGGCTCAGGTCGCGATACAACTCCACTGTAATGCATACATGATAGCGCACTAAAACCGACATTAATAACTCTTTTTGAATAAATTTCTTAAATAATCTCGAAACGTATTACTGAAAGACATATACAAGAATGCAGTCGAGTACGTGATCAATTTATTCGAAATAGTAACATGGTCTTACATATTCTTATGGTTTTACTACGATATTATTTCAACAATTGTTATGGAAATTAAATTTATATTTATTAACCAGAGGAAAGTAAGGAAAAGTTAATGTTTTTGCCAAGAAATCCGTTTTGTTAAAAAAATATCTCATCGTTTCAAGTTATTCTGATATGTTTGATACATGTTTTAAACACAAAAATATATCTTAATATATTTAGACTTTATTCAAAAACGACTGTACTGATTTCAAAAATTTTAAATCCTTTTTGTAAAACTCGATAAGTGAAAAAACTTAATCCACGTTTTTGTCAAAAATCCTGAACCCATTTTGAAATTTCAAATTTTTTTTTAAAAGATATCACCTGGGAATCATTTTGATTAATTTTTAGTAAAGATCAACCGTTTCGTTTCTTCATAATTAATTATTAAAACAAAATCGCGATTTTGTTTTTGAAAATTTGTGTAGTGATAGAGTTCTAATGATCTTACGAAACGTCCTAAAATAATATACAATTTGAACATTGAACTTCGGAATAAACGACAAATATCTGATTTTTAAAGTACATATATTTTTGCATCGTGTATATTCCGTTTAGTGTTTTTTACTGATCACCGTTGACGTCTGCTCTGTAATAACATAAAATAAATTTTAACTAGCTGTAAGTGGAATTCTGTCTTAAGGCAATTAAGGCATCGTGCCTTAAGGCAAATTGCTGGAACTTCCCGTACCAAAAATTATTATTTTTTTAAAAACGATTAACATTTTTGAAAAAAACTTACTTTGAAAAAATAAGATTTTTGAGAAACTATAAATTGGACAAAAAATTACTTTTTTTTGAAAAAAAAAATTAAAAAAAAAATTTTTTTTTTTTAATTTTTTTTTTGAAATTTTTTTTTTTTTATTTTGACATATTGTGGAAGATCTGAACTTTCTTTTCAAAGCAATCGTACTGCTTTAACTGCATAGGGACAAAATATAAAGCGCGTGAGCCCCGCGTCGCTGTCTAACGCATAAACATTGGTACGGAACCCATAGGAATGTTAACAAAATGTATACTTATTGTTAAAATCTCTATAAAATATCTGATAATTTGATGTGCATATGTCTAATGATCATTTTTGACCGCCAAATGGCTCATTTTTTTACTTTTTCCTCCATACCTCCGAAACCGCTAGACCTACTAGATTCTTCATCCTGTCAATATAAGTGAAATGTTTTTTGAATTATTCAAATCGGACGCTCCGTTCTCTTAAAAACTGAGTTACCGTTTTCGGCACTTTTTGCCCCGTATCTTCGGAACGGCTAGACCTGCCTTCGCCAAAAACTAATCAGCACGTCTCCTTACCAATACGAATCGAATGTTTTTTGAATTATTCAAATCGGTTGATCCGTGTCCCCGAAATCGTCGACGAAAATTTGTATCCGCACATACATACACACACATACATACACACACACACACACACACACACATACATCCATTTTTTCTAAGGTATGCCAAAATGTTCAGAAACCTCTGAAACGTAAAGATATATAAAAATTTTCATTTTTGATTTTTTTGCGATTACTATAACTTGCCCTACGGGAAGTTAATAACACGTCGTAGAATGAAATATGTTAAATGAATTAAATTTAAGTACAATTACTGATATTATCAGTTTGTTTAAAAGATATTAGTTGCAAATTGCATTCATTATTTGTGAGTTAAATCAATATTTTTTAAATAAACAGTTAAAAATCTAGTAATAAACAGTATATTTACCTTTGTAAGAGCCAAGCCAAGTGCATACCCTGTTGCGAAAACATATAAATATAAATGTTTATAATTCAAAATATTATATTTCAGCTATTTAGAATTTGATACTCGTTCTTTTTTAACAATCCCATATCCAAAGGTACCATTACATTATTATTCACACAAGAGTACCATACTCAAAACACGATTGAAATAGATATGTTTGATATAACATTTATGCATACACGCATATATATATATATATATATATATATATATATATATATATATATATGCCAATTTATATGTACCACGTATATGTGTATGAAATTTTACATGATCTCACTATCATAATTTTTTTATATCAGCTCATTATTGAAAATTGAAAACCATTTTACGAAGTGTGTCAGTGTTATCAAAAATAAATTTGTAGTCATTTTATGTGAAATTCTATTTTTCGACATAGATTCATCTACATATCGTCTGTGCCTTTTTCTAACGATTTCGTAAAGCAGACGAAACAAATTATAGTAGTATTTTGTTTATTTTTAAAATTGTTTCTTATGATACGAGTACATTATCAAGAGATGGAGATTAATAGGCAGTTAACTAATTACTTCTCTACGAAACATAACTATTTATTTAGGATAAATCTGACAAATTTGACTAAGAGTAACTTTCTTGATAATAGAGTTTGTTTCATCTGTATGGAAAATTACACTTAATTATTTAAGAAATGTTATCGTTTTATGATGTATATTTATGTATAAAATTAATTACAAAATTTTCCATTATTAAATGCAAGTAAAAAGTATTTCTGTCTGATACCATTAATTTGACCACGTGTACCGAATTTGCCGGAACAGCACCGATTCAAAAGGGCTATTTGTCCCTGATTCAGATTTTTTTGTCCCGGATTGTTCTGATTTTTTATAAGTAAATTGATTCTTTTATGAAAAAGTCAGATTTTTTTTTTGTATTCATAAATGGTATATGTTGATTCAAAGCGTATTTAAGTAATTTAGCATAAATAGCCTTCTACCCTGGGGTTGGCATAACAACAAGTTACCACTCCGGATTTGAAATAACAATAATGTTCACTTGAATACGTTCATGAACAGTAGGAGTTTTAGCAAGGTATGAAAACTGAGTGTCATTTTATTTTTAAATTGGTCGTGATATCCAAAATTTGATTAAACACGGTTATTAAGAGTAGTCATATTAAAATCTGATACCTATAACTGAGTGTAGTCTGATTATACACCCAGAATTTAACGTCAAGCCAATACCAGTTGATAGTATTGATCTTAATTGTCCTAAAAAAATTTAGACATAGGAATTATTTCACGTTATTAACTTCCCGAAGGAGAAATTTATGCTTTCATCGAAAAATCCGATTCGCTAATTTTGTTTTCTCGACGTTTCAAGCCATTCTGAATCGAATGAGACCAAATTTGGAAAAAGTATGTGTGTGTGTATGTGAACAGATTTTTGCGTTATTCGACGTTTTCTCAAAAACGGCTGGTTCGATTTCAAAAATTTAAAAGCCATTCGATGTATCTCAATGAGGACTGCAGTCCTAGCAGTGAGACAATCTGCCAAGCCGTTTCTTTATAATTTGAGAAAAAGTGTTAAATTTTTCATCTACATTTAAACTCATACTACCGAATCGATTTTAAAAAATTAAAAACTGTTCGAACGATATTAGTTGGGAATGATACTGATTAGTTTTAGTTGAAAATCTACCGAGCCGTTTTCTTGTAATTAACTGTTGAAAAACAAATTTAAGCCGATTTTTATGGAACTTTTTTTGGCGATATATATCATGGTCTCATAGAACTTACTGAAATATTGCGGCCTTATAAAAAGTAGTTAAATTTTAAAAATTCATCAAAGTTTGAGAAAATGAGTAGTTTTTTAGACGTTTGTTAAAATTAAAATTAGACGATATACTTGGTATAACGATAGAGTTCTTCGTCTTGATGAACATACTAAATCCTTAAAGTCCTTAAGGCAAAATACCAATACCAACAAGTTTAGAAATTATTCTAGCTTCTAAGTGCGACCTTGAGCTTTGGTGAAATTATGACAATTTTTCGGCAATTGTAGCCAATTTTTATTAATTCTGTTCATCTAAACTTTGGAACCTCTCCGTAAATAATATTTCTAGGGCCACAGTAAAGATTAATAACACATCTGTCCCGAGTTTTTAAGAATTATGACTTTTTGTTGCCCAACTTTGATAAGCCTTCCTTTAAAAAAAATTACTAAAGTATGTTGCCAGTCGAAACAAAATCGCCCAATTTTGATAAGCCTTCCTTTTAAAAAAATTACTAAAGTATGTTGCCAGATTCATCAAAAATTGGAGCATTTAATCAGCATTGTAAAATAGTAAAGTACTTGTTAATTTTATTATTGAAAAATTTCGTGTAACGAAATTCACTTGAACGTTGATACTATACGTGTACCGCAAGTTATCTTTGCACAGTAACTTTATCTACGAATTTGGAAGTGTCCCACGGGGGAGCAGTACATTTTGACTAGAAATAATTCTAAGACACTTCCTACGTTATATCTCATCTGTAAAAATACATGGAAGGTGCAATGTGCGCTCGTTTCATTTCGAACGTTATTAGATTTGATTTCCCCGGATATGATGCGTAATATGTTTCCGGTCTCGACGGATCTTTTCCCGTCAAAGTCGACGAACCGGAAGCTCAATACCGAAATTCCGTCGACAAAAATGAAATTCTTATAAAAAAATCCAAAACTAAATCCGATCCGACATAAGTCACTGGCATGTAACGCGAATTGGCCATGATTTGTTTTTTCAATCGTGTGCGTTGCTAGTTCTGAACGAATATAATTGCATATTATGATATATATTTTATTTTTGAAAAAGCGTGTGAACAAGATCATAATGTGAGAAACACTTGCAAATTATTCCATTTTGTGCAAATTTGCCAAACATATTAGTTATTTGCGACTAATTGTTTAAGTATTATACATTGTTGAACGAAAAATGAACGCGCGCTGATTACAATGTATTTTCTAAAAACGCGGGCTATGCTCCAAAACTTTTCAACTCAAAATTTTTTTTATAATTATACCTTGTCGTAGGCCTATAACATTTTAGGATGAAATGCACTCTATCAATATGAAAGTTTCATTAAAATAGTCTTACCATAGTTGCAAACTCTTCATGGAAAAGTAATCAACATGCTTACTAATTCGAAGAGTTTTTGTACTTTCAACTCTACCCCAGAATATATTGTAAAAGCCTGGACAAAAAATTTTGCGAAAAATCTGATAACGCCGATCGTCGCGAAAAATTAACGAACGAGAGTTCTTATCAAGAATTATCAAACGGTTTTTAAATGTTTGAAATCGGTACAGGCATTTATGAGAACATCAAATGTCAAATTTTGTATCACGCACACATACGTACACATATTTCTAATTCTGGTGTTAAACGATTCAGAATTGTTTGAAACGTCAAGAAAACCAAGTTATTGGTTTACTCTATAATTGTAACAATAGTTTCAGTCGATTTATTTTGAGAATATTTGAAAATTTTAGAACACAGTTGTTGCAATAGTTTAATAAAATATCAGTTAATTGAAATTAATTAAAAAGCTCGAAATATCAATTACTTTTTATTCATCATCAGCTAATCTCATTTAGAAATACAATTGGTAATCAATGTGTGAAAATGTAATTATGGTATTATTTATGTATTTTAAAGTAGATTTTTTTATAGATTTAACTAAATCTAGTTGTCTAGTTGTTCGCAGAGTTTTTGCACACCATATCACAAAATATTTATTTTGATAAGGTACAAAATAATTAATATAATTCAAGTATAATAAAGAAAATACTAGTGGGGTGCATGGCATCGTGCCTTAAGGCAAATTGCTGGAACTCCCGTACCGTAACAAAATGTTCGAGGAATATTAAATATTACAAATTGAATGTTTTTTAGATCATTCAAATCGGATACTCCATTCTCTCAATTTGTATTTTCTGCACTCTTTGCTCTGCATCACCATAATGATTAGACCTGTCAAAAACTAATTAGCACATCTTCTCATCAATATGAATCGAATGTTTTTTTGAACCATTCAAATCGGTTGATCCGTGCGCCCGAAAACGTGGTCGAAAAAATGCGGACATACAAAACAGACACACACACACACACACATCCATTTTTTCTGAGACATGCCAAAATGTTCAGAAACCTTCAAAACGTCCAGAAATGCAAAAAAAAATATTTTCGATTTTCGGCCCGTTACTATAACTACCCTACCGGAAGTTAATTAAGAATGTGAATACATATTGGGTTTTTAATCATTACTGTTAATTGTGAAACAGAGATAAATACTTAACGAATTTACTTCATATTGTAAATTAGGACAGGATTTAGCTATTTGTTCAGTTCACTACTAAATTTTTCTACTTACTCTATCGTATAATTATTTTATACATTTACGTATGGCTCTAAAATTGTATAATAACATTCTATGTTTCATTTAAAAACCAGATACCGCTGAATATAAACCGCAATCTTTTTCATTATAGAGCATTAACCCAATATGTTTTTAATTAAACAAATGACAAACATTATAACAATAGATGATATTTTCACATTTTGAAATTATACAGACCGCATTCGCGTTTTTGCATGTAAAACCAACATGTTATTATTGTCACATAATGGAAAAACGATTTTAAATATGCAAATATTGGAATTTTATATTGTATAAATCTTTTAACGATGGTTCAAATTACATCGCAGAATAGTACTATTGTGAAATTGGATTATTTAACGCGAGTATCAATAGGCGATCAGTAATCCTAGATTTGTTATATGATCTATTATTTACAACTGTTCTATATTTTGCTTTTTGCTGAATTTCAATCGATTGCATATAAATAATAGAAAAGGATAAAATTTAGCGTGGGCAAAGTTTTTGTAGAATCCATTTGTAATTGATTATTTTTGTGCTAACAATAATTATTTAGTAAAACTACCAATGTTACCTGTAACTATAATAGGTAATCCACAAAATCTGTCTCACAATCTTTACAATTACAGTTCTAGAAAATACTTTTGTTATAAATTTTCAAACATTGCCGTTTATTTTCTGATAGCAACGTTGTAAGAATTAAGGTGATGGCTGGTTATTTATTTTGATCCTTTACTTTCAAATATTGTTGGTAAAAAAAAAACTAACTTCACTTGTGTTTGAGGTATTGGTCGTGGACTTTTTTACCCACAGATCTTTAAGCCCTGTTTTACCCTATGAGATATAATACAAAATTTTTATTCAGTTAAGTATATTTCAATTCGCAACTGATAAACAATTGAAAATAATTCATATAAGTTGTGTTGAATCTAGATCTACATTTTAGTTTTTATTACTATTATTGTTTTTATGCTACTACCATCTGAAGTTTATTGTATAGATGTTTATTTATTCGTCGTTTAATATTAATAAGGGTACTACATCAAAGGATAAAAATGAATCGTTCAACAAAACTTTGTTGATTTAAGCATTTTCATCAAATGCAATTCTGCCTTCTTCTTCATGAAAACTTCTATGGAATATTATAATTTCTAGCTGAACAGAATATTTTCTCTTACAATATTTTTTGATAAAACTTTCAAGTTATGTTTAAGATACAAGTCTATTATTCCTTATATTATTAATGTTTATATTACTTGTCCTTTATTAGTCTTTTATTATAGACATAAAATATAACTTCTTTGTCATGTTTATTTATAGTATATACAAATTATATCAATTTTCAAATAAATATCAAATATACAATTTAAAATACTTAAAGGTGCAATAATTAACCTTCCTTAACGTAAATTATAGTAATCGTCCAAAAATCGAGAACATACCATCTGATTTGAATGATTCGAAAAACATTTGGTTGAGTGTGGGAAAACGATTCGTTTTTGGGGAAAGCAAAAAATTTTATAATTTTATTTTATAATTATTCCAATGGCATATAATATGACATTATGTTTTACGCTTTTTTTGAATTTATTCTTTTAATTATACTTTCTGTATTTTATTGATTTCACTAGTTCACAATATATTTGTATAATTCTGTGAACCATTTCAAAAAATTATTTTTGATGTGTTCCACATATTTTAAAAAAAATATATATATCAAGCATAAATTCTGATATAAATTACTCTTATTTGCGTATCTGCTTTATAAGCAAATATTTGCTGTACTTAATTTTAATCGAGATCTAACACAGCCGATTAAATTTATTTCAATGAAGTGAAATTTTAACTAAGGACCGGTGTGTCAGTAGAGAATTCAAAATGTCTTAACGCCATGCACGAGTGAACAGGAATGCTAAAGGGCTCGTGGCATTTTCACTTGGAAAACCCTAACGCCGGCCCGGAAAATTCAGCCAAAGGTCTTGACAGAATGGTAAATTGACACTCCGATACCAAAGCACACTATACTCTGTTAGATACATAGTGGAAACACAAATTTGTCTAATAGACTGAGGGCATGGACTATTTTATTGCACTAAATAATAATGTTCATTACGGAAATCTTTTGGTTTTGTATGATTCAATTTATCACAATTAAAAGTAAATAATATTCTTATGAAAAAATTGATCGATCCGACATAAGTCACACTGGCCTTTAACATGAATTGGTCATGATTTGCTAGTTCTTAAAGAATAAAATTGCATATTGTTATAGTCTTTATTTTTAGAAAAGCATATAAAAAATATAATTTTTTATTTACCACGCGTACGTGAAAGCTTATTTTTGTTTTATAATACTAAATTATTATCTATTTCTCTATAAGACCAGTAACATGAAGCTTCATCAAATAATATTCTTCATGGATTTATTTTCTGTGTAATTTCATTTTGATCATGAAATGGAATAGGAGCATTGTTTCTTTCACATATTTTTAATCCCTAAGCCAAAATGGTATAAGAAAGAAGAATGTGACAATGTATTTTCTCAAAAATTCTTTTATATAGACGTACAAATTAGGGTTTGTCGGTTTTCAAAAACCGGTTTTTTGGCGAAAATTATGGAATTCGAAAACCGGTTTTTTAGTGGAAAAAGTCGATTTTCACTGTATAAATGGAAATTAATAAATAAAGCCAAATATAAAAGATAGATGAAAGCGTTTTGAATCTTCAAATCATATCGGTTCAATAGCATTTGATATCTTATCAGTCTGCAATGGTTCCCAGAAAGGTTTTGTATATATTAATTTAGATTTTTATACCAGTGTATATATTAATTTAAATCAGTGTGACTTCTTCTTGAAGAAGTATCTTTCTCTACTCAAACTTAAAAAAAGTTTTAAACCCTAGAAGCTACAAATAAAAGAACAAAAAAATTAGAATTATTATATCAGGTTTTAAAAACAATTAAAAATAATTTGGTCGCAAGTATGAGAGTATTTTCTATTTCACGAAATTTTGTGAGTAAACAAAGCACACGTCTAAGTAGCAATTTGATAGACGTTCTCAGTATTTTGAAATCATATTTTATTAAACAAGAAAACAATTAGAATGTTTAAAATTAATTAATTAAAATTTTTCGGAACAGACAACACCCGAGTTTAGCTTAATGGTTTTTAAAACTAAAATGGATATTAACAAGTATGTATCAACATGTATCTAATATTTTATTTTTTTTGTTAATTTAATGAATGTTTTTTATTTAAAAATGTATTATTTTTATTTGTTCGAAAACTTTCCTTTTACTATCATAAAAATATTTGCATTCTTATATGTGAAAATAATGCATGAATAACGAATAATTATTTTCAAAGTTATTTAATCAAGATAAACTATTATTTTTTAGTTCTACTAATTAAAATTAAAATAATTTTGTTTACTATTCATAAAATTGAACAATAAATAAATTTAGTCAAATACTGCTCTAAATTTATTTTCTATATAAAATTCGAAAACCGGCTAAAACCGTTTTTTTAGTAAAATAAAATTTGAAAACCGGTTTTCTGAAATGTCGGTTTTTTGTCTAAGTGATTATATTTCAACGTCTAATTATAGGTATAAACAATTTAATAAAAATCTGTTGCAAGTATTTGTTTTTCATAAAAATTAAACGATTTGGATTCTGATTGCCATTTTACGAATATTTTCAGATTTTGTTTAATAGTAACAAAAATAAAAAATATAATCATTCATCTATCTGATATCTTATAATAATATTTTGAAATTTCATGCCTAATTAATGATTTGTATATCCTAATTGATTATAAAAAAATCACGATTTTTAATTAATATTTGTTCAATGGTTTTAAATATTTAAAATTTGTCTAGCCATTTATTTTTAGGCGATTATAAAATCTCGAGATAAATCATATTTAATTTAATTTCATTCTTTATGCATTTGTATTATTTTCCATCTCTCTTGAACCCAAAGAGAAGAAGATGACATAAAAAAACATAATTTATTTCATGTTATATTTTATTTTATCGCAAAGTCGACATTGAATATAAATTTCAATATTTATTGACAGTCTTGGTAATATTTATTTTTTACCAATAAGTTTTTTCAATTCAATCCCGCTAGCCACCATACTATTTCTATGAGTTTCGGTGTAAGTAATGTGCGTGAATCTTTATAAAAACATCTTGGATATACCGTTCGCATATAAAGATATATGAGGATGTAGATAGGAAGCCCGCATACATTTGAAATGAATATATATAAAAATTTGCAAGGGCTATGCGAATTTCTTTTACACAAATGGGTTGTGTATTGTACGATGGGAACGTAGTTGAAATGTATGCCCAATAACAACATAGAAACGTAAAAGTTCTAGTCATGGTATGTTGATGACAAGTATATTTCAGTTCGTACTCTGCATATGGAAAATATATTTCTGACTATTTATTTGAGCGATTACGATATAGTCTTAAAAGTATTTTAGGCATTAACAAAAAATTATCTTTATTATTATTCTAATACATTTGGTTATTAGTTACTATACTAATATATTTAAACTTAACACCAAATGTTTATTTAAATAAAAATCTTGGAATTATCTTGAGTGATACCAGGCAGTTTCCAAGAAGTAAGTTCCTAAATGTATTACATTTCCAACTATTTTCGAAATGAACAGAATATTTTAAGTATATAGCTAAGTCTTAATTTTTATTGATGGAAAGTAGCGTATGACGGGGCACAGAGGTCCATTTTGAATTTGAGCAATTATATTGTAAAAATCAAACCAATTACATCATAACAAATAATATATTAAACAAACAACTATCTGACAATGATCATTATCAATAAAACTCTCTGCTAATTCATCATTGATGAAATTTGTTTTTTTTCGCTATTTTTTAAAAACAATTACCTTCATCTTTTTACCCTATAGACAGGTTAAAAAGAAAGGCCAGGGAGCCAACAGGACCAAATTCTTATTTTTATTTGAAACGGATTTTGCGAAATAATTGCTACATTATTAAGCCAAAGCAGAATATAAATTTCAGGGGTACATTTTTCACAAAGATAACAATGTATACCTCGACCTAGTATTTTGTCAGAAATAGTCATCGGCAGACTCGGAATAACTATTTTTTTACTATTTTTATTTTTGCATCATTGTCAGGATGGTAAAGGTTTTATTGGTCCTTTTTATCCCACCCATGAGTCAACTTTCATAAAGGTTATATGAAAAAAACTCTTGAATCTATTTTAAAATTAACAATACATCTTTTAAATCAACTAAATAACTTTTGCTTAAAAATTACGTTGAGGTCTCGTAAACTAAACAACAGTTCACTTCCAGAAACAACGAAATAAAATACTTTTGTTATGGATGTTTGTTTTTTAGATACCCACGAATCTTTAAGCCGCGCATTACACTATATTATATACTCGTACACTATATACTCGTCAATACATAAAATTCTGCCACTTCTCTATGACGAGTATATTTGTCACTCACAGTTAACAGGTTAAGCGTCTTATGGTTCAGTAAATTTGAAAATGAGTTAATTGAATGCAATCAATTTTTACTGTGCATATACATATGGTAATAGTTTTTTTTTCTATTAAATAACTTATTAATTTGATTTAATTGTTCACATTTAGTATGGAGTAACAATTGCATTTGAAAATAAGTTTTGGAACTCTACCAAAAAAGTCAAAACCATATGGTATAGCTTCTATAATTTTATATGTACGTTTTATAGAAATAATTGAATAATCGATAACGATAACATTTCACAATAAATACTATCTCAAAACTCAATAAATGTAACGAAATAAAATAAAATCCCTGCACATATGCTTCTCGTACAAAGGTAACGATAATGAGATACTTAAATCAAAATCATGTCAGATATCAGAAATCCTTTGTTCTTTAATCAATCATTTCCAACTTTCTTTTTATCACAAAGAAGCGACGTATTTACATCGATCAATCAAAATTCAAACATATTTTTTTCGAATCCGGGTGAAATAACATAATCAGAAGTTCGTAAAGAGAAAAAACGTTTGTGTACGGGGACGATAAATGAGGCCGGTGATAATGCCGACGACAGCAGATCGATGTAAAAAGGCGTCGTACTACGAGACTACGACAGGTCCTCTAACCGTTCTCGACGCGGCCATCATCCATCGACTTACAGGACATTATTTATACCGAAGCCACGAGATCACGGTAAATAACGTAAATGAATGTAAACACGTCGTCGTTTTACTTGGAAATTTGAGATTTATATAATTTGATGCAAAACAACACATTATAAACACATTATTTTGCTAACATACAAGATTCCGAATTGGCTCACGGTTGTCCGAACATTTAATGACTATAGTTTTTAGTATTGAAACTATTACAAACTAGTGGGACGCATGGCATCGTACCTTAAGGCAAATTGCTGGAACTTCCCGTACCACAAATTATTTTCTCTGAAAAAGATTAACATTTTTGAAAAAAAAAATACTCAGAAAAAATTAGATTTTTGACAAAAATTTACTTTTTTTTTTTGAAAAAGAGTTTTTGAAGAAAAATTTGTTTTGAAATATTTTGGAAATTCTGAATTTTTTTCAAAGCAATCGTACTGCTTTAACTGCATAGAGACGAAATATAGAAGCGCGTAAGCGCCGCGTCGCCGTCTAATGGATAAACATTGGTACGGAACCCACAGGAATGTAAACAAAATTTATACTTATTGTTAAAATCTCTATAAAATATCTGATAATTTGATGTGCATATGTCTAATGATCATTTTTGGGCCGCCAAATGGCATTTTTTTTTTACTTTTTTCACTAGGTCTACGAAACCGCTAGACCTGCCTTTATGAAAATTTGATCAAGTCTTCATCATGTTAATACAAGTAAAATGTTTTTTGAATTATTCAAACCGTTCTCTTAAAAACTGAGTTACCGTTTTTGGCACTTTTTGCCTCATATCTTCGGAACGGCTAGACCTGACTTTGCAAAAACTGATCAGCACGTCTCCTTACAAATATGAATAGAATGTTTTTTGAATTATTCAAATTGCTTTATCCTGTTCCTGAAATCGTCGACAAAAATTTGTATCCGCACACACACATACACGCACATACACACACACATACATCCATTTTTTCTAAGGTATGTCAAAATGTTCAGAAACCTTTGAAACGTAAAGATATATAAAAATTGTCATTTTAGATTTTTTTGCGGTTACTATAACTTGCCCTACGGGAAGTTAAAAAATATAATATCACAATTTTGACTCGAAAAATATAAATAGGATAGGACTGGGTTCGAAGTTACAATTTGACTTTGAGCAATTATATTGTAAAAACCAAATCAATTACATCACAACAAATAACATATATCAAACGAGCAACTATATATGTTCAATGAGACTCCCAGCTAATTCATCACTGTAGAAATGTGTTTCTTTACGGTTTTTTCAAAAACTGTCACTTGGTCCTTTTTACCCCACAGTTTACACAAACGGAACGACCAGTGGACAAACATGTCCAATGTTTCCTTTTAAATCCTAGAAGGATTTTACAAAATAATAGCTACATTATTCATCCAATGCAAAATATAAAATTTGTGGGTATATTTTTTCACAGAGATAACACTGTATATAACCTTGATCTGATATTTTATCAGAAATACTCATCGGCAGAGTTGAAATAACTATTTATTTAATTTATCTTTCGTAAAATTGTTTTTTTAAACTAAATTTACATTTTTATTTTATACTATTTTATTATTGATTATGCCTTTGTCAGGGTAAAGCTTAATCCTATTTACTCTACCCACTTGTAAGCTATTATAGATGTTATATAAAAACATCTGTTGAATCGACTTTTAATTAACAATTCACTTTATTTATTTACACATTATTAATTAAATAATGTGTGCTCAAAATTATATTAAGCATTTATAGAAAAAATATGGTAAAATCTTGTAAACTAAACAACAGAGCTCACAACCAAAAAAAAATGTTTTAGAGTTTCGTCGTAAAAACTAAGACGGATGGTTGGTTATAAATATTTTGACTTCTACTTTAAAATAGTATTGTTAAAATTTTACTTGTTTAATGGCGGTGGAGTTTTTTACTCATGGATCTTTAAGCTGCGCTCTACCCTGTAGTTTTTTTTTTTTTTTTTTTTTTTGAGTTTCAAAGAATGTTTTTTCAATGATTCTATATGTTATCCGTCGATTTTCATAAATAATACCTGCACCTTTGACATCAAAATTTCCGAATAGAAGTTTTTCAAACAGTACAACATATTAACAAATTTTCTCTATAACACATCTGTTAATTTGTTTTTAGCTGGAACAGCATTTTTACTCTCTTATTACTCACCATATTCACGAGGGCACCAACCAAAGAACTGCGTAGAATTAATTGGATTTTTTTACACACAAACCTTTTGCTAAGTCAGTGTAATGAACATATGGTTTTAGTGTAAAGTTCGGTGCGAAAATAGGAAAATAATTTTACGGAAAATGTAGCTTCATGTAGAATTAAAAAATTTTACTTTATTAATCAATTACCAACATGAGTAAAATTCAGTATTATATATATTATTTTTTTTAATTATTTATGTTTTAGACCGTATTGAAACAATATTCACAAAAATCAGAATTTTTTTTAATCATTCAAACTCGTAACTCGTAATTCATTAGGACTGTGTTATTAATTTTATGTAATCTTTCGTTCGTTTTAATAATTACGAAACGCAATTTGCATAACCCCTTTTCAGTTCTTCTTGATTTAAAATTAATTAATTCACTTTATCATCTCGGCTTGATAAAATGCTATTCTTTTCGACCACACAGTTAATGCTCACCTAATTTTGCAATTATAATAAAGATTCAAAGCTGCTCAAATACTCAATGATAAGATTTCATCAAACGAATTATATGCAACTTATATTTTAGCTAATAATTAATACACGGCGTTGTTAATATAAAAAATTCTACCAAAATTTTGAGCAAACTTTGATTCCATTAAGTTTGTGATTGTTACCGTGAATTATTTGCAAATAATTCGGATTTAAAAATCTGCATATATTTTTTTTAGTATAAAATTCTACATTCTTAAACATAATTTTATTATTTTCCAATCAAATGGCATTTTTTGATTAAATAATATCATATTATAGTATCAATATTAAATTCTGAAATATAAAAAAAATGTGTTTTCAACTCATATTAAATGACTTATATTAATTTGGTAAAAGAACTTATGAAATCTTGCACAATAAAAATTCTCAAAACCTTGAAAAATGAATAAAAATACAATGATGAATTTGTCAAAATCAATTTCATAAAAATATATATTCAATGAAGCATATTTTCATATATATAGGTATAAGGTCCCTATCCTGTCATGACCTAATTGTTAATAAAAAAAAAATTTTTATTTTTATTTTTATTTTTATTTAACACTATTACTTTACTTTTATCAGCATAACATTAAACGATATACATTCATGAAATACAATTATAAATTTAAAAAAATTAATTTAATATTGTTTCACTTGAAGTAAATCATAATATTTTCAATAAAGCAAATAATACATATATAATATACTTCATATAGTAATTAATTTTACTGTAGTTTTTAATATGAATCTGAATTAGTAATGAGTCATTGTTCTTCATTCTCAATATTTTTTTATTAAAATATAAACTATCAAGAAAATAAATACAGAATCCATTTCAATATCTTCCTAAATACTTCTTAGAAATTCGAGCATTTCTTTGAATTATGAATTATCGATCATCATAGGATATTATAAATTGAAGAATTCTACTGTTAATTATATTCAAACAAACGCTTTAATGAGGTCTGTTATATCTAATTAAGCGTAATAAAATGTAAATTTCAGAAAGAAATAGCTGACCAATAATGTAGTTGTATCTTTTTGTATAAAAAATACTCATAAACGTTACAGATTTTAAAAGCTGTATTAAGATTGTGTGAAAAAGTCAAACTGATTTACCCCACAGTTTGTAGTTATCATTACTTAATATATATAAAAAGCGATAGCAAACATTTGTGTTGTGATTCACTTCTTGTTGTAATTTATTTTCTTTACACAATTTATTCTGTAATTTATTTATTATTTATTTATTTTAGTTTGATAAGAAAATTTATTAACAAAATACTGATACAACAACAATAATTATCAACTTTTGCTGCTTTTTCTAAAAGCAATATATTATTTGTCCCGGTTGTAGGTGTTTTTTCCCGGATTGTTCCGGATTTTTAAAAATGTTGAAATCGCCAATATTAAATAATATTTTTTTACATATATTTCAACTAGAAAATTTGAACCGGAAAAATGTGCATATAAGTTTTTAGCTCACCAACACCCTTGACCCCCCCCCCTCCCCGCTATCATACACATTCCAATCCGTCTCGGATTTTATGCAAAAAAATATGGTCACCTTACAGAATAACAATTAATTTAATTTATTATTGTAAAATTGCTTTTTTAACTTATTTTACATTTTTATTATTAGTTTCTTATTGTTTACACCTCAGCAGGTTTAAAGGTTTTAGTTGGTCCTTCTTACGCCAACCACATGTAAGCTATTCTAGAGGTTATGCAAAAAAACTGTTGAATCTAACTTAAAAATAACAACACATCTAACACATAAAACAAATAAATAAAGTACACTTTAAAATTATATTTAGGTATCGTAAACTAAACAACAGTGCTCAAAAGCAAAAATACTAACAAGGTAACCATCAGGTTCACTCTTCTGAGATTTTGATGAAACTTTGCATGGTTATAGAGTTGATAGTCAAACCGAACACCTTTAAATATCAGAGTCCTATGAGAAGCGGTTTAATTATAAAAATTAATTAAAGTTGCGAAAAACACGCTAAGCGCTATATCTACACGCGTTGCACTCCGTATCTTTGTGTAAGTTTGCTTCTCATAGGACTCTAATATTTAAAGATGTTCGGTTTGACAATCAACTATACAACCATGCAAGTTTCATCAAAATCCCAGAAGAATGAACCTGATGGTTATCTTGTCAGAAAAAAAAATACGTTTCAAAATTAATTGGCCATGTGAATTGTGATAGCAAACTGCCGCAATTTAAGGCGAAGGCGTTTACTAGTTTTTGAGATAATGTTGTTGGTCTTTTAAGACCTACTTTATCTTACTATGTAAATTTGAATTTATAAAATGACGATTCAATGATTGAATGAAAGTTTTAAATTGTATATAGAAAACTTAAGTTATATTACAATGTAATCTAGATTTTACTACGTGACAGCCTTCCGCTCATTCATTTTTATTTTCATTTTATCAAGACACATCAAATTTAAGACACAGACAATCGTAAGATGAAATTTTCTGCTTTTATGCGTGCACCATTTTTACAACCTTATTCTTAAAACACTCTTTTTATATGCCGTAATAAAAAAAGATGCCCGCTTACCCTCTCATATATTTATCTTCACCCTTATCTATCATATCGAATAACGTATTCATGCTATTCATCACCGACTCTATATCCATCTGGAGATATTGCCGCTCCACATTTATCTGTTTGCTCATTTAGAATTAGCCGAATAACCCCCCGGACTCAGTTTGCGCCGAACACTCGCTCAGCAAATATTCATAACGATAATAGACCCAACTCGGCGTATTCGCCACAAAACGATACACGCTCGCAAACAGACGATTTGGGCGGGGGCGAACATTGGGCGAACCGACTAACTTAAATTCATATGCGATTTCGCACAGAAAATAATATCGTACGTCAAATATAAAAACAAACATAGAGAAAAATATGGAAAAAATCATCATATTCGCGCTACAGGCTTTTCAATTCCAACCGTTCTTGCGCTTGAGATTTCGTTAGCTGCGAATAATCGATTGCCTGTCTGATTCTGCTAATGCATTAGCTTAAAATTTTCTTTAGTTGAATAACTATAATCTTTAGCGACCAGAAAAAAATAGTTTTTTTTTGTAAGCAACAATTTATACCTTTTATAAAAAGTTTTAAAAAAGAATGTTTATGATACTCATTTATGTCGGCTGATCTTATGTCGAAAATATTAGATATTCTAAACGAAACTTTCTTTGCGAAAATTGAATAAATTCTTCATTACGTCAGTACAAGTGAAATGTTTTTTGAATCATTCAAATCGGATGCTCTGTTTTCTCAAAAACTTAATTTCTATTTTCTTGCACCAAATCTCTGAAACCCCTGGACCCACTTTGTTCAAAAACTAATCAGCACGTCTTTTTATCAATAGGAATCAAATAATTCAACCTTTTTGAATAATTCAAATCTGTTGATCCGGTTGATCTGTGCTCCCGAAAACGTGGTCGAATAATTGTATCCACACATACGCACACACATACATACATATAAATCCATTACCTCGTTATTTTACTCAGGCTGTATTGAGTCTGACATACCCAGTCAAAAGACCAGTCTGGGATGCATAAATACATTTCCTTCGGTATACCAGAAAAAAACACACACACACATACATCCATTTTTGTAAGGTACGCCAAAATGTTCAGAAACCTCTCAAACATAAGGATATGCAAAAATTTTCATTTTCCATTATTGGACAATTATTAAAACTTACCCTTCGGGAAGTTAAATATACATGTCAACCTGTAATTTAATACGATTTATACTGGAAGTAAAACTATGAAATAATTTATAAAAGCTTTCATCTCATGGGTGATGTCTGCCCTATGTGATCTTATGGTAGAGTGAGATAATATTCATTATTAATTTCCAGTACACATCCCCGTTTGATTTTCTGATTTTCGTTGCACTAATCATTATCATAAAAATGTTGTTTTATATACAAAATTCATGCATAGTCAATCTGCATCTATTTTTATAATTTTTATCGATTATTTATTTCATGCAAGCAATAATAATTTTGATAGACCGTTGTTATCTAGAACATTTAGCAATATATACATTTATTTTGGGACTAAAGATACAAAATAAAATGATATTATTCTTGAAATATGTATGTAGATGAATCGATGCAAAGATGCAAAGTTTTACATTTTTGTTGTAAGTAATATGGCTTGCGAGATGATACGTTAATTAGCTAAATGTTTCAATTGAATTAAATAGAAAGCCTGTAATTGTTATTGAACTTACTGCTACAATTAAAAAGTAAAGCATGTAATTGTTGTTGAGCTTACTACATGCCTCAAACTTTTTTAAGTGATGTGATAGCTGCATATAATTTTTATTTTTGCAAATATTTCGTCTAAAACTATTTATACCTAAAACCAATGCGTTTTAGCTTAACTAATTATAGTTCATTGTATAGGATACATATGGGTCATTCTTTTACAAACCGGGCACCAACCATACCTTGACATTTTAGAATTGGCTGAAATTTTTTTTTATAGATATTATAGATAAAATCATTTGACACGTATTTCAGGATTTTGCCGGCAAAAATTTTTTTTCGTTGATATTTACGATTGAAATATTGGCGATTTTCTCAATTTTTATGATCTTCCTTTGCATTATGTTAATTATCTTCAGTTGTGTTGACCAGATCAGTATTGTTTTTTGTTATTATATTCATTATGAACTCAACTTTGAAGTAATTTAAAAAAAAATAATGTTTTTGCAATTATTTTAACAATAATAACAATTGATTTTTAACATTAGTTTTACATTTAATCGGCAATATTTCAATCGTAAATATCAACGAAAAAAATTTTTGCCGGCAAAATCTTGAAATACGTGTCAAATGATTTTATCTATAATATCTATAAAAAAATTTCAGCCAATTCTAAAATGTCACATTTTTTTTTACTAAAATCCCATATGTATTAAGTTAATATACGCCTACAATTCAGAATAAAACTTTGGATTCTAAATAAAAACTTTGTCTGATAAACTCTGTTAAAAATGAAAGAAAACAGTTTCATTGGACCCCCTAACGTATATATTCAACTCAATAATTAGATTAAATTATTGGCCAACTCTCTACAAAACATCTGTAGTAAAAATGATCCATAAAAGCGGAAAAGATCCTTATATGGTTACCTCATATAGACCAATCAGCCTTCTACCAATTGTTTCAAAAGTGCTCGAAAAACTCCTGCTTCAACATATCTTAACTAGCGCGAATATATTCCCAGAACATCAGTTTGGCTTTCGGAGTCAACACTCCACAATTCAACAGTGCCACAGAATCGTAAGAGTCATCAGCAATACTTTCGAGGCCAAACAATTCTGTTCTGCAGTCTTTCTAGATGTGAGCCAGGCTTTCGATAAGGTGTGGCACAAGGGACTTTTATTGAAGATTAGATCGCTACTTCCATGTGGTTATTATAATATTCTAGAATCTTATCTCGCCAATAGGAAATTCAAAGTACGGGTCAACACTGAAACCTCAATATCTCATCAGATTGAGGCAGGAGTTCCACAAGGCAGTGTTTTAGCGCCATTTTTATATATCCTCTTCACTAGTGATTTTCCAACTTTACAATCAACCACAACAGCTACATTTGCTGACGACATAGCAATTCTTTCGACACATGCTGATGCATCTAAGGCTACGCTAATTTTACAAAGGCATCTAAATGTTATAGAGGATTGGACAAAAAAATGGAGAATAAAAATAAATGAGAGCAAGTCTAATCATATAACATTTACTCTGAATAAGACAACATGCCCAGGAGTACATTTTTATGGCCAAGCAATTCCAAGCACCGAATGCGTCAAATACTTAGGTATGCATTTAGATCGCAGGCTCACGTGGAAGGACCATATTCGCGCCAAATTAAAGACTATAAAAATTAGAACCGCTGAACTATACTGGCTACTGGGACGCAAGTCAATTTTGTCGATTGACAATAAACTTCTAATTTACAAGGCAATAATAAAACCCATATGGACTTATGGCATTGAATTGTGGAGCTGTGCAAGCAAATCCAATATAGCGTTAATGCAACGTGCCCAATCGAAAATATTGAGGCAGATTACTGATGCTCCGTGGTTTGTTAGTAACAAAACTTTACACGACGATCTTCATATTGATTTTATAAACAAAATAATACAAATCAACAGTATAAAACACTTTCAAAAACTACAACATCATTCAAACAATATAGTCACTCAGCTTCTTGAGACATCAACTTCAAGAAGACTGAAGAAGAAGCTACCCGAAGATAATATGGAGGAACCATAGAACTACCACAACCTTATATAAACAGAATAATTGAATCATTTATTGAAGTGATTCTCTGAATATGATTGTAATATTGATCCGATAAATTTATATGTGTGTTTACAAGTGTGTGTGTATGTGTGTGAGTGAATGACATAAGCCAAATAGCTCATAGAATAGTTATGTATTCTGATTGCTATTGAAAATAAAAATTAAAAAAAAAAAAAAATTGGACCCCCGTCATAATAAAAACAAACAAACGCGCAGAGGAGGGTTATGTTTTGATATTAAATAAAGTTGCGCACACATGACTTCATACCTCCACACCGCGTCCATACCTCAAAGAGGAAAGCTCCGTAAGCTCGAGGTGAGCTTTTCGTTATAAATAAAGTCAATGTGTCAGCGCAATTAGGCGGAGCGACCGCCATTTCGACACTAATTCGCCCTGACTTTTCGACGTTGCGTCGCATAATAGTCCTCGAATTCTCCGTAAGCGAACTTCCAGCATCTTTACAAAGCGTAAGTTGACAAAATAAATAATTTCTTAATTTAGAGCGGAAAATGAAAATACAAGGTAATTCTTGGAAGTGTTATACTCCTTTGATTTTTAAATAATAATCCATATATCCTATATAATATGACACAAATATAACATAATATTGTACAGAATATAATCAGTATATATATATATATATACATATATATATATATATATATATACATATATATATATATATATATATATATATATATATTATGGAAACTGTACTTAATTGCTGAACATGATAGGTTCGTCCAGTGAATTCTTCAGTTCTCAAGTACATCACTTGAAATATGATAGTTTCACTTTAATACTATAAAGGTAACATAAAACTCAGTTATAAAGTGTATCATGAAATACACTATCGAATATAATTTTCTTTATTTTAATTAAAATAATATTACGAAGAGCATTTTTTATATTACTTGTTCATTAGATGATACGATGAATTAAATAACGTAATGTCATAAAAAATTATTGTTTTCAATATAGTATTAGATTTTTTCAATTTATAACCATTTTACATATATATTTGGTGAATCTAAATAGATAAATAGTTCATATGCGTTTATTTACTCCAATTTTAAAATTCTAATAAAAATTAAAAAATTACGTTTACTAATCGATTAAAATAAATTACAACATGTTTAGGCATATATAGCTCTTAATATATAAAATATTTCAAAAATGTAATGGTATCAAGCTAATATGTATTTCTAAATAGTTTTAACACTCAAGAACAAGTAAAGTTACGAAATTTTTAACAAAGAATAATTGATAGTACAGGGAAAAATGTTTAACTAGCCATCACCTTCATTATTACGACGTTGCTATCAGTAGATAAACAGTGTTTGAAAAGTGTGTATAACACAAGTATTTCCTTTGGTTGTCAGTTTTTTTTGGTTGAATTAATTGAATAATGAAGCAATTATTTCGTAAAATGCCTTTAAAATTAAATATATGTCATTGGATCTGGTTGCCCCCTGGCGGTCCCATTTTACCCCCACGATCAAGTGTCATTTTTTTAAAAAACAGCAATAAAAACACATTTCTACAATGATCAATTGTTTTGTTATTTGACCTGTGTGATTTGTTGTGATAATTGGTTTGGTTTTCACAATATAATTACTCAAATTCAAATTGGATCTTTGTGCCCCGCCGTACCCTATATAAAAAATATAAGTACATATTTTGACTTACTTTTTTGTATGAAACCAATTGAGTTTTATAAAATAAGTTTGCCTTGAGTTTTGAGTTTAGCTTAAAAATATGTTTGAGTTTTTATTAGCTTTAGTTAGAGGTTTGAGGCTCAAATGTGGAATAGCGAATATAAAAGTAGAAAAAAAGTTTCAACTTATTTAAGATCGATTGAAATAATTTAAATTGTCTATAATTATCGCACATCAATAATTTTTCAGATACGTTTATCCGTAGAAAATTTAGTTCGTTTGACAAAATTTTTGGATACTAATATAATACGCTAAATTAAATGACATAAGTAATACAAAAGTTGATACAATATTTACTGTATTTTTTATTTATGGTACGAACCCTTCTATTAATACCTATGTTTTCATTCTTATATTTTACCAGATACGCTTGATAAACTACTGAAAAATATTTTAAATTTATGTGTTTAATTTTTAGTTGTAAATAATAATTCAAATGCATTGTCTATTTATTTATTTAATTTCTATTATTTAATACAAACCAAAAAAGGTAAATGAAAATATCATATTTGGAAAATATGGGAATATGCGAGTTTTTAGAAAATCAAGTAGAAGCACACAATATTAAATATATACCCAAATTTATTATTACGTCTATATAAAACATTTTTCTTTAGATGTGCCTACTAATAACATATTGCAACTAATTAATGATAATCAATCTAAAAATATTAATTATATTTTATCTTTTTAATTATCATCAATACTCAGCAGGAATTCAAAGAAATTGCAATCTGAATCTGCTACATTACCGAGTCGACGTGGCATTAATAATATTAGCATGAAACCAGCGCGGCCATACTAATTAATAGAGTTTTGCTTTGATCAAAATTATAAATATTCTCGGTTGGCTTATCGGGAAACCCGAGTCAGTACATTTACAACTCACATAATACTTCCATTTAACGACTTTATGACTTTAATGAATACGATGCGGTAATGGCATTAAAGGTCACACAAAGTAGGTATAAATAGAGTGTGGCCAAATCAGATTAAATATGCCGCTGTTGCTGTACTAACATTCTAATAAAATTTGTGTAGAGGAAGTCTTAACACGTACACAGTAAATTATAACTTATAGCAATTTTGCACACTTGCTGGAAATACTTCGCGTTTCGATTCCGTGATTTGTTAAACTCATTCCATAATTATGTTACATATATATCTATTGGCAAAAGAAAGCTATCACACGTGGTTAGTTAGTTAGTTATTAAAAAATATCTTATAGCTAGTCCAACATTTTTTTTTTTCAAAAATGTATGCAAATTCAGTCCGTATTTATTTGCACTTAATATAAAAAATTTATTTATATTTAAATCTTGAAATATAAATATAGAGTAAGGTATTTGAAATGAGAACAACTCAAATTGAAAATATAAATTAACAATACATTTTGTGCATAATAAATACATATTTTAATTAAAATATTTCTTTCGCGTTCATTATTGTTAGTAGGTGAGTTATATAGAGTAGGTACATCATTTATTAATAATATTTTTTAAATTATATTCTTAAATGTCTGTCAATAGTGTCTAGGTATATTTCTTTTGGAAAGAGGTAACGTTGCGTTTAATGCATTAATCTTTTTTTTTTTGTTATGATAACTATTGTCATGAATGACAACAAGCAGGAATATTCATACCGAAAGTTCACAAATGAATTTAATCTGGTTTTTCCAAAGCCCGAAATTCCCTAATTTAACCGTTAACACCTTAGTTTGCAAAATAAAAATCCATCAGTGAATTCAATAGTACAAGAAAAATATATAATTTTTTATTTCAAATAATTATGTAACAATAAGAATATGAAAATCAAATTCAAATCAAAAGATTTTAATACCATTTTTATATAAAAATGAATATTTAAAAGAAATTAAAATGAACTAAAATTCGATTTTATCGAAATGAAGTCGATTTTATCTCATTACATACGTTCGAAACATACCAATTTTTTTTTCCAGTCTTCAAGAAAAATGAATGAAATTTCGTACGATTTTCTTCGACACCCAGAAATTTTACATCTCGCTCAGTTGCCAAGCAAAAAACAAAGCCAAATAAGGCTCTGACTTAGTGTTTAAAAAAAAAATTTTTATTGTATTTTTTGTAATATTGTTATATTATTATTATATTATATCATATTTAGAATTTTGGAATATTTTTTTTCCATATAATGCAATAAATTGTTAAAACTATAAAAAACTATAAAAAACTATAATAATTCCACAAAAGTCACTTTTTTAGGTCAACCAGCTTATGCGGCCTCTTTCATTGCTGCCTAATTTAAGTGTGGCCTCTAATGGCTAAAAGTTTCCCCACCTCTGCTGTAACTTACCTTATAGGAAGTTCATAATTTTCCTTATTCAAGTTGTTACGAACATATTAGTTGTAACTAGTAGTTAGTTGGCAGATCTAAATATGGGGAGATATGAGCAACTTAATCGGTTACTTTTAAGTCATTAAGCGGCTATTTTTATATGGTGGAAATTGTAAAAATGATGCATAAAGGTTTAAATATTTTTTTTTTATAAAAATATTATATATAGAAATAACGTAAGTGTTAAATATTTGAATTTCTGTCTGTTTTGGGATTTAGGAAGCTCGATAACGTTTTATTTTACAAAGTGTCGCCGACTATTTATAAAGTTTTGATCGTATGTATATCATTTGTTTATATATAAATAAAACTTTCTGTTCCATTCATCACACTTGTACTAATAATATTATATTTCTTCTATATTGTTTATTCGATACATTAAACGCCTCTTTAAGCGAAAGCTCCAATTTTATACTCGTTATTCGAGAATAAAATAAAAAAAACTTTATTTCTTATAATTACAATAAAATATATAAAATAACTGAATTTTACAATATAATGATATAATGAATTATAATTATATAACTGGACTGGTGTAAGTACTGGCAAAGATTATCCTCCTCGAATGTAGAGATCTTGCTACTTATATAGTTAAAAATATGCTTTATCAGCAAGGAGGATCTTGTGGCTAGATATAAGCTATGTCAGCGGGATGGATCCCGTAACTCCTCCGGCCCTAGATGAAAAACCTCGGGGTGCAGGTTGGTGGTTGTGGTTGGTTGTGGCTCTCTTGTTCTTGGGGTGTCTCTACTTCTGGAGTAATTTGTAATTTCTTTTTGTTGTATCTTTGTCTGCAATACTTGAACAGGATATAAATAATAATTATAGTTATAAATATTATATACATGATAATTGACACGATGCTGTTGTTGTTAATTCCAGTCTTCCTTGCATAGAGTTTATGAATTTGTTCTTGATCTTCTTTAATTTTAGATAGCTCATTTACTTGAATTGACTTGATTGCAATTGGTTCGGATGATTTTGAAACGTTGTAGTTGAAATTAAATCTTGGTAAAATAATTGCTTTTCCTTCTATAGACGACTCTTGATTGTAATAGTTTTTCTTGTCAATGCTGAATTTACATAAGTGTGGGAGTTTTAAAAGAAAAATTCCTTTAATAAACTTAGTTTCTTCTTGATGATTGCAAATCATATCGATTCTTGATTGTGTGCTTAGTAAAAGAATATAGTGTGCGTTATTTATTTTCTCTATAATATTGTGTGTAATGTTGACTTGAATTTCATTGCATGTTTTGATGTGAGTGTTATCTAGTTGTAATAATTTTATGATACATTCTTCGTCGTTTGATAATATGTGTCTAATGTTGCAAAAATATTTTTCTGAAACTTCTTTGCAATTTGCATCATCAAATTGATAGTTATTATTGCCAATTGTAAGGAAAGGTTTAGGTGGAATAATGACTCTATTTTCGGTATTTGGAATTGGAAACAATTTATAATGTTTATAGGTTTCGGGTAGAGTGATAGGAAATTTGATAAGAAAAACAATTTTTTCGTCTGTATAATAATATTGAATATTAAGTAAATTATAATATTTGTGAAGATTACTATCGTCTATGGGAAATGGTAATGATTCTACATTGTATAAATTCTTTACAGTATTAATCATAAAATTCAAATCATCTAATTTAATTACTGAGTTATGAACTAAATTCATCTTAGCTAAATCTAATGATATTTCTAAATCGTTTAAAATATTTGTTAAAATAACCAAACTATAATTAATTTGTTCTAAACTATCTTTAGCTATAAAATATTCATTATGACTAAAACTACCGAATTTTAGATAATCATTGATATCATTCAATTTCTTATTTAATATTACATCATTTTCTCTAATATTAATAATTGTTTCATTAAAATATTCAATTAACTTATTATTTAATGTCATTTGTTTATTCAATGTTTTTGCATAAATTTCATCGTTAGTTTCTAATATACGTATAGCGTCATCGTACTTTTTGGCATCTTGTGCATCTAAATTCCCTGTAATTTCCTTAATTATGCTACCTAGTCCGTTAATAAGTCCTCTTTTAATTCTTCTAACCGGTCTAATAATATTATATTTATCTTTAATAACATTAATCATAGTATTTGTCAAAGAAATGTATGAATCTAATCTTCTCAAATAATCGTTATGTTTATTATTTAAAATAGATAAAAGTGTATCAAAGTCTGTAACCAAATTAGTAATCTGTTGTTTAATCAAATCTGTATTAACATAATGAATGAAAATATGATATTTTTCGATTAACTTTGCATTTCCTAATTCAAAAGGTAAAATTCCAGTTGTATTTAATTCTTGAAGAAAAATTTGATCACTGTTTGCTGCTAGTACTAGGTGTAATATTATTAGTTGAAACAACAACATCTTGTTCACGTGGGATTTGCTGAGTATTAGTTTTTGGACGTTTGAGTTCTTGTTTGTGTATCGTAATATTCTTGTCAGTAAGAATTGTATTTCCTAGATCTTTCTGTACTTGTATCTGTTTGTAACGTGAAGCGGTTTTGTCTCGCGGGTTTGATTTTAAATATGCACGTGTGTTTTCATCGTATTGCAAAGGATCATGTCTTGTTTCGTTATGTTTCGATATTGTTTTGTCTTTGTTGCTATAATTCTTTTCAAAAATTTTCTCATACATTAACTTTGTTCGTTGTTTGTGGTCTTCTAACTAATTTGTAAGAATTTCTGTTTCTATGTCAATGTCAAAAGGAGATCTCGTAGAGAGATGACCTGAAATAATGTCAAATGGTTTTAATTTTGTCACTGAATGTATAGAACTATTATAACCGTTAATAGCATAAGGGATAATGTCGAGAATACTAAGATTATTATTTTCGCGTTTGAGAATACGTATATGTTCTAGAATAGTAGAATGAAATCGTTCAATAGGTCCATTTGAATTTGGATGTAAAGGAGTTATGTAGTGAATATTAATTTTATGCATCTTCAAATATTCTTGTAAGGCTGAAGATTTTAGATCAGGACCATTGTCCATAATTAAAGTATCAGGAACACCAAAATGAGAAATAAATAACATTAGAACTCTAATTATATTTTGCGTTATATTAGAAGCAATAGGATATGCTTGCGCATATTTAGAAAATGTATCAATGATTGTGACAAGTTTTTGTTTACTAATTGTAAGAATGTCTAAATGTAAAATTTGAAATGGTTTCGAAGCTGTAGGAGAAATAGAAAATTTTTGTTTTGGTGGGTTTCTGTCGTATTTTTCAGTAGAACATAATGTACAATTATTAATATAAGTAGTAATATCATTACGAATTGTTGGCCAATAATATTTTTGTCTAATACGCGATTCGTTCTCGTTAATTCCTCGATGGTTAGAACAATCTTCGTGAATTGTTTTTACTATTAATTTTTGTTTATTTACATCAATAATATCTTCTTTAAAATCATTACATATAACTAATTTAAATGCTGAATAAGTGAAAGTAGAAGTTAAAATGTTTGTAATGTCAGCAATATATTCGCTATCGTTGACATACAACGCAAAAGACTTATTACTAGTGGTATATTCTTTAAAATATTGATCAATTCTTTTGATATTTCTCTTCGATTTATTTCAACTATTAATCTATTTTTATTAAATATTTTCTGTGTTTTTGGTTTACTTGAAAGTGTATCTACAATTTTAATAAAAATTTGATTATCATAATAATTTATTGGTTTTGAAGATATAGGGATTTCTAGAATAGGATTTTCGTGTGACGTGTGGACTGTATTATTATCATCTACATTAATATCATCTGGGACTTGTTCGGCAAGTATTTCATTTACAATTGAATCTAATTCATCTACATCAGGTAATTCAGAAATCTCGGCTTGTGCTATAATTGACTGCATATCAGTGTCAAAATCAATAATTTCATTAAAATTTAATTCGTCGTTATCATTATCTAATTTAATACGAGAAAGTGCGTCTGCATTAGTATTTAAGGAGCCCTTTTTATAACAAATTTCATAATCGAATTCTTCTAGTTGCAACCTCCATCTAACTAATCTAGTGTTTGCATTTTTCAGTGAAAATAACCAAGATAAAGGTTTATGATCGGTAATAATTTTAAATTTAGTTCCATATAAATAAGGTCTGAAATGTCTGACGGCCCAAACTATAGCTAGAAGTTCTCTTTCTACGGTACTATAATTTATTTCGGCATCATTTAATGTTCTTGAAGCATATGCGATCGGTTTGTCTTTTCCTATTTCACCTTGTGATAAAACAGCACCAATAGCAAATTGGCTAGCGTCAGTTGTTAAGATAAAAGGTTTGGAAAAATCAGGATATTGTAAGATAGGATCATTAATTAACAAATTTTTACAAGTCTCGAAACATTGAATGTATTCAGGATTCAAATCAATTTTTACATCTTTTTTCAAACATTTGGTAAGCGGTTTGGTTAATTTAGCAAAGTCTTTTATAAATCGTCTGTAATAGCCTAATAGTCCAAGGAAGCCTTTTATTTGTTTAGGAGTCTTAGGTATTGGAAAATTTAGGATAGCTTGGATTTTATCTGGGTTAGGTTTGATTCCGTCTGGTGTAATGATATGGCCTAAAAATGCTGTTTCCTTTTTGAGAAATTCAGATTTATCTGGTTGAATTTTAAAATTGGTTTCTCGGAGTCTTTGAAAAATTTTAGTCAAACTATCTATGTGTTCACTAAGTGATACTGAATAAATTATTATATCATCAAGATAAACTAAACAAATTTTGCCAATATAATCTCTAAGGATATTATTTATTACACGTTGGAAGGTGGCTGGGGAATTCTTTAAACCAAAAGGCATGCGTAAAAATTCGTAATGTCCGTCATCTGTACTGAAAGCTGTTTTTTCAATATCGTCTTCGTGCATTTCAATTTGGTGGAATCCAGAAGCTAGATCGATAGTTGAGAAATAATAACATCTACCTAGTTTGTCTAGAACGTCTGAAATATTTGGGAGAGGGTATTTGTCATCTATTGTCTTGTCATTAACTTTGCGGTAATCAACAACTATTCTCCATTTACGTTTTCCGGATGCGTCAAGTTTTTTGGGAACGACCCAAATGGGAGAGGACCAGGGTGAATTGCTATGTCTAATAATCTGTTGGTCAAGCATTTCATTAATTTGGCGTTGGACTTCTTCTCTGTGGATTATTGGGTATCTATAGGATTTGGTGTAGACAGGAATTTCGTCGGTTGTGCGTATCTTATGTTTAACCTGGTTTGTAAAAGTCAGTTTGTCATCTGGTTTATGAAAAGTGTCTTTATATTTTTTGCAAATTCTTAAAATAGCATTTTTCTCTTCGAAATTCATGTGGTCAGTCCGTATTAGGTTCTCAATATCCGAAAAATCTATATTTGAGTCAGATTTGTCTGTACAAAAATTATAAAATTCTATTTCGTTTGTGAGTTCTACTTGTAAAGGTTTGGTTAATGTTAAATTAATTTCGTTCTCTGTTAGGTTATGAATTTCAACTATGGCTTCATTGTTTTTTGCTAATGTTACGGTATCTGGGATGAAACAATTTGGAAAATTTTGCCTTGTAATTAGAATTTCACCTTCTTTAATGTTAACTGGGACTTTACATTTTTGAATGCATCTTTCTGGTATCTGTTGACTAAAAAGTATTTTTTTGGACTTTTCAAATAATGTAAATTTAAATTAGTATTAGGTAATACTAGCAATTCATTATTAAAATCAATGAGCGCCTTCAATTTTTTAAGGTTATCAATTCCTAACAACCCATTGAAGGTTTCGTGAAACTTAAATAGATGGAATGAAAGATTTTCATTATTTTGGAATTCACTGAAGCTTGGGATGTTGCATGCAAAATTTTCTGTGTGCGTTGATAGAGCTGTTTTTATTGTACAGGGGTCAAAATAAATGGAACTTTTGAAATATCTATTAGCAATCTCTGGGCAAATAAATGATTTCGTTGAGCCTGAATCAATTAAAATTTTTAGGTCTGGATTCTTATTTGAATATAAGGAAGAGAATAATTTTGAAAACTGTGAAATTCAACTATGTTTGATTTTGTCGTTGTTCGTCCGTTTGAAAATCCACATGTGGTTCGTCAGAGTATGAATCTTGTTCTAAATCAATGTTTTCTAAATTGTAGAGTCTGTTATGTCGTTGTTTGTTATTTGCGGAATTAATAGTTGATACACCACTCATAGGTGTCCAGTCAGAACCTTTTGTTGTATTGTTCGTTTGATTTGGAAATGGGGAATTTTGTTGGTTAGGTCTTAATGGTTGTTGAGTCATTTGGTTTGTTTGAAAGTTATTTGATTGGAAGCTATTTGGTTGGAAGTTATTTGTTTGGAAATTATTTGGTGGGACATTTGTGGAGTATAAAAATGCGTGTTGGAAATGATGTTGTCTCTTATAATTTGGAATTGCCGTATTTGAATTTCTAGGAAGTGCAAAATTGGGGACGTTTTTCTGATAACTTTGTGGTTTACTATTTCTTTTACTATTGTATCTAAAATGGTCTGAGTCATCTCTAACACTACTAACATAGTCGTCCTTTTCTATAATCCTTAAAGCTTCTTCTAATGACGAAACGTTACGATTTCTGAGAAGTGAACTATATGGCTGTTTAACGTGTGCTATGAATACGGCCAAGGCGCTTTTTTGGAAGTTGTTGCATCTATCTAGGATGATTTCTTTGTTGTAAGGTGTAAGTATATATAATTATTATAAATTGTAATCAAATTTTGAAATCTTTCATAGAACTGATAAACGGTTTCATTTGGTAATTGTCTCATATGATGGAGATCAAAAGTTAAAGATATATCATCTCTACGGTCTGAAAATTTTGATATTAGTACCCTAACTATATCATCTATTTCTCTAGCATTGGCATTTCTATAGCAATAAATTTAGCATTATCATATAGTTTCGAAAAAACTGCGCTCCTAATAATTTCGTTTTGTATACATGTCGGATTACTACTGTCATGATATCTACTCTTGATTTCCCTAACTCTTGAAATAAATGAATTTAGTTCTGCGGGGTTACCGCCAAAACTTGGGATAGTGTCGATCAATATATGATCAAATTGGGGATGTTTTGAAGGACATATTTGCTAATGAGTTTGCTAAGTTCTCTATAAAATCAATACCAATTTCCATAAACTAATTCGCGTACGTGGAATTATGTTTCAATGGAATGCAAAAATAAAATAAACTTGTATATATATTATTTAATCAATTAATTAATTAAGAAAAATTTAAACTGTAAAAATTGCTTTCTTATCTCCAGCGATTGAAGGATAAGGGAGGATGGCAATTTACTATCAATTAAAATTTTCACTCACCAGTTCCAGATGTTTCGGCGAATTTCCTCTTCGCACTTTTTCACACAAATATATTTTTTTCACTTGCACTTTTGCACACTATGAATTACAATCACCTTTGAATTGATTGGAAATCCTGCGATAGACCTTTCCAAATCAATCCTATTGATTTTCTATCACTTTTACTAATTATTGGTTCGAATTCTAAATGATTGAATCAATGGATATCTGCGATAGACGATCCCGAATTCAATCCTACCGACTGCGCCAATTTTATACTCGTTATTCGAGAATAAAATAAAAAAACTTTATTTCTTAAAATTACAATAAAATATATAAAATAACTGAATTTTACAATATAATGATATAATGAATTATAAATTATATAACTGGACTGGTGTAAATACTGGCAAAGATTATCCTCCTCGAATGTAGAGATCTTGCTACTTATATAGTTAAAAATATGCTTTATCAGCAAGGAGGATCTTGTGGCTAGATATAAGCTATGTCAGCGGGATGGATCCCGTAAC